>NC_083727.1:78945063-79545063 GCF_028564815.1 Eubalaena glacialis | reverse complement strand
CAACAAGACACAGGCACCCCAAAGTTTAGGGCTGCTCTGTTTCCAAGAACCTCCACTTCGGTACACCTTAAATATCCCAGGAAAGAGAAAAATGGATAAAGAAGTTGTGGTACTTATGCACAATGGAATATCACTCAGCCATGAAATCAGTGTCATAAGGCTAGTAGCAGCATGATGAGTGGATTTAGGGACGATGACTCTAAGTGAAGTAAGTCACACAGAAAAGGAAACTTATGCTAAGTTATCACTTGTAGAGGGAATGTCAAAATCGCTACACCTGAATTGAATTGCAAAACAGAACAGAGTCACACATTTAGAAAACACACTATGGCTGCTTAACGGGAAAGCTGAGGTGGGGCGATGCATAAAACAAGGGTTTGAAATTAGCTCAGATACCGTTCCACAAGCCAAATATTTAATAGACAAGACCTACTCCCTGCTCAGTGAACTGGACTCAACACCCCCTATTCACCGCCCAAGAATATATCTGACTAGGAAGAGTCTTAAAACCTATGTATTGATATCTCTCTGGAAGTGAATCAAGAGGGTGTAAAGCGGCATAAACACAGCAAGGAAAAGAAGCTAAACCCCCTTATAAAAATTGACTACTTAAAAAAAAAACCCATAAAACAAAGACAGTGAAAGAGAGAGAAATTCTTACAAAATCCTTTCAGGGGCTCTGATGCAAACTGCATTGACCATATCTAGACCCACAGCTGGATGAGACATAAGGCTGGACACGCTTGGGGCTGAGAGGATTGGTGAGGTTGGGTGAGCAAACGCAGACCCTTTAAAGTAATACTGCGTGGTACCCATGCCATGGGTCCCAAATCTCCAGGTTCAAGGGCATCTTCCTACATCGAAAACATGCCTGGGAAACCCAGAAGATGGTACACCGTGTGATCGGGAAAGGTTTCTAAAACGCACCTCATTTCTCCTCTCCTTGTGCTCGGGTTCGCCATTCCAGCCGCTTCACTAACAATCTCCCTACGTGGAGAATCAGCACCGTTGACCTCCTGTTTCGTACAGGTCGCAATTTGTCCCGAGGATGAACGGGAAGAGGGGGAACCAATGAGAGACTAGCTCTAGGTGTTGGGACAGGCACAGGTCACCCTATTTTCCCATCAGGAAGAAGAATGAACCACAGGCTCAGCCTGCCCCCCGGAACCAGAATAAGGCCTGAAGCAATCCTGCGCTTTTGCGGCCAGCTCCCAAAAAAGCGAGTTGACACATGGAGCTCAGGGGCACTGCAATTCACAAACCTGCAGAGTTGTAAATGATAACTCTCGTCCACAAATATATTGAGGGAAGGCAACAAAGAGGATTTGAAAGCAAGGCAGAATTGCAGGAAACCGGTTTCAGGAGGTAGATTCGACTCGCCTTGAAAGCACATGAAAAGCGGCAAAGCGTTGACAATGATGCCCTTGGCCAAAAAGGGCGTATGCGTTTTTTCCTGAATATATTCAGGAAAAAACGCATACGCCCTTTTTGGCCAACCAAGCAAGCCGGAAAGGCAAATCGGCGCTACAAAGAAGTCTGGCATGCCAGAGGTCAAAAGGGCCATGCTGAAAAAAGTGAAAAAACCGGAAATGCAGGACAGGCCATGGAGACATGGGAGCCTTGCTACGCTGATGGGCGGGATGGAAATTGCCAACAGCCACTCTGGAGAAGTGTACGCTGCGTCCTGAAACATGGAATAAACACAGCTTAGAGAGCATAGGGCACTTCCAGTCATGGGCGTAGAAATCGGGAAACCTAAAAATCAACAAGACACAGGCACCCCAAAGTTTAGGGCTGCTCTGTTTCCAAGAACCTCCACTTCGGTACACCTTAAATATCCCAGGAAAGAGAAAAATGGATAAAGAAGTTGTGGTACTTATGCACAATGGAATATCACTCAGCCATGAAATCAGTGTCATAAGGCTAGTAGCAGCATGATGAGTGGATTTAGGGACGATGACTCTAAGTGAAGTAAGTCACACAGAAAAGGACACTTATCCTAAGATATCACTTATAGAGGGAATGTCAAAATCGCTACACCTGAACTGAATTCCAAAACACAACAGAGTCACACATTTAGAAAACACACTATGGCTGCTTAACGGGAAAGGTGAGGTGGGGCGATGCATAAAACAAGGGTTTGAAATTAGCTCAGATACCGTTCCACAAGCCAAATATGTAATAGACAAGACCTACTCCCTGCTCAGTGAACTGGACTCAACACCCCCTATTCACCACCCAAGAATATATCTGACTAGGAAGAGTCTTAAAACATATGTATTGATATCTCTCTGGAAGTGAATCAAGAGGGTGTAAAGCGGCATAAACACAGCAAGGAAAAGAAGCTAAACCCCCTTATAAAAACTGACTACTTAAAAAAAAACCCATAAAACAAAGACAGTGAAAGAGAGAGAAATTCTTACAAAATCCGTTCAGGGGCTCTGATGCAACCTGGATTGACCATATCTAGACCCACAGCTGGATGAGACATAAGGCTGGACACTCTTGGGGCTGAGAGGATTGGTGAGGTTGGGTGAGCAAACGCAGACCCTTTAAAGTAATACTGCGTGGTACCCATGCCATGGGTCCCAAATCTCCAGGTTCAAGGGCATCTTCCTACATCGAAAACATGCCTGGGAAACCCAGAAGATGGTACACCGTGTGATCGGGAAAGGTTTCTAAAACGCACCTCATTTCTCCTCTCCTTGTGCTCGGGTTCGCCATTCCAGCCGCTTCACTAACAATCTCCCTACGTGGAGAATCAGCACCGTTGACCTCCTGTTTCGTACAGGTCGCAATTTGTCCCGAGGATGAACGGGAAGAGGGGGAACCAATGAGAGACTAGCTCTAGGTGTTGGGACAGGCACAGGTCACTCTATTTTCCCATCAGGAAGAAGAATGAACCACAGGCTCAGCCTGCCCCCCGGAACCAGAATAGGGCCTGAAGCAATCCTGCGCTTTTGCGGCCAGCTCCCAAAAAAGCGAGTTGACACATGGAGCTCAGGGGCACTGCAATTCACAAACCTGCAGAGTTATAAATGATAACTCTCGTCCACAAATATATTGAGGGAAGGCAACGAAGAGGATTTGAAAGCAAGGCAGAATTGCAGGAAACCGATTTCAGGAGGTAGATTCGACTCGCCTTGAAAGCACATGAAAAGCGGCAAAGCGTTGACAATGATGCCCTTGGCCAAAAAGGGCGTATGCGTTTTTTCCTGAATATATTCAGGAAAAAACGCATACGCCCTTTTTGGCCAACCAAGCAAGCCGGAAAGGCAAATCGGCGCTACAAAGAAGTCTGGCTTGCCAGAGGTCAAAAGGGCCATGCTGAAAAATGTGTAAAAACCAGAAATGCAGGACAGGCCATGGAGACATGGGAGCCTTGCTACGCTGATGGGTGGGGTGGAAATTGCCAACAGCCACTCTGGAGAAGTGTACGCTGCGTCCTGAAACATGTAATAAACACAGCTTAGAGAGCATAGGGCACTTCCACTCATGGGCGTAGAAATCGGGAAACCTAAAAATCAACAAGACACAGGCACCCCAAAGTTTAGGGCTGCTCTGTTTCCAAGAACCTCCACTTCGGTACACCTTAAATATCCCAGGAAAGAGAAAAATGGATAAAGAAGTTGTGGTACTTATGCACAATGGAATATCACTCAGCCATGAAATCAGTGTCATAAGGCTAGTAGCAGCATGATGAGTGGATTTAGGGACGATGACTCTAAGTGAAGTAAGTCACACAGAAAAGGAAACTTATCCTAAGTTATCACTTGTAGAGGGAATGTCAAAATCGCTACACCTGAATTAAATTGCAAAACAGAACAGAGTCACACATTTAGAAAACACACTATGGCTGCTTAACGGGAAAGCTGAGGTGGGGCAATGCATAAAACAAGGGTTTGAAATTAGCTCAGATACCGTTCCACAAGCCAAATATTTAATAGACAAGACCTACTCCCTGCTCAGTGAACTGGACTCAACACCCCCTATTCACCGCCCAAGAATATATCTGACTAGGAAGAGTCTTAAAACCTATGTATTGATATCTCTCTGGAAGTGAATCAAGAGGGTGTAAAGCGGCATAAACACAGCAAGGAAAAGAAGCTAAACCCCCTTATAAAAATTGACTACTTAAAAAAAAAACCCATAAAACAAAGACAGTGAAAGAGAGAGAAATTCTTACAAAATCCGTTCAGGGGCTCTGATGCAAACTGCATTGACCATATCTAGACCCACAGCTGGATGAGACATAAGGCTGGACACGCTTGGGGCTGAGAGGATTGGTGAGGTTGGGTGAGCAAACGCAGACCCTTTAAAGTAATACTGCGTGGTACCCATGCCATGGGTCCCAAATCTCCAGGTTCAAGGGCATCTTCCTACATCGAAAACATGCCTGGGAAACCCAGAAGATGGTACACCGTGTGATCGGGAAAGGTTTCTAAAACGCACCTCATTTCTCCTCTCCTTGTGCTCGGGTTCGCCATTCCAGCCGCTTCACTAACAATCTCCCTACGTGGAGAATCAGCACCGTTGACCTCCTGTTTCGTACAGGTCGCAATTTGTCCCGAGGATGAACGGGAAGAGGGGGAACCAATGAGAGACTAGCTCTAGGTGTTGGGACAGGCACAGGTCACCCTATTTTCCCATCAGGAAGAAGAATGAACCACAGGCTCAGCCTGCCCCCCGGAACCAGAATAAGGCCTGAAGCAATCCTGCGCTTTTGCGGCCAGCTCCCAAAAAAGCGAGTTGACACATGGAGCTCAGGGGCACTGCAATTCACAAACCTGCAGAGTTGTAAATGATAACTCTCGTCCACAAATATATTGAGGGAAGGCAACAAAGAGGATTTGAAAGCAAGGCAGAATTGCAGGAAACCGGTTTCAGGAGGTAGATTCGACTCGCCTTGAAAGCACATGAAAAGCGGCAAAGCGTTGACAATGATGCCCTTGGCCAAAAAGGGCGTATGCGTTTTTTCCTGAATATATTCAGAAAAAACGCATACGCCCTTTTTGGCCAACCAAGCAAGCCGGAAAGGCAAATCGGCGCTACAAAGAAGTCTGGCATGCCAGAGGTCAAAAGGGCCATGCTGAAAAAAGTGCAAAAACCGGAAATGCAGGACAGGCCATGGAGACATGGGAGCCTTGCTACGCTGATGGGCGGGATGGAAATTGCCAACAGCCACTCTGGAGAAGTGTACGCTGCGTCCTGAAACATGGAATAAACACAGCTTAGAGAGCATAGGGCACTTCCACTCATGGGCGTAGAAATCGGGAAACCTAAAAATCAACAAGACACAGGCACCCCAAAGTTTAGGGCTGCTCTGTTTCCAAGAACCTCCACTTCGGTACACCTTAAATATCCCAGGAAAGAGAAAAATGGATAAAGAAGTTGTGGTACTTATGCACAATGGAATATCACTCAGCCATGAAATCAGTGTCATAAGGCTAGTAGCAGCATGATGAGTGGATTTAGGGACGATGACTCTAAGTGAAGTAAGTCACACAGAAAAGGACACTTATCCTAAGATATCACTTATAGAGGGAATGTCAAAATCGCTACACCTGAACTGAATTCCAAAACAGAACAGAGTCACACATTTAGAAAACACACTATGGCTGCTTAAAGGGAAAGGTGAGGTGGGGCGATGCATAAAACAAGGGTTTGAAATTACCTCAGATACCGTTCCACAAGCCAAATATGTAACAGACAAGACCTACTCCCTGCTCAGTGAACTGGACTCAACACCCCCTATTCACCACCCAAGAATATATCTGACTAGGAAGAGTCTTAAAACCTATGTATTGATATCTCTCTGGAAGTGAATCAAGAGGGCGTAAAGCGGCATAAACACAGCAAGGAAAAGAAGCTAAACCCCCTTATAAAAATTGACTACTTAAAAAAAAAAACCCCATAAAACAAAGACAGTGAAAGAGAGAGAAATTCTTAAAAAATCCCTTCAGGGGCTCTGATGCAACCTGGATTGACCATATCTAGACCCACAGCTGGATGAGACATAAGGCTGGACACTCTTGGGGCTCAGAGGATTGGTGAGGTTGGGTGAGCAAACGCAGACCCTTTAAAGTAATACTGCGTGGTACCCATGCCATGGGTCCCAAATCTCCAGGTTCAAGGGCATCTTCCTACATCGAAAACATGCCTGGGAAACCCAGAAGATGGTACACCGTGTGATCGGGAAAGGTTTCTAAAACGCACCTCATTTCTCCTCTCCTTGTGCTCGGGTTCGCCATTCCAGCCGCTTCACTAACAATCTCCCTACGTGGAGAATCAGCACCGTTGACCTCCTGTTTCGTACAGGTCTCAATTTGTCCCGAGGATGAACGGGAAGAGGGGGAACCAATGAGAGACTAGCTCTAGGTGTTGGGACAGGCACAGGTCACTCTATTTTCCCATCAGGAAGAAGAATGAACCACAGGCTCAGCCTGCCCCCCGGAACCAGAATAGGGCCTGAAGCAATCCTGCGCTTTTGCGGCCAGCTCCCAAAAAAGCGAGTTGACACATGGAGCTCAGGGGCACTGCAATTCACAAACCTGCAGAGTTATAAATGATAACTCTCGTCCACAAATATATTGAGGGAAGGCAACGAAGAGGATTTGAAAGCAAGGCAGAATTGCAGGAAACCGATTTCAGGAGGTAGATTCGACTCGCCTTGAAAGCACATGAAAAGCGGCAAAGCGTTGACAATGATGCCCTTGGCTAAAAAGGGCGTATGCGTTTTTTCCTGAATATATTCAGGAAAAAACGCATACGCCCTTTTTGGCCAACCAAGCAAGCCGGAAAGGCAAATCGGCGCTACAAAGAAGTCTGGCTTGCCAGAGGTCAAAAGGGCCATGCTGAAAAATGTGTAAAAACCAGAAATGCAGGACAGGCCATGGAGACATGGGAGCCTTGCTACGCTGATGGGCGGGGTGGAAATTGCCAACAGCCACTCTGGAGAAGTGTACGCTGCGTCCTGAAACATGTAATAAACACAGCTTAGAGAGCATAGGGCACTTCCACTCATGGGCGTAGAAATCGGGAAACCTAAAAATCAACAAGACACAGGCACCCCAAAGTTTAGGGCTGCTCTGTTTCCAAGAACCTCCACTTCGGTACACCTTAAATATCCCAGGAAAGAGAAAAATGGATAAAGAAGTTGTGGTACTTATGCACAATGGAATATCACTCAGCCATGAAATCAGTGTCATAAGGCTAGTAGCAGCATGATGAGTGGATTTAGGGACGATGACTCTAAGTGAAGTAAGTCACACAGAAAAGGAAACTTATCCTAAGTTATCACTTGTAGAGGGAATGTCAAAATCGCTACACCTGAATTGAATTGCAAAACAGAACAGAGTCACACATTTAGAAAACACACTATGGCTGCTTAACGGGAAAGCTGAGGTGGGGCGATGCATAAAACAAGGGTTTGAAATTAGCTCAGATACCGTTCCACAAGCCAAATATTTAATAGACAAGACCTACTCCCTGCTCAGTGAACTGGACTCAACACCCCCTATTCACCGCCCAAGAATATATCTGACTAGGAAGAGTCTTAAAACCTATGTATTGATATCTCTCTGGAAGTGAATCAAGAGGGTGTAAAGCGGCATAAACACAGCAAGGAAAAGAAGCTAAACCCCCTTATAAAAATTGACTACTTAAAAAAAAAACCCATAAAACAAAGACAGTGAAAGAGAGAGAAATTCTTACAAAATCCTTTCAGGGGCTCTGATGAAAACTGCATTGACCATATCTAGACCCACAGCTGGATGAGACATAAGGCTGGACACGCTTGGGGCTGAGAGGATTGGTGAGGTTGGGTGAGCAAACGCAGACCCTTTAAAGTAATACTGCGTGGTACCCATGCCATGGGTCCCAAATCTCCAGGTTCAAGGGCATCTTCCTACATCGAAAACATGCCTGGGAAACCCAGAAGATGGTACACCGTGTGATCGGGAAAGGTTTCTAAAACGCACCTCATTTCTCCTCTCCTTGTGCTCGGGTTCGCCATTCCAGCCGCTTCACTAACAATCTCCCTACGTGGAGAATCAGCACCGTTGACCTCCTGTTTCGTACAGGTCGCAATTTGTCCCGAGGATGAACGGGAAGAGGGGGAACCAATGAGAGACTAGCTCTAGGTTTTGGGACAGGCACAGGTCACCCTATTTTCCCATCAGGAAGAAGAATGAACCACAGGCTCAGCCTGCCCCCCGGAACCAGAATAAGGCCTGAAGCAATCCTGCGCTTTTGCGGCCAGCTCCCAAAAAAGCGAGTTGACACATGGAGCTCAGGGGCACTGCAATTCACAAACCTGCAGAGTTGTAAATGATAACTCTCGTCCACAAATATATTGAGGGAAGGCAACAAAGAGGATTTGAAAGCAAGGCAGAATTGCAGGAAACCGGTTTCAGGAGGTAGATTCGACTCGCCTTGAAAGCACATGAAAAGCGGCAAAGCGTTGACAATGATGCCCTTGGCCAAAAAGGGCGTATGCGTTTTTTCCTGAATATATTCAGGAAAAAACGCATACGCCCTTTTTGGCCAACCAAGCAAGCCGGAAAGGCAAATCGGCGCTACAAAGAAGTCTGGCATGCCAGAGGTCAAAAGGGCCATGCTGAAAAAAGTGTAAAAACCGGAAATGCAGGACAGGCCATGGAGACATGGGAGCCTTGCTACGCTGATGGGCGGGATGGAAATTGCCAACAGCCACTCTGGAGAAGTGTACGCTGCGTCCTGAAACATGGAATAAACACAGCTTAGAGAGCACAGGGCACTTCCACTCATGGGCGTAGAAATCGGGAAACCTAAAAATCAACAAGACACAGGCACCCCAAAGTTTAGGGCTGCTCTGTTTCCAAGAACCTCCACTTCGGTACACCTTAAATATCCCAGGAAAGAGAAAAATGGATAAAGAAGTTGTGGTACTTATGCACAATGGAATATCACTCAGCCATGAAATCAGTGTCATAAGGCTAGTAGCAGCATGATGAGTGGATTTAGGGACGATGACTCTAAGTGAAGTAAGTCACACAGAAAAGGACACTTGTCCTAAGATATCACTTATAGAGGGAATGTCAAAATCGCTACACCTGAACTGAATTCCAAAACACAACAGAGTCACACATTTAGAAAACACACTATGGCTGCTTAACGGGAAAGGTGAGGTGGGGCGATGCATAAAACAAGGGTTTGAAATTAGCTCAGATACCGTTCCACAAGCCAAATATGTAATAGACAAGACCTACTCCCTGCTCAGTGAACTGGACTCAACACCCCCTATTCACTTCCCAAGAATATATCTGACTAGGAAGAGTCTTAAAACATATGTATTGATATCTCTCTGGAAGTGAATCAAGAGGGTGTAAAGCGGCATAAACACAGCAAGGAAAAGAAGCTAAACCCCCTTATAAAAACTGACTACTTAAAAAAAAAACCCATAAAACAAAGACAGTGAAAGAGAGAGAAATTCTTACAAAATCCGTTCAGGGGCTCTGATGCAACCTGGATTGACCATATCTAGACCCACAGCTGGATGAGACATAAGGCTGGACACTCTTGGGGCTGAGAGGATTGGTGAGGTTGGGTGAGCAAACGCAGACCCTTTAAAGTAATACTGCGTGGTACCCATGCCATGGGTCCCAAATCTCCAGGTTCAAGGGCATCTTCCTACATCGAAAACATGCCTGGGAAACCCAGAAGATGGTACACCGTGTGATCGGGAAAGGTTTCTAAAACGCACCTCATTTCTCCTCTCCTTGTGCTCGGGTTCGCCATTCCAGCCGCTTCACTAACAATCTCCCTACGTGGAGAATCAGCACCGTTGACCTCCTGTTTCGTACAGGTCGCAATTTGTCCCGAGGATGAACGGGAAGAGGGGGAACCAATGAGAGACTAGCTCTAGGTGTTGGGACAGGCACAGGTCACTCTATTTTCCCATCAGGAAGAAGAATGAACCACAGGCTCAGCCTGCCCCCCGGAACCAGAATAGGGCCTGAAGCAATCCTGCGCTTTTGCGGCCAGCTCCCAAAAAAGCGAGTTGACAAATGGAGCTCAGGGGCACTGCAATTCACAAACCTGCAGAGTTGTAAATGATAACTCTCGTCCACAAATATATTGAGGGAAGGCAACGAAGAGGATTTGAAAGCAAGGCAGAATTGCAGGAAACCGGTTTCAGGAGGTAGATTCGACTCGCCTTGAAAGCACATGAAAAGTGGCAAAGCGTTGACAATGATGCCCTTGGCCAAAAAGGGCGTATGCGTTTTTTCCTAAATATATTCAGGAAAAAACGCATACGCCCTTTTTGGCCAACCAAGCAAGCGGGAAAGGCAAATCGGCGCTACAAAGAAGTCTGGCATGCCAGAGGTCAAAAGGGCCATGCTGAAAAAAGTGTAAAAACCGGAAATGCAGGACAGGCCATGAAGACATGGGAGCCTTGCTACGCTGATGGGCGGGATGGAAATTGCCAACAGCCACTCTGGAGAAGTGTAAGCTGCGTCCTGAAACATGGAATAAACACAGCTTAGAGAGCATAGGGCACTTCCAGTCATGGGCGTAGAAATCGGGAAACCTAAAAATCAACAAGACACAGGCACCCCAAAGTTTAGGGCTGCTCTGTTTCCAAGAACCTCCACTTCGGTACACCTTAAATATCCCAGGAAAGAGAAAAATTGATAAAGAAGTTGTGGTACTTATGCACAATGGAATGTCACTCAGCCATAAATCAGTGTCATAAGGTTAGTAGCAGCATGATGAGTGGATTTAGGGACGATGACTCTAAGTGAAGTAAGTCACACAGAAAAGGACACTTATCCTAAGATATCACTTATAGAGGGAATGTCAAAATCGCTACACCTGAACTGAATTCCAAAACACAACAGAGTCACACATTTAGAAAACACACTATGGCTGCTTAACGGGAAAGCTGAGGTGGGGCGATGCATAAAACAAGGGTTTGAAATTAGCTCAGATACCGTTCCACAAGCCAAATATGTAATAGACAAGACCTACTCCCTGCTCAGTGAACTGGACTCAACACCCCCTATTCACCACCCAAGAATATATCTGACTAGGAAGAGTCTTAAAACATATGTATTGATATCTCTCTGGAAGTGAATCAAGAGGGCGTAAAGCGGCATAAACACAGCAAGGAAAAGAAGCTAAACCCCCTTATAAAAATTGACTACTTAAAAAAAAAAACCCCATAAAACAAAGACAGTGAAAGAGAGAGAAATTCTTACAAAATCCGTTCAGGGGCTCTGATGCAACCTGGATTGACCATATCTAGACCCACAGCTGGATGAGACATAAGGCTGGACACTCTTGGGGCTGAGAGGATTGGTGAGGTTGGGTGAGCAAACGCAGACCCTTTAAAGTAATACTGCGTGGTACCCATGCCATGGGTCCCAAATCTCCAGGTTCAAGGGCATCTTCCTACATCGAAAACATGCCTGGGAAACCCAGAAGATGGTACACCGTGTGATCGGGAAAGGTTTCTAAAACGCACCTCATTTCTCCTCTCCTTGTGCTCGGGTTCGCCATTCCAGCCGCTTCACTAACAATCTCCCTACGTGGAGAATCAGCACCGTTGACCTCCTGTTTCGTACAGGTCGCAATTTGTCCCGAGGATGAACGGGAAGAGGGGGAACCAATGAGAGACTAGCTCTAGGTGTTGGGACAGGCACAGGTCACTCTATTTTCCCATCAGGAAGAAGAATGAACCACAGGCTCAGCCTGCCCCCCGGAACCAGAATAGGGCCTGAAGCAATCCTGCGCTTTTGCGGCCAGCTCCCAAAAAAGCGAGTTGACACATGGAGCTCAGGGGCACTGCAATTCACAAACCTGCAGAGTTATAAATGATAACTCTCGTCCACAAATATATTGAGGGAAGGCAACGAAGAGGATTTGAAAGCAAGGCAGAATTGCAGGAAACCGATTTCAGGAGGTAGATTCGACTCGCCTTGAAAGCACATGAAAAGCGGCAAAGCGTTGACAATGATGCCCTTGGCCAAAAAGGGCGTAGGCGTTTTTTCCTGAATATATTCAGGAAAAAACGCCTACGCCCTTTTTGGCCAACCAAGCAAGCCGGAAAGGCAAATCGGCGCTACAAAGAAGTCTGGCTTGCCAGAGGTCAAAAGGGCCATGCTGAAAAATGTGTAAAAACCAGAAATGCAGGACAGGCCATGGAGACATGGGAGCCTTGCTACGCTGATGGGCGGGGTGGAAATTGCCAACAGCCACTCTGGAGAAGTGTACGCTGCGTCCTGAAACATGTAATAAACACAGCTTAGAGAGCATAGGGCACTTCCACTCATGGGCGTAGAAATCGGGAAACCTAAAAATCAACAAGACACAGGCACCCCAAAGTTTAGGGCTGCTCTGTTTCCAAGAACCTCCACTTCGGTACACCTTAAATATCCCAGGAAAGAGAAAAATGGATAAAGAAGTTGTGGTACTTATGCACAATGGAATATCACTCAGCCATGAAATCAGTGTCATAAGGCTAGTAGCAGCATGATGAGTGGATTTAGGGACGATGACTCTAAGTGAAGTAAGTCACACAGAAAAGGAAACTTATCCTAAGTTATCACTTGTAGAGGGAATGTCAAAATCGCTACACCTGAATTGAATTGCAAAACAGAACAGAGTCACACATTTAGAAAACACACTATGGCTGCTTAACGGGAAAGGTGAGGTGGGGCGATGCATAAAACAAGGGTTTGAAATTAGCTCAGATACCGTTCCACAAGCCAAATATGTAATAGACAAGACCTACTCCCTGCTCAGTGAACTGGACTCAACACCCCCTATTCACCACCCAAGAATATATCTGACTAGGAAGAGTCTTAAAACATATGTATTGATATCTCTCTGGAAGTGAATCAAGAGGGTGTAAAGCGGCATAAACACAGCAAGGAAAAGAAGCTAAACCCCCTTATAAAAACTGACTACTTAAAAAAAAAACCCATAAAACAAAGACAGTGAAAGAGAGAGAAATTCTTACAAAATCCGTTCAGGGGCTCTGATGCAACCTGGATTGACCATATCTAGACCCACAGCTGGATGAGACATAAGGCTGGACACTCTTGGGGCTGAGAGGATTGGTGAGGTTGGGTGAGCAAACGCAGACCCTTTAAAGTAATACTGCGTGGTACCCATGCCATGGGTCCCAAATCTCCAGGTTCAAGGGCATCTTCCTACATCGAAAACATGCCTGGGAAACCCAGAAGATGGTACACCGTGTGATCGGGAAAGGTTTCTAAAACGCACCTCATTTCTCCTCTCCTTGTGCTCGGGTTCGCCATTCCAGCCGCTTCACTAACAATCTCCCTACGTGGAGAATCAGCACCGTTGACCTCCTGTTTCGTACAGGTCGCAATTTGTCCCGAGGATGAACGGGAAGAGGGGGAACCAATGAGAGACTAGCTCTAGGTGTTGGGACAGGCACAGGTCACTCTATTTTCCCATCAGGAAGAAGAATGAACCACAGGCTCAGCCTGCCCCCCGGAACCAGAATAGGGCCTGAAGCAATCCTGCGCTTTTGCGGCCAGCTCCCAAAAAAGCGAGTTGACACATGGAGCTCAGGGGCACTGCAATTCACAAACCTGCAGAGTTGTAAATGATAACTCTCGTCCACAAATATATTGAGGGAAGGCAACAAAGAGGATTTGAAAGCAAGGCAGAATTGCAGGAAACCGGTTTCAGGAGGTAGATTCGACTCGCCTTGAAAGCACATGAAAAGCGGCAAAGCGTTGACAATGATGCCCTTGGCCAAAAAGGGCGTATGCGTTTTTTCCTGAATATATTCAGGAAAAAACGCATACGCCCTTTTTGGCCAACCAAGCAAGCCGGAAAGGCAAATCGGCGCTACAAAGAAGTCTGGCATGCCAGAGGTCAAAAGGGCCATGCTGAAAAAAGTGTAAAAACCGGAAATGCAGGACAGGCCATGGAGACATGGGAGCCTTGCTACGCTGATGGGCGGGATGGAAATTGCCAACAGCCACTCTGGAGAAGTGTACGCTGCGTCCTGAAACATGGAATAAACACAGCTTAGAGAGCATAGGGCACTTCCACTCATGGGCGTAGAAATCGGGAAACCTAAAAATCAACAAGACACAGGCACCCCAAAGTTTAGGGCTGCTCTGTTTCCAAGAACCTCCACTTCGGTACACCTTAAATATCCCAGGAAAGAGAAAAATGGATAAAGAAGTTGTGGTACTTATGCACAATGGAATATCACTCAGCCATGAAATCAGTGTCATAAGGCTAGTAGCAGCATGATGAGTGGATTTAGGGACGATGACTCTAAGTGAAGTAAGTCACACAGAAAAGGACACTTATCCTAAGATATCACTTATAGAGGGAATGTCAAAATCGCTACACCTGAACTGAATTCCAAAACAGAACAGAGTCACACATTTAGAAAACACACTATGGCTGCTTAAAGGGAAAGGTGAGGTGGGGCGATGCATAAAACAAGGGTTTGAAATTACCTCAGATACCGTTCCAGAAGCCAAATATGTAACAGACAAGACCTACTCCCTGCTCAGTGAACTGGACTCAACACCCCCTATTCACCACCCAAGAATATATCTGACTAGGAAGAGTCTTAAAACCTATGTATTGATATCTCTCTGGAAGTGAATCAAGAGGGCGTAAAGCGGCATAAACACAGCAAGGAAAAGAAGCTAAACCCCCTTATAAAAATTGACTACTTAAAAAAAAAAAACCCATAAAACAAAGACAGTGAAAGAGAGAGAAATTCTTACAAAATCCGTTCAGGGGCTCTGATGCAACCTGGATTGACCATATCTAGACCCACAGCTGGATGAGACATAAGGCTGGACACTCTTGGGGCTGAGAGGATTGGTGAGGTTGGGTGAGCAAACGCAGACCCTTTAAAGTAATACTGCGTGGTACCCATGCCATGGGTCCCAAATCTCCAGGTTCAAGGGCATCTTCCTACATCGAAAACATGCCTGGGAAACCCAGAAGATGGTACACCGTGTGATCGGGAAAGGTTTCTAAAACACACCTCATTTCTCCTCTCCTTGTGCTCGGGTTCGCCATTCCAGCCGCTTCACTAACAATCTCCCTACGTGGAGAATCAGCACCGTTGACCTCCTGTTTCGTACAGGTCGCAATTTGTCCCGAGGATGAACGGGAAGAGGGGGAACCAATGAGAGACTAGCTCTAGGTGTTGGGACAGGCACAGGTCACTCTATTTTCCCATCAGGAAGAAGAATGAACCACAGGCTCAGCCTGCCCCCCGGAACCAGAATAGGGCCTGAAGCAATCCTGCGCTTTTGCGGCCAGCTCCCAAAAAAGCGAGTTGACACATGGAGCTCAGGGGCACTGCAATTCACAAACCTGCAGAGTTATAAATGATAACTCTCGTCCACAAATATATTGAGGGAAGGCAACGAAGAGGATTTGAAAGCAAGGCAGAATTGCAGGAAACCGATTTCAGGAGGTAGATTCGACTCGCCTTGAAAGCACATGAAAAGCGGCAAAGCGTTGACAATGATGCCCTTGGCCAAAAAGGGCGTATGCGTTTTTTCCTGAATATATTCAGGAAAAAACGCATACGCCCTTTTTGGCCAACCAAGCAAGCCGGAAAGGCAAATCGGCGCTACAAAGAAGTCTGGCTTGCCAGAGGTCAAAAGGGCCATGCTGAAAAAAGTGTAAAAACCGGAAATGCAGGACAGGCCATGGAGACATGGGAGCCTTGCTACGCTGATGGGCGGGATGGAAATTGCCAACAGCCACTCTGGAGAAGTGTACGCTGCGTCCTGAAACATGGAATAAACACAGCTTAGAGAGCATAGGGCACTTCCACTCATGGGCGTAGAAATCGGGAAACCTAAAAATCAACAAGACACAGGCACCCCAAAGTTTAGGGCTGCTCTGTTTCCAAGAACCTCCACTTCGGTACACCTTAAATATCCCAGGAAAGAGAAAAATGGATAAAGAAGTTGTGGTACTTATGCACAATGGAATATCACTCAGCCATGAAATCAGTGTCATAAGGCTAGTAGCAGCATGATGAGTGGATTTAGGGACGATGACTCTAAGTGAAGTAAGTCACACAGAAAAGGACACTTATCCTAAGATATCACTTATAGAGGGAATGTCAAAATCGCTACACCTGAACTGAATTCCAAAACAGAACAGAGTCACACATTTAGAAAACACACTATGGCTGCTTAAAGGGAAAGGTGAGGTGGGGCGATGCATAAAACAAGGGTTTGAAATTACCTCAGATACCGTTCCACAAGCCAAATATGTAACAGACAAGACCTACTCCCTGCTCAGTGAACTGGACTCAACACCCCCTATTCACCACCCAAGAATATATCTGACTAGGAAGAGTCTTAAAACCTATGTATTGATATCTCTCTGGAAGTGAATCAAGAGGGCGTAAAGCGGCATAAACACAGCAAGGAAAAGAAGCTAAACCCCCTTATAAAAATTGACTACTTAAAAAAAAAAAACCCATAAAACAAAGACAGTGAAAGAGAGAGAAATTCTTACAAAATCCGTTCAGGGGCTCTGATGCAACCTGGATTGACCATATCTAGACCCACAGCTGGATGAGACATAAGGCTGGACACTCTTGGGGCTGAGAGGATTGGTGAGGTTGGGTGAGCAAACGCAGACCCTTTAAAGTAATACTGCGTGGTACCCATGCCATGGGTCCCAAATCTCCAGGTTCAAGGGCATCTTCCTACATCGAAAACATGCCTGGGAAACCCAGAAGATGGTACACCGTGTGATCGGGAAAGGTTTCTAAAACACACCTCATTTCTCCTCTCCTTGTGCTCGGGTTCGCCATTCCAGCCGCTTCACTAACAATCTCCCTACGTGGAGAATCAGCACCGTTGACCTCCTGTTTCGTACAGGTCGCAATTTGTCCCGAGGATGAACGGGAAGAGGGGGAACCAATGAGAGACTAGCTCTAGGTGTTGGGACAGGCACAGGTCACTCTATTTTCCCATCAGGAAGAAGAATGAACCACAGGCTCAGCCTGCCCCCCGGAACCAGAATAGGGCCTGAAGCAATCCTGCGCTTTTGCGGCCAGCTCCCAAAAAAGCGAGTTGACACATGGAGCTCAGGGGCACTGCAATTCACAAACCTGCAGAGTTATAAATGATAACTCTCGTCCACAAATATATTGAGGGAAGGCAACGAAGAGGATTTGAAAGCAAGGCAGAATTGCAGGAAACCGATTTCAGGAGGTAGATTCGACTCGCCTTGAAAGCACATGAAAAGCGGCAAAGCGTTGACAATGATGCCCTTGGCCAAAAAGGGCGTATGCGTTTTTTCCTGAATATATTCAGGAAAAAACGCATACGCCCTTTTTGGCCAACCAAGCAAGCCGGAAAGGCAAATCGGCGCTACAAAGAAGTCTGGCTTGCCAGAGGTCAAAAGGGCCATGCTGAAAAAAGTGTAAAAACCGGAAATGCAGGACAGGCCATGGAGACATGGGAGCCTTGCTACGCTGATGGGCGGGGTGGAAATTGCCAACAGCCACTCTGGAGAAGTGTACGCTGCGTCCTGAAACATGTAATAAACACAGCTTAGAGAGCATAGGGCACTTCCACTCATGGGCGTAGAAATCGGGAAACCTAAAAATCAACAAGACACAGGCACCCCAAAGTTTAGGGCTGCTCTGTTTCCAAGAACCTCCACTTCGGTACACCTTAAATATCCCAGGAAAGAGAAAAATGGATAAAGAAGTTGTGGTACTTATGCACAATGGAATATCACTCAGCCATGAAATCAGTGTCATAAGGCTAGTAGCAGCATGATGAGTGGATTTAGGGACGATGACTCTAAGTGAAGTAAGTCACACAGAAAAGGAAACTTATCCTAAGTTATCACTTGTAGAGGGAATGTCAAAATCGCTACACCTGAATTGAATTGCAAAACAGAACAGAGTCACACATTTAGAAAACACACTATGGCTGCTTAACGGGAAAGCTGAGGTGGGGCGATGCATAAAACAAGGGTTTGAAATTAGCTCAGATACCGTTCCACAAGCCAAATATGTAATAGACAAGACCTACTCCCTGCTCAGTGAACTGGACTCAACACCCCCTATTCACCGCCCAAGAATATATCTGACTAGGAAGAGTCTTAAAACCTATGTATTGATATCTCTCTGGAAGTGAATCAAGAGGGTGTAAAGCGGCATAAACACAGCAGGGAAAAGCAGCTAAATCCCGTTATAAAAATAGGCTACTTAAAAAAAAAAAAACCCATAAAACAAAGACAGTGAAAGAGAGAGAAATTCTTACAAAATCCTTTCAGGGGCTCTGATGCAACCTGGATTGACCATATCTAGACCCACAGCTGGATGAGACATAAGGCTGGACACTCTTGGGGCTGAGAGGATTGGTGAGGTTGGGTGAGCAAACACAGACCCTTTAAAGTAATACTGCGTGGTACCCATGCCATGGGTCCCAAATCTCCAGGTTCAAGGGCATCTTCCTACATCGAAAACATGCCTGGGAAACCCAGAAGATGGTACACCGTGTGATCGGGAAAGGTTTCTAAAACGCACCTCATTTCTCCTCTCCTTGTGCTCGGGTTCGCCATTCCAGCCGCTTCACTAACAATCTCCCTACGTGGAGAATCAGCACCGTTGACCTCCTGTTTCGTACAGGTCGCAATTTGTCCTGAGGATGAACGGGAAGAGGGGGAACCAATGAGAGACTAGCTCTAGGTGTTGGGACAGGCACAGGTCACTCTATTTTCCCATCAGGAAGAAGAATGAACCACAGGCTCAGCCTGCCCCCCGGAACCAGAATAGGGCCTGAAGCAATCCTGCGCTTTTGCGGCCAGCTCCCAAAAAAGCGAGTTGACACATGGAGCTCAGGGGCACTGCAATTCACAAACCTGCAGAGTTGTAAATGATAACTCTTGTCCACAAATATATTGAGGGAAGGCAACGAAGAGGATTTGAAAGCAAGGCAGAATTGCAAGAAACCGGTTTCAGGAGGTAGATTCGACTCGCCTTGAAAGCACATGAAAAGCGGCAAAGCGTTGACAATGATGCCCTTGCCCAAAAAGGGCGTATGCGTTTTTTCCTGAATATATTCAGGAAAAAACGCATACGCCCTTTTTGGCCAACCAAGCAAGCCGGAAAGGCAAATCGGCGCTACAAAGGAGTCTCGCTTGCCAGCGGTCAAAAGGGCCATGCTGAAAAAAGTGTAAAAACCAGAAATGCAGGACAGGCCATGGAGACATGGGAGCCTTGCTACGCTGATGGGCGGGATGGAAATTGCCAACAGCCACTCTGGAGAAGTGTACGCTGCGTCCTGAAACGTATAATAAACACAGCTTAGAGAGCATAGGGCACTTCCACTCACGCGCGTAGAAATCGGGAAACCTAAAAATCAACAAGACACAGGCACCCCAAAATTTAGGGCTGCTCTGTTTCCAAGAACCTCCACTTCGGTACACCTTAAATATCCCAGGAAAGAGAAAAATGGATAAAGAAGTTGTGGTACTTATGCACAATGGAATATCACTCAGCCATGAAATCAGTGTCATAAGGCTAGTAGCAGCATGATGAGTGGATTTAGGGACGATGACTCTAAGTGAAGTAAGTCACACAGAAAAGGACACTTATCCTAAGATATGACTTATAGAGGGAATGTCAAAATCGCTACACCTGAACTGAATTCCAAAACACAACAGAGTCACACATTTAGAAAACACACTATGGCTGCTTAAAGGGAAAGGTGAGGTGGGGCGATGCATAAAACAAGGGTTTGAAATTAGCTCAGATACCGTTCCACAAGCCAAATATGTAACAGACAAGACCTACTCCCTGCTCAGTGAACTGGACTCAACACCCCCTATTCACCACCCAAGAATATATCTGACTAGGAAGAGTCTTAAAACCTATGTATTGATATCTCTCTCGAAGTGAATCAAGAGGGGGTAAAGCCGCATAAACACAGCAAGGAAAAGAAGCTAAACCCCCTTATAAAAATTGACTACTTAAAAAAAAAAAACCCATAAAACAAAGACAGTGAAAGAGAGAGAAATTCTTACAAAATCCCTTCAGGGGCTCTGATGCAACCTGGATTGACCATATCTAGACCCACAGCTGGATGAGACATAAGGCTGGACACTCTTGGGGCTCAGAGGATTGGTGAGGTTGGGTGAGCAAACGCAGACCCTTTAAAGTAATACTGCGTGGTACCCATGCCATGGGTCCCAAATCTCCAGGTTCAAGGGCAACTTCCTACATCGAAAACATGCCTGGGAAACCCAGAAGATGGTACACCGTGTGATCGGGAAAGGTTTCTAAAACGCACCTCATTTCTCCTCTCCTTGTGCTCGGGTTCGCCATTCCAGCCGCTTCACTAACAATCTCCCTACGTGGAGAATCAGCACCGTTGACCTCCTGTTTCGTACAGGTCGCAATTTGTCCCGAGGATGAACGGGAAGAGGGGGAACCAATTAGAGACTAGCTCTAGGTGTTGGGACAGGCACAGGTCACTCTATTTTCCCATCAGGAAGAAGAATGAACCACAGGCTCAGCCTGCCCCCCGGAACCAGAATAGGGCCTGAAGCAATCCTGCGCTTTTGCGGCCAGCTCCCAAAAAAGCGAGTTGACAAATGGAGCTCAGGGGCACTGCAATTCACAAACCTGCAGAGTTGTAAATGATAACTCTCGTCCACAAATATATTGAGGGAAGGCAACGAAGAGGATTTGAAAGCAAGGCAGAATTGCAGGAAACCGATTTCAGGAGGTAGATTCAACTCGCCTTGAAAGCACATGAAAAGCGGCAAAGCGTTGACAATGATGCCCTTGGCCAAAAAGGGCGTAGGCGTTTTTTCCTGAATATATTCAGGAAAAAACGCCTACGCCCTTTTTGGCCAACCAAGCAAGCCGGAAAGGCAAATCGGCGCTACAAAGAAGTCTGGCTTGCCAGAGGTCAAAAGGGCCATGCTGAAAAAAGTGTAAAAACCAGAAATGCAGGACAGGCCATGGAGACATGGGAGCCTTGCTACGCTGATGGGCGGGGTGGAAATTGCCAACAGCCACTCTGGAGAAGTGTACGCTGCGTCCTGAAACATGTAATAAACACAGCTTAGAGAGCATAGGGCACTTCCACTCATGGGCGTAGAAATCGGGAAACCTAAAAATCAACAAGACACAGGCACCCCAAAGTTTAGGGCTGCTCTGTTTCCAAGAACCTCCACTTCGGTACACCTTAAATATCCCAGGAAAGAGAAAAATGGATAAAGAAGTTGTGGTACTTATGCACAATGGAATATCACTCAGCCATGAAATCAGTGTCATAAGGCTAGTAGCAGCATGATGAGTGGATTTAGGGACGATGACTCTAAGTGAAGTAAGTCACACAGAAAAGGAAACTTATCCTAAGTTATCACTTGTAGAGGGAATGTCAAAATCGCTACACCTGAATTGAATTGCAAAACAGAACAGAGTCACACATTTAGAAAACACACTATGGCTGCTTAACGGGAAAGCTGAGGTGGGGCGATGCATAAAACAAGGGTTTGAAATTAGCTCAGATACCGTTCCACAAGCCAAATATGTAATAGACAAGACCTACTCCCTGCTCAGTGAACTGGACTCAACACCCCCTATTCACCGCCCAAGAATATATCTGACTAGGAAGAGTCTTAAAACCTATGTATTGATATCTCTCTGGAAGTGAATCAAGAGGGTGTAAAGCGGCATAAACACAGCAGGGAAAAGCAGCTAAATCCCGTTATAAAAATAGGCTACTTAAAAAAAAAAAAACCCATAAAACAAAGACAGTGAAAGAGAGAGAAATTCTTACAAAATCCGTTCAGGGGCTCTGATGCAACCTGGATTGACCATATCTAGACCCACAGCTGGATGAGACATAAGGCTGGACACTCTTGGGGCTGAGAGGATTGGTGAGGTTGGGTGAGCAAACACAGACCCTTTAAAGTAATACTGCGTGGTACCCATGCCATGGGTCCCAAATCTCCAGGTTCAAGGGCATCTTCCTACATCGAAAACATGCCTGGGAAACCCAGAAGATGGTACACCGTGTGATCGGGAAAGGTTTCTAAAACGCACCTCATTTCTCCTCTCCTTGTGCTCGGGTTCGCCATTCCAGCCGCTTCACTAACAATCTCCCTACGTGGAGAATCAGCACCGTTGACCTCCTGTTTCGTACAGGTCGCAATTTGTCCTGAGGATGAACGGGAAGAGGGGGAACCAATGAGAGACTAGCTCTAGGTGTTGGGACAGGCACAGGTCACTCTATTTTCCCATCAGGAAGAAGAATGAACCACAGGCTCAGCCTGCCCCCCGGAACCAGAATAGGGCCTGAAGCAATCCTGCGCTTTTGCGGCCAGCTCCCAAAAAAGCGAGTTGACACATGGAGCTCAGGGGCACTGCAATTCACAAACCTGCAGAGTTGTAAATGATAACTCTTGTCCACAAATATATTGAGGGAAGGCAACGAAGAGGATTTGAAAGCAAGGCAGAATTGCAGGAAACCGGTTTCAGGAGGTAGATTCGACTCGCCTTGAAAGCACATGAAAAGCGGCAAAGCGTTGACAATGATGCCCTTGCCCAAAAAGGGCGTATGCGTTTTTTCCTGAATATATTCAGGAAAAAACGCATACGCCCTTTTTGGCCAACCAAGCAAGCCGGAAAGGCAAATCGGCGCTACAAAGAAGTCTCGCTTGCCAGCGGTCAAAAGGGCCATGCTGAAAAAAGTGTAAAAACCAGAAATGCAGGACAGGCCATGGAGACATGGGAGCCTTGCTACGCTGATGGGCGGGATGGAAATTGCCAACAGCCACTCTGGAGAAGTGTACGCTGCGTCCTGAAACGTATAATAAACACAGCTTAGAGAGCATAGGGCACTTCCACTCACGCGCGTAGAAATCGGGAAACCTAAAAATCAACAAGACACAGGCACCCCAAAATTTAGGGCTGCTCTGTTTCCAAGAACCTCCACTTCGGTACACCTTAAATATCCCAGGAAAGAGAAAAATGGATAAAGAAGTTGTGGTACTTATGCACAATGGAATATCACTCAGCCATGAAATCAGTGTCATAAGGCTAGTAGCAGCATGATGAGTGGATTTAGGGACGATGACTCTAAGTGAAGTAAGTCACACAGAAAAGGACACTTATCCTAAGATATGACTTATAGAGGGAATGTCAAAATCGCTACACCTGAACTGAATTCCAAAACACAACAGAGTCACACATTTAGAAAACACACTATGGCTGCTTAAAGGGAAAGGTGAGGTGGGGCGAAGCATAAAACAAGGGTTTGAAATTAGCTCAGATACCGTTCCACAAGCCAAATATGTAACAGACAAGACCTACTCCCTGCTCAGTGAACTGGACTCAACACCCCCTATTCACCACCCAAGAATATATCTGACTAGGAAGAGTCTTAAAACCTATGTATTGATATCTCTCTCGAAGTGAATCAAGAGGGGGTAAAGCCGCATAAACACAGCAAGGAAAAGAAGCTAAACCCCCTTATAAAAATTGACTACTTAAAAAAAAAAAACCCATAAAACAAAGACAGTGAAAGAGAGAGAAATTCTTACAAAATCCCTTCAGGGGCTCTGATGCAACCTGGATTGACCATATCTAGACCCACAGCTGGATGAGACATAAGGCTGGACACTCTTGGGGCTCAGAGGATTGGTGAGGTTGGGTGAGCAAACGCAGACCCTTTAAAGTAATACTGCGTGGTACCCATGCCATGGGTCCCAAATCTCCAGGTTCAAGGGCAACTTCCTACATCGAAAACATGCCTGGGAAACCCAGAAGATGGTACACCGTGTGATCGGGAAAGGTTTCTAAAACGCACCTCATTTCTCCTCTCCTTGTGCTCGGGTTCGCCATTCCAGCCGCTTCACTAACAATCTCCCTACGTGGAGAATCAGCACCGTTGACCTCCTGTTTCGTACAGGTCGCAATTTGTCCCGAGGATGAACGGGAAGAGGGGGAACCAATTAGAGACTAGCTCTAGGTGTTGGGACAGGCACAGGTCACTCTATTTTCCCATCAGGAAGAAGAATGAACCACAGGCTCAGCCTGCCCCCCGGAACCAGAATAGGGCCTGAAGCAATCCTGCGCTTTTGCGGCCAGCTCCCAAAAAAGCGAGTTGACAAATGGAGCTCAGGGGAACTGCAATTCACAAACCTGCAGAGTTGTAAATGATAACTCTCGTCCACAAATATATTGAGGGAAGGCAACGAAGAGGATTTGAAAACAAGGCAGAATTGCAGGAAACCGATTTCAGGAGGTAGATTCAACTCGCCTTGAAAGCACATGAAAAGCGGCAAAGCGTTGACAATGATGCCCTTGGCCAAAAAGGGCGTATGCGTTTTTTCCTGAATATATTCAGGAAAAAACGCATACGCCCTTTTTGGCCAACCAAGCAAGCCGGAAAGACAAATCGGCGCTACAAAGAAGTCTCGCTTGCCAGAGGTCAAAAGGGCCATGCTGAAAAATGTGTAAAAACCGGAAATTCAGGACAGGCCATGGAGACATGGGAGCCTTGCTACGCTGATGGGCGGAGTGGAAATTGCCAACAGCCACTCTGGAGAAGTGTACGCTGCGTCCTGAAACATGGAATAAACACAGCTTAGAGAGCATAGGGCACTTCCACTCATGGGCGTAGAAATCGGGAAACCTAAAATTCGACAAGACACAGGCACCCCAAAGTTCAGGGCTGCTCTGTTTCCAAGAACCTCCACTTCGGTACACCTTAAATATCCCAGGAAAGAGAAAAATGGATAAAGAAGTTGTGGTACTTATGCACAATGGAATATCACTCAGCCATAAATCAGTGTCATAAGGCTAGTAGCAGCATGATGAGTGGATTTAGGGACGATGACTCTAAGTGAAGTAAGTCACACAGAAAAGGACACTTATCCTAAGATATCACTTATAGAGGGAATGTCAAAATCGCTACACCTGAACTGAATTCCAAAACACAACAGAGTCACACATTTAGAAAACACACTATGGCTGCTTAACGGGAAAGCTGAGGTGGGGCGATGCATAAAACAAGGGTTTGAAATTATCTCAGATACCGTTCCACAAGCCAAATATTTAATAGACAAGACCTACTCCCTGCTCAGTGAACTGGACTCAACACCCCCTATTCACCGCCCAAGAATATATCTGACTAGGAAGAGTCTTAAAACCTATGTATTGATATCTCTCTGGAAGTGAATCAAGAGGGTGTAAAGCGGCATAAACACAGCAAGGAAAAGAAGCTAAACCCCCTTATAAAAATTGACTACTTAAAAAAAAACCCATAAAACAAAGACAGTGAAAGAGAGAGAAATTCTTACAAAATCCGTTCAGGGGCTCTGATGCAACCTGGATTGACCATATCTAGACCCACAGCTGGATGAGACATAAGGCTGGACACTCTTGGGGCTGAGAGGATTGGTGAGGTTGGGTGAGCAAACGCAGACCCTTTAAAGTAATACTGCGTGGTACCCATGCCATGGGTCCCAAATCTCCAGGTTCAAGGGCATCTTCCTACATCGAAAACATGCCTGGGAAACCCAGAAGATGGTACACCGTGTGATCGGGAAAGGTTTCTAAAACGCACCTCATTTCTCCTCTCCTTGTGCTCGGGTTCGCCATTCCAGCCGCTTCACTAACAATCTCCCTACGTGGAGAATCAGCACCGTTGACCTCCTGTTTCGTACAGGTCGCAATTTGTCCCGAGGATGAACGGGAAGAGGGGGAACCAATGAGAGACTAGCTCTAGGTGTTGGGACAGGCACAGGTCACTCTATTTTCCCATCAGGAAGAAGAATGAACCACAGGCTCAGCCTGCCCCCCGGAACCAGAATAGGGCCTGAAGCAATCCTGCGCTTTTGCGGCCAGCTCCCAAAAAAGCGAGTTGACACATGGAGCTCAGGGGCACTGCAATTCACAAACCTGCAGAGTTATAAATGATAACTCTCGTCCACAAATATATTGAGGGAAGGCAACGAAGAGGATTTGAAAGCAAGGCAGAATTGCAGGAAACCGATTTCAGGAGGTAGATTCGACTCGCCTTGAAAGCACATGAAAAGCGGCAAAGCGTTGACAATGATGCCCTTGGCCAAAAAGGGCGTATGCGTTTTTTCCTCAGGAAAAAACGCATACGCCGTTTTTGGCCAACCAAGCAAGCCGGAAAGGCAAATCGGCGCTACAAAGAAGTCTGGCTTGCCAGAGGTCAAAAGGGCCATGCTGAAAAATGTGTAAAAACCAGAAATGCAGGACAGGCCATGGAGACATGGGAGCCTTGCTACGCTGATGGGCGGGGTGGAAATTGCCAACAGCCACTCTGGAGAAGTGTACGCTGCGTCCTGAAACGTATAATAAACACAGCTTAGAGAGCATAGGGCACTTCCACTCACGCGCGTAGAAATCGGGAAACCTAAAAATCAACAAGACACAGGCACCCCAAAATTTAGGGCTGCTCTGTTTCCAAGAACCTCCACTTCGGTACACCTTAAATATCCCAGGAAAGAGAAAAATGGATAAAGAAGTTGTGGTACTTATGCACAATGGAATATCACTCAGCCATGAAATCAGTGTCATAAGGCTAGTAGCAGCATGATGAGTGGATTTAGGGACGATGACTCTAAGTGAAGTAAGTCACACAGAAAAGGACACTTATCCTAAGATATGACTTATAGAGGGAATGTCAAAATCGCTACACCTGAACTGAATTCCAAAACACAACAGAGTCACACATTTAGAAAACACACTATGGCTGCTTAAAGGGAAAGGTGAGGTGGGGCGAAGCATAAAACAAGGGTTTGAAATTAGCTCAGATACCGTTCCACAAGCCAAATATGTAACAGACAAGACCTACTCCCTGCTCAGTGAACTGGACTCAACACCCCCTATTCACCACCCAAGAATATATCTGACTAGGAAGAGTCTTAAAACCTATGTATTGATATCTCTCTCGAAGTGAATCAAGAGGGGGTAAAGCCGCATAAACACAGCAAGGAAAAGAAGCTAAACCCCCTTATAAAAATTGACTACTTAAAAAAAAAAAACCCATAAAACAAAGACAGTGAAAGAGAGAGAAATTCTTACAAAATCCCTTCAGGGGCTCTGATGCAACCTGGATTGACCATATCTAGACCCACAGCTGGATGAGACATAAGGCTGGACACTCTTGGGGCTCAGAGGATTGGTGAGGTTGGGTGAGCAAACGCAGACCCTTTAAAGTAATACTGCGTGGTACCCATGCCATGGGTCCCAAATCTCCAGGTTCAAGGGCAACTTCCTACATCGAAAACATGCCTGGGAAACCCAGAAGATGGTACACCGTGTGATCGGGAAAGGTTTCTAAAACGCACCTCATTTCTCCTCTCCTTGTGCTCGGGTTCGCCATTCCAGCCGCTTCACTAACAATCTCCCTACGTGGAGAATCAGCACCGTTGACCTCCTGTTTCGTACAGGTCGCAATTTGTCCCGAGGATGAACGGGAAGAGGGGGAACCAATTAGAGACTAGCTCTAGGTGTTGGGACAGGCACAGGTCACTCTATTTTCCCATCAGGAAGAAGAATGAACCACAGGCTCAGCCTGCCCCCCGGAACCAGAATAGGGCCTGAAGCAATCCTGCGCTTTTGCGGCCAGCTCCCAAAAAAGCGAGTTGACAAATGGAGCTCAGGGGAACTGCAATTCACAAACCTGCAGAGTTGTAAATGATAACTCTCGTCCACAAATATATTGAGGGAAGGCAACGAAGAGGATTTGAAAACAAGGCAGAATTGCAGGAAACCGATTTCAGGAGGTAGATTCAACTCGCCTTGAAAGCACATGAAAAGCGGCAAAGCGTTGACAATGATGCCCTTGGCCAAAAAGGGCGTATGCGTTTTTTCCTGAATATATTCAGGAAAAAACGCATACGCCCTTTTTGGCCAACCAAGCAAGCCGGAAAGACAAATCGGCGCTACAAAGAAGTCTCGCTTGCCAGAGGTCAAAAGGGCCATGCTGAAAAATGTGTAAAAACCGGAAATGCAGGACAGGCCATGGAGACATGGGAGCCTTGCTACGCTGATGGGCGGAGTGGAAATTGCCAACAGCCACTCTGGAGAAGTGTACGCTGCGTCCTGAAACATGGAATAAACACAGCTTAGAGAGCATAGGGCACTTCCACTCATGGGCGTAGAAATCGGGAAACCTAAAATTCGACAAGACACAGGCACCCCAAAGTTCAGGGCTGCTCTGTTTCCAAGAACCTCCACTTCGGTACACCTTAAATATCCCAGGAAAGAGAAAAATGGATAAAGAAGTTGTGGTACTTATGCACAATGGAATATCACTCAGCCATAAATCAGTGTCATAAGGCTAGTAGCAGCATGATGAGTGGATTTAGGGACGATGACTCTAAGTGAAGTAAGTCACACAGAAAAGGACACTTATCCTAAGATATCACTTATAGAGGGAATGTCAAAATCGCTACACCTGAACTGAATTCCAAAACACAACAGAGTCACACATTTAGAAAACACACTATGGCTGCTTAACGGGAAAGCTGAGGTGGGGCGATGCATAAAACAAGGGTTTGAAATTATCTCAGATACCGTTCCACAAGCCAAATATTTAATAGACAAGACCTACTCCCTGCTCAGTGAACTGGACTCAACACCCCCTATTCACCGCCCAAGAATATATCTGACTAGGAAGAGTCTTAAAACCTATGTATTGATATCTCTCTGGAAGTGAATCAAGAGGGTGTAAAGCGGCATAAACACAGCAAGGAAAAGAAGCTAAACCCCCTTATAAAAATTGACTACTTAAAAAAAAACCCATAAAACAAAGACAGTGAAAGAGAGAGAAATTCTTACAAAATCCGTTCAGGGGCTCTGATGCAACCTGGATTGACCATATCTAGACCCACAGCTGGATGAGACATAAGGCTGGACACTCTTGGGGCTGAGAGGATTGGTGAGGTTGGGTGAGCAAACGCAGACCCTTTAAAGTAATACTGCGTGGTACCCATGCCATGGGTCCCAAATCTCCAGGTTCAAGGGCATCTTCCTACATCGAAAACATGCCTGGGAAACCCAGAAGATGGTACACCGTGTGATCGGGAAAGGTTTCTAAAACGCACCTCATTTCTCCTCTCCTTGTGCTCGGGTTCGCCATTCCAGCCGCTTCACTAACAATCTCCCTACGTGGAGAATCAGCACCGTTGACCTCCTGTTTCGTACAGGTCGCAATTTGTCCCGAGGATGAACGGGAAGAGGGGGAACCAATGAGAGACTAGCTCTAGGTGTTGGGACAGGCACAGGTCACTCTATTTTCCCATCAGGAAGAAGAATGAACCACAGGCTCAGCCTGCCCCCCGGAACCAGAATAGGGCCTGAAGCAATCCTGCGCTTTTGCGGCCAGCTCCCAAAAAAGCGAGTTGACACATGGAGCTCAGGGGCACTGCAATTCACAAACCTGCAGAGTTATAAATGATAACTCTCGTCCACAAATATATTGAGGGAAGGCAACGAAGAGGATTTGAAAGCAAGGCAGAATTGCAGGAAACCGATTTCAGGAGGTAGATTCGACTCGCCTTGAAAGCACATGAAAAGCGGCAAAGCGTTGACAATGATGCCCTTGGCCAAAAAGGGCGTATGCGTTTTTTCCTCAGGAAAAAACGCATACGCCGTTTTTGGCCAACCAAGCAAGCCGGAAAGGCAAATCGGCGCTACAAAGAAGTCTGGCTTGCCAGAGGTCAAAAGGGCCATGCTGAAAAATGTGTAAAAACCAGAAATGCAGGACAGGCCATGGAGACATGGGAGCCTTGCTACGCTGATGGGCGGGGTGGAAATTGCCAACAGCCACTCTGGAGAAGTGTACGCTGCGTCCTGAAACATGGAATAAACACAGCTTAGAGAGCATAGGGCACTTCCACTCATGGGCGTAGAAATCGGGAAACCTAAAAATCAACAAGACACAGGCACCCCAAAGTTTAGGGCTGCTCTGTTTCCAAGAACCTCCACTTCGGTACACCTTAAATATCCCAGGAAAGAGAAAAATGGATAAAGAAGTTGTGGTACTTATGCACAATGGAATATCACTCAGCCATGAAATCAGTGTCATAAGGCTAGTAGCAGCATGATGAGTGGATTTAGGGACGATGACTCTAAGTGAAGTAAGTCACACAGAAAAGGAAACTTATCCTAAGTTATCACTTGTAGAGGGAATGTCAAAATCGCTACACCTGAATTGAATTGCAAAACAGAACAGAGTCACACATTTAGAAAACACACTATGGCTGCTTAACGGGAAAGCTGAGGTGGGGCGATGCATAAAACAAGGGTTTGAAATTAGCTCAGATACCGTTCCACAAGCCAAATATTTAATAGACAAGACCTACTCCCTGCTCAGTGAACTGGACTCAACACCCCCTATTCACCGCCCAAGAATATATCTGACTAGGAAGAGTCTTAAAACCTATGTATTGATATCTCTCTGGAAGTGAATCAAGAGGGTGTAAAGCGGCATAAACACAGCAAGGAAAAGAAGCTAAACCCCCTTATAAAAATTGACTACTTAAAAAAAAACCCATAAAACAAAGACAGTGAAAGAGAGAGAAATTCTTACAAAATCCGTTCAGGGGCTCTGATGCAACCTGGATTGACCATATCTAGACCCACAGCTGGATGAGACATAAGGCTGGACACTCTTGGGGCTCAGAGGATTGGTGAGGTTGGGTGAGCAAACGCAGACCCTTTAAAGTAATACTGCGTGGTACCCATGCCATGGGTCCCAAATCTCCAGGTTCAAGGGCATCTTCCTACATCGAAAACATGCCTGGGAAACCCAGAAGATGGTACACCGTGTGATCGGGAAAGGTTTCTAAAACGCACCTCATTTCTCCTCTCCTTGTGCTCGGGTTCGCCATTCCAGCCGCTTCACTAACAATCTCCCTACGTGGAGAATCAGCACCGTTGACCTCCTGTTTCGTACAGGTCTCAATTTGTCCCGAGGATGAACGGGAAGAGGGGGAACCAATTAGAGACTAGCTCTAGGTGTTGGGACAGGCACAGGTCACTCTATTTTCCCATCAGGAAGAAGAATGAACCACAGGCTCAGCCTGCCCCCCGGAACCAGAATAGGGCCTGAAGCAATCCTGCGCTTTTGCGGCCAGCTCCCAAAAAAGCGAGTTGACACATGGAGCTCAGGGGCACTGCAATTCACAAACCTGCAGAGTTATAAATGATAACTCTCGTCCACAAATATATTGAGGGAAGGCAACGAAGAGGATTTGAAAGCAAGGCAGAATTGCAGGAAACCGATTTCAGGAGGTAGATTCGACTCGCCTTGAAAGCACATGAAAAGCGGCAAAGCGTTGACAATGATGCCCTTGGCCAAAAAGGGCGTATGCGTTTTTTCCTCAGGAAAAAACGCATACGCCCTTTTTGGCTAACCAAGCAAGCCGGAAAGGCAAATCGGCGCTACAAAGAAGTCTGGCATGCCAGAGGTCAAAGGGGCCATGCTGAAAAAAGTGTAAAAACCGGAAATGCAGGACAGGCCATGGAGACATGGGAGCCTTGCTACGCTGATGGGCGGGATGGAAATTGCCAACAGCCACTCTGGAGAAGTGTACGCTGCGTCCTGAAACATGTAATAAACACAGCTTAGAGAGCATAGGGCACTTCCACTCATGGGCGTAGAAATCGGGAAACCTAAAAATCAACAAGACACAGGCACCCCAAAGTTTAGGGCTGCTCTGTTTCCAAGAACCTCCACTTCGGTACACCTTAAATATCCCAGGAAAGAGAAAAATGGATAAAGAAGTTGTGGTACTTATGCACAATGGAATATCACTCAGCCATGAAATCAGTGTCATAAGGCTAGTAGCAGCATGATGAGTGGATTTAGGGACGATGACTCTAAGTGAAGTAAGTCACACAGAAAAGGACACTTATCCTAAGATATCACTTATAGAGGGAATGTCAAAATCGCTACACCTGAACTGAATTCCAAAACAGAACAGAGTCACACATTTAGAAAACACACTATGGCTGCTTAAAGGGAAAGGTGAGGTGGGGCGATGCATAAAACAAGGGTTTGAAATTAGCTCAGATACCGTTCCACAAGCCAAATATGTAACAGACAAGACCTACTCCCTGCTCAGTGAACTGGACTCAACACCCCCTATTCACCACCCAAGAATATATCTGACTAGGAAGAGTCTTAAAACCTATGTATTGATATCTCTCTGGAAGTGAATCAAGAGGGCGTAAAGCGGCATAAACACAGCAAGGAAAAGAAGCTAAACCCCCTTATAAAAATTGACTACTTAAAAAAAAAAACCCCATAAAACAAAGACAGTGAAAGAGAGAGAAATTCTTAAAAAATCCCTTCAGGGGCTCTGATGCAACCTGGATTGACCATATCTAGACCCACAGCTGGATGAGACATAAGGCTGGACACTCTTGGGGCTCAGAGGATTGGTGAGGTTGGGTGAGCAAACGCAGACCCTTTAAAGTAATACTGCGTGGTACCCATGCCATGGGTCCCAAATCTCCAGGTTCAAGGGCATCTTCCTACATCGAAAACATGCCTGGGAAACCCAGAAGATGGTACACCGTGTGATCGGGAAAGGTTTCTAAAACGCACCTCATTTCTCCTCTCCTTGTGCTCGGGTTCGCCATTCCAGCCGCTTCACTAACAATCTCCCTACGTGGAGAATCAGCACCGTTGACCTCCTGTTTCGTACAGGTCGCAATTTGTCCCGAGGATGAACGGGAAGAGGGGGAACCAATGAGAGACTAGCTCTAGGTGTTGGGACAGGCACAGGTCACTCTATTTTCCCATCAGGAAGAAGAATGAACCACAGGCTCAGCCTGCCCCCCGGAACCAGAATAGGGCCTGAAGCAATCCTGCGCTTTTGCGGCCAGCTCCCAAAAAAGCGAGTTGACACATGGAGCTCAGGGGCACTGCAATTCACAAACCTGCAGAGTTATAAATGATAACTCTCGTCCACAAATATATTGAGGGAAGGCAACGAAGAGGATTTGAAAGCAAGGCAGAATTGCAGGAAACCGGTTTCAGGAGGTAGATTCGACTCGCCTTGAAAGCACATGAAAAGCGGCAAAGCGTTGACAATGATGCCCTTGGCCAAAAAGGGCGTATGCGTTTTTTCCTGAATATATTCAGGAAAAAACGCATACGCCCTTTTTGGCCAACCAAGCAAGCCGGAAAGGCAAATCGGCGCTACAAAGAAGTCTGGCTTGCCAGAGGTCAAAAGGGCCATGCTGAAAAATGTGTAAAAACCAGAAATGCAGGACAGGCCATGGAGACATGGGAGCCTTGCTACGCTGATGGGCGGGGTGGAAATTGCCAACAGCCACTCTGGAGAAGTGTACGCTGCGTCCTGAAACATGTAATAAACACAGCTTAGAGAGCATAGGGCACTTCCACTCATGGGCGTAGAAATCGGGAAACCTAAAAATCAACAAGACACAGGCACCCCAAAGTTTAGGGCTGCTCTGTTTCCAAGAACCTCCACTTCGGTACACCTTAAATATCCCAGGAAAGAAAAAAATGGATAAAGAAGTTGTGGTACTTATGCACAATGGAATATCACTCAGCCATGAAATCAGTGTCATAAGGCTAGTAGCAGCATGATGAGTGGATTTAGGGACGATGACTCTAAGTGAAGTAAGTCACACAGAAAAGGAAACTTATCCTAAGTTATCACTTGTAGAGGGAATGTCAAAATCGCTACACCTGAATTGAATTGCAAAACAGAACAGAGTCACACATTTAGAAAACACACTATGGCTGCTTAACGGGAAAGCTGAGGTGGGGCGATGCATAAAACAAGGGTTTGAAATTAGCTCAGATACCGTTCCACAAGCCAAATATTTAATAGACAAGACCTACTCCCTGCTCAGTGAACTGGACTCAACACCCCCTATTCACCGCCCAAGAATATATCTGACTAGGAAGAGTCTTAAAACCTATGTATTGATATCTCTCTGGAAGTGAATCAAGAGGGTGTAAAGCGGCATAAACACAGCAAGGAAAAGAAGCTAAACCCCCTTATAAAAATTGACTACTTAAAAAAAAAAACCCATAAAACAAAGACAGTGAAAGAGAGAGAAATTCTTACAAAATCCTTTCAGGGGCTCTGATGCAAACTGCATTGACCATATCTAGACCCACAGCTGGATGAGACATAAGGCTGGACACTCTTGGGGCTGAGAGGATTGGTGAGGTTGGGTGAGCAAACGCAGACCCTTTAAAGTAATACTGCGTGGTACCCATGCCATGGGTCCCAAATCTCCAGGTTCAAGGGCATCTTCCTACATCGAAAACATGCCTGGGAAACCCAGAAGATGGTACACCGTGTGATCGGGAAAGGTTTCTAAAACGCACCTCATTTCTCCTCTCCTTGTGCTCGGGTTCGCCATTCCAGCCGCTTCACTAACAATCTCCCTACGTGGAGAATCAGCACCGTTGACCTCCTGTTTCGTACAGGTCGCAATTTGTCCCGAGGATGAACGGGAAGAGGGGGAACCAATTAGAGACTAGCTCTAGGTGTTGGGACAGGCACAGGTCACCCTATTTTCCCATCAGGAAGAAGAATGAACCACAGGCTCAGCCTGGCCCCCGGAACCAGAATAGGGCCTGAAGCAATCCTGCGCTTTTGCGCGAGCTCCCAAAAAAGCGAGTTGACAAATGGAGCTCAGGGGCACTGCAATTCACAAACCTGCAAAGTTGTAAATGATAACTCTTGTCCACAAATATATTGAGGGAAGGCAACGAAGAGGATTTGAAAGCAAGGCAGAATTGCAGGAAACCGGTTTCAGGAGGTAGATTCGACTCGCCTTGAAAGCACATGAAAAGCGGCAAAGCTTTGACAATGATGCCCTTGGCCAAAAAGGACGTATGCGTTTTTTTCTGAATATATTCAGGAAAAAACGCATACGTCCTTTTTGGCCAACCAAGCAAGCCAGAAAGGCAAATCGGCGCTACAAAGAAGTCTGGCTTGCCAGAGGTCAAAAGGGCCATGCTGAAAAATGTGTAAAAACCAGAAATGCAGGACAGGCCATGGAGACATGGGAGCCTTGCTACGCTGATGGGCGGGATGGAAATTGCCAACAGCCACTCTGGAGAAGTGTACGCTGCGTCCTGAAACATGGAATAAACACAGCTTAGAGAGCATAGGGCACTTCCACTCATGGGCGTAGAAATCGGGAAACCTAAAAATCAACAAGACACAGGCACCCCAAAGTTTAGGGCTGCTCTGTTTCCAAGAACCTCCACTTCGGTACACCTTAAATATCCCAGGAAAGAGAAAAATGGATAAAGAAGTTGTGGTACTTATGCACAATGGAATATCACTCAGCCATGAAATCAGTGTCATAAGGCTAGTAGCAGCATGATGAGTGGATTTAGGGACGATGACTCTAAGTGAAGTAAGTCACACAGAAAAGGAAACTTATCCTAAGTTATCACTTGTAGAGGGAATGTCAAAATCGCTACACCTGAACTGAATTCCAAAACAGAACAGAGTCACACATTTAGAAAACACACTATGGCTGCTTAGCGGGAAAGGTGAGGTGGGGCGATGCATAAAACAAGGGTTTGAAATTAGCTCAGATACCGTTCCACAAGCCAAATATGTAATAGACAAGACCTACTCCCTGCTCAGTGAACTGGACTCAACACCCCCTATTCACCGCCCAAGAATATATCTGACTAGGAAGAGTCTTAAAACCTATGTATTGATATCTCTCTGGAAGTGAATCAAGAGGGTGTAAAGCGGCATAAACACAGCAAGGAAAAGAAGCTAAACCCCCTTATAAAAATTGACTACTTAAAAAAAAACCCATAAAACAAAGACAGTGAAAGAGAGAGAAATTTTTACAAAATCCGTTCAGGGGCTCTGATGCAACCTGGATTGACCATATCTAGACCCACAGCTGGATGAGACATAAGGCTGGACACTCTTGGGGCTCAGAGGATTGGTGAGGTTGGGTGAGCAAACGCAGAACCTTTAAAGTAATACTGCGTGGTACCCATGCCATGGGTCCCAAATCTCCAGGTTCAAGGGCATCTTCCTACATCGAAAACATGCCTGGGAAACCCAGAAGATGGTACACCGTGTGATCGGGAAAGGTTTCTAAAACGCACCTCATTTCTCCTCTCCTTGTGCTCGGGTTCGCCATTCCAGCCGCTTCACTAACAATCTCCCTACGTGGAGAATCAGCACCGTTGACCTCCTGTTTCGTACAGGTCTCAATTTGTCCCGAGGATGAACGGGAAGAGGGGGAACCAATTAGAGACTAGCTCTAGGTGTTGGGACAGGCACAGGTCACTCTATTTTCCCATCAGGAAGAAGAATGAACCACAGGCTCAGCCTGCCCCCCGGAACCAGAATAGGGCCTGAAGCAATCCTGCGCTTTTGCGGCCAGCTCCCAAAAAAGCGAGTTGACACATGGAGCTCAGGGGCACTGCAATTCACAAACCTGCAGAGTTATAAATGATAACTCTCGTCCACAAATATATTGAGGGAAGGCAACGAAGAGGATTTGAAAGCAAGGCAGAATTGCAGGAAACCGATTTCAGGAGGTAGATTCGACTCGCCTTGAAAGCACATGAAAAGCGGCAAAGCGTTGACAATGATGCCCTTGGCCAAAAAGGGCGTATGCGTTTTTTCCTCAGGAAAAAACGCATACGCCATTTTTGGCCAACCAAGCAAGCCGGAAAGGCAAATCGGCGCTACAAAGAAGTCTGGCTTGCCAGAGGTCAAAAGGGCCATGCTGAAAAATGTGTAAAAACCAGAAATGCAGGACAGGCCATGGAGACATGGGAGCCTTGCTACGCTGATGGGCGGGGTGGAAATTGCCAACAGCCACTCTGGAGAAGTGTACGCTGCGTCCTGAAACATGGAATAAACACAGCTTAGAGAGCATAGGGCACTTCCACTCATGGGCGTAGAAATCGGGAAACCTAAAAATCAACAAGACACAGGCACCCCAAAGTTTAGGGCTGCTCTGTTTCCAAGAACCTCCACTTCGGTACACCTTAAATATCCCAGGAAAGAGAAAAATGGATAAAGAAGTTGTGGTACTTATGCACAATGGAATATCACTCAGCCATGAAATCAGTGTCATAAGGCTAGTAGCAGCATGATGAGTGGATTTAGGGACGATGACTCTAAGTGAAGTAAGTCACACAGAAACGGAAACTTATCCTAAGTTATCACTTGTAGAGGGAATGTCAAAATCGCTACACCTGAATTGAATTGCAAAACAGAACAGAGTCACACATTTAGAAAACACACTATGGCTGCTTAACGGGAAAGCTGAGGTGGGGCGATGCATAAAACAAGGGTTTGAAATTAGCTCAGATACCGTTCCACAAGCCAAATATTTAATAGACAAGACCTACTCCCTGCTCAGTGAACTGGACTCAACACCCCCTATTCACCGCCCAAGAATATATCTGACTAGGAAGAGTCTTAAAACCTATGTATTGATATCTCTCTGGAAGTGAATCAAGAGGGTGTAAAGCGGCATAAACACAGCAAGGAAAAGAAGCTAAACCCCCTTATAAAAATTGACTACTTAAAAAAAAAAACCCATAAAACAAAGACAGTGAAAGAGAGAGAAATTCTTACAAAATCCTTTCAGGGGCTCTGATGCAAACTGCATTGACCATATCTAGACCCACAGCTGGATGAGACATAAGGCTGGACACTCTTGGGGCTGAGAGGATTGGTGAGGTTGGGTGAGCAAACGCAGACCCTTTAAAGTAATACTGCGTGGTACCCATGCCATGGGTCCCAAATCTCCAGGTTCAAGGGCATCTTCCTACATCGAAAACATGCCTGGGAAACCCAGAAGATGGTACACCGTGTGATCGGGAAAGGTTTCTAAAACGCACCTCATTTCTCCTCTCCTTGTGCTCGGGTTCGCCATTCCAGCCGCTTCACTAACAATCTCCCTACGTGGAGAATCAGCACCGTTGACCTCCTGTTTCGTACAGGTCGCAATTTGTCCCGAGGATGAACGGGAAGAGGGGGAACCAATGAGAGACTAGCTCTAGGTGTTGGGACAGGCACAGGTCACCCTATTTTCCCATCAGGAAGAAGAATGAACCACAGGCTCAGCCTGCCCCCCGGAACCAGAATAAGGCCTGAAGCAATCCTGCGCTTTTGCGGCCAGCTCCCAAAAAAGCGAGTTGACACATGGAGCTCAGGGGCACTGCAATTCACAAACCTGCAGAGTTGTAAATGATAACTCTCGTCCACAAATATATTGAGGGAAGGCAACAAAGAGGATTTGAAAGCAAGGCAGAATTGCAGGAAACCGGTTTCAGGAGGTAGATTCGACTCGCCTTGAAAGCACATGAAAAGCGGCAAAGCGTTGACAATGATGCCCTTGGCCAAAAAGGGCGTATGCGTTTTTTCCTGAATATATTCAGGAAAAAACGCATACGCCCTTTTTGGCCAACCAAGCAAGCCGGAAAGGCAAATCGGCGCTACAAAGAAGTCTGGCATGCCAGAGGTCAAAAGGGCCATGCTGAAAAAAGTGTAAAAACCGGAAATGCAGGACAGGCCATGGAGACATGGGAGCCTTGCTACGCTGATGGGCGGGATGGAAATTGCCAACAGCCACTCTGGAGAAGTGTACGCTGCGTCCTGAAACATGGAATAAACACAGCTTAGAGAGCATAGGGCACTTCCACTCATGGGCGTAGAAATCGGGAAACCTAAAATTCAACAAGACACAGGCACCCCAAAGTTTAGGGCTGCTCTGTTTCCAAGAACCTCCACTTCGGTACACCTTAAATATCCCAGGAAAGAGAAAAATGGATAAAGAAGTTGTGGTACTTATGCACAATGGAATATCACTCAGCCATGAAATCAGTGTCATAAGGCTAGTAGCAGCATGATGAGTGGATTTAGGGACGATGACTCTAAGTGAAGTAAGTCACACAGAAAAGGAAACTTATCCTAAGTTATCACTTGTAGAGGGAATGTCAAAATCGCTACACCTGAATTGAATTGCAAAACAGAAGAGTCACACATTTAGAAAACACACAATGGCTGCTTAACGGGAAAGCTGAGGTGGGGCGATGCATAAAACAAGGGTTTGAAATTAGCTCAGATACCGTTCCACAAGCCAAATATTTAATAGACAAGACCTACTCCCTGCTCAGTGAATTGGACTCAACACCCCCTATTCACCGCCCAAGAATATATCTGACTAGGAAGAGTCTTAAAACCTATGTATTGATATCTCTCTGGAAGTGAATCAAGAGGGTGTAAAGCGGCATAAACACAGCAAGGAAAAGAAGCTAAACCCCCTTATAAAAATTGACTACTTAAAAAAAAAACCCATAAAACAAAGACAGTGAAAGAGAGAGAAATTCTTACAAAATCCTTTCAGGGGCTCTGATGCAAACTGCATTGACCATATCTAGACCCACAGCTGGATGAGACATAAGGTTGGACACTCTTGGGGCTGAGAGGATTGGTGAGGTTGGGTGAGCAAACGCAGACCCTTTAAAGTAATACTGCGTGGTACCCATGCCATGGGTCCCAAATCTCCAGGTTCAAGGGCATCTTCCTACATCGAAAACATGCCTGGGAAACCCAGAAGATGGTACACCGTGTGATCGGGAAAGGTTTCTAAAACGCACCTCATTTCTCCTCTCCTTGTGCTCGGGTTCGCCATTCCAGCCGCTTCACTAACAATCTCCCTACGTGGAGAATCAGCACCGTTGACCTCCTGTTTCGTACAGGTCGCAATTTGTCCCGAGGATGAACGGGAAGAGGGGGAACCAATGAGAGACTAGCTCTAGGTGTTGGGACAGGCACAGGTCACCCTATTTTCCCATCAGGAAGAAGAATGAACCACAGGCTCAGCCTGCCCCCCGGAACCAGAATAAGGCCTGAAGCAATCCTGCGCTTTTGCGGCCAGCTCCCAAAAAAGCGAGTTGACACATGGAGCTCAGGGTCACTGCAATTCACAAACCTGCAGAGTTGTAAATGATAACTCTCGTCTACAAATATATTGAGGGAAGGCAACAAAGAGGATTTGAAAGCAAGGCAGAATTGCAGGAAACCGGTTTCAGGAGGTAGATTCGACTCGCCTTGAAAGCACATGAAAAGCGGCAAAGTGTTGACAATGATGCCCTTGGCCAAAAAGGGCGTATGCGTTTTTTCCTGAATATATTCAGGAAAAAACGCATACGCCCTTTTTGGCCAACCAAGCAAGCCGGAAAGGCAAATCGGCGCTACAAAGAAGTCTGGCATGCCACAGGTCAAAGGGGCCATGCTGAAAAAAGTGTAAAAACCGGAAATGCAGGACAGGCCATGGAGACATGGGAGCCTTGCTACGCTGATGGGCGGGATGGAAATTGCCAACAGCCACTCTGGAGAAGTGTACGCTGCGTCCTGAAACATGGAATAAACACAGCTTAGAGAGCATAGGGCACTTCCACTCATGGGCGTATAAATCGGGAAACCTAAAAATCAACAAGACACAGGCACCCCAAAGTTTAGGGCTGCTCTGTTTCCAAGAACCTCCACTTCGGTACACCTTAAATATCCCAGGAAAGAGAAAAATGGATAAAGAAGTTGTGGTACTTATGCACAATGGAATATCACTCAGCCATGAAATCAGTGTCATAAGGCTAGTAGCAGCATGATGAGTGGATTTAGGGACGATGACTCTAAGTGAAGTAAGTCACACAGAAAAGGACACTTATCCTAAGATATCACTTATAGAGGGAATGTCAAAATCGCTACACCTGAACTGAATTCCAAAACAGAACAGAGTCACACATTTAGAAAACACACTATGGCTGCTTAAAGGGAAAGGTGAGGTGGGGCGATGCATAAAACAAGGGTTTGAAATTAGCTCAGATACCGTTCCACAAGCCAAATATTTAATAGACAAGACCTACTCCCTGCTCAGTGAACTGGACTCAACACCCCCTATTCACCGCCCAAGAATATATCTGACTAGGAAGAGTCTTAAAACCTATGTATTGATATCTCTCTGGAAGTGAATCAAGAGGGTGTAAAGCGGCATAAACACAGCAAGGAAAAGAAGCTAAACCCCCTTATAAAAATTGACTACTTAAAAAAAAAAAACCCATAAAACAAAGACAGTGAAAGAGAGAGAAATTCTTACAAAATCCTTTCAGGGGCTCTGATGCAAACTGCATTGACCATATCTAGACCCACAGCTGGATGAGACATAAGGCTGGACACTCTTGGGGCTGAGAGGATTGGTGAGGTTGGGTGAGCAAACGCAGACCCTTTAAAGTAATACTGCGTGGTACCCATGCCATGGGTCCCAAATCTCCAGGTTCAAGGGCATCTTCCTACATCGAAAACATGCCTGGGAAACCCAGAAGATGGTACACCGTGTGATCGGGAAAGGTTTCTAAAACGCACCTCATTTCTCCTCTCCTTGTGCTCGGGTTCGCCATTCCAGCCGCTTCACTAACAATCTCCCTACGTGGAGAATCAGCACCGTTGACCTCCTGTTTCGTACAGGTCGCAATTTGTCCCGAGGATGAACGGGAAGAGGGGGAACCAATTAGAGACTAGCTCTAGGTGTTGGGACAGGCACAGGTCACCCTATTTTCCCATCAGGAAGAAGAATGAACCACAGGCTCAGCCTGCCCCCCGGAACCAGAATAAGGCCTGAAGCAATCCTGCGCTTTTGCGGCCAGCTCCCAAAAAAGCGAGTTGACAAATGGAGCTCAGGGGCACTGCAATTCACAAACCTGCAGAGTTGTAAATGATAACTCTCGTCCACAAATATATTGAGGGAAGGCAACGAAGAGGATTTGAAAGCAAGGCAGAATTGCAGGAAACCGGTTTCAGGAGGTAGATTCGACTCGCCTTGAAAGCACATGAAAAGCGGCAAAGCGTTGACAATGATGCCCTTGGCCAAAAAGGGCGTATGCGTTTTTTCCTGAATATATTCAGGAAAAAACGCATACGCCCTTTTTGGCCAACCAAGCAAGCCGGAAAGGCAAATCGGCGCTACAAAGAAGTCTGGCATGCCAGAGGTCAAAAGGGCCATGCTGAAAAAAGTGTAAAAACCGGAAATGCAGGACAGGCCATGGAGACATGGGAGCCTTGCTACGCTGATGGGCGGGATGGAAATTGCCAACAGCCACTCTGGAGAAGTGTAAGCTGCGTCCTGAAACATGGAATAAACACAGCTTAGAGAGCATAGGGCACTTCCAGTCATGGGCGTAGAAATCGGGAAACCTAAAAATCAACAAGACACAGGCACCCCAAAGTTTAGGGCTGCTCTGTTTCCAAGAACCTCCACTTCGGTACACCTTAAATATCCCAGGAAAGAGAAAAATGGATAAAGAAGTTGTGGTACTTATGCACAATGGAATATCACTCAGCCATAAATCAGTGTCATAAGGTTAGTAGCAGCATGATGAGTGGATTTAGGGACGATGACTCTAAGTGAAGTAAGTCACACAGAAAAGGACACTTATCCTAAGATATCACTTATAGAGGGAATGTCAAAATCGCTACACCTGAACTGAATTCCAAAACACAACAGAGTCACACATTTAGAAAACACACTATGGCTGCTTAACGGGAAAGGTGAGGTGGGGCGATGCATAAAACAAGGGTTTGAAATTAGCTCAGATACCGTTACACAAGCCAAATATGTAATAGACAAGACCTACTCCCTGCTCAGTGAACTGGACTCAACACCCCCTATTCACCACCCAAGAATATATCTGACTAGGAAGAGTCTTAAAACATATGTATTGATATCTCTCTGGAAGTGAATCAAGAGGGTGTAAAGCGGCATAAACACAGCAAGGAAAAGAAGCTAAACCCCCTTATAAAAACTGACTACTTAAAAAAAAAACCCATAAAACAAAGACAGTGAAAGAGAGAGAAATTCTTACAAAATCCGTTCAGGGGCTCTGATGCAACCTGGATTGACCATATCTAGACCCACAGCTGGATGAGACATAAGGCTGGACACTGTTGGGGCTGAGAGGATTGGTGAGGTTGGGTGAGCAAACGCAGACCCTTTAAAGTAATACTGCGTGGTACCCATGCCATGGGTCCCAAATCTCCAGGTTCAAGGGCATCTTCCTACATCGAAAACATGCCTGGGAAACCCAGAAGATGGTACACCGTGTGATCGGGAAAGGTTTCTAAAACGCACCTCATTTCTCCTCTCCTTGTGCTCGGGTTCGCCATTCCAGCCGCTTCACTAACAATCTCCCTACGTGGAGAATCAGCACCGTTGACCTCCTGTTTCGTACAGGTCGCAATTTGTCCCGAGGATGAACGGGAAGAGGGGGAACCAATGAGAGACTAGCTCTAGGTGTTGGGACAGGCACAGGTCACTCTATTTTCCCATCAGGAAGAAGAATGAACCACAGGCTCAGCCTGCCCCCCGGAACCAGAATAGGGCCTGAAGCAATCCTGCGCTTTTGCGGCCAGCTCCCAAAAAAGCGAGTTGACACATGGAGCTCAGGGGCACTGCAATTCACAAACCTGCAGAGTTATAAATGATAACTCTCGTCCACAAATATATTGAGGGAAGGCAACGAAGAGGATTTGAAAGCAAGGCAGAATTGCAGGAAACCGATTTCAGGAGGTAGATTCGACTCGCCTTGAAAGCACATGAAAAGCGGCAAAGCGTTGACAATGATGCCCTTGGCCAAAAAGGGCGTATGCGTTTTTTCCTGAATATATTCAGGAAAAAACGCATACGCCCTTTTTGGCCAACCAAGCAAGCCGGAAAGGCAAATCGGCGCTACAAAGAAGTCTGGCTTGCCAGAGGTCAAAAGGGCCATGCTGAAAAATGTGTAAAAACCAGAAATGCAGGACAGGCCATGGAGACATGGGAGCCTTGCTACGCTGATGGGCGGGGTGGAAATTGCCAACAGCCACTCTGGAGAAGTGTACGCTGCGTCCTGAAACATGTAATAAACACAGCTTAGAGAGCATAGGGCACTTCCACTCATGGGCGTAGAAATCGGGAAACCTAAAAATCAACAAGACACAGGCACCCCAAAGTTTAGGGCTGCTCTGTTTCCAAGAACCTCCACTTCGGTACACCTTAAATATCCCAGGAAAGAGAAAAATGGATAAAGAAGTTGTGGTACTTATGCACAATGGAATATCACTCAGCCATGAAATCAGTGTCATAAGGCTAGTAGCAGCATGATGAGTGGATTTAGGGACGATGACTCTAAGTGAAGTAAGTCACACAGAAAAGGAAACTTATCCTAAGTTATCACTTGTAGAGGGAATGTCAAAACCGCTACACCTGAATTGAATTGCAAAACAGAACAGAGTCACACATTTAGAAAACACACTATGGCTGCTTAACGGGAAAGCTGAGGTGGGGCGATGCATAAAACAAGGGTTTGAAATTAGCTCAGATACCGTTCCACAAGCCAAATATTTAATAGACAAGACCTACTCCCTGCTCAGTGAACTGGACTCAACACCCCCTATTCACCGCCCAAGAATATATCTGACTAGGAAGAGTCTTAAAACCTATGTATTGATATCTCTCTGGAAGTGAATCAAGAGGGTGTAAAGCGGCATAAACACAGCAAGGAAAAGAAGCTAAACCCCCTTATAAAAATTGACTACTTAAAAAAAAAACCCATAAAACAAAGACAGTGAAAGAGAGAGAAATTCTTACAAAATCCGTTCAGGGGCTCTGATGCAAACTGCATTGACCATATCTAGACCCACAGCTGGATGAGACATAAGGCTGGACACGCTTGGGGCTGAGAGGATTGGTGAGGTTGGGTGAGCAAACGCAGACCCTTTAAAGTAATACTGCGTGGTACCCATGCCATGGGTCCCAAATCTCCAGGTTCAAGGGCATCTTCCTACATCGAAAACATGCCTGGGAAACCCAGAAGATGGTACACCGTGTGATCGGGAAAGGTTTCTAAAACGCACCTCATTTCTCCTCTCCTTGTGCTCGGGTTCGCCATTCCAGCCGCTTCACTAACAATCTCCCTACGTGGAGAATCAGCACCGTTGACCTCCTGTTTCGTACAGGTCGCAATTTGTCCCGAGGATGAACGGGAAGAGGGGGAACCAATGAGAGACTAGCTCTAGGTGTTGGGACAGGCACAGGTCACCCTATTTTCCCATCAGGAAGAAGAATGAACCACAGGCTCAGCCTGCCCCCCGGAACCAGAATAAGGCCTGAAGCAATCCTGCGCTTTTGCGGCCAGCTCCCAAAAAAGCGAGTTGACACATGGAGCTCAGGGGCACTGCAATTCACAAACCTGCAGAGTTGTAAATGATAACTCTCGTCCACAAATATATTGAGGGAAGGCAACAAAGAGGATTTGAAAGCAAGGCAGAATTGCAGGAAACCGGTTTCAGGAGGTAGATTCGACTCGCCTTGAAAGCACATGAAAAGCGGCAAAGCGTTGACAATGATGCCCTTGGCCAAAAAGGGCGTATGCGTTTTTTCCTGAATATATTCAGGAAAAAACGCATACGCCCTTTTTGGCCAACCAAGCAAGCCGGAAAGGCAAATCGGCGCTACAAAGAAGTCTGGCTTGCCAGAGGTCAAAAGGGCCATGCTGAAAAAAGTGTAAAAACCGGAAATGCAGGACAGGCCATGGAGACATGGGAGCCTTGCTACGCTGATGGGCGGGATGGAAATTGCCAACAGCCACTCTGGAGAAGTGTACGCTGCGTCCTGAAACATGGAATAAACACAGCTTAGAGAGCACAGGGCACTTCCACTCATGGGCGTAGAAATCGGGAAACCTAAAAATCAACAAGACACAGGCACCCCAAAGTTTAGGGCTGCTCTGTTTCCAAGAACCTCCACTTCGGTACACCTTAAATATCCCAGGAAAGAGAAAAATGGATAAAGAAGTTGTGGTACTTATGCACAATGGAATATCACTCAGCCATGAAATCAGTGTCATAAGGCTAGTAGCAGCATGATGAGTGGATTTAGGGACGATGACTCTAAGTGAAGTAAGTCACACAGAAAAGGACACTTGTCCTAAGATATCACTTATAGAGGGAATGTCAAAATCGCTACACCTGAACTGAATTCCAAAACACAACAGAGTCACACATTTAGAAAACACACTATGGCTGCTTAACGGGAAAGGTGAGGTGGGGCGATGCATAAAACAAGGGTTTGAAATTAGCTCAGATACGGTTCCACAAGCCAAATATGTAATAGACAAGACCTACTCCCTGCTCAGTGAACTGGACTCAACACCCCCTATTCACCACCCAAGAATATATCTGACTAGGAAGAGTCTTAAAACATATGTATTGATATCTCTCTGGAAGTGAATCAAGAGGGTGTAAAGCGGCATAAACACAGCAAGGAAAAGAAGCTAAACCCCCTTATAAAAACTGACTACTTAAAAAAAAAACCCATAAAACAAAGACAGTGAAAGAGAGAGAAATTCTTACAAAATCCGTTCAGGGGCTCTGATGCAACCTGGATTGACCATATCTAGACCCACAGCTGGATGAGACATAAGGCTGGACACTCTTGGGGCTGAGAGGATTGGTGAGGTTGGGTGAGCAAACGCAGACCCTTTAAAGTAATACTGCGTGGTACCCATGCCATGGGTCCCAAATCTCCAGGTTCAAGGGCATCTTCCTACATCGAAAACATGCCTGGGAAACCCAGAAGATGGTACACCGTGTGATCGGGAAAGGTTTCTAAAACGCACCTCATTTCTCCTCTCCTTGTGCTCGGGTTCGCCATTCCAGCCGCTTCACTAACAATCTCCCTACGTGGAGAATCAGCACCGTTGACCTCCTGTTTCGTACAGGTCGCAATTTGTCCCGAGGATGAACGGGAAGAGGGGGAACCAATGAGAGACTAGCTCTAGGTGTTGGGACAGGCACAGGTCACTCTATTTTCCCATCAGGAAGAAGAATGAACCACAGGCTCAGCCTGCCCCCCGGAACCAGAATAGGGCCTGAAGCAATCCTGCGCTTTTGCGGCCAGCTCCCAAAAAAGCGAGTTGACACATGGAGCTCAGGGGCACTGCAATTCACAAACCTGCAGAGTTGTAAATGATAACTCTCGTCCACAAATATATTGAGGGAAGGCAACGAAGAGGATTTGAAAGCAAGGCAGAATTGCAGGAAACCGGTTTCAGGAGGTAGATTCGACTCGCCTTGAAAGCACATGAAAAGCGGCAAAGCGTTGACAATGATGCCCTTGGCCAAAAAGGGCGTATGCGTTTTTTCCTGAATATATTCAGGAAAAAACGCATACGCCCTTTTTGGCCAACCAAGCAAGCCGGAAAGGCAAATCGGCGCTACAAAGAAGTCTGGCTTGCCAGAGGTCAAAAGGGCCATGCTGAAAAAAGTGTAAAAACCGGAAATGCAGGACAGGCCATGAAGACATGGGAGCCTTGCTACGCTGATGGGCGGGATGGAAATTGCCAACAGCCACTCTGGAGAAGTGTAAGCTGCGTCCTGAAACATGGAATAAACACAGCTTAGAGAGCATAGGGCACTTCCAGTCATGGGCGTAGAAATCGGGAAACCTAAAAATCAACAAGACACAGGCACCCCAAAGTTTAGGGCTGCTCTGTTTCCAAGAACCTCCACTTCGGTACACCTTAAATATCCCAGGAAAGAGAAAAATTGATAAAGAAGTTGTGGTACTTATGCACAATGGAATATCACTCAACCATAAATCAGTGTCATAAGGCTAGTAGCAGCATGATGAGTGGATTTAGGGACGATGACTCTAAGTGAAGTAAGTCACACAGAAAAGGACACTTATCCTAAGATATCACTTATAGAGGGAATGTCAAAATCGCTACACCTGAACTGAATTCCAAAACACAACAGAGTCACACATTTAGAAAACACACTATGGCTGCTTAACGGGAAAGGTGAGGTGGGGCGATGCATAAAACAAGGGTTTGAAATTAGCTCAGATACCGTTCCACAAGCCAAATATGTAATAGACAAGACCTACTCCCTGCTCAGTGAACTGGACTCAACACCCCCTATTCACCACCCAAGAATATATCTGACTAGGAAGAGTCTTAAAACCTATGTATTGATATCTCTCTGGAAGTGAATCAAGAGGGTGTAAAGCGGCATAAACACAGCAAGGAAAAGAAGCTAAACCCCCTTATAAAAACTGACTACTTAAAAAAAAAACCCATAAAACAAAGACAGTGAAAGAGAGAGAAATTCTTACAAAATCCGTTCAGGGGCTCTGATGCAACCTGGATTGACCATATCTAGACCCACAGCTGGATGAGACATAAGGCTGGACACTCTTGGGGCTGAGAGGATTGGTGAGGTTGGGTGAGCAAACGCAGACCCTTTAAAGTAATACTGCGTGGTACCCATGCCATGGGTCCCAAATCTCCAGGTTCAAGGGCATCTTCCTACATCGAAAACATGCCTGGGAAACCCAGAAGATGGTACACCGTGTGATCGGGAAAGGTTTCTAAAACGCACCTCATTTCTCCTCTCCTTGTGCTCGGGTTCGCCATTCCAGCCGCTTCACTAACAATCTCCCTACGTGGAGAATCAGCACCGTTGACCTCCTGTTTCGTACAGGTCGCAATTTGTCCCGAGGATGAACGGGAAGAGGGGGAACCAATGAGAGACTAGCTCTAGGTGTTGGGACAGGCACAGGTCACTCTATTTTCCCATCAGGAAAAAGAATGAACCACAGGCTCAGCCTGCCCCCCGGAACCAGAATAGGGCCTGAAGCAATCCTGCGCTTTTGCGGCCAGCTCCCAAAAAAGCGAGTTGACACATGGAGCTCAGGGGCACTGCAATTCACAAACCTGCAGAGTTATAAATGATAACTCTCGTCCACAAATATATTGAGGGAAGGCAACGAAGAGGATTTGAAAGCAAGGCAGAATTGCAGGAAACCGATTTCAGGAGGTAGATTCGACTCGCCTTGAAAGCACATGAAAAGCGGCAAAGCGTTGACAATGATGCCCTTGGCCAAAAAGGGCGTAGGCGTTTTTTCCTGAATATATTCAGGAAAAAACGCATACGCCCTTTTTGGCCAACCAAGCAAGCCGGAAAGGCAAATCGGCGCTACAAAGAAGTCTGGCTTGCCAGAGGTCAAAAGGGCCATGCTGAAAAATGTGTAAAAACCAGAAATGCAGGACAGGCCATGGAGACATGGGAGCCTTGCTACGCTGATGGGCGGGGTGGAAATTGCCAACAGCCACTCTGGAGAAGTGTACGCTGCGTCCTGAAACATGTAATAAACACAGCTTAGAGAGCATAGGGCACTTCCACTCATGGGCGTAGAAATCGGGAAACCTAAAAATCAACAAGACACAGGCACCCCAAAGTTTAGGGCTGCTCTGTTTCCAAGAACCTCCACTTCGGTACACCTTAAATATCCCAGGAAAGAGAAAAATGGATAAAGAAGTTGTGGTACTTATGCACAATGGAATATCACTCAGCCATGAAATCAGTGTCATAAGGCTAGTAGCAGCATGATGAGTGGATTTAGGGACGATGACTCTAAGTGAAGTAAGTCACACAGAAAAGGAAACTTATCCTAAGTTATCACTTGTAGAGGGAATGTCAAAATCGCTACACCTGAATTGAATTGCAAAACAGAACAGAGTCACACATTTAGAAAACACACTATGGCTGCTTAACGGGAAAGCTGAGGTGGGGCGATGCATAAAACAAGGGTTTGAAATTAGCTCAGATACCGTTCCACAAGCCAAATATTTAATAGACAAGACCTACTCCCTGCTCAGTGAACTGGACTCAACACCCCCTATTCACCGCCCAAGAATATATCTGACTAGGAAGAGTCTTAAAACCTATGTATTGATATCTCTCTGGAAGTGAATCAAGAGGGTGTAAAGCGGCATAAACACAGCAAGGAAAAGAAGCTAAACCCCCTTATAAAAATTGACTACTTAAAAAAAAAACCCATAAAACAAAGACAGTGAAAGAGAGAGAAATTCTTACAAAATCCTTTCAGGGGCTCTGATGCAAACTGCATTGACCATATCTAGACCCACAGCTGGATGAGACATAAGGCTGGACACGCTTGGGGCTGAGAGGATTGGTGAGGTTGGGTGAGCAAACGCAGACCCTTTAAAGTAATACTGCGTGGTACCCATGCCATGGGTCCCAAATCTCCAGGTTCAAGGGCATCTTCCTACATCGAAAACATGCCTGGGAAACCCAGAAGATGGTACACCGTGTGATCGGGAAAGGTTTCTAAAACGCACCTCATTTCTCCTCTCCTTGTGCTCGGGTTCGCCATTCCAGCCGCTTCACTAACAATCTCCCTACGTGGAGAATCAGCACCGTTGACCTCCTGTTTCGTACAGGTCGCAATTTGTCCCGAGGATGAACGGGAAGAGGGGGAACCAATGAGAGACTAGCTCTAGGTGTTGGGACAGGCACAGGTCACCCTATTTTCCCATCAGGAAGAAGAATGAACCACAGGCTCAGCCTGCCCACCGGAACAAGAATAAGGCCTGAAGCAATCCTGCGCTTTTGCGGCCAGCTCCCAAAAAAGCGAGTTGACACATGGAGCTCAGGGGCACTGCAATTCACAAACCTGCAGAGTTGTAAATGATAACTCTCGTCCACAAATATATTGAGGGAAGGCAACAAAGAGGATTTGAAAGCAAGGCAGAATTGCAGGAAACCGGTTTCAGGAGGTAGATTCGACTCGCCTTGAAAGCACATGAAAAGCGGCAAAGCGTTGACAATGATGCCCTTGGCCAAAAAGGGCGTATGCGTTTTTTCCTGAATATATTCTGGAAAAAACGCATACGCCCTTTTTGGCCAACCAAGCAAGCCGGAAAGGCAAATCGGCGCTACAAAGAAGTCTGGCATGCCAGAGGTCAAAAGGGCCATGCTGAAAAAAGTGTAAAAACCGGAAATGCAGGACAGGCCATGGAGACATGGGAGCCTTGCTACGCTGATGGGCGGGATGGAAATTGCCAACAGCCACTCTGGAGAAGTGTACGCTGCGTCCTGAAACATGGAATAAACACAGCTTAGAGAGCATAGGGCACTTCCACTCATGGGCGTAGAAATCGGGAAACCTAAAAATCAACAAGACACAGGCACCCCAAAGTTTAGGGCTGCTCTGTTTCCAAGAACCTCCACTTCGGTACACCTTAAATATCCCAGGAAAGAGAAAAATGGATAAAGAAGTTGTGGTACTTATGCACAATGGAATATCACTCAGCCATGAAATCAGTGTCATAAGGCTAGTAGCAGCATGATGAGTGGATTTAGGGACGATGACTCTAAGTGAAGTAAGTCACACAGAAAAGGACACTTATCCTAAGATATCACTTATAGAGGGAATGTCAAAATCGCTACACCTGAACTGAATTCCAAAACAGAACAGAGTCACACATTTAGAAAACACACTATGGCTGCTTAAAGGGAAAGGTGAGGTGGGGCGATGCATAAAACAAGGGTTTGAAATTACCTCAGATACCGTTCCACAAGCCAAATATGTAACAGACAAGACCTACTCCCTGCTCAGTGAACTGGACTCAACACCCCCTATTCACCACCCAAGAATATATCTGACTAGGAAGAGTCTTAAAACCTATGTATTGATATCTCTCTGGAAGTGAATCAAGAGGGCGTTAAGCGGCATAAACACAGCAAGGAAAAGAAGCTAAACCCCCTTATAAAAATTGACTACTTAAAAAAAAAAACCCCATAAAACAAAGACAGTGAAAGAGAGAGAAATTCTTACAAAATCCGTTCAGGGGCTCTGATGCAACCTGGATTGACCATATCTAGACCCACAGCTGGATGAGACATAAGGCTGGACACTCTTGGGGCTGAGAGGATTGGTGAGGTTGGGTGAGCAAACGCAGACCCTTTAAAGTAATACTGCGTGGTACCCATGCCATGGGTCCCAAATCTCCAGGTTCAAGGGCATCTTCCTACATCGAAAACATGCCTGGGAAACCCAGAAGATGGTACACCGTGTGATCGGGAAAGGTTTCTAAAACGCACCTCATTTCTCCTCTCCTTGTGCTCGGGTTCGCCATTCCAGCCGCTTCACTAACAATCTCCCTACGTGGAGAATCAGCACCGTTGACCTCCTGTTTCGTACAGGTCGCAATTTGTCCCGAGGATGAACGGGAAGAGGGGGAACCAATGAGAGACTAGCTCTAGGTGTTGGGACAGGCACAGGTCACTCTATTTTCCCATCAGGAAGAAGAATGAACCACAGGCTCAGCCTGCCCCCCGGAACCAGAATAGGGCCTGAAGCAATCCTGCGCTTTTGCGGCCAGCTCCCAAAAAAGCGAGTTGACACATGGAGCTCAGGGGCACTGCAATTCACAAACCTGCAGAGTTATAAATGATAACTCTCGTCCACAAATATATTGAGGGAAGGCAACGAAGAGGATTTGAAAGCAAGGCAGAATTGCAGGAAACCGATTTCAGGAGGTAGATTCGACTCGCCTTGAAAGCACATGAAAAGCGGCAAAGCGTTGACAATGATGCCCTTGGCCAAAAAGGGCGTATGCGTTTTTTCCTGAATATATTCAGGAAAAAACGCATACGCCCTTTTTGGCCAACCAAGCAAGCCGGAAAGGCAAATCGGCGCTACAAAGAAGTCTGGCTTGCCAGAGGTCAAAGGGGCCATGCTGAAAAATGTGTAAAAACCAGAAATGCAGGACAGGCCATGGAGACATGGGAGCCTTGCTACGCTGATGGGCGGGGTGGAAATTGCCAACAGCCACTCTGGAGAAGTGTACGCTGCGTCCTGAAACATGTAATAAACACAGCTTAGAGAGCATAGGGCACTTCCACTCATGGGCGTAGAAATCGGGAAACCTAAAAATCAACAAGACACAGGCACCCCAAAGTTTAGGGCTGCTCTGTTTCCAAGAACCTCCACTTCGGTACACCTTAAATATCCCAGGAAAGAGAAAAATGGATAAAGAAGTTGTGGTACTTATGCACAATGGAATATCACTCAGCCATGAAATCAGTGTCATAAGGCTAGTAGCAGCATGATGAGTGGATTTAGGGACGATGACTCTAAGTGAAGTAAGTCACACAGAAAAGGAAACTTATCCTAAGTTATCACTTGTAGAGGGAATGTCAAAATCGCTACACCTGAATTGAATTGCAAAACAGAACAGAGTCACACATTTAGAAAACACACTATGGCTGCTTAACGGGAAAGCTGAGGTGGGGCGATGCATAAAACAAGGGTTTGAAATTAGCTCAGATACCGTTCCACAAGCCAAATATTTAATAGACAAGACCTACTCCCTGCTCAGTGAACTGGACTCAACACCCCCTATTCACCGCCCAAGAATATATCTGACTAGGAAGAGTCTTAAAACCTATGTATTGATATCTCTCTGGAAGTGAATCAAGAGGGTGTAAAGCGGCATAAACACAGCAAGGAAAAGAAGCTAAACCCCCTTATAAAAATTGACTACTTAAAAAAAAAAACCCATAAAACAAAGACAGTGAAAGAGAGAGAAATTCTTACAAAATCCTTTCAGGGGCTCTGATGCAAACTGCATTGACCATATCTAGACCCACAGCTGGATGAGACATAAGGCTGGACACTCTTGGGGCTGAGAGGATTGGTGAGGTTGGGTGAGCAAACGCAGACCCTTTAAAGTAATACTGCGTGGTACCCATGCCATGGGTCCCAAATCTCCAGGTTCAAGGGCATCTTCCTACATCGAAAACATGCCTGGGAAACCCAGAAGATGGTACACCGTGTGATCGGGAAAGGTTTCTAAAACGCACCTCATTTCTCCTCTCCTTGTGCTCGGGTTCGCCATTCCAGCCGCTTCACTAACAATCTCCCTACGTGGAGAATCAGCACCGTTGACCTCCTGTTTCGTACAGGTCGCAATTTGTCCCGAGGATGAACGGGAAGAGGGGGAACCAATTAGAGACTAGCTCTAGGTGTTGGGACAGGCACAGGTCACCCTATTTTCCCATCAGGAAGAAGAATGAACCACAGGCTCAGCCTGGCCCCCGGAACCAGAATAGGGCCTGAAGCAATCCTGCGCTTTTGCGCGAGCTCCCAAAAAAGCGAGTTGACAAATGGAGCTCAGGGGCACTGCAATTCACAAACCTGCAAAGTTGTAAATGATAACTCTTGTCCACAAATATATTGAGGGAAGGCAACGAAGAGGATTTGAAAGCAAGGCAGAATTGCAGGAAACCGGTTTCAGGAGGTAGATTCGACTCGCCTTGAAAGCACATGAAAAGCGGCAAAGCGTTGACAATGATGCCCTTGGCCAAAAAGGGCGTATGCGTTTTTTCCTGAATATATTCAGGAAAAAACGCATACGCCCTTTTTGGCCAACCAAGCAAGCCGGAAAGGCAAATCGGCGCTACAAAGAAGTCTGGCTTGCCAGAGGTCAAAAGGGCCATGCTGAAAAAAGTGTAAAAACCGGAAATGCAGGACAGGCCATGGAGACATGGGAGCCTTGCTACGCTGATGGGCGGGATGGAAATTGCCAACAGCCACTCTGGAGAAGTGTACGCTGCGTCCTGAAACATGGAATAAACACAGCTTAGAGAGCATAGGGCACTTCCACTCATGGGCGTAGAAATCGGGAAACCTAAAAATCAACAAGACACAGGCACCCCAAAGTTTAGGGCTGCTCTGTTTCCAAGAACCTCCACTTCGGTACACCTTAAATATCCCAGGAAAGAGAAAAATGGATAAAGAAGTTGTGGTACTTATGCACAATGGAATATCACTCAGCCATAAATCAGTGTCATAAGGCTAGTAGCAGCATGATGAGTGGATTTAGGGACGATGACTCTAAGTGAAGTAAGTCACACAGAAAAGGACACTTATCCTAAGATATCACTTATAGAGGGAATGTCAAAATCGCTACACCTGAACTGAATTCCAAAACACAACAGAGTCACACATTTAGAAAACACACTATGGCTGCTTAAAGGGAAAGGTGAGGTGGGGCGATGCATAAAACAAGGGTTTGAAATTAGCTCAGATACCGTTCCACAAGCCAAATATGTAATAGACAAGACCTACTCCCTGCTCAGTGAACTGGACTCAACACCCCCTATTCACCACCCAAGAATATATCTGACTAGGAAGAGTCTTAAAACATATGTATTGATATCTCTCTGGAAGTGAATCAAGAGGGTGTAAAGCGGCATAAACACAGCAAGGAAAAGAAGCTAAACCCCCTTATAAAAACTGACTACTTAAAAAAAAAACCCATAAAACAAAGACAGTGAAAGAGAGAGAAATTCTTACAAAATCCGTTCAGGGGCTCTGATGCAACCTGGATTGACCATATCTAGACCCACAGCTGGATGAGACATAAGGCTGGACACTCTTGGGGCTGAGAGGATTGGTGAGGTTGGGTGAGCAAACGCAGACCCTTTAAAGTAATACTGCGTGGTACCCATGCCATGGGTCCCAAATCTCCAGGTTCAAGGGCATCTTCCTACATCGAAAACATGCCTGGGAAACCCAGAAGATGGTACACCGTGTGATCGGGAAAGGTTTCTAAAACGCACCTCATTTCTCCTCTCCTTGTGCTCGGGTTCGCCATTCCAGCCGCTTCACTAACAATCTCCCTACGTGGAGAATCAGCACCGTTGACCTCCTGTTTCGTACAGGTCGCAATTTGTCCCGAGGATGAACGGGAAGAGGGGGAACCAATGAGAGACTAGCTCTAGGTGTTGGGACAGGCACAGGTCACTCTATTTTCCCATCAGGAAGAAGAATGAACCACAGGCTCAGCCTGCCCCCCGGAACCAGAATAGGGCCTGAAGCAATCCTGCGCTTTTGCGGCCAGCTCCCAAAAAAGCGAGTTGACACATGGAGCTCAGGGGCACTGCAATTCACAAACCTGCAGAGTTATAAATGATAACTCTCGTCCACAAATATATTGAGGGAAGGCAACGAAGAGGATTTGAAAGCAAGGCAGAATTGCAGGAAACCGATTTCAGGAGGTAGATTCGACTCGCCTTGAAAGCACATGAAAAGCGGCAAAGCGTTGACAATGATGCCCTTGGCCAAAAAGGGCGTATGCGTTTTTTCCTGAATATATTAGGAAAAACGCATACGCCCTTTTTGGCCAACCAAGCAAGCCGGAAAGGCAAATCGGCGCTACAAAGAAGTCTGGCTTGCCAGAGGTCAAAAGGGCCATGCTGAAAAATGTGTAAAAACCAGAAATGCAGGACAGGCCATGGAGACATGGGAGCCTTGCTACGCTGATGGGCGGGGTGGAAATTGCCAACAGCCACTCTGGAGAAGTGTACGCTGCGTCCTGAAACATGTAATAAACACAGCTTAGAGAGCATAGGGCACTTCCACTCATGGGCGTAGAAATCGGGAAACCTAAAAATCAACAAGACACAGGCACCCCAAAGTTTAGGGCTGCTCTGTTTCCAAGAACCTCCACTTCGGTACACCTTAAATATCCCAGGAAAGAGAAAAATGGATAAAGAAGTTGTGGTACTTATGCACAATGGAATATCACTCAGCCATAAATCAGTGTCATAAGGCTAGTAGCAGCATGATGAGTGGATTTAGGGACGATGACTCTAAGTGAAGTAAGTCACACAGAAAAGGACACGTATCCTAAGATATCACTTATAGAGGGAATGTCAAAATCGCTACACCTGAACTGAATTCCAAAACACAACAGAGTCACACATTTAGAAAACACACTATGGCTGCTTAACGGGAAAGGTGAGGTGGGGCGATGCATAAAACAAGGGTTTGAAATTAGCTCAGATACCGTTCCACAAGCCAAATATGTAATAGACAAGACCTACTCCCTGCTCAGTGAACTGGACTCAACACCCCCTATTCACCGCCCAAGAATATATCTGACTAGGAAGAGTCTTAAAACCTATGTATTGATATCTCTCTGGAAGTGAATCAAGAGGGTGTAAAGCGGCATAAACACAGCAGGGAAAAGCAGCTAAATCCCGTTATAAAAATAGGCTACTTAAAAAAAAAAAAACCCATAAAACAAAGACAGTGAAAGAGAGAGAAATTCTTACAAAATCCGTTCAGGGGCTCTGATGAAACCTGGATTGACCATATCTAGACCCACAGCTGGATGAGACATAAGGCTGGACACTCTTGGGGCTGAGAGGATTGGTGAGGTTGGGTGAGCAAACACAGACCCTTTAAAGTAATACTGCGTGGTACCCATGCCATGGGTCCCAAATCTCCAGGTTCAAGGGCATCTTCCTACATCGAAAACATGCCTGGGAAACCCAGAAGATGGTACACCGTGTGATCGGGAAAGGTTTCTAAAACGCACCTCATTTCTCCTCTCCTTGTGCTCGGGTTCGCCATTCCAGCCGCTTCACTAACAATCTCCCTACGTGGAGAATCAGCACCGTTGACCTCCTGTTTCGTACAGGTCGCAATTTGTCCTGAGGATGAACGGGAAGAGGGGGAACCAATGAGAGACTAGCTCTAGGTGTTGGGACAGGCACAGGTCACTCTATTTTCCCATCAGGAAGAAGAATGAACCACAGGCTCAGCCTGCCCCCCGGAACCAGAATAGGGCCTGAAGCAATCCTGCGCTTTTGCGGCCAGCTCCCAAAAAAGCGAGTTGACACATGGAGCTCAGGGGCACTGCAATTCACAAACCTGCAGAGTTGTAAATGATAACTCTTGTCCACAAATATATTGAGGGAAGGCAACGAAGAGGATTTGAAAGCAAGGCAGAATTGCAGGAAACCGGTTTCAGGAGGTAGATTCGACTCGCCTTGAAAGCACATGAAAAGCGGCAAAGCGTTGACAATGATGCCCTTGCCCAAAAAGGGCGTATGCGTTTTTTCCTGAATATATTCAGGAAAAAACGCATACGCCCTTTTTGGCCAACCAAGCAAGCCGGAAAGGCAAATCGGCGCTACAAAGAAGTCTCGCTTGCCAGCGGTCAAAAGGGCCATGCTGAAAAAAGTGTAAAAACCAGAAATGCAGGACAGGCCATGGAGACATGGGAGCCTTGCTACGCTGATGGGCGGGATGGAAATTGCCAACAGCCACTCTGGAGAAGTGTACGCTGCGTCCTGAAACGTATAATAAACACAGCTTAGAGAGCATAGGGCACTTCCACTCACGCGCGTAGAAATCGGGAAACCTAAAAATCAACAAGACACAGGCACCCCAAAATTTAGGGCTGCTCTGTTTCCAAGAACCTCCACTTCGGTACACCTTAAATATCCCAGGAAAGAGAAAAATGGATAAAGAAGTTGTGGTACTTATGCACAATGGAATATCACTCAGCCATGAAATCAGTGTCATAAGGCTAGTAGCAGCATGATGAGTGGATTTAGGGACGATGACTCTAAGTGAAGTAAGTCACACAGAAAAGGACACTTATCCTAAGATATGACTTATAGAGGGAATGTCAAAATCGCTACACCTGAACTGAATTCCAAAACACAACAGAGTCACACATTTAGAAAACACACTATGGCTGCTTAAAGGGAAAGGTGAGGTGGGGCGATGCATAAAACAAGGGTTTGAAATTAGCTCAGATACCGTTCCACAAGCCAAATATGTAACAGACAAGACCTACTCCCTGCTCAGTGAACTGGACTCAACACCCCCTATTCACCACCCAAGAATATATCTGACTAGGAAGAGTCTTAAAACCTATGTATTGATATCTCTCTGGAAGTGAATCAAGAGGGGGTAAAGCCGCATAAACACAGCAAGGAAAAGAAGCTAAACCCCCTTATAAAAATTGACTACTTAAAAAAAAAAAACCCATAAAACAAAGACAGTGAAAGAGAGAGAAATTCTTACAAAATCCCTTCAGGGGCTCTGATGCAACCTGGATTGACCATATCTAGACCCACAGCTGGATGAGACATAAGGCTGGACACTCTTGGGGCTCAGAGGATTGGTGAGGTTGGGTGAGCAAACGCAGACCCTTTAAAGTAATACTGCGTGGTACCCATGCCATGGGTCCCAAATCTCCAGGTTCAAGGGCAACTTCCTACATCGAAAACATGCCTGGGAAACCCAGAAGATGGTACACCGTGTGATCGGGAAAGGTTTCTAAAACGCACCTCATTTCTCCTCTCCTTGTGCTCGGGTTCGCCATTCCAGCCGCTTCACTAACAATCTCCCTACGTGGAGAATCAGCACCGTTGACCTCCTGTTTCGTACAGGTCGCAATTTGTCCCGAGGATGAACGGGAAGAGGGGGAACCAATTAGAGACTAGCTCTAGGTGTTGGGACAGGCACAGGTCACTCTATTTTCCCATCAGGAAGAAGAATGAACCACAGGCTCAGCCTGCCCCCCGGAACCAGAATAGGGCCTGAAGCAATCCTGCGCTTTTGCGGCCAGCTCCCAAAAAAGCGAGTTGACAAATGGAGCTCAGGGGCACTGCAATTCACAAACCTGCAGAGTTGTAAATGATAACTCTCGTCCACAAATATATTGAGGGAAGGCAACGAAGAGGATTTGAAAGCAAGGCAGAATTGCAGGAAACCGGTTTCAGGAGGTAGATTCGACTCGCCTTGAAAGCACATGAAAAGCGGCAAAGCGTTGACAATGATGCCCTTGGCTAAAAAGGGCGTATGCGTTTTTTCCTGAATATATTCAGGAAAAAACGCATACGCCCTTTTTGGCCAACCAAGCAAGCCGGAAAGGCAAATCGGCGCTACAAAGAAGTCTCGCTTGCCAGAGGTCAAAAGGGCCATGCTGAAAAAAGTGTAAAAACCGGAAATGCAGGACAGGCCATGGAGACATGGGAGCCTTGCTACGCTGATGGGCGGGGTGGAAATTGCCAACAGCCACTCTGGAGAAGTGTACGCTGCGTCCTGAAACATGTAATAAACACAGCTTAGAGAGCATAGGGCACTTCCACTCATGGGCGTAGAAATCGGGAAACCTAAAATTCGACAAGACACAGGCACCCCAAAGTTCAGGGCTGCTCTGTTTCCAAGAACCTCCACTTCGGTACACCTTAAATATCCCAGGAAAGAGAAAAATGGATAAAGAAGTTGTGGTACTTATGCACAATGGAATATCACTCAGCCATAAATCAGTGTCATAAGGCTAGTAGCAGCATGATGAGTGGATTTAGGGACGATGACTCTAAGTGAAGTAAGTCACACAGAAAAGGACACTTATCCTAAGATATCACTTATAGAGGGAATGTCAAAATCGCTACACCTGAACTGAATTCCAAAACACAACAGAGTCACACATTTAGAAAACACACTATGGCTGCTTAACGGGAAAGGTGAGGTGGGGCGATGCATAAAACAAGGGTTTGAAATTAGCTCAGATACCGTTCCACAAGCCAAATATGTAACAGACAAGACCTACTCCCTGCTCAGTGAACTGGACTCAACACCCCCTATTCACCACCCAAGAATATATCTGACTAGGAAGAGTCTTAAAACCTATGTATTGATATCTCTCTGGAAGTGAATCAAGAGGGTGTAAAGCGGCATAAACACAGCAAGGAAAAGAAGCTAAACCCCCTTATAAAAATTGACTACTTAAAAAAAAAAACCCATAAAACAAAGACAGTGAAAGAGAGAGAAATTCTTACAAAATCCGTTCAGGGGCTCTGATGCAACCTGGATTGACCATATCTAGACGCACAGCTGGATGAGACATAAGGCTGGAAACTCTTGGGGCTGAGAGGATTGGTGAGGTTGGGTGAGCAAACGCAGACCCTTTAAAGTAATACTGCGTGGTACCCATGCCATGAGTCCCAAATCTCCAGGTTCAAGGGCATCTTCCTACATCGAAAACATGCCTGGGAAACCCAGAAGATGGTACACCGTGTGATCGGGAAAGGTTTCTAAAACGCACCTCATTTCTCCTCTCCTTGTGCTCGGGTTCGCCATTCCAGCCGCTTCACTAACAATCTCCCTACGTGGAGAATCAGCACCGTTGACCTCCTGTTTCGTACAGGTTGCAATTTGTCCCGAGGATGAACGGGAAGAGGGGGAACCAATGAGAGACTAGCTCTAGGTGTTGGGACAGGCACAGGTCACTCTATTTTCCCATCAGGAAGAAGAATGAACCACAGGCTCAGCCTGCCCCCCAGAACCAAAATAGGGCCTGAAGCAATCCTGCGCTTTTGCGGCCAGCTCCCAAAAAAGCGAGTAGACAAATGGAGCTCAGGGGCACTGCAATTCACAAACGTGCAGAGTTATAAATGATAACTCTCGTCCATAAATATATTGAGGGAAGGCAACGAAGAGGATTTGAAAGCAAGGCAGAATTGCAGGAAACCGGTTTCAGGAGGTAGATTCGACTCGCCTTGAAAGCACATGAAAAGCGGCAAAGCGTTGACAATGATGCCCTTGGCCATAAAGGGCGTATGCGTTTTTTCCTGAATATATTCAGGAAAAAACGCATACGCCCTTTTTGGCCAACCAAGCAAGCCGGAAAGGCAAATCGGCGCTACAAAGAAGTCTCGCTTGCCAGAGGTCAAAAGGGCCATGCTGAAAAATGTGTAAAAACCAGAAATGCAGGACAGGCCATGGAGACATGAGAGCCTTGCTACGCTGATGGGCGGGGTGGAAATTGCCAACAGCCACTCTGGAGAAGTGTACGCTGCGTCCTGAAACATGGAATAAACACAGCTTAGAGAGCATAGGGCACTTCCACTCATGGGCGTAGAAATCGGGAAACCTAAAAATCAACAAGACACAGGCACCCCAAAGTTTAGGGCTGCTCTGTTTCCAAGAACCTCCACTTCGGTACACCTTAAATATCCCAGGAAAGAGAAAAATGGATAAAGAAGTTGTGGTACTTATGCACAATGGAATATCACTCAGCCATGAAATCAGTGTCATAAGGCTAGTAGCAGCATGATGAGTGGATTTAGGGACGATGACTCTAAGTGAAGTAAGTCACACAGAAAAGGAAACTTATCCTAAGTTATCACTTGTAGAGGGAATGTCAAAATCGCTACACCTGAATTGAATTGCAAAACAGAACAGAGTCACACATTTAGAAAACACACTATGGCTGCTTAACGGGAAAGCTGAGGTGGGGCGATGCATAAAACAAGGGTTTGAAATTAGCTCAGATACCGTTCCACAAGCCAAATATTTAATAGACAAGACCTACTCCCTGCTCAGTGAACTGGACTCAACACCCCCTATTCACCGCCCAAGAATATATCTGACTAGGAAGAGTCTTAAAACCTATGTATTGATATCTCTCTGGAAGTGAATCAAGAGGGTGTAAAGCGGCATAAACACAGCAAGGAAAAGAAGCTAAACCCCCTTATAAAAATTGACTACTTAAAAAAAAAACCCATAAAACAAAGACAGTGAAAGAGAGAGAAATTCTTACAAAATCCGTTCAGGGGCTCTGATGCAACCTGGATTGACCATATCTAGACCCACAGCTGGATGAGACATAAGGCTGGACACTCTTGGGGCTGAGAGGATTGGTGAGGTTGGGTGAGCAAACGCAGACCCTTTAAAGTAATACTGCGTGGTACCCATGCCATGGGTCCCAAATCTCCAGCTTCAAGGGCATCTTCCTACATCGAAAACATGCCTGGGAAACCCAGAAGATGGTACACCGTGTGATCGGGAAAGGTTTCTAAAACGCACCTCATTTCTCCTCTCCTTGTGCTCGGGTTCGCCATTCCAGCCGCTTCACTAACAATCTCCCTACGTGGAGAATCAGCACCGTTGACCTCCTGTTTCGTACAGGTCGCAATTTGTCCCGAGGATGAACGGGAAGAGGGGGAACCAATGAGAGACTAGCTCTAGGTGTTGGGACAGGCACAGGTCACTCTATTTTCCCATCAGGAAGAAGAATGAACCACAGGCTCAGCCTGCCCCCCGGAACCAGAATAGGGCCTGAAGCAATCCTGCGCTTTTGCGGCCAGCTCCCAAAAAAGCGAGTTGACACATGGAGCTCAGGGGCACTGCAATTCACAAACCCGCAGAGTTATAAATGATAACTCTCGTCCACAAATATATTGAGGGAAGGCAACGAAGAGGATTTGAAAGCAAGGCAGAATTGCAGGAAACCGATTTCAGGAGGTAGATTCGACTCGCCTTGAAAGCACATGAAAAGCGGCAAAGCGTTGACAATGATGCCCTTGGCCAAAAAGGGCGTATGCGTTTTTTCCTGAATATATTCAGGAAAAAACGCATACGCCCTTTTTGGCCAACCAAGCAAGCCGGAAAGGCAAATCGGCGCTACAAAGAAGTCTCGCTTGCCAGCGGTCAAAAGGGCCATGCTGAAAAATGTGTAAAAACCAGAAATGCAGGACAGGCCATGGAGACATGAGAGCCTTGCTACGCTGATGGGCGGGGTGGAAATTGCCAACAGCCACTCTGGAGAAGTGTACGCTGCGTCCTGAAACATGGAATAAACACAGCTTAGAGAGCATAGGGCACTTCCACTCATGGGCGTAGAAATCGGGAAACCTAAAAATCAACAAGACACAGGCACCCCAAAGTTTAGGGCTGCTCTGTTTCCAAGAACCTCCACTTCGGTACACCTTAAATATCCCAGGAAAGAGAAAAATGGATAAAGAAGTTGTGGTACTTATGCACAATGGAATATCACTCAGCCATGAAATCAGTGTCATAAGGCTAGTAGCAGCATGATGAGTGGATTTAGGGACGATGACTCTAAGTGAAGTAAGTCACACAGAAAAGGAAACTTATCCTAAGTTATCACTTGTAGAGGGAATGTCAAAATCGCTACACCTGAATTGAATTGCAAAACAGAACAGAGTCACACATTTAGAAAACACACTATGGCTGCTTAACGGGAAAGCTGAGGTGGGGCGATGCATAAAACAAGGGTTTGAAATTAGCTCAGATACCGTTCCACAAGCCAAATATTTAATAGACAAGACCTACTCCCTGCTCAGTGAACTGGACTCAACACCCCCTATTCACCGCCCAAGAATATATCTGACTAGGAAGAGTCTTAAAACCTATGTATTGATATCTCTCTGGAAGTGAATCAAGAGGGTGTAAAGCGGCATAAACACAGCAAGGAAAAGAAGCTAAACCCCCTTATAAAAATTGACTACTTAAAAAAAAAACCCATAAAACAAAGACAGTGAAAGAGAGAGAAATTCTTACAAAATCCTTTCAGGGGCTCTGATGCAAACTGCATTGACCATATCTAGACCCACAGCTGGATGAGACATAAGGCTGGACACTCTTGGGGCTGAGAGGATTGGTGAGGTTGGGTGAGCAAACGCAGACCCTTTAAAGTAATACTGCGTGGTACCCATGCCATGGGTCCCAAATCTCCAGGTTCAAGGGCATCTTCCTACATCGAAAACATGCCTGGGAAACCCAGAAGATGGTACACCGTGTGATCGGGAAAGGTTTCTAAAACGCACCTCATTTCTCCTCTCCTTGTGCTCGGGTTCGCCATTCCAGCCGCTTCACTAACAATCTCCCTACGTGGAGAATCAGCACCGTTGACCTCCTGTTTCGTACAGGTCGCAATTTGTCCCGAGGATGAACGGGAAGAGGGGGAACCAATGAGAGACTAGCTCTAGGTGTTGGGACAGGCACAGGTCACTCTATTTTCCCATCAGGAAGAAGAATGAACCACAGGCTCAGCCTGCCCCCCGGAACCAGAATAGGGCCTGAAGCAATCCTGCGCTTTTGCGGCCAGCTCCCAAAAAAGCGAGTTGACACATGGAGCTCAGGGGCACTGCAATTCACAAACCTGCAGAGTTGTAAATGATAACTCTCGTCCACAAATATATTGAGGGAAGGCAACGAAGAGGATTTGAAAGCAAGGCAGAATTGCAGGAAACCGGTTTCAGGAGGTAGATTCGACTCGCCTTGAAAGCACATGAAAAGCGGCAAAGCGTTGACAATGATGCCCTTGGCCAAAAAGGGCGTATGCGTTTTTTCCTGAATATATTCAGGAAAAAACGCATACGCCCTTTTTGGCCAACCAAGCAAGCCGGAAAGGCAAATCGGCGCTACAAAGAAGTCTGGCTTGCCAGAGGTCAAAAGGGCCATGCTGAAAAAAGTGTAAAAACCGGAAATGCAGGACAGGCCATGGAGACATGGGAGCCTTGCTACGCTGATGGGCGGGATGGAAATTGCCAACAGCCACTCTGGAGAAGTGTACGCTGCGTCCTGAAACATGGAATAAACACAGCTTAGAGAGCATAGGGCACTTCCACTCATGGGCGTAGAAATCGGGAAACCTAAAAATCAACAAGACACAGGCACCCCAAAGTTTAGGGCTGCTCTGTTTCCAAGAACCTCCACTTCGGTACACCTTAAATATCCCAGGAAAGAGAAAAATGGATAAAGAAGTTGTGGTACTTATGCACAATGGAATATCACTCAGCCATAAATCAGTGTCATAAGGCTAGTAGCAGCATGATGAGTGGATTTAGGGACGATGACTCTAAGTGAAGTAAGTCACACAGAAAAGGACACTTATCCTAAGATATCACTTATAGAGGGAATGTCAAAATCGCTACACCTGAACTGAATTCCAAAACACAACAGAGTCACACATTTAGAAAACACACTATGGCTGCTTAACGGGAAAGGTGAGGTGGGGCGATGCATAAAACAAGGGTTTGAAATTAGCTCAGATACCGTTCCACAAGCCAAATATGTAATAGACAAGACCTACTCCCTGCTCAGTGAACTGGACTCAACACCCCCTATTCACCACCCAAGAATATATCTGACTAGGAAGAGTCTTAAAACATATGTATTGATATCTCTCTGGAAGTGAATCAAGAGGGTGTAAAGCGGCATAAACACAGCAAGGAAAAGAAGCTAAACCCCCTTATAAAAACTGACTACTTAAAAAAAAAACCCATAAAACAAAGACAGTGAAAGAGAGAGAAATTCTTACAAAATCCGTTCAGGGGCTCTGATGCAACCTGGATTGACCATATCTAGACCCACAGCTGGATGAGACATAAGGCTGGACACTCTTGGGGCTGAGAGGATTGGTGAGGTTGGGTGAGCAAACGCAGACCCTTTAAAGTAATACTGCGTGGTACCCATGCCATGGGTCCCAAATCTCCAGGTTCAAGGGCATCTTCCTACATCGAAAACATGCCTGGGAAACCCAGAAGATGGTACACCGTGTGATCGGGAAAGGTTTCTAAAACGCACCTCATTTCTCCTCTCCTTGTGCTCGGGTTCGCCATTCCAGCCGCTTCACTAACAATCTCCCTACGTGGAGAATCAGCACCGTTGACCTCCTGTTTCGTACAGGTCGCAATTTGTCCCGAGGATGAACGGGAAGAGGGGGAACCAATGAGAGACTAGCTCTAGGTGTTGGGACAGGCACAGGTCACTCTATTTTCCCATCAGGAAGAAGAATGAACCACAGGCTCAGCCTGCCCCCCGGAACCAGAATAGGGCCTGAAGCAATCCTGCGCTTTTGCGGCCAGCTCCCAAAAAAGCGAGTTGACACATGGAGCTCAGGGGCACTGCAATTCACAAACCTGCAGAGTTATAAATGATAACTCTCGTCCACAAATATATTGAGGGAAGGCAACGAAGAGGATTTGAAAGCAAGGCAGAATTGCAGGAAACCGATTTCAGGAGGTAGATTCGACTCGCCTTGAAAGCACATGAAAAGCGGCAAAGCGTTGACAATGATGCCCTTGGCCAAAAAGGGCGTATGCGTTTTTTCCTGAATATATTAGGAAAAACGCATACGCCCTTTTTGGCCAACCAAGCAAGCCGGAAAGGCAAATCGGCGCTACAAAGAAGTCTGGCTTGCCAGAGGTCAAAAGGGCCATGCTGAAAAATGTGTAAAAACCAGAAATGCAGGACAGGCCATGGAGACATGGGAGCCTTGCTACGCTGATGGGCGGGGTGGAAATTGCCAACAGCCACTCTGGAGAAGTGTACGCTGCGTCCTGAAACATGTAATAAACACAGCTTAGAGAGCATAGGGCACTTCCACTCATGGGCGTAGAAATCGGGAAACCTAAAAATCAACAAGACACAGGCACCCCAAAGTTTAGGGCTGCTCTGTTTCCAAGAACCTCCACTTCGGTACACCTTAAATATCCCAGGAAAGAGAAAAATGGATAAAGAAGTTGTGGTACTTATGCACAATGGAATATCACTCAGCCATAAATCAGTGTCATAAGGCTAGTAGCAGCATGATGAGTGGATTTAGGGACGATGACTCTAAGTGAAGTAAGTCACACAGAAAAGGACACGTATCCTAAGATATCACTTATAGAGGGAATGTCAAAATCGCTACACCTGAACTGAATTCCAAAACACAACAGAGTCACACATTTAGAAAACACACTATGGCTGCTTAACGGGAAAGGTGAGGTGGGGCGATGCATAAAACAAGGGTTTGAAATTAGCTCAGATACCGTTCCACAAGCCAAATATGTAATAGACAAGACCTACTCCCTGCTCAGTGAACTGGACTCAACACCCCCTATTCACCGCCCAAGAATATATCTGACTAGGAAGAGTCTTAAAACCTATGTATTGATATCTCTCTGGAAGTGAATCAAGAGGGTGTAAAGCGGCATAAACACAGCAGGGAAAAGCAGCTAAATCCCGTTATAAAAATAGGCTACTTAAAAAAAAAAAACCCATAAAACAAAGACAGTGAAAGAGAGAGAAATTCTTACAAAATCCGTTCAGGGGCTCTGATGAAACCTGGATTGACCATATCTAGACCCACAGCTGGATGAGACATAAGGCTGGACACTCTTGGGGCTGAGAGGATTGGTGAGGTTGGGTGAGCAAACACAGACCCTTTAAAGTAATACTGCGTGGTACCCATGCCATGGGTCCCAAATCTCCAGGTTCAAGGGCATCTTCCTACATCGAAAACATGCCTGGGAAACCCAGAAGATGGTACACCGTGTGATCGGGAAAGGTTTCTAAAACGCACCTCATTTCTCCTCTCCTTGTGCTCGGGTTCGCCATTCCAGCCGCTTCACTAACAATCTCCCTACGTGGAGAATCAGCACCGTTGACCTCCTGTTTCGTACAGGTCGCAATTTGTCCTGAGGATGAACGGGAAGAGGGGGAACCAATGAGAGACTAGCTCTAGGTGTTGGGACAGGCACAGGTCACTCTATTTTCCCATCAGGAAGAAGAATGAACCACAGGCTCAGCCTGCCCCCCGGAACCAGAATAGGGCCTGAAGCAATCCTGCGCTTTTGCGGCCAGCTCCCAAAAAAGCGAGTTGACACATGGAGCTCAGGGGCACTGCAATTCACAAACCTGCAGAGTTGTAAATGATAACTCTTGTCCACAAATATATTGAGGGAAGGCAACGAAGAGGATTTGAAAGCAAGGCAGAATTGCAGGAAACCGGTTTCAGGAGGTAGATTCGACTCGCCTTGAAAGCACATGAAAAGCGGCAAAGCGTTGACAATGATGCCCTTGCCCAAAAAGGGCGTATGCGTTTTTTCCTGAATATATTCAGGAAAAAACGCATACGCCCTTTTTGGCCAACCAAGCAAGCCGGAAAGGCAAATCGGCGCTACAAAGAAGTCTCGCTTGCCAGCGGTCAAAAGGGCCATGCTGAAAAAAGTGTAAAAACCAGAAATGCAGGACAGGCCATGGAGACATGGGAGCCTTGCTACGCTGATGGGCGGGATGGAAATTGCCAACAGCCACTCTGGAGAAGTGTACGCTGCGTCCTGAAACGTATAATAAACACAGCTTAGAGAGCATAGGGCACTTCCACTCACGCGCGTAGAAATCGGGAAACCTAAAAATCAACAAGACACAGGCACCCCAAAATTTAGGGCTGCTCTGTTTCCAAGAACCTCCACTTCGGTACACCTTAAATATCCCAGGAAAGAGAAAAATGGATAAAGAAGTTGTGGTACTTATGCACAATGGAATATCACTCAGCCATGAAATCAGTGTCATAAGGCTAGTAGCAGCATGATGAGTGGATTTAGGGACGATGACTCTAAGTGAAGTAAGTCACACAGAAAAGGACACTTATCCTAAGATATGACTTATAGAGGGAATGTCAAAATCGCTACACCTGAACTGAATTCCAAAACACAACAGAGTCACACATTTAGAAAACACACTATGGCTGCTTAAAGGGAAAGGTGAGGTGGGGCGATGCATAAAACAAGGGTTTGAAATTAGCTCAGATACCGTTCCACAAGCCAAATATGTAACAGACAAGACCTACTCCCTGCTCAGTGAACTGGACTCAACACCCCCTATTCACCACCCAAGAATATATCTGACTAGGAAGAGTCTTAAAACCTATGTATTGATATCTCTCTGGAAGTGAATCAAGAGGGTGTAAAGCCGCATAAACACAGCAAGGAAAAGAAGCTAAACCCCCTTATAAAAATTGACTACTTAAAAAAAAAAAACCCATAAAACAAAGACAGTGAAAGAGAGAGAAATTCTTACAAAATCCCTTCAGGGGCTCTGATGCAACCTGGATTGACCATATCTAGACCCACAGCTGGATGAGACATAAGGCTGGACACTCTTGGGGCTCAGAGGATTGGTGAGGTTGGGTGAGCAAACGCAGACCCTTTAAAGTAATACTGCGTGGTACCCATGCCATGGGTCCCAAATCTCCAGGTTCAAGGGCAACTTCCTACATCGAAAACATGCCTGGGAAACCCAGAAGATGGTACACCGTGTGATCGGGAAAGGTTTCTAAAACGCACCTCATTTCTCCTCTCCTTGTGCTCGGGTTCGCCATTCCAGCCGCTTCACTAACAATCTCCCTACGTGGAGAATCAGCACCGTTGACCTCCTGTTTCGTACAGGTCGCAATTTGTCCCGAGGATGAACGGGAAGAGGGGGAACCAATTAGAGACTAGCTCTAGGTGTTGGGACAGGCACAGGTCACTCTATTTTCCCATCAGGAAGAAGAATGAACCACAGGCTCAGCCTGCCCCCCGGAACCAGAATAGGGCCTGAAGCAATCCTGCGCTTTTGCGGCCAGCTCCCAAAAAAGCGAGTTGACAAATGGAGCTCAGGGGCACTGCAATTCACAAACCTGCAGAGTTGTAAATGATAACTCTCGTCCACAAATATATTGAGGGAAGGCAACGAAGAGGATTTGAAAGCAAGGCAGAATTGCAGGAAACCGGTTTCAGGAGGTAGATTCGACTCGCCTTGAAAGCACATGAAAAGCGGCAAAGCGTTGACAATGATGCCCTTGGCTAAAAAGGGCGTATGCGTTTTTTCCTGAATATATTCAGGAAAAAACGCATACGCCCTTTTTGGCCAACCAAGCAAGCCGGAAAGGCAAATCGGCGCTACAAAGAAGTCTCGCTTGCCAGAGGTCAAAAGGGCCATGCTGAAAAAAGTGTAAAAACCGGAAATGCAGGACAGGCCATGGAGACATGGGAGCCTTGCTACGCTGATGGGCGGGGTGGAAATTGCCAACAGCCACTCTGGAGAAGTGTACGCTGCGTCCTGAAACATGTAATAAACACAGCTTAGAGAGCATAGGGCACTTCCACTCATGGGCGTAGAAATCGGGAAACCTAAAATTCGACAAGACACAGGCACCCCAAAGTTCAGGGCTGCTCTGTTTCCAAGAACCTCCACTTCGGTACACCTTAAATACCCCAGGAAAGAGAAAAATGGATAAAGAAGTTGTGGTACTTATGCACAATGGAATATCACTCAGCCATAAATCAGTGTCATAAGGCTAGTAGCAGCATGATGAGTGGATTTAGGGACGATGACTCTAAGTGAAGTAAGTCACACAGAAAAGGACACTTATCCTAAGATATCACTTATAGAGGGAATGTCAAAATCGCTACACCTGAACTGAATTCCAAAACACAACAGAGTCACACATTTAGAAAACACACTATGGCTGCTTAACGGGAAAGGTGAGGTGGGGCGATGCATAAAACAAGGGTTTGAAATTAGCTCAGATACCGTTCCACAAGCCAAATATGTAACAGACAAGACCTACTCCCTGCTCAGTGAACTGGACTCAACACCCCCTATTCACCACCCAAGAATATATCTGACTAGGAAGAGTCTTAAAACCTATGTATTGATATCTCTCTGGAAGTGAATCAAGAGGGTGTAAAGCGGCATAAACACAGCAAGGAAAAGAAGCTAAACCCCCTTATAAAAATTGACTACTTAAAAAAAAAAACCCATAAAACAAAGACAGTGAAAGAGAGAGAAATTCTTACAAAATCCGTTCAGGGGCTCTGATGCAACCTGGATTGACCATATCTAGACGCACAGCTGGATGAGACATAAGGCTGGAAACTCTTGGGGCTGAGAGGATTGGTGAGGTTGGGTGAGCAAACGCAGACCCTTTAAAGTAATACTGCGTGGTACCCATGCCATGAGTCCCAAATCTCCAGGTTCAAGGGCATCTTCCTACATCGAAAACATGCCTGGGAAACCCAGAAGATGGTACACCGTGTGATCGGGAAAGGTTTCTAAAACGCACCTCATTTCTCCTCTCCTTGTGCTCGGGTTCGCCATTCCAGCCGCTTCACTAACAATCTCCCTACGTGGAGAATCAGCACCGTTGACCTCCTGTTTCGTACAGGTTGCAATTTGTCCCGAGGATGAACGGGAAGAGGGGGAACCAATGAGAGACTAGCTCTAGGTGTTGGGACAGGCACAGGTCACTCTATTTTCCCATCAGGAAGAAGAATGAACCACAGGCTCAGCCTGCCCCCCAGAACCAAAATAGGGCCTGAAGCAATCCTGCGCTTTTGCGGCCAGCTCCCAAAAAAGCGAGTAGACAAATGGAGCTCAGGGGCACTGCAATTCACAAACGTGCAGAGTTATAAATGATAACTCTCGTCCATAAATATATTGAGGGAAGGCAACGAAGAGGATTTGAAAGCAAGGCAGAATTGCAGGAAACCGGTTTCAGGAGGTAGATTCGACTCGCCTTGAAAGCACATGAAAAGCGGCAAAGCGTTGACAATGATGCCCTTGGCCATAAAGGGCGTATGCGTTTTTTCCTGAATATATTCAGGAAAAAACGCATACGCCCTTTTTGGCCAACCAAGCAAGCCGGAAAGGCAAATCGGCGCTACAAAGAAGTCTCGCTTGCCAGAGGTCAAAAGGGCCATGCTGAAAAATGTGTAAAAACCAGAAATGCAGGACAGGCCATGGAGACATGAGAGCCTTGCTACGCTGATGGGCGGGGTGGAAATTGCCAACAGCCACTCTGGAGAAGTGTACGCTGCGTCCGGAAACATGGAATAAACACAGCTTAGAGAGCATAGGGCACTTCCACTCATGGGCGTAGAAATCGGGAAACCTAAAAATCAACAAGACACAGGCACCCCAAAGTTTAGGGCTGCTCTGTTTCCAAGAACCTCCACTTCGGTACACCTTAAATATCCCAGGAAAGAGAAAAATGGATAAAGAAGTTGTGGTACTTATGCACAATGGAATATCACTCAGCCATGAAATCAGTGTCATAAGGCTAGTAGCAGCATGATGAGTGGATTTAGGGACGATGACTCTAAGTGAAGTAAGTCACACAGAAAAGGAAACTTATCCTAAGTTATCACTTGTAGAGGGAATGTCAAAATCGCTACACCTGAATTGAATTGCAAAACAGAACAGAGTCACACATTTAGAAAACACACTATGGCTGCTTAACGGGAAAGCTGAGGTGGGGCGATGCATAAAACAAGGGTTTGAAATTAGCTCAGATACCGTTCCACAAGCCAAATATTTAATAGACAAGACCTACTCCCTGCTCAGTGAACTGGACTCAACACCCCCTATTCACCGCCCAAGAATATATCTGACTAGGAAGAGTCTTAAAACCTATGTATTGATATCTCTCTGGAAGTGAATCAAGAGGGTGTAAAGCGGCATAAACACAGCAAGGAAAAGAAGCTAAACCCCCTTATAAAAATTGACTACTTAAAAAAAAAACCCATAAAACAAAGACAGTGAAAGAGAGAGAAATTCTTACAAAATCCGTTCAGGGGCTCTGATGCAACCTGGATTGACCATATCTAGACCCACAGCTGGATGAGACATAAGGCTGGACACTCTTGGGGCTGAGAGGATTGGTGAGGTTGGGTGAGCAAACGCAGACCCTTTAAAGTAATACTGCGTGGTACCCATGCCATGGGTCCCAAATCTCCAGCTTCAAGGGCATCTTCCTACATCGAAAACATGCCTGGGAAACCCAGAAGATGGTACACCGTGTGATCGGGAAAGGTTTCTAAAACGCACCTCATTTCTCCTCTCCTTGTGCTCGGGTTCGCCATTCCAGCCGCTTCACTAACAATCTCCCTACGTGGAGAATCAGCACCGTTGACCTCCTGTTTCGTACAGGTCGCAATTTGTCCCGAGGATGAACGGGAAGAGGGGGAACCAATGAGAGACTAGCTCTAGGTGTTGGGACAGGCACAGGTCACTCTATTTTCCCATCAGGAAGAAGAATGAACCACAGGCTCAGCCTGCCCCCCGGAACCAGAATAGGGCCTGAAGCAATCCTGCGCTTTTGCGGCCAGCTCCCAAAAAAGCGAGTTGACACATGGAGCTCAGGGGCACTGCAATTCACAAACCCGCAGAGTTATAAATGATAACTCTCGTCCACAAATATATTGAGGGAAGGCAACGAAGAGGATTTGAAAGCAAGGCAGAATTGCAGGAAACCGATTTCAGGAGGTAGATTCGACTCGCCTTGAAAGCACATGAAAAGCGGCAAAGCGTTGACAATGATGCCCTTGGCCAAAAAGGGCGTATGCGTTTTTTCCTGAATATATTCAGGAAAAAACGCATACGCCCTTTTTGGCCAACCAAGCAAGCCGGAAAGGCAAATCGGCGCTACAAAGAAGTCTCGCTTGCCAGCGGTCAAAAGGGCCATGCTGAAAAATGTGTAAAAACCAGAAATGCAGGACAGGCCATGGAGACATGAGAGCCTTGCTACGCTGATGGGCGGGGTGGAAATTGCCAACAGCCACTCTGGAGAAGTGTACGCTGCGTCCTGAAACATGGAATAAACACAGCTTAGAGAGCATAGGGCACTTCCACTCATGGGCGTAGAAATCGGGAAACCTAAAAATCAACAAGACACAGGCACCCCAAAGTTTAGGGCTGCTCTGTTTCCAAGAACCTCCACTTCGGTACACCTTAAATATCCCAGGAAAGAGAAAAATGGATAAAGAAGTTGTGGTACTTATGCACAATGGAATATCACTCAGCCATGAAATCAGTGTCATAAGGCTAGTAGCAGCATGATGAGTGGATTTAGGGACGATGACTCTAAGTGAAGTAAGTCACACAGAAAAGGAAACTTATCCTAAGTTATCACTTGTAGAGGGAATGTCAAAATCGCTACACCTGAATTGAATTGCAAAACAGAACAGAGTCACACATTTAGAAAACACACTATGGCTGCTTAACGGGAAAGCTGAGGTGGGGCGATGCATAAAACAAGGGTTTGAAATTAGCTCAGATACCGTTCCACAAGCCAAATATTTAATAGACAAGACCTACTCCCTGCTCAGTGAACTGGACTCAACACCCCCTATTCACCGCCCAAGAATATATCTGACTAGGAAGAGTCTTAAAACCTATGTATTGATATCTCTCTGGAAGTGAATCAAGAGGGTGTAAAGCGGCATAAACACAGCAAGGAAAAGAAGCTAAACCCCCTTATAAAAATTGACTACTTAAAAAAAAAACCCATAAAACAAAGACAGTGAAAGAGAGAGAAATTCTTACAAAATCCGTTCAGGGGCTCTGATGCAAACTGCATTGACCATATCTAGACCCACAGCTGGATGAGACATAAGGCTGGACACTCTTGGGGCTGAGAGGATTGGTGAGGTTGGGTGAGCAAACGCAGACCCTTTAAAGTAATACTGCGTGGTACCCATGCCATGGGTCCCAAATCTCCAGGTTCAAGGGCATCTTCCTACATCGAAAACATGCCTGGGAAACCCAGAAGATGGTACACCGTGTGATCGGGAAAGGTTTCTAAAACGCACCTCATTTCTCCTCTCCTTGTGCTCGGGTTCGCCATTCCAGCCGCTTCACTAACAATCTCCCTACGTGGAGAATCAGCACCGTTGACCTCCTGTTTCGTACAGGTCGCAATTTGTCCCGAGGATGAACGGGAAGAGGGGGAACCAATGAGAGACTAGCTCTAGGTGTTGGGACAGGCACAGGTCACTCTATTTTCCCATCAGGAAGAAGAATGAACCACAGGCTCAGCCTGCCCCCCGGAACCAGAATAGGGCCTGAAGCAATCCTGCGCTTTTGCGGCCAGCTCCCAAAAAAGCGAGTTGACACATGGAGCTCAGGGGCACTGCAATTCACAAACCTGCAGAGTTGTAAATGATAACTCTCGTCCACAAATATATTGAGGGAAGGCAACGAAGAGGATTTGAAAGCAAGGCAGAATTGCAGGAAACCGGTTTCAGGAGGTAGATTCGACTCGCCTTGAAAGCACATGAAAAGCGGCAAAGCGTTGACAATGATGCCCTTGGCCAAAAAGGGCGTATGCGTTTTTTCCTGAATATATTCAGGAAAAAACGCATACGCCCTTTTTGGCCAACCAAGCAAGCCGGAAAGGCAAATCGGCGCTACAAAGAAGTCTGGCTTGCCAGAGGTCAAAAGGGCCATGCTGAAAAAAGTGTAAAAACCGGAAATGCAGGACAGGCCATGGAGACATGGGAGCCTTGCTACGCTGATGGGCGGGATGGAAATTGCCAACAGCCACTCTGGAGAAGTGTACGCTGCGTCCTGAAACATGGAATAAACACAGCTTAGAGAGCATAGGGCACTTCCACTCATGGGCGTAGAAATCGGGAAACCTAAAAATCAACAAGACACAGGCACCCCAAAGTTTAGGGCTGCTCTGTTTCCAAGAACCTCCACTTCGGTACACCTTAAATATCCCAGGAAAGAGAAAAATGGATAAAGAAGTTGTGGTACTTATGCACAATGGAATATCACTCAGCCATAAATCAGTGTCATAAGGCTAGTAGCAGCATGATGAGTGGATTTAGGGACGATGACTCTAAGTGAAGTAAGTCACACAGAAAAGGACACTTATCCTAAGATATCACTTATAGAGGGAATGTCAAAATCGCTACACCTGAACTGAATTCCAAAACACAACAGAGTCACACATTTAGAAAACACACTATGGCTGCTTAACGGGAAAGGTGAGGTGGGGCGATGCATAAAACAAGGGTTTGAAATTAGCTCAGATACCGTTCCACAAGCCAAATATGTAATAGACAAGACCTACTCCCTGCTCAGTGAACTGGACTCAACACCCCCTATTCACCACCCAAGAATATATCTGACTAGGAAGAGTCTTAAAACATATGTATTGATATCTCTCTGGAAGTGAATCAAGAGGGTGTAAAGCGGCATAAACACAGCAAGGAAAAGAAGCTAAACCCCCTTATAAAAACTGACTACTTAAAAAAAAAACCCATAAAACAAAGACAGTGAAAGAGAGAGAAATTCTTACAAAATCCGTTCAGGGGCTCTGATGCAACCTGGATTGACCATATCTAGACCCACAGCTGGATGAGACATAAGGCTGGACACTCTTGGGGCTGAGAGGATTGGTGAGGTTGGGTGAGCAAACGCAGACCCTTTAAAGTAATACTGCGTGGTACCCATGCCATGGGTCCCAAATCTCCAGGTTCAAGGGCATCTTCCTACATCGAAAACATGCCTGGGAAACCCAGAAGATGGTACACCGTGTGATCGGGAAAGGTTTCTAAAACGCACCTCATTTCTCCTCTCCTTGTGCTCGGGTTCGCCATTCCAGCCGCTTCACTAACAATCTCCCTACGTGGAGAATCAGCACCGTTGACCTCCTGTTTCGTACAGGTCGCAATTTGTCCCGAGGATGAACGGGAAGAGGGGGAACCAATGAGAGACTAGCTCTAGGTGTTGGGACAGGCACAGGTCACTCTATTTTCCCATCAGGAAGAAGAATGAACCACAGGCTCAGCCTGCCCCCCGGAACCAGAATAGGGCCTGAAGCAATCCTGCGCTTTTGCGGCCAGCTCCCAAAAAAGCGAGTTGACACATGGAGCTCAGGGGCACTGCAATTCACAAACCTGCAGAGTTGTAAATGATAACTCTCGTCCACAAATATATTGAGGGAAGGCAACGAAGAGGATTTGAAAGCAAGGCAGAATTGCAGGAAACCGATTTCAGGAGGTAGATTCGACTCGCCTTGAAAGCACATGAAAAGCGGCAAAGCGTTGACAATGATGCCCTTGGCCAAAAAGGGCGTATGCGTTTTTTCCTGAATATATTAGGAAAAACGCATACGCCCTTTTTGGCCAACCAAGCAAGCCGGAAAGGCAAATCGGCGCTACAAAGAAGTCTGGCTTGCCAGAGGTCAAAAGGGCCATGCTGAAAAATGTGTAAAAACCAGAAATGCAGGACAGGCCATGGAGACATGGGAGCCTTGCTACGCTGATGGGCGGGGTGGAAATTGCCAACAGCCACTCTGGAGAAGTGTACGCTGCGTCCTGAAACATGTAATAAACACAGCTTAGAGAGCATAGGGCACTTCCACTCATGGGCGTAGAAATCGGGAAACCTAAAAATCAACAAGACACAGGCACCCCAAAGTTTAGGGCTGCTCTGTTTCCAAGAACCTCCACTTCGGTACACCTTAAATATCCCAGGAAAGAGAAAAATGGATAAAGAAGTTGTGGTACTTATGCACAATGGAATATCACTCAGCCATAAATCAGTGTCATAAGGCTAGTAGCAGCATGATGAGTGGATTTAGGGACGATGACTCTAAGTGAAGTAAGTCACACAGAAAAGGACACGTATCCTAAGATATCACTTATAGAGGGAATGTCAAAATCGCTACACCTGAACTGAATTCCAAAACACAACAGAGTCACACATTTAGAAAACACACTATGGCTGCTTAACGGGAAAGGTGAGGTGGGGCGATGCATAAAACAAGGGTTTGAAATTAGCTCAGATACCGTTCCACAAGCCAAATATGTAATAGACAAGACCTACTCCCTGCTCAGTGAACTGGACTCAACACCCCCTATTCACCGCCCAAGAATATATCTGACTAGGAAGAGTCTTAAAACCTATGTATTGATATCTCTCTGGAAGTGAATCAAGAGGGTGTAAAGCGGCATAAACACAGCAGGGAAAAGCAGCTAAATCCCGTTATAAAAATAGGCTACTTAAAAAAAAAAAACCCATAAAACAAAGACAGTGAAAGAGAGAGAAATTCTTACAAAATCCGTTCAGGGGCTCTGATGAAACCTGGATTGACCATATCTAGACCCACAGCTGGATGAGACATAAGGCTGGACACTCTTGGGGCTGAGAGGATTGGTGAGGTTGGGTGAGCAAACACAGACCCTTTAAAGTAATACTGCGTGGTACCCATGCCATGGGTCCCAAATCTCCAGGTTCAAGGGCATCTTCCTACATCGAAAACATGCCTGGGAAACCCAGAAGATGGTACACCGTGTGATCGGGAAAGGTTTCTAAAACGCACCTCATTTCTCCTCTCCTTGTGCTCGGGTTCGCCATTCCAGCCGCTTCACTAACAATCTCCCTACGTGGAGAATCAGCACCGTTGACCTCCTGTTTCGTACAGGTCGCAATTTGTCCTGAGGATGAACGGGAAGAGGGGGAACCAATGAGAGACTAGCTCTAGGTGTTGGGACAGGCACAGGTCACTCTATTTTCCCATCAGGAAGAAGAATGAACCACAGGCTCAGCCTGCCCCCCGGAACCAGAATAGGGCCTGAAGCAATCCTGCGCTTTTGCGGCCAGCTCCCAAAAAAGCGAGTTGACACATGGAGCTCAGGGGCACTGCAATTCACAAACCTGCAGAGTTGTAAATGATAACTCTTGTCCACAAATATATTGAGGGAAGGCAACGAAGAGGATTTGAAAGCAAGGCAGAATTGCAGGAAACCGGTTTCAGGAGGTAGATTCGACTCGCCTTGAAAGCACATGAAAAGCGGCAAAGCGTTGACAATGATGCCCTTGCCCAAAAAGGGCGTATGCGTTTTTTCCTGAATATATTCAGGAAAAAACGCATACGCCCTTTTTGGCCAACCAAGCAAGCCGGAAAGGCAAATCGGCGCTACAAAGAAGTCTCGCTTGCCAGCGGTCAAAAGGGCCATGCTGAAAAAAGTGTAAAAACCAGAAATGCAGGACAGGCCATGGAGACATGGGAGCCTTGCTACGCTGATGGGCGGGATGGAAATTGCCAACAGCCACTCTGGAGAAGTGTACGCTGCGTCCTGAAACGTATAATAAACACAGCTTAGAGAGCATAGGGCACTTCCACTCACGCGCGTAGAAATCGGGAAACCTAAAAATCAACAAGACACAGGCACCCCAAAATTTAGGGCTGCTCTGTTTCCAAGAACCTCCACTTCGGTACACCTTAAATATCCCAGGAAAGAGAAAAATGGATAAAGAAGTTGTGGTACTTATGCACAATGGAATATCACTCAGCCATGAAATCAGTGTCATAAGGCTAGTAGCAGCATGATGAGTGGATTTAGGGACGATGACTCTAAGTGAAGTAAGTCACACAGAAAAGGACACTTATCCTAAGATATGACTTATAGAGGGAATGTCAAAATCGCTACACCTGAACTGAATTCCAAAACACAACAGAGTCACACATTTAGAAAACACACTATGGCTGCTTAAAGGGAAAGGTGAGGTGGGGCGATGCATAAAACAAGGGTTTGAAATTAGCTCAGATACCGTTCCACAAGCCAAATATGTAACAGACAAGACCTACTCCCTGCTCAGTGAACTGGACTCAACACCCCCTATTCACCACCCAAGAATATATCTGACTAGGAAGAGTCTTAAAACCTATGTATTGATATCTCTCTGGAAGTGAATCAAGAGGGTGTAAAGCCGCATAAACACAGCAAGGAAAAGAAGCTAAACCCCCTTATAAAAATTGACTACTTAAAAAAAAAAAACCCATAAAACAAAGACAGTGAAAGAGAGAGAAATTCTTACAAAATCCCTTCAGGGGCTCTGATGCAACCTGGATTGACCATATCTAGACCCACAGCTGGATGAGACATAAGGCTGGACACTCTTGGGGCTCAGAGGATTGGTGAGGTTGGGTGAGCAAACGCAGACCCTTTAAAGTAATACTGCGTGGTACCCATGCCATGGGTCCCAAATCTCCAGGTTCAAGGGCAACTTCCTACATCGAAAACATGCCTGGGAAACCCAGAAGATGGTACACCGTGTGATCGGGAAAGGTTTCTAAAACGCACCTCATTTCTCCTCTCCTTGTGCTCGGGTTCGCCATTCCAGCCGCTTCACTAACAATCTCCCTACGTGGAGAATCAGCACCGTTGACCTCCTGTTTCGTACAGGTCGCAATTTGTCCCGAGGATGAACGGGAAGAGGGGGAACCAATTAGAGACTAGCTCTAGGTGTTGGGACAGGCACAGGTCACTCTATTTTCCCATCAGGAAGAAGAATGAACCACAGGCTCAGCCTGCCCCCCGGAACCAGAATAGGGCCTGAAGCAATCCTGCGCTTTTGCGGCCAGCTCCCAAAAAAGCGAGTTGACAAATGGAGCTCAGGGGCACTGCAATTCACAAACCTGCAGAGTTGTAAATGATAACTCTCGTCCACAAATATATTGAGGGAAGGCAACGAAGAGGATTTGAAAGCAAGGCAGAATTGCAGGAAACCGGTTTCAGGAGGTAGATTCGACTCGCCTTGAAAGCACATGAAAAGCGGCAAAGCGTTGACAATGATGCCCTTGGCTAAAAAGGGCGTATGCGTTTTTTCCTGAATATATTCAGGAAAAAACGCATACGCCCTTTTTGGCCAACCAAGCAAGCCGGAAAGGCAAATCGGCGCTACAAAGAAGTCTCGCTTGCCAGAGGTCAAAAGGGCCATGCTGAAAAAAGTGTAAAAACCGGAAATGCAGGACAGGCCATGGAGACATGGGAGCCTTGCTACGCTGATGGGCGGGGTGGAAATTGCCAACAGCCACTCTGGAGAAGTGTACGCTGCGTCCTGAAACATGTAATAAACACAGCTTAGAGAGCATAGGGCACTTCCACTCATGGGCGTAGAAATCGGGAAACCTAAAATTCGACAAGACACAGGCACCCCAAAGTTCAGGGCTGCTCTGTTTCCAAGAACCTCCACTTCGGTACACCTTAAATATCCCAGGAAAGAGAAAAATGGATAAAGAAGTTGTGGTACTTATGCACAATGGAATATCACTCAGCCATAAATCAGTGTCATAAGGCTAGTAGCAGCATGATGAGTGGATTTAGGGACGATGACTCTAAGTGAAGTAAGTCACACAGAAAAGGACACTTATCCTAAGATATCACTTATAGAGGGAATGTCAAAATCGCTACACCTGAACTGAATTCCAAAACACAACAGAGTCACACATTTAGAAAACACACTATGGCTGCTTAACGGGAAAGGTGAGGTGGGGCGATGCATAAAACAAGGGTTTGAAATTAGCTCAGATACCGTTCCACAAGCCAAATATGTAACAGACAAGACCTACTCCCTGCTCAGTGAACTGGACTCAACACCCCCTATTCACCACCCAAGAATATATCTGACTAGGAAGAGTCTTAAAACCTATGTATTGATATCTCTCTGGAAGTGAATCAAGAGGGTGTAAAGCGGCATAAACACAGCAAGGAAAAGAAGCTAAACCCCCTTATAAAAATTGACTACTTAAAAAAAAAAACCCATAAAACAAAGACAGTGAAAGAGAGAGAAATTCTTACAAAATCCGTTCAGGGGCTCTGATGCAACCTGGATTGACCATATCTAGACGCACAGCTGGATGAGACATAAGGCTGGAAACTCTTGGGGCTGAGAGGATTGGTGAGGTTGGGTGAGCAAACGCAGACCCTTTAAAGTAATACTGCGTGGTACCCATGCCATGAGTCCCAAATCTCCAGGTTCAAGGGCATCTTCCTACATCGAAAACATGCCTGGGAAACCCAGAAGATGGTACACCGTGTGATCGGGAAAGGTTTCTAAAACGCACCTCATTTCTCCTCTCCTTGTGCTCGGGTTCGCCATTCCAGCCGCTTCACTAACAATCTCCCTACGTGGAGAATCAGCACCGTTGACCTCCTGTTTCGTACAGGTTGCAATTTGTCCCGAGGATGAACGGGAAGAGGGGGAACCAATGAGAGACTAGCTCTAGGTGTTGGGACAGGCACAGGTCACTCTATTTTCCCATCAGGAAGAAGAATGAACCACAGGCTCAGCCTGCCCCCCAGAACCAAAATAGGGCCTGAAGCAATCCTGCGCTTTTGCGGCCAGCTCCCAAAAAAGCGAGTAGACAAATGGAGCTCAGGGGCACTGCAATTCACAAACGTGCAGAGTTATAAATGATAACTCTCGTCCATAAATATATTGAGGGAAGGCAACGAAGAGGATTTGAAAGCAAGGCAGAATTGCAGGAAACCGGTTTCAGGAGGTAGATTCGACTCGCCTTGAAAGCACATGAAAAGCGGCAAAGCGTTGACAATGATGCCCTTGGCCATAAAGGGCGTATGCGTTTTTTCCTGAATATATTCAGGAAAAAACGCATACGCCCTTTTTGGCCAACCAAGCAAGCCGGAAAGGCAAATCGGCGCTACAAAGAAGTCTCGCTTGCCAGAGGTCAAAAGGGCCATGCTGAAAAATGTGTAAAAACCAGAAATGCAGGACAGGCCATGGAGACATGAGAGCCTTGCTACGCTGATGGGCGGGGTGGAAATTGCCAACAGCCACTCTGGAGAAGTGTACGCTGCGTCCTGAAACATGGAATAAACACAGCTTAGAGAGCATAGGGCACTTCCACTCATGGGCGTAGAAATCGGGAAACCTAAAAATCAACAAGACACAGGCACCCCAAAGTTTAGGGCTGCTCTGTTTCCAAGAACCTCCACTTCGGTACACCTTAAATATCCCAGGAAAGAGAAAAATGGATAAAGAAGTTGTGGTACTTATGCACAATGGAATATCACTCAGCCATGAAATCAGTGTCATAAGGCTAGTAGCAGCATGATGAGTGGATTTAGGGACGATGACTCTAAGTGAAGTAAGTCACACAGAAAAGGAAACTTATCCTAAGTTATCACTTGTAGAGGGAATGTCAAAATCGCTACACCTGAATTGAATTGCAAAACAGAACAGAGTCACACATTTAGAAAACACACTATGGCTGCTTAACGGGAAAGCTGAGGTGGGGCGATGCATAAAACAAGGGTTTGAAATTAGCTCAGATACCGTTCCACAAGCCAAATATTTAATAGACAAGACCTACTCCCTGCTCAGTGAACTGGACTCAACACCCCCTATTCACCGCCCAAGAATATATCTGACTAGGAAGAGTCTTAAAACCTATGTATTGATATCTCTCTGGAAGTGAATCAAGAGGGTGTAAAGCGGCATAAACACAGCAAGGAAAAGAAGCTAAACCCCCTTATAAAAATTGACTACTTAAAAAAAAAACCCATAAAACAAAGACAGTGAAAGAGAGAGAAATTCTTACAAAATCCGTTCAGGGGCTCTGATGCAACCTGGATTGACCATATCTAGACCCACAGCTGGATGAGACATAAGGCTGGACACTCTTGGGGCTGAGAGGATTGGTGAGGTTGGGTGAGCAAACGCAGACCCTTTAAAGTAATACTGCGTGGTACCCATGCCATGGGTCCCAAATCTCCAGCTTCAAGGGCATCTTCCTACATCGAAAACATGCCTGGGAAACCCAGAAGATGGTACACCGTGTGATCGGGAAAGGTTTCTAAAACGCACCTCATTTCTCCTCTCCTTGTGCTCGGGTTCGCCATTCCAGCCGCTTCACTAACAATCTCCCTACGTGGAGAATCAGCACCGTTGACCTCCTGTTTCGTACAGGTCGCAATTTGTCCCGAGGATGAACGGGAAGAGGGGGAACCAATGAGAGACTAGCTCTAGGTGTTGGGACAGGCACAGGTCACTCTATTTTCCCATCAGGAAGAAGAATGAACCACAGGCTCAGCCTGCCCCCCGGAACCAGAATAGGGCCTGAAGCAATCCTGCGCTTTTGCGGCCAGCTCCCAAAAAAGCGAGTTGACACATGGAGCTCAGGGGCACTGCAATTCACAAACCCGCAGAGTTATAAATGATAACTCTCGTCCACAAATATATTGAGGGAAGGCAACGAAGAGGATTTGAAAGCAAGGCAGAATTGCAGGAAACCGATTTCAGGAGGTAGATTCGACTCGCCTTGAAAGCACATGAAAAGCGGCAAAGCGTTGACAATGATGCCCTTGGCCAAAAAGGGCGTATGCGTTTTTTCCTGAATATATTCAGGAAAAAACGCATACGCCCTTTTTGGCCAACCAAGCAAGCCGGAAAGGCAAATCGGCGCTACAAAGAAGTCTCGCTTGCCAGCGGTCAAAAGGGCCATGCTGAAAAATGTGTAAAAACCAGAAATGCAGGACAGGCCATGGAGACATGAGAGCCTTGCTACGCTGATGGGCGGGGTGGAAATTGCCAACAGCCACTCTGGAGAAGTGTACGCTGCGTCCTGAAACATGGAATAAACACAGCTTAGAGAGCATAGGGCACTTCCACTCATGGGCGTAGAAATCGGGAAACCTAAAAATCAACAAGACACAGGCACCCCAAAGTTTAGGGCTGCTCTGTTTCCAAGAACCTCCACTTCGGTACACCTTAAATATCCCAGGAAAGAGAAAAATGGATAAAGAAGTTGTGGTACTTATGCACAATGGAATATCACTCAGCCATGAAATCAGTGTCATAAGGCTAGTAGCAGCATGATGAGTGGATTTAGGGACGATGACTCTAAGTGAAGTAAGTCACACAGAAAAGGAAACTTATCCTAAGTTATCACTTGTAGAGGGAATGTCAAAATCGCTACACCTGAATTGAATTGCAAAACAGAACAGAGTCACACATTTAGAAAACACACTATGGCTGCTTAACGGGAAAGCTGAGGTGGGGCGATGCATAAAACAAGGGTTTGAAATTAGCTCAGATACCGTTCCACAAGCCAAATATTTAATAGACAAGACCTACTCCCTGCTCAGTGAACTGGACTCAACACCCCCTATTCACCGCCCAAGAATATATCTGACTAGGAAGAGTCTTAAAACCTATGTATTGATATCTCTCTGGAAGTGAATCAAGAGGGTGTAAAGCGGCATAAACACAGCAAGGAAAAGAAGCTAAACCCCCTTATAAAAATTGACTACTTAAAAAAAAAACCCATAAAACAAAGACAGTGAAAGAGAGAGAAATTCTTACAAAATCCTTTCAGGGGCTCTGATGCAAACTGCATTGACCATATCTAGACCCACAGCTGGATGAGACATAAGGCTGGACACTCTTGGGGCTGAGAGGATTGGTGAGGTTGGGTGAGCAAACGCAGACCCTTTAAAGTAATACTGCGTGGTACCCATGCCATGGGTCCCAAATCTCCAGGTTCAAGGGCATCTTCCTACATCGAAAACATGCCTGGGAAACCCAGAAGATGGTACACCGTGTGATCGGGAAAGGTTTCTAAAACGCACCTCATTTCTCCTCTCCTTGTGCTCGGGTTCGCCATTCCAGCCGCTTCACTAACAATCTCCCTACGTGGAGAATCAGCACCGTTGACCTCCTGTTTCGTACAGGTCGCAATTTGTCCCGAGGATGAACGGGAAGAGGGGGAACCAATGAGAGACTAGCTCTAGGTGTTGGGACAGGCACAGGTCACTCTATTTTCCCATCAGGAAGAAGAATGAACCACAGGCTCAGCCTGCCCCCCGGAACCAGAATAGGGCCTGAAGCAATCCTGCGCTTTTGCGGCCAGCTCCCAAAAAAGCGAGTTGACACATGGAGCTCAGGGGCACTGCAATTCACAAACCTGCAGAGTTGTAAATGATAACTCTCGTCCACAAATATATTGAGGGAAGGCAACGAAGAGGATTTGAAAGCAAGGCAGAATTGCAGGAAACCGGTTTCAGGAGGTAGATTCGACTCGCCTTGAAAGCACATGAAAAGCGGCAAAGCGTTGACAATGATGCCCTTGGCCAAAAAGGGCGTATGCGTTTTTTCCTGAATATATTCAGGAAAAAACGCATACGCCCTTTTTGGCCAACCAAGCAAGCCGGAAAGGCAAATCGGCGCTACAAAGAAGTCTGGCTTGCCAGAGGTCAAAAGGGCCATGCTGAAAAAAGTGTAAAAACCGGAAATGCAGGACAGGCCATGGAGACATGGGAGCCTTGCTACGCTGATGGGCGGGATGGAAATTGCCAACAGCCACTCTGGAGAAGTGTACGCTGCGTCCTGAAACATGGAATAAACACAGCTTAGAGAGCATAGGGCACTTCCACTCATGGGCGTAGAAATCGGGAAACCTAAAAATCAACAAGACACAGGCACCCCAAAGTTTAGGGCTGCTCTGTTTCCAAGAACCTCCACTTCGGTACACCTTAAATATCCCAGGAAAGAGAAAAATGGATAAAGAAGTTGTGGTACTTATGCACAATGGAATATCACTCAGCCATAAATCAGTGTCATAAGGCTAGTAGCAGCATGATGAGTGGATTTAGGGACGATGACTCTAAGTGAAGTAAGTCACACAGAAAAGGACACTTATCCTAAGATATCACTTATAGAGGGAATGTCAAAATCGCTACACCTGAACTGAATTCCAAAACACAACAGAGTCACACATTTAGAAAACACACTATGGCTGCTTAACGGGAAAGGTGAGGTGGGGCGATGCATAAAACAAGGGTTTGAAATTAGCTCAGATACCGTTCCACAAGCCAAATATGTAATAGACAAGACCTACTCCCTGCTCAGTGAACTGGACTCAACACCCCCTATTCACCACCCAAGAATATATCTGACTAGGAAGAGTCTTAAAACATATGTATTGATATCTCTCTGGAAGTGAATCAAGAGGGTGTAAAGCGGCATAAACACAGCAAGGAAAAGAAGCTAAACCCCCTTATAAAAACTGACTACTTAAAAAAAAAACCCATAAAACAAAGACAGTGAAAGAGAGAGAAATTCTTACAAAATCCGTTCAGGGGCTCTGATGCAACCTGGATTGACCATATCTAGACCCACAGCTGGATGAGACATAAGGCTGGACACTCTTGGGGCTGAGAGGATTGGTGAGGTTGGGTGAGCAAACGCAGACCCTTTAAAGTAATACTGCGTGGTACCCATGCCATGGGTCCCAAATCTCCAGGTTCAAGGGCATCTTCCTACATCGAAAACATGCCTGGGAAACCCAGAAGATGGTACACCGTGTGATCGGGAAAGGTTTCTAAAACGCACCTCATTTCTCCTCTCCTTGTGCTCGGGTTCGCCATTCCAGCCGCTTCACTAACAATCTCCCTACGTGGAGAATCAGCACCGTTGACCTCCTGTTTCGTACAGGTCGCAATTTGTCCCGAGGATGAACGGGAAGAGGGGGAACCAATGAGAGACTAGCTCTAGGTGTTGGGACAGGCACAGGTCACTCTATTTTCCCATCAGGAAGAAGAATGAACCACAGGCTCAGCCTGCCCCCCGGAACCAGAATAGGGCCTGAAGCAATCCTGCGCTTTTGCGGCCAGCTCCCAAAAAAGCGAGTTGACACATGGAGCTCAGGGGCACTGCAATTCACAAACGTGCAGAGTTATAAATGATAACTCTCGTCCACAAATATATTGAGGGAAGGCAACGAAGAGGATTTGAAAGCAAGGCAGAATTGCAGGAAACCGATTTCAGGAGGTAGATTCGACTCGCCTTGAAAGCACATGAAAAGCGGCAAAGCGTTGACAATGATGCCCTTGGCCAAAAAGGGCGTATGCGTTTTTTCCTGAATATATTAGGAAAAACGCATACGCCCTTTTTGGCCAACCAAGCAAGCCGGAAAGGCAAATCGGCGCTACAAAGAAGTCTGGCTTGCCAGAGGTCAAAAGGGCCATGCTGAAAAATGTGTAAAAACCAGAAATGCAGGACAGGCCATGGAGACATGGGAGCCTTGCTACGCTGATGGGCGGGGTGGAAATTGCCAACAGCCACTCTGGAGAAGTGTACGCTGCGTCCTGAAACATGTAATAAACACAGCTTAGAGAGCATAGGGCACTTCCACTCATGGGCGTAGAAATCGGGAAACCTAAAAATCAACAAGACACAGGCACCCCAAAGTTTAGGGCTGCTCTGTTTCCAAGAACCTCCACTTCGGTACACCTTAAATATCCCAGGAAAGAGAAAAATGGATAAAGAAGTTGTGGTACTTATGCACAATGGAATATCACTCAGCCATAAATCAGTGTCATAAGGCTAGTAGCAGCATGATGAGTGGATTTAGGGACGATGACTCTAAGTGAAGTAAGTCACACAGAAAAGGACACGTATCCTAAGATATCACTTATAGAGGGAATGTCAAAATCGCTACACCTGAACTGAATTCCAAAACACAACAGAGTCACACATTTAGAAAACACACTATGGCTGCTTAACGGGAAAGGTGAGGTGGGGCGATGCATAAAACAAGGGTTTGAAATTAGCTCAGATACCGTTCCACAAGCCAAATATGTAATAGACAAGACCTACTCCCTGCTCAGTGAACTGGACTCAACACCCCCTATTCACCGCCCAAGAATATATCTGACTAGGAAGAGTCTTAAAACCTATGTATTGATATCTCTCTGGAAGTGAATCAAGAGGGTGTAAAGCGGCATAAACACAGCAGGGAAAAGCAGCTAAATCCCGTTATAAAAATAGGCTACTTAAAAAAAAAAAACCCATAAAACAAAGACAGTGAAAGAGAGAGAAATTCTTACAAAATCCGTTCAGGGGCTCTGATGAAACCTGGATTGACCATATCTAGACCCACAGCTGGATGAGACATAAGGCTGGACACTCTTGGGGCTGAGAGGATTGGTGAGGTTGGGTGAGCAAACACAGACCCTTTAAAGTAATACTGCGTGGTACCCATGCCATGGGTCCCAAATCTCCAGGTTCAAGGGCATCTTCCTACATCGAAAACATGCCTGGGAAACCCAGAAGATGGTACACCGTGTGATCGGGAAAGGTTTCTAAAACGCACCTCATTTCTCCTCTCCTTGTGCTCGGGTTCGCCATTCCAGCCGCTTCACTAACAATCTCCCTACGTGGAGAATCAGCACCGTTGACCTCCTGTTTCGTACAGGTCGCAATTTGTCCTGAGGATGAACGGGAAGAGGGGGAACCAATGAGAGACTAGCTCTAGGTGTTGGGACAGGCACAGGTCACTCTATTTTCCCATCAGGAAGAAGAATGAACCACAGGCTCAGCCTGCCCCCCGGAACCAGAATAGGGCCTGAAGCAATCCTGCGCTTTTGCGGCCAGCTCCCAAAAAAGCGAGTTGACACATGGAGCTCAGGGGCACTGCAATTCACAAACCTGCAGAGTTGTAAATGATAACTCTTGTCCACAAATATATTGAGGGAAGGCAACGAAGAGGATTTGAAAGCAAGGCAGAATTGCAGGAAACCGGTTTCAGGAGGTAGATTCGACTCGCCTTGAAAGCACATGAAAAGCGGCAAAGCGTTGACAATGATGCCCTTGCCCAAAAAGGGCGTATGCGTTTTTTCCTGAATATATTCAGGAAAAAACGCATACGCCCTTTTTGGCCAACCAAGCAAGCCGGAAAGGCAAATCGGCGCTACAAAGAAGTCTCGCTTGCCAGCGGTCAAAAGGGCCATGCTGAAAAAAGTGTAAAAACCAGAAATGCAGGACAGGCCATGGAGACATGGGAGCCTTGCTACGCTGATGGGCGGGATGGAAATTGCCAATAGCCACTCTGGAGAAGTGTACGCTGCGTCCTGAAACGTATAATAAACACAGCTTAGAGAGCATAGGGCACTTCCACTCACGCGCGTAGAAATCGGGAAACCTAAAAATCAACAAGACACAGGCACCCCAAAATTTAGGGCTGCTCTGTTTCCAAGAACCTCCACTTCGGTACACCTTAAATATCCCAGGAAAGAGAAAAATGGATAAAGAAGTTGTGGTACTTATGCACAATGGAATATCACTCAGCCATGAAATCAGTGTCATAAGGCTAGTAGCAGCATGATGAGTGGATTTAGGGACGATGACTCTAAGTGAAGTAAGTCACACAGAAAAGGAAACTTATCCTAAGATATGACTTATAGAGGGAATGTCAAAATCGCTACACCTGAACTGAATTCCAAAACACAACAGAGTCACACATTTAGAAAACACACTATGGCTGCTTAAAGGGAAAGGTGAGGTGGGGCGATGCATAAAACAAGGGTTTGAAATTAGCTCAGATACCGTTCCACAAGCCAAATATGTAACAGACAAGACCTACTCCCTGCTCAGTGAACTGGACTCAACACCCCCTATTCACCACCCAAGAATATATCTGACTAGGAAGAGTCTTAAAACCTATGTATTGATATCTCTCTGGAAGTGAATCAAGAGGGTGTAAAGCCGCATAAACACAGCAAGGAAAAGAAGCTAAACCCCCTTATAAAAATTGACTACTTAAAAAAAAAAAACCCATAAAACAAAGACAGTGAAAGAGAGAGAAATTCTTACAAAATCCCTTCAGGGGCTCTGATGCAACCTGGATTGACCATATCTAGACCCACAGCTGGATGAGACATAAGGCTGGACACTCTTGGGGCTCAGAGGATTGGTGAGGTTGGGTGAGCAAACGCAGACCCTTTAAAGTAATACTGCGTGGTACCCATGCCATGGGTCCCAAATCTCCAGGTTCAAGGGCAACTTCCTACATCGAAAACATGCCTGGGAAACCCAGAAGATGGTACACCGTGTGATCGGGAAAGGTTTCTAAAACGCACCTCATTTCTCCTCTCCTTGTGCTCGGGTTCGCCATTCCAGCCGCTTCACTAACAATCTCCCTACGTGGAGAATCAGCACCGTTGACCTCCTGTTTCGTACAGGTCGCAATTTGTCCCGAGGATGAACGGGAAGAGGGGGAACCAATTAGAGACTAGCTCTAGGTGTTGGGACAGGCACAGGTCACTCTATTTTCCCATCAGGAAGAAGAATGAACCACAGGCTCAGCCTGCCCCCCGGAACCAGAATAGGGCCTGAAGCAATCCTGCGCTTTTGCGGCCAGCTCCCAAAAAAGCGAGTTGACAAATGGAGCTCAGGGGCACTGCAATTCACAAACCTGCAGAGTTGTAAATGATAACTCTCGTCCACAAATATATTGAGGGAAGGCAACGAAGAGGATTTGAAAGCAAGGCAGAATTGCAGGAAACCGGTTTCAGGAGGTAGATTCGACTCGCCTTGAAAGCACATGAAAAGCGGCAAAGCGTTGACAATGATGCCCTTGGCTAAAAAGGGCGTATGCGTTTTTTCCTGAATATATTCAGGAAAAAACGCATACGCCCTTTTTGGCCAACCAAGCAAGCCGGAAAGGCAAATCGGCGCTACAAAGAAGTCTCGCTTGCCAGAGGTCAAAAGGGCCATGCTGAAAAAAGTGTAAAAACCGGAAATGCAGGACAGGCCATGGAGACATGGGAGCCTTGCTACGCTGATGGGCGGGGTGGAAATTGCCAACAGCCACTCTGGAGAAGTGTACGCTGCGTCCTGAAACATGTAATAAACACAGCTTAGAGAGCATAGGGCACTTCCACTCATGGGCGTAGAAATCGGGAAACCTAAAATTCGACAAGACACAGGCACCCCAAAGTTCAGGGCTGCTCTGTTTCCAAGAACCTCCACTTCGGTACACCTTAAATATCCCAGGAAAGAGAAAAATGGATAAAGAAGTTGTGGTACTTATGCACAATGGAATATCACTCAGCCATAAATCAGTGTCATAAGGCTAGTAGCAGCATGATGAGTGGATTTAGGGACGATGACTCTAAGTGAAGTAAGTCACACAGAAAAGGACACTTATCCTAAGATATCACTTATAGAGGGAATGTCAAAATCGCTACACCTGAACTGAATTCCAAAACACAACAGAGTCACACATTTAGAAAACACACTATGGCTGCTTAACGGGAAAGGTGAGGTGGGGCGATGCATAAAACAAGGGTTTGAAATTAGCTCAGATACCGTTCCACAAGCCAAATATGTAACAGACAAGACCTACTCCCTGCTCAGTGAACTGGACTCAACACCCCCTATTCACCACCCAAGAATATATCTGACTAGGAAGAGTCTTAAAACCTATGTATTGATATCTCTCTGGAAGTGAATCAAGAGGGTGTAAAGCGGCATAAACACAGCAAGGAAAAGAAGCTAAACCCCCTTATAAAAATTGACTACTTAAAAAAAAAAACCCATAAAACAAAGACAGTGAAAGAGAGAGAAATTCTTACAAAATCCGTTCAGGGGCTCTGATGCAACCTGGATTGACCATATCTAGACGCACAGCTGGATGAGACATAAGGCTGGAAACTCTTGGGGCTGAGAGGATTGGTGAGGTTGGGTGAGCAAACGCAGACCCTTTAAAGTAATACTGCGTGGTACCCATGCCATGAGTCCCAAATCTCCAGGTTCAAGGGCATCTTCCTACATCGAAAACATGCCTGGGAAACCCAGAAGATGGTACACCGTGTGATCGGGAAAGGTTTCTAAAACGCACCTCATTTCTCCTCTCCTTGTGCTCGGGTTCGCCATTCCAGCCGCTTCACTAACAATCTCCCTACGTGGAGAATCAGCACCGTTGACCTCCTGTTTCGTACAGGTTGCAATTTGTCCCGAGGATGAACGGGAAGAGGGGGAACCAATGAGAGACTAGCTCTAGGTGTTGGGACAGGCACAGGTCACTCTATTTTCCCATCAGGAAGAAGAATGAACCACAGGCTCAGCCTGCCCCCCAGAACCAAAATAGGGCCTGAAGCAATCCTGCGCTTTTGCGGCCAGCTCCCAAAAAAGCGAGTAGACAAATGGAGCTCAGGGGCACTGCAATTCACAAACGTGCAGAGTTATAAATGATAACTCTCGTCCATAAATATATTGAGGGAAGGCAACGAAGAGGATTTGAAAGCAAGGCAGAATTGCAGGAAACCGGTTTCAGGAGGTAGATTCGACTCGCCTTGAAAGCACATGAAAAGCGGCAAAGCGTTGACAATGATGCCCTTGGCCATAAAGGGCGTATGCGTTTTTTCCTGAATATATTCAGGAAAAAACGCATACGCCCTTTTTGGCCAACCAAGCAAGCCGGAAAGGCAAATCGGCGCTACAAAGAAGTCTCGCTTGCCAGAGGTCAAAAGGGCCATGCTGAAAAATGTGTAAAAACCAGAAATGCAGGACAGGCCATGGAGACATGAGAGCCTTGCTACGCTGATGGGCGGGGTGGAAATTGCCAACAGCCACTCTGGAGAAGTGTACGCTGCGTCCTGAAACATGGAATAAACACAGCTTAGAGAGCATAGGGCACTTCCACTCATGGGCGTAGAAATCGGGAAACCTAAAAATCAACAAGACACAGGCACCCCAAAGTTTAGGGCTGCTCTGTTTCCAAGAACCTCCACTTCGGTACACCTTAAATATCCCAGGAAAGAGAAAAATGGATAAAGAAGTTGTGGTACTTATGCACAATGGAATATCACTCAGCCATGAAATCAGTGTCATAAGGCTAGTAGCAGCATGATGAGTGGATTTAGGGACGATGACTCTAAGTGAAGTAAGTCACACAGAAAAGGAAACTTATCCTAAGTTATCACTTGTAGAGGGAATGTCAAAATCGCTACACCTGAATTGAATTGCAAAACAGAACAGAGTCACACATTTAGAAAACACACTATGGCTGCTTAACGGGAAAGCTGAGGTGGGGCGATGCATAAAACAAGGGTTTGAAATTAGCTCAGATACCGTTCCACAAGCCAAATATTTAATAGACAAGACCTACTCCCTGCTCAGTGAACTGGACTCAACACCCCCTATTCACCGCCCAAGAATATATCTGACTAGGAAGAGTCTTAAAACCTATGTATTGATATCTCTCTGGAAGTGAATCAAGAGGGTGTAAAGCGGCATAAACACAGCAAGGAAAAGAAGCTAAACCCCCTTATAAAAATTGACTACTTAAAAAAAAAACCCATAAAACAAAGACAGTGAAAGAGAGAGAAATTCTTACAAAATCCGTTCAGGGGCTCTGATGCAACCTGGATTGACCATATCTAGACCCACAGCTGGATGAGACATAAGGCTGGACACTCTTGGGGCTGAGAGGATTGGTGAGGTTGGGTGAGCAAACGCAGACCCTTTAAAGTAATACTGCGTGGTACCCATGCCATGGGTCCCAAATCTCCAGCTTCAAGGGCATCTTCCTACATCGAAAACATGCCTGGGAAACCCAGAAGATGGTACACCGTGTGATCGGGAAAGGTTTCTAAAACGCACCTCATTTCTCCTCTCCTTGTGCTCGGGTTCGCCATTCCAGCCGCTTCACTAACAATCTCCCTACGTGGAGAATCAGCACCGTTGACCTCCTGTTTCGTACAGGTCGCAATTTGTCCCGAGGATGAACGGGAAGAGGGGGAACCAATGAGAGACTAGCTCTAGGTGTTGGGACAGGCACAGGTCACTCTATTTTCCCATCAGGAAGAAGAATGAACCACAGGCTCAGCCTGCCCCCCGGAACCAGAATAGGGCCTGAAGCAATCCTGCGCTTTTGCGGCCAGCTCCCAAAAAAGCGAGTTGACACATGGAGCTCAGGGGCACTGCAATTCACAAACCCGCAGAGTTATAAATGATAACTCTCGTCCACAAATATATTGAGGGAAGGCAACGAAGAGGATTTGAAAGCAAGGCAGAATTGCAGGAAACCGATTTCAGGAGGTAGATTCGACTCGCCTTGAAAGCACATGAAAAGCGGCAAAGCGTTGACAATGATGCCCTTGGCCAAAAAGGGCGTATGCGTTTTTTCCTGAATATATTCAGGAAAAAACGCATACGCCCTTTTTGGCCAACCAAGCAAGCCGGAAAGGCAAATCGGCGCTACAAAGAAGTCTCGCTTGCCAGCGGTCAAAAGGGCCATGCTGAAAAATGTGTAAAAACCAGAAATGCAGGACAGGCCATGGAGACATGAGAGCCTTGCTACGCTGATGGGCGGGGTGGAAATTGCCAACAGCCACTCTGGAGAAGTGTACGCTGCGTCCTGAAACATGGAATAAACACAGCTTAGAGAGCATAGGGCACTTCCACTCATGGGCGTAGAAATCGGGAAACCTAAAAATCAACAAGACACAGGCACCCCAAAGTTTAGGGCTGCTCTGTTTCCAAGAACCTCCACTTCGGTACACCTTAAATATCCCAGGAAAGAGAAAAATGGATAAAGAAGTTGTGGTACTTATGCACAATGGAATATCACTCAGCCATGAAATCAGTGTCATAAGGCTAGTAGCAGCATGATGAGTGGATTTAGGGACGATGACTCTAAGTGAAGTAAGTCACACAGAAAAGGAAACTTATCCTAAGTTATCACTTGTAGAGGGAATGTCAAAATCGCTACACCTGAATTGAATTGCAAAACAGAACAGAGTCACACATTTAGAAAACACACTATGGCTGCTTAACGGGAAAGCTGAGGTGGGGCGATGCATAAAACAAGGGTTTGAAATTAGCTCAGATACCGTTCCACAAGCCAAATATTTAATAGACAAGACCTACTCCCTGCTCAGTGAACTGGACTCAACACCCCCTATTCACCGCCCAAGAATATATCTGACTAGGAAGAGTCTTAAAACCTATGTATTGATATCTCTCTGGAAGTGAATCAAGAGGGTGTAAAGCGGCATAAACACAGCAAGGAAAAGAAGCTAAACCCCCTTATAAAAATTGACTACTTAAAAAAAAAACCCATAAAACAAAGACAGTGAAAGAGAGAGAAATTCTTACAAAATCCGTTCAGGGGCTCTGATGCAACCTGGATTGACCATATCTAGACCCACAGCTGGATGAGACATAAGGCTGGACACTCTTGGGGCTGAGAGGATTGGTGAGGTTGGGTGAGCAAACGCAGACCCTTTAAAGTAATACTGCGTGGTACCCATGCCATGGGTCCCAAATCTCCAGGTTCAAGGGCATCTTCCTACATCGAAAACATGCCTGGGAAACCCAGAAGATGGTACACCGTGTGATCGGGAAAGGTTTCTAAAACGCACCTCATTTCTCCTCTCCTTGTGCTCGGGTTCGCCATTCCAGCCGCTTCACTAACAATCTCCCTACGTGGAGAATCAGCACCGTTGACCTCCTGTTTCGTACAGGTCGCAATTTGTCCCGAGGATGAACGGGAAGAGGGGGAACCAATGAGAGACTAGCTCTAGGTGTTGGGACAGGCACAGGTCACTCTATTTTCCCATCAGGAAGAAGAATGAACCACAGGCTCAGCCTGCCCCCCGGAACCAGAATAGGGCCTGAAGCAATCCTGCGCTTTTGCGGCCAGCTCCCAAAAAAGCGAGTTGACACATGGAGCTCAGGGGCACTGCAATTCACAAACCTGCAGAGTTGTAAATGATAACTCTCGTCCACAAATATATTGAGGGAAGGCAACGAAGAGGATTTGAAAGCAAGGCAGAATTGCAGGAAACCGGTTTCAGGAGGTAGATTCGACTCGCCTTGAAAGCACATGAAAAGCGGCAAAGCGTTGACAATGATGCCCTTGGCCAAAAAGGGCGTATGCGTTTTTTCCTGAATATATTCAGGAAAAAACGCATACGCCCTTTTTGGCCAACCAAGCAAGCCGGAAAGGCAAATCGGCGCTACAAAGAAGTCTGGCTTGCCAGAGGTCAAAAGGGCCATGCTGAAAAAAGTGTAAAAACCGGAAATGCAGGACAGGCCATGGAGACATGGGAGCCTTGCTACGCTGATGGGCGGGATGGAAATTGCCAACAGCCACTCTGGAGAAGTGTACGCTGCGTCCTGAAACATGGAATAAACACAGCTTAGAGAGCATAGGGCACTTCCACTCATGGGCGTAGAAATCGGGAAACCTAAAAATCAACAAGACACAGGCACCCCAAAGTTTAGGGCTGCTCTGTTTCCAAGAACCTCCACTTCGGTACACCTTAAATATCCCAGGAAAGAGAAAAATGGATAAAGAAGTTGTGGTACTTATGCACAATGGAATATCACTCAGCCATAAATCAGTGTCATAAGGCTAGTAGCAGCATGATGAGTGGATTTAGGGACGATGACTCTAAGTGAAGTAAGTCACACAGAAAAGGACACTTATCCTAAGATATCACTTATAGAGGGAATGTCAAAATCGCTACACCTGAACTGAATTCCAAAACACAACAGAGTCACACATTTAGAAAACACACTATGGCTGCTTAACGGGAAAGGTGAGGTGGGGCGATGCATAAAACAAGGGTTTGAAATTAGCTCAGATACCGTTCCACAAGCCAAATATGTAATAGACAAGACCTACTCCCTGCTCAGTGAACTGGACTCAACACCCCCTATTCACCACCCAAGAATATATCTGACTAGGAAGAGTCTTAAAACATATGTATTGATATCTCTCTGGAAGTGAATCAAGAGGGTGTAAAGCGGCATAAACACAGCAAGGAAAAGAAGCTAAACCCCCTTATAAAAACTGACTACTTAAAAAAAAAACCCATAAAACAAAGACAGTGAAAGAGAGAGAAATTCTTACAAAATCCGTTCAGGGGCTCTGATGCAACCTGGATTGACCATATCTAGACCCACAGCTGGATGAGACATAAGGCTGGACACTCTTGGGGCTGAGAGGATTGGTGAGGTTGGGTGAGCAAACGCAGACCCTTTAAAGTAATACTGCGTGGTACCCATGCCATGGGTCCCAAATCTCCAGGTTCAAGGGCATCTTCCTACATCGAAAACATGCCTGGGAAACCCAGAAGATGGTACACCGTGTGATCGGGAAAGGTTTCTAAAACGCACCTCATTTCTCCTCTCCTTGTGCTCGGGTTCGCCATTCCAGCCGCTTCACTAACAATCTCCCTACGTGGAGAATCAGCACCGTTGACCTCCTGTTTCGTACAGGTCGCAATTTGTCCCGAGGATGAACGGGAAGAGGGGGAACCAATGAGAGACTAGCTCTAGGTGTTGGGACAGGCACAGGTCACTCTATTTTCCCATCAGGAAGAAGAATGAACCACAGGCTCAGCCTGCCCCCCGGAACCAGAATAGGGCCTGAAGCAATCCTGCGCTTTTGCGGCCAGCTCCCAAAAAAGCGAGTTGACACATGGAGCTCAGGGGCACTGCAATTCACAAACCTGCAGAGTTATAAATGATAACTCTCGTCCACAAATATATTGAGGGAAGGCAACGAAGAGGATTTGAAAGCAAGGCAGAATTGCAGGAAACCGATTTCAGGAGGTAGATTCGACTCGCCTTGAAAGCACATGAAAAGCGGCAAAGCGTTGACAATGATGCCCTTGGCCAAAAAGGGCGTATGCGTTTTTTCCTGAATATATTAGGAAAAACGCATACGCCCTTTTTGGCCAACCAAGCAAGCCGGAAAGGCAAATCGGCGCTACAAAGAAGTCTGGCTTGCCAGAGGTCAAAAGGGCCATGCTGAAAAATGTGTAAAAACCAGAAATGCAGGACAGGCCATGGAGACATGGGAGCCTTGCTACGCTGATGGGCGGGGTGGAAATTGCCAACAGCCACTCTGGAGAAGTGTACGCTGCGTCCTGAAACATGTAATAAACACAGCTTAGAGAGCATAGGGCACTTCCACTCATGGGCGTAGAAATCGGGAAACCTAAAAATCAACAAGACACAGGCACCCCAAAGTTTAGGGCTGCTCTGTTTCCAAGAACCTCCACTTCGGTACACCTTAAATATCCCAGGAAAGAGAAAAATGGATAAAGAAGTTGTGGTACTTATGCACAATGGAATATCACTCAGCCATAAATCAGTGTCATAAGGCTAGTAGCAGCATGATGAGTGGATTTAGGGACGATGACTCTAAGTGAAGTAAGTCACACAGAAAAGGACACGTATCCTAAGATATCACTTATAGAGGGAATGTCAAAATCGCTACACCTGAACTGAATTCCAAAACACAACAGAGTCACACATTTAGAAAACACACTATGGCTGCTTAACGGGAAAGGTGAGGTGGGGCGATGCATAAAACAAGGGTTTGAAATTAGCTCAGATACCGTTCCACAAGCCAAATATGTAATAGACAAGACCTACTCCCTGCTCAGTGAACTGGACTCAACACCCCCTATTCACCGCCCAAGAATATATCTGACTAGGAAGAGTCTTAAAACCTATGTATTGATATCTCTCTGGAAGTGAATCAAGAGGGTGTAAAGCGGCATAAACACAGCAGGGAAAAGCAGCTAAATCCCGTTATAAAAATAGGCTACTTAAAAAAAAAAAACCCATAAAACAAAGACAGTGAAAGAGAGAGAAATTCTTACAAAATCCGTTCAGGGGCTCTGATGAAACCTGGATTGACCATATCTAGACCCACAGCTGGATGAGACATAAGGCTGGACACTCTTGGGGCTGAGAGGATTGGTGAGGTTGGGTGAGCAAACACAGACCCTTTAAAGTAATACTGCGTGGTACCCATGCCATGGGTCCCAAATCTCCAGGTTCAAGGGCATCTTCCTACATCGAAAACATGCCTGGGAAACCCAGAAGATGGTACACCGTGTGATCGGGAAAGGTTTCTAAAACGCACCTCATTTCTCCTCTCCTTGTGCTCGGGTTCGCCATTCCAGCCGCTTCACTAACAATCTCCCTACGTGGAGAATCAGCACCGTTGACCTCCTGTTTCGTACAGGTCGCAATTTGTCCTGAGGATGAACGGGAAGAGGGGGAACCAATGAGAGACTAGCTCTAGGTGTTGGGACAGGCACAGGTCACTCTATTTTCCCATCAGGAAGAAGAATGAACCACAGGCTCAGCCTGCCCCCCGGAACCAGAATAGGGCCTGAAGCAATCCTGCGCTTTTGCGGCCAGCTCCCAAAAAAGCGAGTTGACACATGGAGCTCAGGGGCACTGCAATTCACAAACCTGCAGAGTTGTAAATGATAACTCTTGTCCACAAATATATTGAGGGAAGGCAACGAAGAGGATTTGAAAGCAAGGCAGAATTGCAGGAAACCGGTTTCAGGAGGTAGATTCGACTCGCCTTGAAAGCACATGAAAAGCGGCAAAGCGTTGACAATGATGCCCTTGCCCAAAAAGGGCGTATGCGTTTTTTCCTGAATATATTCAGGAAAAAACGCATACGCCCTTTTTGGCCAACCAAGCAAGCCGGAAAGGCAAATCGGCGCTACAAAGAAGTCTCGCTTGCCAGCGGTCAAAAGGGCCATGCTGAAAAAAGTGTAAAAACCAGAAATGCAGGACAGGCCATGGAGACATGGGAGCCTTGCTACGCTGATGGGCGGGATGGAAATTGCCAACAGCCACTCTGGAGAAGTGTACGCTGCGTCCTGAAACGTATAATAAACACAGCTTAGAGAGCATAGGGCACTTCCACTCACGCGCGTAGAAATCGGGAAACCTAAAAATCAACAAGACACAGGCACCCCAAAATTTAGGGCTGCTCTGTTTCCAAGAACCTCCACTTCGGTACACCTTAAATATCCCAGGAAAGAGAAAAATGGATAAAGAAGTTGTGGTACTTATGCACAATGGAATATCACTCAGCCATGAAATCAGTGTCATAAGGCTAGTAGCAGCATGATGAGTGGATTTAGGGACGATGACTCTAAGTGAAGTAAGTCACACAGAAAAGGACACTTATCCTAAGATATGACTTATAGAGGGAATGTCAAAATCGCTACACCTGAACTGAATTCCAAAACACAACAGAGTCACACATTTAGAAAACACACTATGGCTGCTTAAAGGGAAAGGTGAGGTGGGGCGATGCATAAAACAAGGGTTTGAAATTAGCTCAGATACCGTTCCACAAGCCAAATATGTAACAGACAAGACCTACTCCCTGCTCAGTGAACTGGACTCAACACCCCCTATTCACCACCCAAGAATATATCTGACTAGGAAGAGTCTTAAAACCTATGTATTGATATCTCTCTGGAAGTGAATCAAGAGGGTGTAAAGCCGCATAAACACAGCAAGGAAAAGAAGCTAAACCCCCTTATAAAAATTGACTACTTAAAAAAAAAAAACCCATAAAACAAAGACAGTGAAAGAGAGAGAAATTCTTACAAAATCCCTTCAGGGGCTCTGATGCAACCTGGATTGACCATATCTAGACCCACAGCTGGATGAGACATAAGGCTGGACACTCTTGGGGCTCAGAGGATTGGTGAGGTTGGGTGAGCAAACGCAGACCCTTTAAAGTAATACTGCGTGGTACCCATGCCATGGGTCCCAAATCTCCAGGTTCAAGGGCAACTTCCTACATCGAAAACATGCCTGGGAAACCCAGAAGATGGTACACCGTGTGATCGGGAAAGGTTTCTAAAACGCACCTCATTTCTCCTCTCCTTGTGCTCGGGTTCGCCATTCCAGCCGCTTCACTAACAATCTCCCTACGTGGAGAATCAGCACCGTTGACCTCCTGTTTCGTACAGGTCGCAATTTGTCCCGAGGATGAACGGGAAGAGGGGGAACCAATTAGAGACTAGCTCTAGGTGTTGGGACAGGCACAGGTCACTCTATTTTCCCATCAGGAAGAAGAATGAACCACAGGCTCAGCCTGCCCCCCGGAACCAGAATAGGGCCTGAAGCAATCCTGCGCTTTTGCGGCCAGCTCCCAAAAAAGCGAGTTGACAAATGGAGCTCAGGGGCACTGCAATTCACAAACCTGCAGAGTTGTAAATGATAACTCTCGTCCACAAATATATTGAGGGAAGGCAACGAAGAGGATTTGAAAGCAAGGCAGAATTGCAGGAAACCGGTTTCAGGAGGTAGATTCGACTCGCCTTGAAAGCACATGAAAAGCGGCAAAGCGTTGACAATGATGCCCTTGGCTAAAAAGGGCGTATGCGTTTTTTCCTGAATATATTCAGGAAAAAACGCATACGCCCTTTTTGGCCAACCAAGCAAGCCGGAAAGGCAAATCGGCGCTACAAAGAAGTCTCGCTTGCCAGAGGTCAAAAGGGCCATGCTGAAAAAAGTGTAAAAACCGGAAATGCAGGACAGGCCATGGAGACATGGGAGCCTTGCTACGCTGATGGGCGGGGTGGAAATTGCCAACAGCCACTCTGGAGAAGTGTACGCTGCGTCCTGAAACATGTAATAAACACAGCTTAGAGAGCATAGGGCACTTCCACTCATGGGCGTAGAAATCGGGAAACCTAAAATTCGACAAGACACAGGCACCCCAAAGTTCAGGGCTGCTCTGTTTCCAAGAACCTCCACTTCGGTACACCTTAAATATCCCAGGAAAGAGAAAAATGGATAAAGAAGTTGTGGTACTTATGCACAATGGAATATCACTCAGCCATAAATCAGTGTCATAAGGCTAGTAGCAGCATGATGAGTGGATTTAGGGACGATGACTCTAAGTGAAGTAAGTCACACAGAAAAGGACACTTATCCTAAGATATCACTTATAGAGGGAATGTCAAAATCGCTACACCTGAACTGAATTCCAAAACACAACAGAGTCACACATTTAGAAAACACACTATGGCTGCTTAACGGGAAAGGTGAGGTGGGGCGATGCATAAAACAAGGGTTTGAAATTAGCTCAGATACCGTTCCACAAGCCAAATATGTAACAGACAAGACCTACTCCCTGCTCAGTGAACTGGACTCAACACCCCCTATTCACCACCCAAGAATATATCTGACTAGGAAGAGTCTTAAAACCTATGTATTGATATCTCTCTGGAAGTGAATCAAGAGGGTGTAAAGCGGCATAAACACAGCAAGGAAAAGAAGCTAAACCCCCTTATAAAAATTAACTACTTAAAAAAAAAAACCCATAAAACAAAGACAGTGAAAGAGAGAGAAATTCTTACAAAATCCGTTCAGGGGCTCTGATGCAACCTGGATTGACCATATCTAGACGCACAGCTGGATGAGACATAAGGCTGGAAACTCTTGGGGCTGAGAGGATTGGTGAGGTTGGGTGAGCAAACGCAGACCCTTTAAAGTAATACTGCGTGGTACCCATGCCATGAGTCCCAAATCTCCAGGTTCAAGGGCATCTTCCTACATCGAAAACATGCCTGGGAAACCCAGAAGATGGTACACCGTGTGATCGGGAAAGGTTTCTAAAACGCACCTCATTTCTCCTCTCCTTGTGCTCGGGTTCGCCATTCCAGCCGCTTCACTAACAATCTCCCTACGTGGAGAATCAGCACCGTTGACCTCCTGTTTCGTACAGGTTGCAATTTGTCCCGAGGATGAACGGGAAGAGGGGGAACCAATGAGAGACTAGCTCTAGGTGTTGGGACAGGCACAGGTCACTCTATTTTCCCATCAGGAAGAAGAATGAACCACAGGCTCAGCCTGCCCCCCAGAACCAAAATAGGGCCTGAAGCAATCCTGCGCTTTTGCGGCCAGCTCCCAAAAAAGCGAGTAGACAAATGGAGCTCAGGGGCACTGCAATTCACAAACGTGCAGAGTTATAAATGATAACTCTCGTCCATAAATATATTGAGGGAAGGCAACGAAGAGGATTTGAAAGCAAGGCAGAATTGCAGGAAACCGGTTTCAGGAGGTAGATTCGACTCGCCTTGAAAGCACATGAAAAGCGGCAAAGCGTTGACAATGATGCCCTTGGCCATAAAGGGCGTATGCGTTTTTTCCTGAATATATTCAGGAAAAAACGCATACGCCCTTTTTGGCCAACCAAGCAAGCCGGAAAGGCAAATCGGCGCTACAAAGAAGTCTCGCTTGCCAGAGGTCAAAAGGGCCATGCTGAAAAATGTGTAAAAACCAGAAATGCAGGACAGGCCATGGAGACATGAGAGCCTTGCTACGCTGATGGGCGGGGTGGAAATTGCCAACAGCCACTCTGGAGAAGTGTACGCTGCGTCCTGAAACATGGAATAAACACAGCTTAGAGAGCATAGGGCACTTCCACTCATGGGCGTAGAAATCGGGAAACCTAAAAATCAACAAGACACAGGCACCCCAAAGTTTAGGGCTGCTCTGTTTCCAAGAACCTCCACTTCGGTACACCTTAAATATCCCAGGAAAGAGAAAAATGGATAAAGAAGTTGTGGTACTTATGCACAATGGAATATCACTCAGCCATGAAATCAGTGTCATAAGGCTAGTAGCAGCATGATGAGTGGATTTAGGGACGATGACTCTAAGTGAAGTAAGTCACACAGAAAAGGAAACTTATCCTAAGTTATCACTTGTAGAGGGAATGTCAAAATCGCTACACCTGAATTGAATTGCAAAACAGAACAGAGTCACACATTTAGAAAACACACTATGGCTGCTTAACGGGAAAGCTGAGGTGGGGCGATGCATAAAACAAGGGTTTGAAATTAGCTCAGATACCGTTCCACAAGCCAAATATTTAATAGACAAGACCTACTCCCTGCTCAGTGAACTGGACTCAACACCCCCTATTCACCGCCCAAGAATATATCTGACTAGGAAGAGTCTTAAAACCTATGTATTGATATCTCTCTGGAAGTGAATCAAGAGGGTGTAAAGCGGCATAAACACAGCAAGGAAAAGAAGCTAAACCCCCTTATAAAAATTGACTACTTAAAAAAAAAACCCATAAAACAAAGACAGTGAAAGAGAGAGAAATTCTTACAAAATCCGTTCAGGGGCTCTGATGCAACCTGGATTGACCATATCTAGACCCACAGCTGGATGAGACATAAGGCTGGACACTCTTGGGGCTGAGAGGATTGGTGAGGTTGGGTGAGCAAACGCAGACCCTTTAAAGTAATACTGCGTGGTACCCATGCCATGGGTCCCAAATCTCCAGCTTCAAGGGCATCTTCCTACATCGAAAACATGCCTGGGAAACCCAGAAGATGGTACACCGTGTGATCGGGAAAGGTTTCTAAAACGCACCTCATTTCTCCTCTCCTTGTGCTCGGGTTCGCCATTCCAGCCGCTTCACTAACAATCTCCCTACGTGGAGAATCAGCACCGTTGACCTCCTGTTTCGTACAGGTCGCAATTTGTCCCGAGGATGAACGGGAAGAGGGGGAACCAATGAGAGACTAGCTCTAGGTGTTGGGACAGGCACAGGTCACTCTATTTTCCCATCAGGAAGAAGAATGAACCACAGGCTCAGCCTGCCCCCCGGAACCAGAATAGGGCCTGAAGCAATCCTGCGCTTTTGCGGCCAGCTCCCAAAAAAGCGAGTTGACACATGGAGCTCAGGGGCACTGCAATTCACAAACCCGCAGAGTTATAAATGATAACTCTCGTCCACAAATATATTGAGGGAAGGCAACGAAGAGGATTTGAAAGCAAGGCAGAATTGCAGGAAACCGATTTCAGGAGGTAGATTCGACTCGCCTTGAAAGCACATGAAAAGCGGCAAAGCGTTGACAATGATGCCCTTGGCCAAAAAGGGCGTATGCGTTTTTTCCTGAATATATTCAGGAAAAAACGCATACGCCCTTTTTGGCCAACCAAGCAAGCCGGAAAGGCAAATCGGCGCTACAAAGAAGTCTCGCTTGCCAGCGGTCAAAAGGGCCATGCTGAAAAATGTGTAAAAACCAGAAATGCAGGACAGGCCATGGAGACATGAGAGCCTTGCTACGCTGATGGGCGGGGTGGAAATTGCCAACAGCCACTCTGGAGAAGTGTACGCTGCGTCCTGAAACATGGAATAAACACAGCTTAGAGAGCATAGGGCACTTCCACTCATGGGCGTAGAAATCGGGAAACCTAAAAATCAACAAGACACAGGCACCCCAAAGTTTAGGGCTGCTCTGTTTCCAAGAACCTCCACTTCGGTACACCTTAAATATCCCAGGAAAGAGAAAAATGGATAAAGAAGTTGTGGTACTTATGCACAATGGAATATCACTCAGCCATGAAATCAGTGTCATAAGGCTAGTAGCAGCATGATGAGTGGATTTAGGGACGATGACTCTAAGTGAAGTAAGTCACACAGAAAAGGAAACTTATCCTAAGTTATCACTTGTAGAGGGAATGTCAAAATCGCTACACCTGAATTGAATTGCAAAACAGAACAGAGTCACACATTTAGAAAACACACTATGGCTGCTTAACGGGAAAGCTGAGGTGGGGCGATGCATAAAACAAGGGTTTGAAATTAGCTCAGATACCGTTCCACAAGCCAAATATTTAATAGACAAGACCTACTCCCTGCTCAGTGAACTGGACTCAACACCCCCTATTCACCGCCCAAGAATATATCTGACTAGGAAGAGTCTTAAAACCTATGTATTGATATCTCTCTGGAAGTGAATCAAGAGGGTGTAAAGCGGCATAAACACAGCAAGGAAAAGAAGCTAAACCCCCTTATAAAAATTGACTACTTAAAAAAAAAACCCATAAAACAAAGACAGTGAAAGAGAGAGAAATTCTTACAAAATCCTTTCAGGGGCTCTGATGCAAACTGCATTGACCATATCTAGACCCACAGCTGGATGAGACATAAGGCTGGACACTCTTGGGGCTGAGAGGATTGGTGAGGTTGGGTGAGCAAACGCAGACCCTTTAAAGTAATACTGCGTGGTACCCATGCCATGGGTCCCAAATCTCCAGGTTCAAGGGCATCTTCCTACATCGAAAACATGCCTGGGAAACCCAGAAGATGGTACACCGTGTGATCGGGAAAGGTTTCTAAAACGCACCTCATTTCTCCTCTCCTTGTGCTCGGGTTCGCCATTCCAGCCGCTTCACTAACAATCTCCCTACGTGGAGAATCAGCACCGTTGACCTCCTGTTTCGTACAGGTCGCAATTTGTCCCGAGGATGAACGGGAAGAGGGGGAACCAATGAGAGACTAGCTCTAGGTGTTGGGACAGGCACAGGTCACTCTATTTTCCCATCAGGAAGAAGAATGAACCACAGGCTCAGCCTGCCCCCCGGAACCAGAATAGGGCCTGAAGCAATCCTGCGCTTTTGCGGCCAGCTCCCAAAAAAGCGAGTTGACACATGGAGCTCAGGGGCACTGCAATTCACAAACCTGCAGAGTTGTAAATGATAACTCTCGTCCACAAATATATTGAGGGAAGGCAACGAAGAGGATTTGAAAGCAAGGCAGAATTGCAGGAAACCGGTTTCAGGAGGTAGATTCGACTCGCCTTGAAAGCACATGAAAAGCGGCAAAGCGTTGACAATGATGCCCTTGGCCAAAAAGGGCGTATGCGTTTTTTCCTGAATATATTCAGGAAAAAACGCATACGCCCTTTTTGGCCAACCAAGCAAGCCGGAAAGGCAAATCGGCGCTACAAAGAAGTCTGGCTTGCCAGAGGTCAAAAGGGCCATGCTGAAAAAAGTGTAAAAACCGGAAATGCAGGACAGGCCATGGAGACATGGGAGCCTTGCTACGCTGATGGGCGGGATGGAAATTGCCAACAGCCACTCTGGAGAAGTGTACGCTGCGTCCTGAAACATGGAATAAACACAGCTTAGAGAGCATAGGGCACTTCCACTCATGGGCGTAGAAATCGGGAAACCTAAAAATCAACAAGACACAGGCACCCCAAAGTTTAGGGCTGCTCTGTTTCCAAGAACCTCCACTTCGGTACACCTTAAATATCCCAGGAAAGAGAAAAATGGATAAAGAAGTTGTGGTACTTATGCACAATGGAATATCACTCAGCCATAAATCAGTGTCATAAGGCTAGTAGCAGCATGATGAGTGGATTTAGGGACGATGACTCTAAGTGAAGTAAGTCACACAGAAAAGGACACTTATCCTAAGATATCACTTATAGAGGGAATGTCAAAATCGCTACACCTGAACTGAATTCCAAAACACAACAGAGTCACACATTTAGAAAACACACTATGGCTGCTTAACGGGAAAGGTGAGGTGGGGCGATGCATAAAACAAGGGTTTGAAATTAGCTCAGATACCGTTCCACAAGCCAAATATGTAATAGACAAGACCTACTCCCTGCTCAGTGAACTGGACTCAACACCCCCTATTCACCACCCAAGAATATATCTGACTAGGAAGAGTCTTAAAACATATGTATTGATATCTCTCTGGAAGTGAATCAAGAGGGTGTAAAGCGGCATAAACACAGCAAGGAAAAGAAGCTAAACCCCCTTATAAAAACTGACTACTTAAAAAAAAAACCCATAAAACAAAGACAGTGAAAGAGAGAGAAATTCTTACAAAATCCGTTCAGGGGCTCTGATGCAACCTGGATTGACCATATCTAGACCCACAGCTGGATGAGACATAAGGCTGGACACTCTTGGGGCTGAGAGGATTGGTGAGGTTGGGTGAGCAAACGCAGACCCTTTAAAGTAATACTGCGTGGTACCCATGCCATGGGTCCCAAATCTCCAGGTTCAAGGGCATCTTCCTACATCGAAAACATGCCTGGGAAACCCAGAAGATGGTACACCGTGTGATCGGGAAAGGTTTCTAAAACGCACCTCATTTCTCCTCTCCTTGTGCTCGGGTTCGCCATTCCAGCCGCTTCACTAACAATCTCCCTACGTGGAGAATCAGCACCGTTGACCTCCTGTTTCGTACAGGTCGCAATTTGTCCCGAGGATGAACGGGAAGAGGGGGAACCAATGAGAGACTAGCTCTAGGTGTTGGGACAGGCACAGGTCACTCTATTTTCCCATCAGGAAGAAGAATGAACCACAGGCTCAGCCTGCCCCCCGGAACCAGAATAGGGCCTGAAGCAATCCTGCGCTTTTGCGGCCAGCTCCCAAAAAAGCGAGTTGACACATGGAGCTCAGGGGCACTGCAATTCACAAACCTGCAGAGTTATAAATGATAACTCTCGTCCACAAATATATTGAGGGAAGGCAACGAAGAGGATTTGAAAGCAAGGCAGAATTGCAGGAAACCGATTTCAGGAGGTAGATTCGACTCGCCTTGAAAGCACATGAAAAGCGGCAAAGCGTTGACAATGATGCCCTTGGCCAAAAAGGGCGTATGCGTTTTTTCCTGAATATATTAGGAAAAACGCATACGCCCTTTTTGGCCAACCAAGCAAGCCGGAAAGGCAAATCGGCGCTACAAAGAAGTCTGGCTTGCCAGAGGTCAAAAGGGCCATGCTGAAAAATGTGTAAAAACCAGAAATGCAGGACAGGCCATGGAGACATGGGAGCCTTGCTACGCTGATGGGCGGGGTGGAAATTGCCAACAGCCACTCTGGAGAAGTGTACGCTGCGTCCTGAAACATGTAATAAACACAGCTTAGAGAGCATAGGGCACTTCCACTCATGGGCGTAGAAATCGGGAAACCTAAAAATCAACAAGACACAGGCACCCCAAAGTTTAGGGCTGCTCTGTTTCCAAGAACCTCCACTTCGGTACACCTTAAATATCCCAGGAAAGAGAAAAATGGATAAAGAAGTTGTGGTACTTATGCACAATGGAATATCACTCAGCCATAAATCAGTGTCATAAGGCTAGTAGCAGCATGATGAGTGGATTTAGGGACGATGACTCTAAGTGAAGTAAGTCACACAGAAAAGGACACGTATCCTAAGATATCACTTATAGAGGGAATGTCAAAATCGCTACACCTGAACTGAATTCCAAAACACAACAGAGTCACACATTTAGAAAACACACTATGGCTGCTTAACGGGAAAGGTGAGGTGGGGCGATGCATAAAACAAGGGTTTGAAATTAGCTCAGATACCGTTCCACAAGCCAAATATGTAATAGACAAGACCTACTCCCTGCTCAGTGAACTGGACTCAACACCCCCTATTCACCGCCCAAGAATATATCTGACTAGGAAGAGTCTTAAAACCTATGTATTGATATCTCTCTGGAAGTGAATCAAGAGGGTGTAAAGCGGCATAAACACAGCAGGGAAAAGCAGCTAAATCCCGTTATAAAAATAGGCTACTTAAAAAAAAAAAACCCATAAAACAAAGACAGTGAAAGAGAGAGAAATTCTTACAAAATCCGTTCAGGGGCTCTGATGAAACCTGGATTGACCATATCTAGACCCACAGCTGGATGAGACATAAGGCTGGACACTCTTGGGGCTGAGAGGATTGGTGAGGTTGGGTGAGCAAACACAGACCCTTTAAAGTAATACTGCGTGGTACCCATGCCATGGGTCCCAAATCTCCAGGTTCAAGGGCATCTTCCTACATCGAAAACATGCCTGGGAAACCCAGAAGATGGTACACCGTGTGATCGGGAAAGGTTTCTAAAACGCACCTCATTTCTCCTCTCCTTGTGCTCGGGTTCGCCATTCCAGCCGCTTCACTAACAATCTCCCTACGTGGAGAATCAGCACCGTTGACCTCCTGTTTCGTACAGGTCGCAATTTGTCCTGAGGATGAACGGGAAGAGGGGGAACCAATGAGAGACTAGCTCTAGGTGTTGGGACAGGCACAGGTCACTCTATTTTCCCATCAGGAAGAAGAATGAACCACAGGCTCAGCCTGCCCCCCGGAACCAGAATAGGGCCTGAAGCAATCCTGCGCTTTTGCGGCCAGCTCCCAAAAAAGCGAGTTGACACATGGAGCTCAGGGGCACTGCAATTCACAAACCTGCAGAGTTGTAAATGATAACTCTTGTCCACAAATATATTGAGGGAAGGCAACGAAGAGGATTTGAAAGCAAGGCAGAATTGCAGGAAACCGGTTTCAGGAGGTAGATTCGACTCGCCTTGAAAGCACATGAAAAGCGGCAAAGCGTTGACAATGATGCCCTTGCCCAAAAAGGGCGTATGCGTTTTTTCCTGAATATATTCAGGAAAAAACGCATACGCCCTTTTTGGCCAACCAAGCAAGCCGGAAAGGCAAATCGGCGCTACAAAGAAGTCTCGCTTGCCAGCGGTCAAAAGGGCCATGCTGAAAAAAGTGTAAAAACCAGAAATGCAGGACAGGCCATGGAGACATGGGAGCCTTGCTACGCTGATGGGCGGGATGGAAATTGCCAACAGCCACTCTGGAGAAGTGTACGCTGCGTCCTGAAACGTATAATAAACACAGCTTAGAGAGCATAGGGCACTTCCACTCACGCGCGTAGAAATCGGGAAACCTAAAAATCAACAAGACACAGGCACCCCAAAATTTAGGGCTGCTCTGTTTCCAAGAACCTCCACTTCGGTACACCTTAAATATCCCAGGAAAGAGAAAAATGGATAAAGAAGTTGTGGTACTTATGCACAATGGAATATCACTCAGCCATGAAATCAGTGTCATAAGGCTAGTAGCAGCATGATGAGTGGATTTAGGGACGATGACTCTAAGTGAAGTAAGTCACACAGAAAAGGACACTTATCCTAAGATATGACTTATAGAGGGAATGTCAAAATCGCTACACCTGAACTGAATTCCAAAACACAACAGAGTCACACATTTAGAAAACACACTATGGCTGCTTAAAGGGAAAGGTGAGGTGGGGCGATGCATAAAACAAGGGTTTGAAATTAGCTCAGATACCGTTCCACAAGCCAAATATGTAACAGACAAGACCTACTCCCTGCTCAGTGAACTGGACTCAACACCCCCTATTCACCACCCAAGAATATATCTGACTAGGAAGAGTCTTAAAACCTATGTATTGATATCTCTCTGGAAGTGAATCAAGAGGGTGTAAAGCCGCATAAACACAGCAAGGAAAAGAAGCTAAACCCCCTTATAAAAATTGACTACTTAAAAAAAAAAAACCCATAAAACAAAGACAGTGAAAGAGAGAGAAATTCTTACAAAATCCCTTCAGGGGCTCTGATGCAACCTGGATTGACCATATCTAGACCCACAGCTGGATGAGACATAAGGCTGGACACTCTTGGGGCTCAGAGGATTGGTGAGGTTGGGTGAGCAAACGCAGACCCTTTAAAGTAATACTGCGTGGTACCCATGCCATGGGTCCCAAATCTCCAGGTTCAAGGGCAACTTCCTACATCGAAAACATGCCTGGGAAACCCAGAAGATGGTACACCGTGTGATCGGGAAAGGTTTCTAAAACGCACCTCATTTCTCCTCTCCTTGTGCTCGGGTTCGCCATTCCAGCCGCTTCACTAACAATCTCCCTACGTGGAGAATCAGCACCGTTGACCTCCTGTTTCGTACAGGTCGCAATTTGTCCCGAGGATGAACGGGAAGAGGGGGAACCAATTAGAGACTAGCTCTAGGTGTTGGGACAGGCACAGGTCACTCTATTTTCCCATCAGGAAGAAGAATGAACCACAGGCTCAGCCTGCCCCCCGGAACCAGAATAGGGCCTGAAGCAATCCTGCGCTTTTGCGGCCAGCTCCCAAAAAAGCGAGTTGACAAATGGAGCTCAGGGGCACTGCAATTCACAAACCTGCAGAGTTGTAAATGATAACTCTCGTCCACAAATATATTGAGGGAAGGCAACGAAGAGGATTTGAAAGCAAGGCAGAATTGCAGGAAACCGGTTTCAGGAGGTAGATTCGACTCGCCTTGAAAGCACATGAAAAGCGGCAAAGCGTTGACAATGATGCCCTTGGCTAAAAAGGGCGTATGCGTTTTTTCCTGAATATATTCAGGAAAAAACGCATACGCCCTTTTTGGCCAACCAAGCAAGCCGGAAAGGCAAATCGGCGCTACAAAGAAGTCTCGCTTGCCAGAGGTCAAAAGGGCCATGCTGAAAAAAGTGTAAAAACCGGAAATGCAGGACAGGCCATGGAGACATGGGAGCCTTGCTACGCTGATGGGCGGGGTGGAAATTGCCAACAGCCACTCTGGAGAAGTGTACGCTGCGTCCTGAAACATGTAATAAACACAGCTTAGAGAGCATAGGGCACTTCCACTCATGGGCGTAGAAATCGGGAAACCTAAAATTCGACAAGACACAGGCACCCCAAAGTTCAGGGCTGCTCTGTTTCCAAGAACCTCCACTTCGGTACACCTTAAATACCCCAGGAAAGAGAAAAATGGATAAAGAAGTTGTGGTACTTATGCACAATGGAATATCACTCAGCCATAAATCAGTGTCATAAGGCTAGTAGCAGCATGATGAGTGGATTTAGGGACGATGACTCTAAGTGAAGTAAGTCACACAGAAAAGGACACTTATCCTAAGATATCACTTATAGAGGGAATGTCAAAATCGCTACACCTGAACTGAATTCCAAAACACAACAGAGTCACACATTTAGAAAACACACTATGGCTGCTTAACGGGAAAGGTGAGGTGGGGCGATGCATAAAACAAGGGTTTGAAATTAGCTCAGATACCGTTCCACAAGCCAAATATGTAACAGACAAGACCTACTCCCTGCTCAGTGAACTGGACTCAACACCCCCTATTCACCACCCAAGAATATATCTGACTAGGAAGAGTCTTAAAACCTATGTATTGATATCTCTCTGGAAGTGAATCAAGAGGGTGTAAAGCGGCATAAACACAGCAAGGAAAAGAAGCTAAACCCCCTTATAAAAATTGACTACTTAAAAAAAAAAACCCATAAAACAAAGACAGTGAAAGAGAGAGAAATTCTTACAAAATCCGTTCAGGGGCTCTGATGCAACCTGGATTGACCATATCTAGACGCACAGCTGGATGAGACATAAGGCTGGAAACTCTTGGGGCTGAGAGGATTGGTGAGGTTGGGTGAGCAAACGCAGACCCTTTAAAGTAATACTGCGTGGTACCCATGCCATGAGTCCCAAATCTCCAGGTTCAAGGGCATCTTCCTACATCGAAAACATGCCTGGGAAACCCAGAAGATGGTACACCGTGTGATCGGGAAAGGTTTCTAAAACGCACCTCATTTCTCCTCTCCTTGTGCTCGGGTTCGCCATTCCAGCCGCTTCACTAACAATCTCCCTACGTGGAGAATCAGCACCGTTGACCTCCTGTTTCGTACAGGTTGCAATTTGTCCCGAGGATGAACGGGAAGAGGGGGAACCAATGAGAGACTAGCTCTAGGTGTTGGGACAGGCACAGGTCACTCTATTTTCCCATCAGGAAGAAGAATGAACCACAGGCTCAGCCTGCCCCCCAGAACCAAAATAGGGCCTGAAGCAATCCTGCGCTTTTGCGGCCAGCTCCCAAAAAAGCGAGTAGACAAATGGAGCTCAGGGGCACTGCAATTCACAAACGTGCAGAGTTATAAATGATAACTCTCGTCCATAAATATATTGAGGGAAGGCAACGAAGAGGATTTGAAAGCAAGGCAGAATTGCAGGAAACCGGTTTCAGGAGGTAGATTCGACTCGCCTTGAAAGCACATGAAAAGCGGCAAAGCGTTGACAATGATGCCCTTGGCCATAAAGGGCGTATGCGTTTTTTCCTGAATATATTCAGGAAAAAACGCATACGCCCTTTTTGGCCAACCAAGCAAGCCGGAAAGGCAAATCGGCGCTACAAAGAAGTCTCGCTTGCCAGAGGTCAAAAGGGCCATGCTGAAAAATGTGTAAAAACCAGAAATGCAGGACAGGCCATGGAGACATGAGAGCCTTGCTACGCTGATGGGCGGGGTGGAAATTGCCAACAGCCACTCTGGAGAAGTGTACGCTGCGTCCGGAAACATGGAATAAACACAGCTTAGAGAGCATAGGGCACTTCCACTCATGGGCGTAGAAATCGGGAAACCTAAAAATCAACAAGACACAGGCACCCCAAAGTTTAGGGCTGCTCTGTTTCCAAGAACCTCCACTTCGGTACACCTTAAATATCCCAGGAAAGAGAAAAATGGATAAAGAAGTTGTGGTACTTATGCACAATGGAATATCACTCAGCCATGAAATCAGTGTCATAAGGCTAGTAGCAGCATGATGAGTGGATTTAGGGACGATGACTCTAAGTGAAGTAAGTCACACAGAAAAGGAAACTTATCCTAAGTTATCACTTGTAGAGGGAATGTCAAAATCGCTACACCTGAATTGAATTGCAAAACAGAACAGAGTCACACATTTAGAAAACACACTATGGCTGCTTAACGGGAAAGCTGAGGTGGGGCGATGCATAAAACAAGGGTTTGAAATTAGCTCAGATACCGTTCCACAAGCCAAATATTTAATAGACAAGACCTACTCCCTGCTCAGTGAACTGGACTCAACACCCCCTATTCACCGCCCAAGAATATATCTGACTAGGAAGAGTCTTAAAACCTATGTATTGATATCTCTCTGGAAGTGAATCAAGAGGGTGTAAAGCGGCATAAACACAGCAAGGAAAAGAAGCTAAACCCCCTTATAAAAATTGACTACTTAAAAAAAAAACCCATAAAACAAAGACAGTGAAAGAGAGAGAAATTCTTACAAAATCCGTTCAGGGGCTCTGATGCAACCTGGATTGACCATATCTAGACCCACAGCTGGATGAGACATAAGGCTGGACACTCTTGGGGCTGAGAGGATTGGTGAGGTTGGGTGAGCAAACGCAGACCCTTTAAAGTAATACTGCGTGGTACCCATGCCATGGGTCCCAAATCTCCAGCTTCAAGGGCATCTTCCTACATCGAAAACATGCCTGGGAAACCCAGAAGATGGTACACCGTGTGATCGGGAAAGGTTTCTAAAACGCACCTCATTTCTCCTCTCCTTGTGCTCGGGTTCGCCATTCCAGCCGCTTCACTAACAATCTCCCTACGTGGAGAATCAGCACCGTTGACCTCCTGTTTCGTACAGGTCGCAATTTGTCCCGAGGATGAACGGGAAGAGGGGGAACCAATGAGAGACTAGCTCTAGGTGTTGGGACAGGCACAGGTCACTCTATTTTCCCATCAGGAAGAAGAATGAACCACAGGCTCAGCCTGCCCCCCGGAACCAGAATAGGGCCTGAAGCAATCCTGCGCTTTTGCGGCCAGCTCCCAAAAAAGCGAGTTGACACATGGAGCTCAGGGGCACTGCAATTCACAAACCCGCAGAGTTATAAATGATAACTCTCGTCCACAAATATATTGAGGGAAGGCAACGAAGAGGATTTGAAAGCAAGGCAGAATTGCAGGAAACCGATTTCAGGAGGTAGATTCGACTCGCCTTGAAAGCACATGAAAAGCGGCAAAGCGTTGACAATGATGCCCTTGGCCAAAAAGGGCGTATGCGTTTTTTCCTGAATATATTCAGGAAAAAACGCATACGCCCTTTTTGGCCAACCAAGCAAGCCGGAAAGGCAAATCGGCGCTACAAAGAAGTCTCGCTTGCCAGCGGTCAAAAGGGCCATGCTGAAAAATGTGTAAAAACCAGAAATGCAGGACAGGCCATGGAGACATGAGAGCCTTGCTACGCTGATGGGCGGGGTGGAAATTGCCAACAGCCACTCTGGAGAAGTGTACGCTGCGTCCTGAAACATGGAATAAACACAGCTTAGAGAGCATAGGGCACTTCCACTCATGGGCGTAGAAATCGGGAAACCTAAAAATCAACAAGACACAGGCACCCCAAAGTTTAGGGCTGCTCTGTTTCCAAGAACCTCCACTTCGGTACACCTTAAATATCCCAGGAAAGAGAAAAATGGATAAAGAAGTTGTGGTACTTATGCACAATGGAATATCACTCAGCCATGAAATCAGTGTCATAAGGCTAGTAGCAGCATGATGAGTGGATTTAGGGACGATGACTCTAAGTGAAGTAAGTCACACAGAAAAGGAAACTTATCCTAAGTTATCACTTGTAGAGGGAATGTCAAAATCGCTACACCTGAATTGAATTGCAAAACAGAACAGAGTCACACATTTAGAAAACACACTATGGCTGCTTAACGGGAAAGCTGAGGTGGGGCGATGCATAAAACAAGGGTTTGAAATTAGCTCAGATACCGTTCCACAAGCCAAATATTTAATAGACAAGACCTACTCCCTGCTCAGTGAACTGGACTCAACACCCCCTATTCACCGCCCAAGAATATATCTGACTAGGAAGAGTCTTAAAACCTATGTATTGATATCTCTCTGGAAGTGAATCAAGAGGGTGTAAAGCGGCATAAACACAGCAAGGAAAAGAAGCTAAACCCCCTTATAAAAATTGACTACTTAAAAAAAAAACCCATAAAACAAAGACAGTGAAAGAGAGAGAAATTCTTACAAAATCCTTTCAGGGGCTCTGATGCAAACTGCATTGACCATATCTAGACCCACAGCTGGATGAGACATAAGGCTGGACACTCTTGGGGCTGAGAGGATTGGTGAGGTTGGGTGAGCAAACGCAGACCCTTTAAAGTAATACTGCGTGGTACCCATGCCATGGGTCCCAAATCTCCAGGTTCAAGGGCATCTTCCTACATCGAAAACATGCCTGGGAAACCCAGAAGATGGTACACCGTGTGATCGGGAAAGGTTTCTAAAACGCACCTCATTTCTCCTCTCCTTGTGCTCGGGTTCGCCATTCCAGCCGCTTCACTAACAATCTCCCTACGTGGAGAATCAGCACCGTTGACCTCCTGTTTCGTACAGGTCGCAATTTGTCCCGAGGATGAACGGGAAGAGGGGGAACCAATGAGAGACTAGCTCTAGGTGTTGGGACAGGCACAGGTCACTCTATTTTCCCATCAGGAAGAAGAATGAACCACAGGCTCAGCCTGCCCCCCGGAACCAGAATAGGGCCTGAAGCAATCCTGCGCTTTTGCGGCCAGCTCCCAAAAAAGCGAGTTGACACATGGAGCTCAGGGGCACTGCAATTCACAAACCTGCAGAGTTGTAAATGATAACTCTCGTCCACAAATATATTGAGGGAAGGCAACGAAGAGGATTTGAAAGCAAGGCAGAATTGCAGGAAACCGGTTTCAGGAGGTAGATTCGACTCGCCTTGAAAGCACATGAAAAGCGGCAAAGCGTTGACAATGATGCCCTTGGCCAAAAAGGGCGTATGCGTTTTTTCCTGAATATATTCAGGAAAAAACGCATACGCCCTTTTTGGCCAACCAAGCAAGCCGGAAAGGCAAATCGGCGCTACAAAGAAGTCTGGCTTGCCAGAGGTCAAAAGGGCCATGCTGAAAAAAGTGTAAAAACCGGAAATGCAGGACAGGCCATGGAGACATGGGAGCCTTGCTACGCTGATGGGCGGGATGGAAATTGCCAACAGCCACTCTGGAGAAGTGTACGCTGCGTCCTGAAACATGGAATAAACACAGCTTAGAGAGCATAGGGCACTTCCACTCATGGGCGTAGAAATCGGGAAACCTAAAAATCAACAAGACACAGGCACCCCAAAGTTTAGGGCTGCTCTGTTTCCAAGAACCTCCACTTCGGTACACCTTAAATATCCCAGGAAAGAGAAAAATGGATAAAGAAGTTGTGGTACTTATGCACAATGGAATATCACTCAGCCATAAATCAGTGTCATAAGGCTAGTAGCAGCATGATGAGTGGATTTAGGGACGATGACTCTAAGTGAAGTAAGTCACACAGAAAAGGACACTTATCCTAAGATATCACTTATAGAGGGAATGTCAAAATCGCTACACCTGAACTGAATTCCAAAACACAACAGAGTCACACATTTAGAAAACACACTATGGCTGCTTAACGGGAAAGGTGAGGTGGGGCGATGCATAAAACAAGGGTTTGAAATTAGCTCAGATACCGTTCCACAAGCCAAATATGTAATAGACAAGACCTACTCCCTGCTCAGTGAACTGGACTCAACACCCCCTATTCACCACCCAAGAATATATCTGACTAGGAAGAGTCTTAAAACATATGTATTGATATCTCTCTGGAAGTGAATCAAGAGGGTGTAAAGCGGCATAAACACAGCAAGGAAAAGAAGCTAAACCCCCTTATAAAAACTGACTACTTAAAAAAAAAACCCATAAAACAAAGACAGTGAAAGAGAGAGAAATTCTTACAAAATCCGTTCAGGGGCTCTGATGCAACCTGGATTGACCATATCTAGACCCACAGCTGGATGAGACATAAGGCTGGACACTCTTGGGGCTGAGAGGATTGGTGAGGTTGGGTGAGCAAACGCAGACCCTTTAAAGTAATACTGCGTGGTACCCATGCCATGGGTCCCAAATCTCCAGGTTCAAGGGCATCTTCCTACATCGAAAACATGCCTGGGAAACCCAGAAGATGGTACACCGTGTGATCGGGAAAGGTTTCTAAAACGCACCTCATTTCTCCTCTCCTTGTGCTCGGGTTCGCCATTCCAGCCGCTTCACTAACAATCTCCCTACGTGGAGAATCAGCACCGTTGACCTCCTGTTTCGTACAGGTCGCAATTTGTCCCGAGGATGAACGGGAAGAGGGGGAACCAATGAGAGACTAGCTCTAGGTGTTGGGACAGGCACAGGTCACTCTATTTTCCCATCAGGAAGAAGAATGAACCACAGGCTCAGCCTGCCCCCCGGAACCAGAATAGGGCCTGAAGCAATCCTGCGCTTTTGCGGCCAGCTCCCAAAAAAGCGAGTTGACACATGGAGCTCAGGGGCACTGCAATTCACAAACCTGCAGAGTTATAAATGATAACTCTCGTCCACAAATATATTGAGGGAAGGCAACGAAGAGGATTTGAAAGCAAGGCAGAATTGCAGGAAACCGATTTCAGGAGGTAGATTCGACTCGCCTTGAAAGCACATGAAAAGCGGCAAAGCGTTGACAATGATGCCCTTGGCCAAAAAGGGCGTATGCGTTTTTTCCTGAATATATTAGGAAAAACGCATACGCCCTTTTTGGCCAACCAAGCAAGCCGGAAAGGCAAATCGGCGCTACAAAGAAGTCTGGCTTGCCAGAGGTCAAAAGGGCCATGCTGAAAAATGTGTAAAAACCAGAAATGCAGGACAGGCCATGGAGACATGGGAGCCTTGCTACGCTGATGGGCGGGGTGGAAATTGCCAACAGCCACTCTGGAGAAGTGTACGCTGCGTCCTGAAACATGTAATAAACACAGCTTAGAGAGCATAGGGCACTTCCACTCATGGGCGTAGAAATCGGGAAACCTAAAAATCAACAAGACACAGGCACCCCAAAGTTTAGGGCTGCTCTGTTTCCAAGAACCTCCACTTCGGTACACCTTAAATATCCCAGGAAAGAGAAAAATGGATAAAGAAGTTGTGGTACTTATGCACAATGGAATATCACTCAGCCATAAATCAGTGTCATAAGGCTAGTAGCAGCATGATGAGTGGATTTAGGGACGATGACTCTAAGTGAAGTAAGTCACACAGAAAAGGACACGTATCCTAAGATATCACTTATAGAGGGAATGTCAAAATCGCTACACCTGAACTGAATTCCAAAACACAACAGAGTCACACATTTAGAAAACACACTATGGCTGCTTAACGGGAAAGGTGAGGTGGGGCGATGCATAAAACAAGGGTTTGAAATTAGCTCAGATACCGTTCCACAAGCCAAATATGTAATAGACAAGACCTACTCCCTGCTCAGTGAACTGGACTCAACACCCCCTATTCACCGCCCAAGAATATATCTGACTAGGAAGAGTCTTAAAACCTATGTATTGATATCTCTCTGGAAGTGAATCAAGAGGGTGTAAAGCGGCATAAACACAGCAGGGAAAAGCAGCTAAATCCCGTTATAAAAATAGGCTACTTAAAAAAAAAAAACCCATAAAACAAAGACAGTGAAAGAGAGAGAAATTCTTACAAAATCCGTTCAGGGGCTCTGATGAAACCTGGATTGACCATATCTAGACCCACAGCTGGATGAGACATAAGGCTGGACACTCTTGGGGCTGAGAGGATTGGTGAGGTTGGGTGAGCAAACACAGACCCTTTAAAGTAATACTGCGTGGTACCCATGCCATGGGTCCCAAATCTCCAGGTTCAAGGGCATCTTCCTACATCGAAAACATGCCTGGGAAACCCAGAAGATGGTACACCGTGTGATCGGGAAAGGTTTCTAAAACGCACCTCATTTCTCCTCTCCTTGTGCTCGGGTTCGCCATTCCAGCCGCTTCACTAACAATCTCCCTACGTGGAGAATCAGCACCGTTGACCTCCTGTTTCGTACAGGTCGCAATTTGTCCTGAGGATGAACGGGAAGAGGGGGAACCAATGAGAGACTAGCTCTAGGTGTTGGGACAGGCACAGGTCACTCTATTTTCCCATCAGGAAGAAGAATGAACCACAGGCTCAGCCTGCCCCCCGGAACCAGAATAGGGCCTGAAGCAATCCTGCGCTTTTGCGGCCAGCTCCCAAAAAAGCGAGTTGACACATGGAGCTCAGGGGCACTGCAATTCACAAACCTGCAGAGTTGTAAATGATAACTCTTGTCCACAAATATATTGAGGGAAGGCAACGAAGAGGATTTGAAAGCAAGGCAGAATTGCAGGAAACCGGTTTCAGGAGGTAGATTCGACTCGCCTTGAAAGCACATGAAAAGCGGCAAAGCGTTGACAATGATGCCCTTGCCCAAAAAGGGCGTATGCGTTTTTTCCTGAATATATTCAGGAAAAAACGCATACGCCCTTTTTGGCCAACCAAGCAAGCCGGAAAGGCAAATCGGCGCTACAAAGAAGTCTCGCTTGCCAGCGGTCAAAAGGGCCATGCTGAAAAAAGTGTAAAAACCAGAAATGCAGGACAGGCCATGGAGACATGGGAGCCTTGCTACGCTGATGGGCGGGATGGAAATTGCCAACAGCCACTCTGGAGAAGTGTACGCTGCGTCCTGAAACGTATAATAAACACAGCTTAGAGAGCATAGGGCACTTCCACTCACGCGCGTAGAAATCGGGAAACCTAAAAATCAACAAGACACAGGCACCCCAAAATTTAGGGCTGCTCTGTTTCCAAGAACCTCCACTTCGGTACACCTTAAATATCCCAGGAAAGAGAAAAATGGATAAAGAAGTTGTGGTACTTATGCACAATGGAATATCACTCAGCCATGAAATCAGTGTCATAAGGCTAGTAGCAGCATGATGAGTGGATTTAGGGACGATGACTCTAAGTGAAGTAAGTCACACAGAAAAGGACACTTATCCTAAGATATGACTTATAGAGGGAATGTCAAAATCGCTACACCTGAACTGAATTCCAAAACACAACAGAGTCACACATTTAGAAAACACACTATGGCTGCTTAAAGGGAAAGGTGAGGTGGGGCGATGCATAAAACAAGGGTTTGAAATTAGCTCAGATACCGTTCCACAAGCCAAATATGTAACAGACAAGACCTACTCCCTGCTCAGTGAACTGGACTCAACACCCCCTATTCACCACCCAAGAATATATCTGACTAGGAAGAGTCTTAAAACCTATGTATTGATATCTCTCTGGAAGTGAATCAAGAGGGTGTAAAGCCGCATAAACACAGCAAGGAAAAGAAGCTAAACCCCCTTATAAAAATTGACTACTTAAAAAAAAAAAACCCATAAAACAAAGACAGTGAAAGAGAGAGAAATTCTTACAAAATCCCTTCAGGGGCTCTGATGCAACCTGGATTGACCATATCTAGACCCACAGCTGGATGAGACATAAGGCTGGACACTCTTGGGGCTCAGAGGATTGGTGAGGTTGGGTGAGCAAACGCAGACCCTTTAAAGTAATACTGCGTGGTACCCATGCCATGGGTCCCAAATCTCCAGGTTCAAGGGCAACTTCCTACATCGAAAACATGCCTGGGAAACCCAGAAGATGGTACACCGTGTGATCGGGAAAGGTTTCTAAAACGCACCTCATTTCTCCTCTCCTTGTGCTCGGGTTCGCCATTCCAGCCGCTTCACTAACAATCTCCCTACGTGGAGAATCAGCACCGTTGACCTCCTGTTTCGTACAGGTCGCAATTTGTCCCGAGGATGAACGGGAAGAGGGGGAACCAATTAGAGACTAGCTCTAGGTGTTGGGACAGGCACAGGTCACTCTATTTTCCCATCAGGAAGAAGAATGAACCACAGGCTCAGCCTGCCCCCCGGAACCAGAATAGGGCCTGAAGCAATCCTGCGCTTTTGCGGCCAGCTCCCAAAAAAGCGAGTTGACAAATGGAGCTCAGGGGCACTGCAATTCACAAACCTGCAGAGTTGTAAATGATAACTCTCGTCCACAAATATATTGAGGGAAGGCAACGAAGAGGATTTGAAAGCAAGGCAGAATTGCAGGAAACCGGTTTCAGGAGGTAGATTCGACTCGCCTTGAAAGCACATGAAAAGCGGCAAAGCGTTGACAATGATGCCCTTGGCTAAAAAGGGCGTATGCGTTTTTTCCTGAATATATTCAGGAAAAAACGCATACGCCCTTTTTGGCCAACCAAGCAAGCCGGAAAGGCAAATCGGCGCTACAAAGAAGTCTCGCTTGCCAGAGGTCAAAAGGGCCATGCTGAAAAAAGTGTAAAAACCGGAAATGCAGGACAGGCCATGGAGACATGGGAGCCTTGCTACGCTGATGGGCGGGGTGGAAATTGCCAACAGCCACTCTGGAGAAGTGTACGCTGCGTCCTGAAACATGTAATAAACACAGCTTAGAGAGCATAGGGCACTTCCACTCATGGGCGTAGAAATCGGGAAACCTAAAATTCGACAAGACACAGGCACCCCAAAGTTCAGGGCTGCTCTGTTTCCAAGAACCTCCACTTCGGTACACCTTAAATATCCCAGGAAAGAGAAAAATGGATAAAGAAGTTGTGGTACTTATGCACAATGGAATATCACTCAGCCATAAATCAGTGTCATAAGGCTAGTAGCAGCATGATGAGTGGATTTAGGGACGATGACTCTAAGTGAAGTAAGTCACACAGAAAAGGACACTTATCCTAAGATATCACTTATAGAGGGAATGTCAAAATCGCTACACCTGAACTGAATTCCAAAACACAACAGAGTCACACATTTAGAAAACACACTATGGCTGCTTAACGGGAAAGGTGAGGTGGGGCGATGCATAAAACAAGGGTTTGAAATTAGCTCAGATACCGTTCCACAAGCCAAATATGTAACAGACAAGACCTACTCCCTGCTCAGTGAACTGGACTCAACACCCCCTATTCACCACCCAAGAATATATCTGACTAGGAAGAGTCTTAAAACCTATGTATTGATATCTCTCTGGAAGTGAATCAAGAGGGTGTAAAGCGGCATAAACACAGCAAGGAAAAGAAGCTAAACCCCCTTATAAAAATTGACTACTTAAAAAAAAAAACCCATAAAACAAAGACAGTGAAAGAGAGAGAAATTCTTACAAAATCCGTTCAGGGGCTCTGATGCAACCTGGATTGACCATATCTAGACGCACAGCTGGATGAGACATAAGGCTGGAAACTCTTGGGGCTGAGAGGATTGGTGAGGTTGGGTGAGCAAACGCAGACCCTTTAAAGTAATACTGCGTGGTACCCATGCCATGAGTCCCAAATCTCCAGGTTCAAGGGCATCTTCCTACATCGAAAACATGCCTGGGAAACCCAGAAGATGGTACACCGTGTGATCGGGAAAGGTTTCTAAAACGCACCTCATTTCTCCTCTCCTTGTGCTCGGGTTCGCCATTCCAGCCGCTTCACTAACAATCTCCCTACGTGGAGAATCAGCACCGTTGACCTCCTGTTTCGTACAGGTTGCAATTTGTCCCGAGGATGAACGGGAAGAGGGGGAACCAATGAGAGACTAGCTCTAGGTGTTGGGACAGGCACAGGTCACTCTATTTTCCCATCAGGAAGAAGAATGAACCACAGGCTCAGCCTGCCCCCCAGAACCAAAATAGGGCCTGAAGCAATCCTGCGCTTTTGCGGCCAGCTCCCAAAAAAGCGAGTAGACAAATGGAGCTCAGGGGCACTGCAATTCACAAACGTGCAGAGTTATAAATGATAACTCTCGTCCATAAATATATTGAGGGAAGGCAACGAAGAGGATTTGAAAGCAAGGCAGAATTGCAGGAAACCGGTTTCAGGAGGTAGATTCGACTCGCCTTGAAAGCACATGAAAAGCGGCAAAGCGTTGACAATGATGCCCTTGGCCATAAAGGGCGTATGCGTTTTTTCCTGAATATATTCAGGAAAAAACGCATACGCCCTTTTTGGCCAACCAAGCAAGCCGGAAAGGCAAATCGGCGCTACAAAGAAGTCTCGCTTGCCAGAGGTCAAAAGGGCCATGCTGAAAAATGTGTAAAAACCAGAAATGCAGGACAGGCCATGGAGACATGAGAGCCTTGCTACGCTGATGGGCGGGGTGGAAATTGCCAACAGCCACTCTGGAGAAGTGTACGCTGCGTCCTGAAACATGGAATAAACACAGCTTAGAGAGCATAGGGCACTTCCACTCATGGGCGTAGAAATCGGGAAACCTAAAAATCAACAAGACACAGGCACCCCAAAGTTTAGGGCTGCTCTGTTTCCAAGAACCTCCACTTCGGTACACCTTAAATATCCCAGGAAAGAGAAAAATGGATAAAGAAGTTGTGGTACTTATGCACAATGGAATATCACTCAGCCATGAAATCAGTGTCATAAGGCTAGTAGCAGCATGATGAGTGGATTTAGGGACGATGACTCTAAGTGAAGTAAGTCACACAGAAAAGGAAACTTATCCTAAGTTATCACTTGTAGAGGGAATGTCAAAATCGCTACACCTGAATTGAATTGCAAAACAGAACAGAGTCACACATTTAGAAAACACACTATGGCTGCTTAACGGGAAAGCTGAGGTGGGGCGATGCATAAAACAAGGGTTTGAAATTAGCTCAGATACCGTTCCACAAGCCAAATATTTAATAGACAAGACCTACTCCCTGCTCAGTGAACTGGACTCAACACCCCCTATTCACCGCCCAAGAATATATCTGACTAGGAAGAGTCTTAAAACCTATGTATTGATATCTCTCTGGAAGTGAATCAAGAGGGTGTAAAGCGGCATAAACACAGCAAGGAAAAGAAGCTAAACCCCCTTATAAAAATTGACTACTTAAAAAAAAAACCCATAAAACAAAGACAGTGAAAGAGAGAGAAATTCTTACAAAATCCGTTCAGGGGCTCTGATGCAACCTGGATTGACCATATCTAGACCCACAGCTGGATGAGACATAAGGCTGGACACTCTTGGGGCTGAGAGGATTGGTGAGGTTGGGTGAGCAAACGCAGACCCTTTAAAGTAATACTGCGTGGTACCCATGCCATGGGTCCCAAATCTCCAGCTTCAAGGGCATCTTCCTACATCGAAAACATGCCTGGGAAACCCAGAAGATGGTACACCGTGTGATCGGGAAAGGTTTCTAAAACGCACCTCATTTCTCCTCTCCTTGTGCTCGGGTTCGCCATTCCAGCCGCTTCACTAACAATCTCCCTACGTGGAGAATCAGCACCGTTGACCTCCTGTTTCGTACAGGTCGCAATTTGTCCCGAGGATGAACGGGAAGAGGGGGAACCAATGAGAGACTAGCTCTAGGTGTTGGGACAGGCACAGGTCACTCTATTTTCCCATCAGGAAGAAGAATGAACCACAGGCTCAGCCTGCCCCCCGGAACCAGAATAGGGCCTGAAGCAATCCTGCGCTTTTGCGGCCAGCTCCCAAAAAAGCGAGTTGACACATGGAGCTCAGGGGCACTGCAATTCACAAACCCGCAGAGTTATAAATGATAACTCTCGTCCACAAATATATTGAGGGAAGGCAACGAAGAGGATTTGAAAGCAAGGCAGAATTGCAGGAAACCGATTTCAGGAGGTAGATTCGACTCGCCTTGAAAGCACATGAAAAGCGGCAAAGCGTTGACAATGATGCCCTTGGCCAAAAAGGGCGTATGCGTTTTTTCCTGAATATATTCAGGAAAAAACGCATACGCCCTTTTTGGCCAACCAAGCAAGCCGGAAAGGCAAATCGGCGCTACAAAGAAGTCTCGCTTGCCAGCGGTCAAAAGGGCCATGCTGAAAAATGTGTAAAAACCAGAAATGCAGGACAGGCCATGGAGACATGAGAGCCTTGCTACGCTGATGGGCGGGGTGGAAATTGCCAACAGCCACTCTGGAGAAGTGTACGCTGCGTCCTGAAACATGGAATAAACACAGCTTAGAGAGCATAGGGCACTTCCACTCATGGGCGTAGAAATCGGGAAACCTAAAAATCAACAAGACACAGGCACCCCAAAGTTTAGGGCTGCTCTGTTTCCAAGAACCTCCACTTCGGTACACCTTAAATATCCCAGGAAAGAGAAAAATGGATAAAGAAGTTGTGGTACTTATGCACAATGGAATATCACTCAGCCATGAAATCAGTGTCATAAGGCTAGTAGCAGCATGATGAGTGGATTTAGGGACGATGACTCTAAGTGAAGTAAGTCACACAGAAAAGGAAACTTATCCTAAGTTATCACTTGTAGAGGGAATGTCAAAATCGCTACACCTGAATTGAATTGCAAAACAGAACAGAGTCACACATTTAGAAAACACACTATGGCTGCTTAACGGGAAAGCTGAGGTGGGGCGATGCATAAAACAAGGGTTTGAAATTAGCTCAGATACCGTTCCACAAGCCAAATATTTAATAGACAAGACCTACTCCCTGCTCAGTGAACTGGACTCAACACCCCCTATTCACCGCCCAAGAATATATCTGACTAGGAAGAGTCTTAAAACCTATGTATTGATATCTCTCTGGAAGTGAATCAAGAGGGTGTAAAGCGGCATAAACACAGCAAGGAAAAGAAGCTAAACCCCCTTATAAAAATTGACTACTTAAAAAAAAAACCCATAAAACAAAGACAGTGAAAGAGAGAGAAATTCTTACAAAATCCTTTCAGGGGCTCTGATGCAAACTGCATTGACCATATCTAGACCCACAGCTGGATGAGACATAAGGCTGGACACTCTTGGGGCTGAGAGGATTGGTGAGGTTGGGTGAGCAAACGCAGACCCTTTAAAGTAATACTGCGTGGTACCCATGCCATGGGTCCCAAATCTCCAGGTTCAAGGGCATCTTCCTACATCGAAAACATGCCTGGGAAACCCAGAAGATGGTACACCGTGTGATCGGGAAAGGTTTCTAAAACGCACCTCATTTCTCCTCTCCTTGTGCTCGGGTTCGCCATTCCAGCCGCTTCACTAACAATCTCCCTACGTGGAGAATCAGCACCGTTGACCTCCTGTTTCGTACAGGTCGCAATTTGTCCCGAGGATGAACGGGAAGAGGGGGAACCAATGAGAGACTAGCTCTAGGTGTTGGGACAGGCACAGGTCACTCTATTTTCCCATCAGGAAGAAGAATGAACCACAGGCTCAGCCTGCCCCCCGGAACCAGAATAGGGCCTGAAGCAATCCTGCGCTTTTGCGGCCAGCTCCCAAAAAAGCGAGTTGACACATGGAGCTCAGGGGCACTGCAATTCACAAACCTGCAGAGTTGTAAATGATAACTCTCGTCCACAAATATATTGAGGGAAGGCAACGAAGAGGATTTGAAAGCAAGGCAGAATTGCAGGAAACCGGTTTCAGGAGGTAGATTCGACTCGCCTTGAAAGCACATGAAAAGCGGCAAAGCGTTGACAATGATGCCCTTGGCCAAAAAGGGCGTATGCGTTTTTTCCTGAATATATTCAGGAAAAAACGCATACGCCCTTTTTGGCCAACCAAGCAAGCCGGAAAGGCAAATCGGCGCTACAAAGAAGTCTGGCTTGCCAGAGGTCAAAAGGGCCATGCTGAAAAAAGTGTAAAAACCGGAAATGCAGGACAGGCCATGGAGACATGGGAGCCTTGCTACGCTGATGGGCGGGATGGAAATTGCCAACAGCCACTCTGGAGAAGTGTACGCTGCGTCCTGAAACATGGAATAAACACAGCTTAGAGAGCATAGGGCACTTCCACTCATGGGCGTAGAAATCGGGAAACCTAAAAATCAACAAGACACAGGCACCCCAAAGTTTAGGGCTGCTCTGTTTCCAAGAACCTCCACTTCGGTACACCTTAAATATCCCAGGAAAGAGAAAAATGGATAAAGAAGTTGTGGTACTTATGCACAATGGAATATCACTCAGCCATAAATCAGTGTCATAAGGCTAGTAGCAGCATGATGAGTGGATTTAGGGACGATGACTCTAAGTGAAGTAAGTCACACAGAAAAGGACACTTATCCTAAGATATCACTTATAGAGGGAATGTCAAAATCGCTACACCTGAACTGAATTCCAAAACACAACAGAGTCACACATTTAGAAAACACACTATGGCTGCTTAACGGGAAAGGTGAGGTGGGGCGATGCATAAAACAAGGGTTTGAAATTAGCTCAGATACCGTTCCACAAGCCAAATATGTAATAGACAAGACCTACTCCCTGCTCAGTGAACTGGACTCAACACCCCCTATTCACCACCCAAGAATATATCTGACTAGGAAGAGTCTTAAAACATATGTATTGATATCTCTCTGGAAGTGAATCAAGAGGGTGTAAAGCGGCATAAACACAGCAAGGAAAAGAAGCTAAACCCCCTTATAAAAACTGACTACTTAAAAAAAAAACCCATAAAACAAAGACAGTGAAAGAGAGAGAAATTCTTACAAAATCCGTTCAGGGGCTCTGATGCAACCTGGATTGACCATATCTAGACCCACAGCTGGATGAGACATAAGGCTGGACACTCTTGGGGCTGAGAGGATTGGTGAGGTTGGGTGAGCAAACGCAGACCCTTTAAAGTAATACTGCGTGGTACCCATGCCATGGGTCCCAAATCTCCAGGTTCAAGGGCATCTTCCTACATCGAAAACATGCCTGGGAAACCCAGAAGATGGTACACCGTGTGATCGGGAAAGGTTTCTAAAACGCACCTCATTTCTCCTCTCCTTGTGCTCGGGTTCGCCATTCCAGCCGCTTCACTAACAATCTCCCTACGTGGAGAATCAGCACCGTTGACCTCCTGTTTCGTACAGGTCGCAATTTGTCCCGAGGATGAACGGGAAGAGGGGGAACCAATGAGAGACTAGCTCTAGGTGTTGGGACAGGCACAGGTCACTCTATTTTCCCATCAGGAAGAAGAATGAACCACAGGCTCAGCCTGCCCCCCGGAACCAGAATAGGGCCTGAAGCAATCCTGCGCTTTTGCGGCCAGCTCCCAAAAAAGCGAGTTGACACATGGAGCTCAGGGGCACTGCAATTCACAAACCTGCAGAGTTATAAATGATAACTCTCGTCCACAAATATATTGAGGGAAGGCAACGAAGAGGATTTGAAAGCAAGGCAGAATTGCAGGAAACCGATTTCAGGAGGTAGATTCGACTCGCCTTGAAAGCACATGAAAAGCGGCAAAGCGTTGACAATGATGCCCTTGGCCAAAAAGGGCGTATGCGTTTTTTCCTGAATATATTAGGAAAAACGCATACGCCCTTTTTGGCCAACCAAGCAAGCCGGAAAGGCAAATCGGCGCTACAAAGAAGTCTGGCTTGCCAGAGGTCAAAAGGGCCATGCTGAAAAATGTGTAAAAACCAGAAATGCAGGACAGGCCATGGAGACATGGGAGCCTTGCTACGCTGATGGGCGGGGTGGAAATTGCCAACAGCCACTCTGGAGAAGTGTACGCTGCGTCCTGAAACATGTAATAAACACAGCTTAGAGAGCATAGGGCACTTCCACTCATGGGCGTAGAAATCGGGAAACCTAAAAATCAACAAGACACAGGCACCCCAAAGTTTAGGGCTGCTCTGTTTCCAAGAACCTCCACTTCGGTACACCTTAAATATCCCAGGAAAGAGAAAAATGGATAAAGAAGTTGTGGTACTTATGCACAATGGAATATCACTCAGCCATAAATCAGTGTCATAAGGCTAGTAGCAGCATGATGAGTGGATTTAGGGACGATGACTCTAAGTGAAGTAAGTCACACAGAAAAGGACACGTATCCTAAGATATCACTTATAGAGGGAATGTCAAAATCGCTACACCTGAACTGAATTCCAAAACACAACAGAGTCACACATTTAGAAAACACACTATGGCTGCTTAACGGGAAAGTTGAGGTGGGGCGATGCATAAAACAAGGGTTTGAAATTAGCTCAGATACCGTTCCACAAGCCAAATATGTAATAGACAAGACCTACTCCCTGCTCAGTGAACTGGACTCAACACCCCCTATTCACCGCCCAAGAATATATCTGACTAGGAAGAGTCTTAAAACCTATGTATTGATATCTCTCTGGAAGTGAATCAAGAGGGTGTAAAGTGGCATAAACACAGCAGGGAAAAGCAGCTAAATCCCGTTATAAAAATAGGCTACTTAAAAAAAAAAAACCCATAAAACAAAGACAGTGAAAGAGAGAGAAATTCTTACAAAATCCGTTCAGGGGCTCTGATGAAACCTGGATTGACCATATCTAGACCCACAGCTGGATGAGACATAAGGCTGGACACTCTTGGGGCTGAGAGGATTGGTGAGGTTGGGTGAGCAAACACAGACCCTTTAAAGTAATACTGCGTGGTACCCATGCCATGGGTCCCAAATCTCCAGGTTCAAGGGCATCTTCCTACATCGAAAACATGCCTGGGAAACCCAGAAGATGGTACACCGTGTGATCGGGAAAGGTTTCTAAAACGCACCTCATTTCTCCTCTCCTTGTGCTCGGGTTCGCCATTCCAGCCGCTTCACTAACAATCTCCCTACGTGGAGAATCAGCACCGTTGACCTCCTGTTTCGTACAGGTCGCAATTTGTCCTGAGGATGAACGGGAAGAGGGGGAACCAATGAGAGACTAGCTCTAGGTGTTGGGACAGGCACAGGTCACTCTATTTTCCCATCAGGAAGAAGAATGAACCACAGGCTCAGCCTGCCCCCCGGAACCAGAATAGGGCCTGAAGCAATCCTGCGCTTTTGCGGCCAGCTCCCAAAAAAGCGAGTTGACACATGGAGCTCAGGGGCACTGCAATTCACAAACCTGCAGAGTTGTAAATGATAACTCTTGTCCACAAATATATTGAGGGAAGGCAACGAAGAGGATTTGAAAGCAAGGCAGAATTGCAGGAAACCGGTTTCAGGAGGTAGATTCGACTCGCCTTGAAAGCACATGAAAAGCGGCAAAGCGTTGACAATGATGCCCTTGGCCAAAAAGGGCGTATGCGTTTTTTCCTGAATATATTCAGGAAAAAACGCATACGCCCTTTTTGGCCAACCAAGCAAGCCGGAAAGGCAAATCGGCGCTACAAAGAAGTCTCGCTTGCCAGCGGTCAAAAGGGCCATGCTGAAAAAAGTGTAAAAACCAGAAATGCAGGACAGGCCATGGAGACATGGGAGCCTTGCTACGCTGATGGGCGGGATGGAAATTGCCAACAGCCACTCTGGAGAAGTGTACGCTGCGTCCTGAAACGTATAATAAACACAGCTTAGAGAGCATAGGGCACTTCCACTCACGCGCGTAGAAATCGGGAAACCTAAAAATCAACAAGACACAGGCACCCCAAAATTTAGGGCTGCTCTGTTTCCAAGAACCTCCACTTCGGTACACCTTAAATATCCCAGGAAAGAGAAAAATGGATAAAGAAGTTGTGGTACTTATGCACAATGGAATATCACTCAGCCATGAAATCAGTGTCATAAGGCTAGTAGCAGCATGATGAGTGGATTTAGGGACGATGACTCTAAGTGAAGTAAGTCACACAGAAAAGGACACTTATCCTAAGATATGACTTATAGAGGGAATGTCAAAATCGCTACACCTGAACTGAATTCCAAAACACAACAGAGTCACACATTTAGAAAACACACTATGGCTGCTTAAAGGGAAAGGTGAGGTGGGGCGATGCATAAAACAAGGGTTTGAAATTAGCTCAGATACCGTTCCACAAGCCAAATATGTAACAGACAAGACCTACTCCCTGCTCAGTGAACTGGACTCAACACCCCCTATTCACCACCCAAGAATATATCTGACTAGGAAGAGTCTTAAAACCTATGTATTGATATCTCTCTGGAAGTGAATCAAGAGGGTGTAAAGCCGCATAAACACAGCAAGGAAAAGAAGCTAAACCCCCTTATAAAAATTGACTACTTAAAAAAAAAAAACCCATAAAACAAAGACAGTGAAAGAGAGAGAAATTCTTACAAAATCCCTTCAGGGGCTCTGATGCAACCTGGATTGACCATATCTAGACCCACAGCTGGATGAGACATAAGGCTGGACACTCTTGGGGCTCAGAGGATTGGTGAGGTTGGGTGAGCAAACGCAGACCCTTTAAAGTAATACTGCGTGGTACCCATGCCATGGGTCCCAAATCTCCAGGTTCAAGGGCAACTTCCTACATCGAAAACATGCCTGGGAAACCCAGAAGATGGTACACCGTGTGATCGGGAAAGGTTTCTAAAACGCACCTCATTTCTCCTCTCCTTGTGCTCGGGTTCGCCATTCCAGCCGCTTCACTAACAATCTCCCTACGTGGAGAATCAGCACCGTTGACCTCCTGTTTCGTACAGGTCGCAATTTGTCCCGAGGATGAACGGGAAGAGGGGGAACCAATTAGAGACTAGCTCTAGGTGTTGGGACAGGCACAGGTCACTCTATTTTCCCATCAGGAAGAAGAATGAACCACAGGCTCAGCCTGCCCCCCGGAACCAGAATAGGGCCTGAAGCAATCCTGCGCTTTTGCGGCCAGCTCCCAAAAAAGCGAGTTGACAAATGGAGCTCAGGGGCACTGCAATTCACAAACCTGCAGAGTTGTAAATGATAACTCTCGTCCACAAATATATTGAGGGAAGGCAACGAAGAGGATTTGAAAGCAAGGCAGAATTGCAGGAAACCGGTTTCAGGAGGTAGATTCGACTCGCCTTGAAAGCACATGAAAAGCGGCAAAGCGTTGACAATGATGCCCTTGGCTAAAAAGGGCGTATGCGTTTTTTCCTGAATATATTCAGGAAAAAACGCATACGCCCTTTTTGGCCAACCAAGCAAGCCGGAAAGGCAAATCGGCGCTACAAAGAAGTCTCGCTTGCCAGAGGTCAAAAGGGCCATGCTGAAAAAAGTGTAAAAACCGGAAATGCAGGACAGGCCATGGAGACATGGGAGCCTTGCTACGCTGATGGGCGGGGTGGAAATTGCCAACAGCCACTCTGGAGAAGTGTACGCTGCGTCCTGAAACATGTAATAAACACAGCTTAGAGAGCATAGGGCACTTCCACTCATGGGCGTAGAAATCGGGAAACCTAAAATTCGACAAGACACAGGCACCCCAAAGTTCAGGGCTGCTCTGTTTCCAAGAACCTCCACTTCGGTACACCTTAAATATCCCAGGAAAGAGAAAAATGGATAAAGAAGTTGTGGTACTTATGCACAATGGAATATCACTCAGCCATAAATCAGTGTCATAAGGCTAGTAGCAGCATGATGAGTGGATTTAGGGACGATGACTCTAAGTGAAGTAAGTCACACAGAAAAGGACACTTATCCTAAGATATCACTTATAGAGGGAATGTCAAAATCGCTACACCTGAACTGAATTCCAAAACACAACAGAGTCACACATTTAGAAAACACACTATGGCTGCTTAACGGGAAAGGTGAGGTGGGGCGATGCATAAAACAAGGGTTTGAAATTAGCTCAGATACCGTTCCACAAGCCAAATATGTAACAGACAAGACCTACTCCCTGCTCAGTGAACTGGACTCAACACCCCCTATTCACCACCCAAGAATATATCTGACTAGGAAGAGTCTTAAAACCTATGTATTGATATCTCTCTGGAAGTGAATCAAGAGGGTGTAAAGCGGCATAAACACAGCAAGGAAAAGAAGCTAAACCCCCTTATAAAAATTGACTACTTAAAAAAAAAAACCCATAAAACAAAGACAGTGAAAGAGAGAGAAATTCTTACAAAATCCGTTCAGGGGCTCTGATGCAACCTGGATTGACCATATCTAGACGCACAGCTGGATGAGACATAAGGCTGGAAACTCTTGGGGCTGAGAGGATTGGTGAGGTTGGGTGAGCAAACGCAGACCCTTTAAAGTAATACTGCGTGGTACCCATGCCATGAGTCCCAAATCTCCAGGTTCAAGGGCATCTTCCTACATCGAAAACATGCCTGGGAAACCCAGAAGATGGTACACCGTGTGATCGGGAAAGGTTTCTAAAACGCACCTCATTTCTCCTCTCCTTGTGCTCGGGTTCGCCATTCCAGCCGCTTCACTAACAATCTCCCTACGTGGAGAATCAGCACCGTTGACCTCCTGTTTCGTACAGGTTGCAATTTGTCCCGAGGATGAACGGGAAGAGGGGGAACCAATGAGAGACTAGCTCTAGGTGTTGGGACAGGCACAGGTCACTCTATTTTCCCATCAGGAAGAAGAATGAACCACAGGCTCAGCCTGCCCCCCAGAACCAAAATAGGGCCTGAAGCAATCCTGCGCTTTTGCGGCCAGCTCCCAAAAAAGCGAGTAGACAAATGGAGCTCAGGGGCACTGCAATTCACAAACGTGCAGAGTTATAAATGATAACTCTCGTCCATAAATATATTGAGGGAAGGCAACGAAGAGGATTTGAAAGCAAGGCAGAATTGCAGGAAACCGGTTTCAGGAGGTAGATTCGACTCGCCTTGAAAGCACATGAAAAGCGGCAAAGCGTTGACAATGATGCCCTTGGCCATAAAGGGCGTATGCGTTTTTTCCTGAATATATTCAGGAAAAAACGCATACGCCCTTTTTGGCCAACCAAGCAAGCCGGAAAGGCAAATCGGCGCTACAAAGAAGTCTCGCTTGCCAGAGGTCAAAAGGGCCATGCTGAAAAATGTGTAAAAACCAGAAATGCAGGACAGGCCATGGAGACATGAGAGCCTTGCTACGCTGATGGGCGGGGTGGAAATTGCCAACAGCCACTCTGGAGAAGTGTACGCTGCGTCCTGAAACATGGAATAAACACAGCTTAGAGAGCATAGGGCACTTCCACTCATGGGCGTAGAAATCGGGAAACCTAAAAATCAACAAGACACAGGCACCCCAAAGTTTAGGGCTGCTCTGTTTCCAAGAACCTCCACTTCGGTACACCTTAAATATCCCAGGAAAGAGAAAAATGGATAAAGAAGTTGTGGTACTTATGCACAATGGAATATCACTCAGCCATGAAATCAGTGTCATAAGGCTAGTAGCAGCATGATGAGTGGATTTAGGGACGATGACTCTAAGTGAAGTAAGTCACACAGAAAAGGAAACTTATCCTAAGTTATCACTTGTAGAGGGAATGTCAAAATCGCTACACCTGAATTGAATTGCAAAACAGAACAGAGTCACACATTTAGAAAACACACTATGGCTGCTTAACGGGAAAGCTGAGGTGGGGCGATGCATAAAACAAGGGTTTGAAATTAGCTCAGATACCGTTCCACAAGCCAAATATTTAATAGACAAGACCTACTCCCTGCTCAGTGAACTGGACTCAACACCCCCTATTCACCGCCCAAGAATATATCTGACTAGGAAGAGTCTTAAAACCTATGTATTGATATCTCTCTGGAAGTGAATCAAGAGGGTGTAAAGCGGCATAAACACAGCAAGGAAAAGAAGCTAAACCCCCTTATAAAAATTGACTACTTAAAAAAAAAACCCATAAAACAAAGACAGTGAAAGAGAGAGAAATTCTTACAAAATCCGTTCAGGGGCTCTGATGCAACCTGGATTGACCATATCTAGACCCACAGCTGGATGAGACATAAGGCTGGACACTCTTGGGGCTGAGAGGATTGGTGAGGTTGGGTGAGCAAACGCAGACCCTTTAAAGTAATACTGCGTGGTACCCATGCCATGGGTCCCAAATCTCCAGCTTCAAGGGCATCTTCCTACATCGAAAACATGCCTGGGAAACCCAGAAGATGGTACACCGTGTGATCGGGAAAGGTTTCTAAAACGCACCTCATTTCTCCTCTCCTTGTGCTCGGGTTCGCCATTCCAGCCGCTTCACTAACAATCTCCCTACGTGGAGAATCAGCACCGTTGACCTCCTGTTTCGTACAGGTCGCAATTTGTCCCGAGGATGAACGGGAAGAGGGGGAACCAATGAGAGACTAGCTCTAGGTGTTGGGACAGGCACAGGTCACTCTATTTTCCCATCAGGAAGAAGAATGAACCACAGGCTCAGCCTGCCCCCCGGAACCAGAATAGGGCCTGAAGCAATCCTGCGCTTTTGCGGCCAGCTCCCAAAAAAGCGAGTTGACACATGGAGCTCAGGGGCACTGCAATTCACAAACCCGCAGAGTTATAAATGATAACTCTCGTCCACAAATATATTGAGGGAAGGCAACGAAGAGGATTTGAAAGCAAGGCAGAATTGCAGGAAACCGATTTCAGGAGGTAGATTCGACTCGCCTTGAAAGCACATGAAAAGCGGCAAAGCGTTGACAATGATGCCCTTGGCCAAAAAGGGCGTATGCGTTTTTTCCTGAATATATTCAGGAAAAAACGCATACGCCCTTTTTGGCCAACCAAGCAAGCCGGAAAGGCAAATCGGCGCTACAAAGAAGTCTCGCTTGCCAGCGGTCAAAAGGGCCATGCTGAAAAATGTGTAAAAACCAGAAATGCAGGACAGGCCATGGAGACATGAGAGCCTTGCTACGCTGATGGGCGGGGTGGAAATTGCCAACAGCCACTCTGGAGAAGTGTACGCTGCGTCCTGAAACATGGAATAAACACAGCTTAGAGAGCATAGGGCACTTCCACTCATGGGCGTAGAAATCGGGAAACCTAAAAATCAACAAGACACAGGCACCCCAAAGTTTAGGGCTGCTCTGTTTCCAAGAACCTCCACTTCGGTACACCTTAAATATCCCAGGAAAGAGAAAAATGGATAAAGAAGTTGTGGTACTTATGCACAATGGAATATCACTCAGCCATGAAATCAGTGTCATAAGGCTAGTAGCAGCATGATGAGTGGATTTAGGGACGATGACTCTAAGTGAAGTAAGTCACACAGAAAAGGAAACTTATCCTAAGTTATCACTTGTAGAGGGAATGTCAAAATCGCTACACCTGAATTGAATTGCAAAACAGAACAGAGTCACACATTTAGAAAACACACTATGGCTGCTTAACGGGAAAGCTGAGGTGGGGCGATGCATAAAACAAGGGTTTGAAATTAGCTCAGATACCGTTCCACAAGCCAAATATTTAATAGACAAGACCTACTCCCTGCTCAGTGAACTGGACTCAACACCCCCTATTCACCGCCCAAGAATATATCTGACTAGGAAGAGTCTTAAAACCTATGTATTGATATCTCTCTGGAAGTGAATCAAGAGGGTGTAAAGCGGCATAAACACAGCAAGGAAAAGAAGCTAAACCCCCTTATAAAAATTGACTACTTAAAAAAAAAACCCATAAAACAAAGACAGTGAAAGAGAGAGAAATTCTTACAAAATCCTTTCAGGGGCTCTGATGCAAACTGCATTGACCATATCTAGACCCACAGCTGGATGAGACATAAGGCTGGACACTCTTGGGGCTGAGAGGATTGGTGAGGTTGGGTGAGCAAACGCAGACCCTTTAAAGTAATACTGCGTGGTACCCATGCCATGGGTCCCAAATCTCCAGGTTCAAGGGCATCTTCCTACATCGAAAACATGCCTGGGAAACCCAGAAGATGGTACACCGTGTGATCGGGAAAGGTTTCTAAAACGCACCTCATTTCTCCTCTCCTTGTGCTCGGGTTCGCCATTCCAGCCGCTTCACTAACAATCTCCCTACGTGGAGAATCAGCACCGTTGACCTCCTGTTTCGTACAGGTCGCAATTTGTCCCGAGGATGAACGGGAAGAGGGGGAACCAATGAGAGACTAGCTCTAGGTGTTGGGACAGGCACAGGTCACTCTATTTTCCCATCAGGAAGAAGAATGAACCACAGGCTCAGCCTGCCCCCCGGAACCAGAATAGGGCCTGAAGCAATCCTGCGCTTTTGCGGCCAGCTCCCAAAAAAGCGAGTTGACACATGGAGCTCAGGGGCACTGCAATTCACAAACCTGCAGAGTTGTAAATGATAACTCTCGTCCACAAATATATTGAGGGAAGGCAACGAAGAGGATTTGAAAGCAAGGCAGAATTGCAGGAAACCGGTTTCAGGAGGTAGATTCGACTCGCCTTGAAAGCACATGAAAAGCGGCAAAGCGTTGACAATGATGCCCTTGGCCAAAAAGGGCGTATGCGTTTTTTCCTGAATATATTCAGGAAAAAACGCATACGCCCTTTTTGGCCAACCAAGCAAGCCGGAAAGGCAAATCGGCGCTACAAAGAAGTCTGGCTTGCCAGAGGTCAAAAGGGCCATGCTGAAAAAAGTGTAAAAACCGGAAATGCAGGACAGGCCATGGAGACATGGGAGCCTTGCTACGCTGATGGGCGGGGTGGAAATTGCCAACAGCCACTCTGGAGAAGTGTACGCTGCGTCCTGAAACATGGAATAAACACAGCTTAGAGAGCATAGGGCACTTCCACTCATGGGCGTAGAAATCGGGAAACCTAAAAATCAACAAGACACAGGCACCCCAAAGTTTAGGGCTGCTCTGTTTCCAAGAACCTCCACTTCGGTACACCTTAAATATCCCAGGAAAGAGAAAAATGGATAAAGAAGTTGTGGTACTTATGCACAATGGAATATCACTCAGCCATAAATCAGTGTCATAAGGCTAGTAGCAGCATGATGAGTGGATTTAGGGACGATGACTCTAAGTGAAGTAAGTCACACAGAAAAGGACACTTATCCTAAGATATCACTTATAGAGGGAATGTCAAAATCGCTACACCTGAACTGAATTCCAAAACACAACAGAGTCACACATTTAGAAAACACACTATGGCTGCTTAACGGGAAAGGTGAGGTGGGGCGATGCATAAAACAAGGGTTTGAAATTAGCTCAGATACCGTTCCACAAGCCAAATATGTAATAGACAAGACCTACTCCCTGCTCAGTGAACTGGACTCAACACACCCTATTCACCACCCAAGAATATATCTGACTAGGAAGAGTCTTAAAACATATGTATTGATATCTCTCTGGAAGTGAATCAAGAGGGTGTAAAGCGGCATAAACACAGCAAGGAAAAGAAGCTAAACCCCCTTATAAAAACTGACTACTTAAAAAAAAAACCCATAAAACAAAGACAGTGAAAGAGAGAGAAATTCTTACAAAATCCGTTCAGGGGCTCTGATGCAACCTGGATTGACCATATCTAGACCCACAGCTGGATGAGACATAAGGCTGGACACTCTTGGGGCTGAGAGGATTGGTGAGGTTGGGTGAGCAAACGCAGACCCTTTAAAGTAATACTGCGTGGTACCCATGCCATGGGTCCCAAATCTCCAGGTTCAAGGGCATCTTCCTACATCGAAAACATGCCTGGGAAACCCAGAAGATGGTACACCGTGTGATCGGGAAAGGTTTCTAAAACGCACCTCATTTCTCCTCTCCTTGTGCTCGGGTTCGCCATTCCAGCCGCTTCACTAACAATCTCCCTACGTGGAGAATCAGCACCGTTGACCTCCTGTTTCGTACAGGTCGCAATTTGTCCCGAGGATGAACGGGAAGAGGGGGAACCAATGAGAGACTAGCTCTAGGTGTTGGGACAGGCACAGGTCACTCTATTTTCCCATCAGGAAGAAGAATGAACCACAGGCTCAGCCTGCCCCCCGGAACCAGAATAGGGCCTGAAGCAATCCTGCGCTTTTGCGGCCAGCTCCCAAAAAAGCGAGTTGACACATGGAGCTCAGGGGCACTGCAATTCACAAACCTGCAGAGTTATAAATGATAACTCTCGTCCACAAATATATTGAGGGAAGGCAACGAAGAGGATTTGAAAGCAAGGCAGAATTGCAGGAAACCGATTTCAGGAGGTAGATTCGACTCGCCTTGAAAGCACATGAAAAGCGGCAAAGCGTTGACAATGATGCCCTTGGCCAAAAAGGGCGTATGCGTTTTTTCCTGAATATATTAGGAAAAACGCATACGCCCTTTTTGGCCAACCAAGCAAGCCGGAAAGGCAAATCGGCGCTACAAAGAAGTCTGGCTTGCCAGAGGTCAAAAGGGCCATGCTGAAAAATGTGTAAAAACCAGAAATGCAGGACAGGCCATGGAGACATGGGAGCCTTGCTACGCTGATGGGCGGGGTGGAAATTGCCAACAGCCACTCTGGAGAAGTGTACGCTGCGTCCTGAAACATGTAATAAACACAGCTTAGAGAGCATAGGGCACTTCCACTCATGGGCGTAGAAATCGGGAAACCTAAAAATCAACAAGACACAGGCACCCCAAAGTTTAGGGCTGCTCTGTTTCCAAGAACCTCCACTTCGGTACACCTTAAATATCCCAGGAAAGAGAAAAATGGATAAAGAAGTTGTGGTACTTATGCACAATGGAATATCACTCAGCCATAAATCAGTGTCATAAGGCTAGTAGCAGCATGATGAGTGGATTTAGGGACGATGACTCTAAGTGAAGTAAGTCACACAGAAAAGGACACGTATCCTAAGATATCACTTATAGAGGGAATGTCAAAATCGCTACACCTGAACTGAATTCCAAAACACAACAGAGTCACACATTTAGAAAACACACTATGGCTGCTTAACGGGAAAGGTGAGGTGGGGCGATGCATAAAACAAGGGTTTGAAATTAGCTCAGATACCGTTCCACAAGCCAAATATGTAATAGACAAGACCTACTCCCTGCTCAGTGAACTGGACTCAACACCCCCTATTCACCGCCCAAGAATATATCTGACTAGGAAGAGTCTTAAAACCTATGTATTGATATCTCTCTGGAAGTGAATCAAGAGGGTGTAAAGCGGCATAAACACAGCAGGGAAAAGCAGCTAAATCCCGTTATAAAAATAGGCTACTTAAAAAAAAAAAACCCATAAAACAAAGACGGTGAAAGAGAGAGAAATTCTTACAAAATCCGTTCAGGGGCTCTGATGAAACCTGGATTGACCATATCTAGACCCACAGCTGGATGAGACATAAGGCTGGACACTCTTGGGGCTGAGAGGATTGGTGAGGTTGGGTGAGCAAACACAGACCCTTTAAAGTAATACTGCGTGGTACCCATGCCATGGGTCCCAAATCTCCAGGTTCAAGGGCATCTTCCTACATCGAAAACATGCCTGGGAAACCCAGAAGATGGTACACCGTGTGATCGGGAAAGGTTTCTAAAACGCACCTCATTTCTCCTCTCCTTGTGCTCGGGTTCGCCATTCCAGCCGCTTCACTAACAATCTCCCTACGTGGAGAATCAGCACCGTTGACCTCCTGTTTCGTACAGGTCGCAATTTGTCCTGAGGATGAACGGGAAGAGGGGGAACCAATGAGAGACTAGCTCTAGGTGTTGGGACAGGCACAGGTCACTCTATTTTCCCATCAGGAAGAAGAATGAACCACAGGCTCAGCCTGCCCCCCGGAACCAGAATAGGGCCTGAAGCAATCCTGCGCTTTTGCGGCCAGCTCCCAAAAAAGCGAGTTGACACATGGAGCTCAGGGGCACTGCAATTCACAAACCTGCAGAGTTGTAAATGATAACTCTTGTCCACAAATATATTGAGGGAAGGCAACGAAGAGGATTTGAAAGCAAGGCAGAATTGCAGGAAACCGGTTTCAGGAGGTAGATTCGACTCGCCTTGAAAGCACATGAAAAGCGGCAAAGCGTTGACAATGATGCCCTTGCCCAAAAAGGGCGTATGCGTTTTTTCCTGAATATATTCAGGAAAAAACGCATACGCCCTTTTTGGCCAACCAAGCAAGCCGGAAAGGCAAATCGGCGCTACAAAGAAGTCTCGCTTGCCAGCGGTCAAAAGGGCCATGCTGAAAAAAGTGTAAAAACCAGAAATGCAGGACAGGCCATGGAGACATGGGAGCCTTGCTACGCTGATGGGCGGGATGGAAATTGCCAACAGCCACTCTGGAGAAGTGTACGCTGCGTCCTGAAACGTATAATAAACACAGCTTAGAGAGCATAGGGCACTTCCACTCACGCGCGTAGAAATCGGGAAACCTAAAAATCAACAAGACACAGGCACCCCAAAATTTAGGGCTGCTCTGTTTCCAAGAACCTCCACTTCGGTACACCTTAAATATCCCAGGAAAGAGAAAAATGGATAAAGAAGTTGTGGTACTTATGCACAATGGAATATCACTCAGCCATGAAATCAGTGTCATAAGGCTAGTAGCAGCATGATGAGTGGATTTAGGGACGATGACTCTAAGTGAAGTAAGTCACACAGAAAAGGACACTTATCCTAAGATATGACTTATAGAGGGAATGTCAAAATCGCTACACCTGAACTGAATTCCAAAACACAACAGAGTCACACATTTAGAAAACACACTATGGCTGCTTAAAGGGAAAGGTGAGGTGGGGCGATGCATAAAACAAGGGTTTGAAATTAGCTCAGATACCGTTCCACAAGCCAAATATGTAACAGACAAGACCTACTCCCTGCTCAGTGAACTGGACTCAACACCCCCTATTCACCACCCAAGAATATATCTGACTAGGAAGAGTCTTAAAACCTATGTATTGATATCTCTCTGGAAGTGAATCAAGAGGGTGTAAAGCCGCATAAACACAGCAAGGAAAAGAAGCTAAACCCCCTTATAAAAATTGACTACTTAAAAAAAAAAAACCCATAAAACAAAGACAGTGAAAGAGAGAGAAATTCTTACAAAATCCCTTCAGGGGCTCTGATGCAACCTGGATTGACCATATCTAGACCCACAGCTGGATGAGACATAAGGCTGGACACTCTTGGGGCTCAGAGGATTGGTGAGGTTGGGTGAGCAAACGCAGACCCTTTAAAGTAATACTGCGTGGTACCCATGCCATGGGTCCCAAATCTCCAGGTTCAAGGGCAACTTCCTACATCGAAAACATGCCTGGGAAACCCAGAAGATGGTACACCGTGTGATCGGGAAAGGTTTCTAAAACGCACCTCATTTCTCCTCTCCTTGTGCTCGGGTTCGCCATTCCAGCCGCTTCACTAACAATCTCCCTACGTGGAGAATCAGCACCGTTGACCTCCTGTTTCGTACAGGTCGCAATTTTTCCCGAGGATGAACGGGAAGAGGGGGAACCAATTAGAGACTAGCTCTAGGTGTTGGGACAGGCACAGGTCACTCTATTTTCCCATCAGGAAGAAGAATGAACCACAGGCTCAGCCTGCCCCCCGGAACCAGAATAGGGCCTGAAGCAATCCTGCGCTTTTGCGGCCAGCTCCCAAAAAAGCGAGTTGACAAATGGAGCTCAGGGGCACTGCAATTCACAAACCTGCAGAGTTGTAAATGATAACTCTCGTCCACAAATATATTGAGGGAAGGCAACGAAGAGGATTTGAAAGCAAGGCAGAATTGCAGGAAACCGGTTTCAGGAGGTAGATTCGACTCGCCTTGAAAGCACATGAAAAGCGGCAAAGCGTTGACAATGATGCCCTTGGCTAAAAAGGGCGTATGCGTTTTTTCCTGAATATATTCAGGAAAAAACGCATACGCCCTTTTTGGCCAACCAAGCAAGCCGGAAAGGCAAATCGGCGCTACAAAGAAGTCTCGCTTGCCAGAGGTCAAAAGGGCCATGCTGAAAAAAGTGTAAAAACCGGAAATGCAGGACAGGCCATGGAGACATGGGAGCCTTGCTACGCTGATGGGCGGGGTGGAAATTGCCAACAGCCACTCTGGAGAAGTGTACGCTGCGTCCTGAAACATGTAATAAACACAGCTTAGAGAGCATAGGGCACTTCCACTCATGGGCGTAGAAATCGGGAAACCTAAAATTCGACAAGACACAGGCACCCCAAAGTTCAGGGCTGCTCTGTTTCCAAGAACCTCCACTTCGGTACACCTTAAATATCCCAGGAAAGAGAAAAATGGATAAAGAAGTTGTGGTACTTATGCACAATGGAATATCACTCAGCCATAAATCAGTGTCATAAGGCTAGTAGCAGCATGATGAGTGGATTTAGGGACGATGACTCTAAGTGAAGTAAGTCACACAGAAAAGGACACTTATCCTAAGATATCACTTATAGAGGGAATGTCAAAATCGCTACACCTGAACTGAATTCCAAAACACAACAGAGTCACACATTTAGAAAACACACTATGGCTGCTTAACGGGAAAGGTGAGGTGGGGCGATGCATAAAACAAGGGTTTGAAATTAGCTCAGATACCGTTCCACAAGCCAAATATGTAACAGACAAGACCTACTCCCTGCTCAGTGAACTGGACTCAACACCCCCTATTCACCACCCAAGAATATATCTGACTAGGAAGAGTCTTAAAACCTATGTATTGATATCTCTCTGGAAGTGAATCAAGAGGGTGTAAAGCGGCATAAACACAGCAAGGAAAAGAAGCTAAACCCCCTTATAAAAATTAACTACTTAAAAAAAAAAACCCATAAAACAAAGACAGTGAAAGAGAGAGAAATTCTTACAAAATCCGTTCAGGGGCTCTGATGCAACCTGGATTGACCATATCTAGACGCACAGCTGGATGAGACATAAGGCTGGAAACTCTTGGGGCTGAGAGGATTGGTGAGGTTGGGTGAGCAAACGCAGACCCTTTAAAGTAATACTGCGTGGTACCCATGCCATGAGTCCCAAATCTCCAGGTTCAAGGGCATCTTCCTACATCGAAAACATGCCTGGGAAACCCAGAAGATGGTACACCGTGTGATCGGGAAAGGTTTCTAAAACGCACCTCATTTCTCCTCTCCTTGTGCTCGGGTTCGCCATTCCAGCCGCTTCACTAACAATCTCCCTACGTGGAGAATCAGCACCGTTGACCTCCTGTTTCGTACAGGTTGCAGTTTGTCCCGAGGATGAACGGGAAGAGGGGGAACCAATGAGAGACTAGCTCTAGGTGTTGGGACAGGCACAGGTCACTCTATTTTCCCATCAGGAAGAAGAATGAACCACAGGCTCAGCCTGCCCCCCAGAACCAAAATAGGGCCTGAAGCAATCCTGCGCTTTTGCGGCCAGCTCCCAAAAAAGCGAGTAGACAAATGGAGCTCAGGGGCACTGCAATTCACAAACGTGCAGAGTTATAAATGATAACTCTCGTCCATAAATATATTGAGGGAAGGCAACGAAGAGGATTTGAAAGCAAGGCAGAATTGCAGGAAACCGGTTTCAGGAGGTAGATTCGACTCGCCTTGAAAGCACATGAAAAGCGGCAAAGCGTTGACAATGATGCCCTTGGCCATAAAGGGCGTATGCGTTTTTTCCTGAATATATTCAGGAAAAAACGCATACGCCCTTTTTGGCCAACCAAGCAAGCCGGAAAGGCAAATCGGCGCTACAAAGAAGTCTCGCTTGCCAGAGGTCAAAAGGGCCATGCTGAAAAATGTGTAAAAACCAGAAATGCAGGACAGGCCATGGAGACATGAGAGCCTTGCTACGCTGATGGGCGGGGTGGAAATTGCCAACAGCCACTCTGGAGAAGTGTACGCTGCGTCCTGAAACATGGAATAAACACAGCTTAGAGAGCATAGGGCACTTCCACTCATGGGCGTAGAAATCGGGAAACCTAAAAATCAACAAGACACAGGCACCCCAAAGTTTAGGGCTGCTCTGTTTCCAAGAACCTCCACTTCGGTACACCTTAAATATCCCAGGAAAGAGAAAAATGGATAAAGAAGTTGTGGTACTTATGCACAATGGAATATCACTCAGCCATGAAATCAGTGTCATAAGGCTAGTAGCAGCATGATGAGTGGATTTAGGGACGATGACTCTAAGTGAAGTAAGTCACACAGAAAAGGAAACTTATCCTAAGTTATCACTTGTAGAGGGAATGTCAAAATCGCTACACCTGAATTGAATTGCAAAACAGAACAGAGTCACACATTTAGAAAACACACTATGGCTGCTTAACGGGAAAGCTGAGGTGGGGCGATGCATAAAACAAGGGTTTGAAATTAGCTCAGATACCGTTCCACAAGCCAAATATTTAATAGACAAGACCTACTCCCTGCTCAGTGAACTGGACTCAACACCCCCTATTCACCGCCCAAGAATATATCTGACTAGGAAGAGTCTTAAAACCTATGTATTGATATCTCTCTGGAAGTGAATCAAGAGGGTGTAAAGCGGCATAAACACAGCAAGGAAAAGAAGCTAAACCCCCTTATAAAAATTGACTACTTAAAAAAAAAACCCATAAAACAAAGACAGTGAAAGAGAGAGAAATTCTTACAAAATCCGTTCAGGGGCTCTGATGCAACCTGGATTGACCATATCTAGACCCACAGCTGGATGAGACATAAGGCTGGACACTCTTGGGGCTGAGAGGATTGGTGAGGTTGGGTGAGCAAACGCAGACCCTTTAAAGTAATACTGCGTGGTACCCATGCCATGGGTCCCAAATCTCCAGCTTCAAGGGCATCTTCCTACATCGAAAACATGCCTGGGAAACCCAGAAGATGGTACACCGTGTGATCGGGAAAGGTTTCTAAAACGCACCTCATTTCTCCTCTCCTTGTGCTCGGGTTCGCCATTCCAGCCGCTTCACTAACAATCTCCCTACGTGGAGAATCAGCACCGTTGACCTCCTGTTTCGTACAGGTCGCAATTTGTCCCGAGGATGAACGGGAAGAGGGGGAACCAATGAGAGACTAGCTCTAGGTGTTGGGACAGGCACAGGTCACTCTATTTTCCCATCAGGAAGAAGAATGAACCACAGGCTCAGCCTGCCCCCCGGAACCAGAATAGGGCCTGAAGCAATCCTGCGCTTTTGCGGCCAGCTCCCAAAAAAGCGAGTTGACACATGGAGCTCAGGGGCACTGCAATTCACAAACCCGCAGAGTTATAAATGATAACTCTCGTCCACAAATATATTGAGGGAAGGCAACGAAGAGGATTTGAAAGCAAGGCAGAATTGCAGGAAACCGATTTCAGGAGGTAGATTCGACTCGCCTTGAAAGCACATGAAAAGCGGCAAAGCGTTGACAATGATGCCCTTGGCCAAAAAGGGCGTATGCGTTTTTTCCTGAATATATTCAGGAAAAAACGCATACGCCCTTTTTGGCCAACCAAGCAAGCCGGAAAGGCAAATCGGCGCTACAAAGAAGTCTCGCTTGCCAGCGGTCAAAAGGGCCATGCTGAAAAATGTGTAAAAACCAGAAATGCAGGACAGGCCATGGAGACATGAGAGCCTTGCTACGCTGATGGGCGGGGTGGAAATTGCCAACAGCCACTCTGGAGAAGTGTACGCTGCGTCCTGAAACATGGAATAAACACAGCTTAGAGAGCATAGGGCACTTCCACTCATGGGCGTAGAAATCGGGAAACCTAAAAATCAACAAGACACAGGCACCCCAAAGTTTAGGGCTGCTCTGTTTCCAAGAACCTCCACTTCGGTACACCTTAAATATCCCAGGAAAGAGAAAAATGGATAAAGAAGTTGTGGTACTTATGCACAATGGAATATCACTCAGCCATGAAATCAGTGTCATAAGGCTAGTAGCAGCATGATGAGTGGATTTAGGGACGATGACTCTAAGTGAAGTAAGTCACACAGAAAAGGAAACTTATCCTAAGTTATCACTTGTAGAGGGAATGTCAAAATCGCTACACCTGAATTGAATTGCAAAACAGAACAGAGTCACACATTTAGAAAACACACTATGGCTGCTTAACGGGAAAGCTGAGGTGGGGCGATGCATAAAACAAGGGTTTGAAATTAGCTCAGATACCGTTCCACAAGCCAAATATTTAATAGACAAGACCTACTCCCTGCTCAGTGAACTGGACTCAACACCCCCTATTCACCGCCCAAGAAAATATCTGACTAGGAAGAGTCTTAAAACCTATGTATTGATATCTCTCTGGAAGTGAATCAAGAGGGTGTAAAGCGGCATAAACACAGCAAGGAAAAGAAGCTAAACCCCCTTATAAAAATTGACTACTTAAAAAAAAAACCCATAAAACAAAGACAGTGAAAGAGAGAGAAATTCTTACAAAATCCTTTCAGGGGCTCTGATGCAAACTGCATTGACCATATCTAGACCCACAGCTGGATGAGACATAAGGCTGGACACTCTTGGGGCTGAGAGGATTGGTGAGGTTGGGTGAGCAAACGCAGACCCTTTAAAGTAATACTGCGTGGTACCCATGCCATGGGTCCCAAATCTCCAGGTTCAAGGGCATCTTCCTACATCGAAAACATGCCTGGGAAACCCAGAAGATGGTACACCGTGTGATCGGGAAAGGTTTCTAAAACGCACCTCATTTCTCCTCTCCTTGTGCTCGGGTTCGCCATTCCAGCCGCTTCACTAACAATCTCCCTACGTGGAGAATCAGCACCGTTGACCTCCTGTTTCGTACAGGTCGCAATTTGTCCCGAGGATGAACGGGAAGAGGGGGAACCAATGAGAGACTAGCTCTAGGTGTTGGGACAGGCACAGGTCACTCTATTTTCCCATCAGGAAGAAGAATGAACCACAGGCTCAGCCTGCCCCCCGGAACCAGAATAGGGCCTGAAGCAATCCTGCGCTTTTGCGGCCAGCTCCCAAAAAAGCGAGTTGACACATGGAGCTCAGGGGCACTGCAATTCACAAACCTGCAGAGTTGTAAATGATAACTCTCGTCCACAAATATATTGAGGGAAGGCAACGAAGAGGATTTGAAAGCAAGGCAGAATTGCAGGAAACCGGTTTCAGGAGGTAGATTCGAATCGCCTTGAAAGCACATGAAAAGCGGCAAAGCGTTGACAATGATGCCCTTGGCCAAAAAGGGCGTATGCGTTTTTTCCTGAATATATTCAGGAAAAAACGCATACGCCCTTTTTGGCCAACCAAGCAAGCCGGAAAGGCAAATCGGCGCTACAAAGAAGTCTGGCTTGCCAGAGGTCAAAAGGGCCATGCTGAAAAAAGTGTAAAAACCGGAAATGCAGGACAGGCCATGGAGACATGGGAGCCTTGCTACGCTGATGGGCGGGATGGAAATTGCCAACAGCCACTCTGGAGAAGTGTACGCTGCGTCCTGAAACATGGAATAAACACAGCTTAGAGAGCATAGGGCACTTCCACTCATGGGCGTAGAAATCGGGAAACCTAAAAATCAACAAGACACAGGCACCCCAAAGTTTAGGGCTGCTCTGTTTCCAAGAACCTCCACTTCGGTACACCTTAAATATCCCAGGAAAGAGAAAAATGGATAAAGAAGTTGTGGTACTTATGCACAATGGAATATCACTCAGCCATAAATCAGTGTCATAAGGCTAGTAGCAGCATGATGAGTGGATTTAGGGACGATGACTCTAAGTGAAGTAAGTCACACAGAAAAGGACACTTATCCTAAGATATCACTTATAGAGGGAATGTCAAAATCGCTACACCTGAACTGAATTCCAAAACACAACAGAGTCACACATTTAGAAAACACACTATGGCTGCTTAACGGGAAAGGTGAGGTGGGGCGATGCATAAAACAAGGGTTTGAAATTAGCTCAGATACCGTTCCACAAGCCAAATATGTAATAGACAAGACCTACTCCCTGCTCAGTGAACTGGACTCAACACCCCCTATTCACCACCCAAGAATATATCTGACTAGGAAGAGTCTTAAAACATATGTATTGATATCTCTCTGGAAGTGAATCAAGAGGGTGTAAAGCGGCATAAACACAGCAAGGAAAAGAAGCTAAACCCCCTTATAAAAACTGACTACTTAAAAAAAAAACCCATAAAACAAAGACAGTGAAAGAGAGAGAAATTCTTACAAAATCCGTTCAGGGGCTCTGATGCAACCTGGATTGACCATATCTAGACCCACAGCTGGATGAGACATAAGGCTGGACACTCTTGGGGCTGAGAGGATTGGTGAGGTTGGGTGAGCAAACGCAGACCCTTTAAAGTAATACTGCGTGGTACCCATGCCATGGGTCCCAAATCTCCAGGTTCAAGGGCATCTTCCTACATCGAAAACATGCCTGGGAAACCCAGAAGATGGTACACCGTGTGATCGGGAAAGGTTTCTAAAACGCACCTCATTTCTCCTCTCCTTGTGCTCGGGTTCGCCATTCCAGCCGCTTCACTAACAATCTCCCTACGTGGAGAATCAGCACCGTTGACCTCCTGTTTCGTACAGGTCGCAATTTGTCCCGAGGATGAACGGGAAGAGGGGGAACCAATGAGAGACTAGCTCTAGGTGTTGGGACAGGCACAGGTCACTCTATTTTCCCATCAGGAAGAAGAATGAACCACAGGCTCAGCCTGCCCCCCGGAACCAGAATAGGGCCTGAAGCAATCCTGCGCTTTTGCGGCCAGCTCCCAAAAAAGCGAGTTGACACATGGAGCTCAGGGGCACTGCAATTCACAAACCTGCAGAGTTATAAATGATAACTCTCGTCCACAAATATATTGAGGGAAGGCAACGAAGAGGATTTGAAAGCAAGGCAGAATTGCAGGAAACCGATTTCAGGAGGTAGATTCGACTCGCCTTGAAAGCACATGAAAAGCGGCAAAGCGTTGACAATGATGCCCTTGGCCAAAAAGGGCGTATGCGTTTTTTCCTGAATATATTAGGAAAAACGCATACGCCCTTTTTGGCCAACCAAGCAAGCCGGAAAGGCAAATCGGCGCTACAAAGAAGTCTGGCTTGCCAGAGGTCAAAAGGGCCATGCTGAAAAATGTGTAAAAACCAGAAATGCAGGACAGGCCATGGAGACATGGGAGCCTTGCTACGCTGATGGGCGGGGTGGAAATTGCCAACAGCCACTCTGGAGAAGTGTACGCTGCGTCCTGAAACATGGAATAAACACAGCTTAGAGAGCATAGGGCACTTCCACTCATGGGCGTAGAAATCGGGAAACCTAAAAATCAACAAGACACAGGCACCCCAAAGTTTAGGGCTGCTCTGTTTCCAAGAACCTCCACTTCGGTACACCTTAAATATCCCAGGAAAGAGAAAAATGGATAAAGAAGTTGTGGTACTTATGCACAATGGAATATCACTCAGCCATGAAATCAGTGTCATAAGGCTAGTAGCAGCATGATGAGTGGATTTAGGGACGATGACTCTAAGTGAAGTAAGTCACACAGAAAAGGAAACTTATCCTAAGTTATCACTTGTAGAGGGAATGTCAAAATCGCTACACCTGAATTGAATTGCAAAACAGAACAGAGTCACACATTTAGAAAACACACTATGGCTGCTTAACGGGAAAGCTGAGGTGGGGCGATGCATAAAACAAGGGTTTGAAATTAGCTCAGATACCGTTCCACAAGCCAAATATTTAATAGACAAGACCTACTCCCTGCTCAGTGAACTGGACTCAACACCCCCTATTCACCGCCCAAGAATATATCTGACTAGGAAGAGTCTTAAAACCTATGTATTGATATCTCTCTGGAAGTGAATCAAGAGGGTGTAAAGCGGCATAAACACAGCAAGGAAAAGAAGCTAAACCCCCTTATAAAAATTGACTACTTAAAAAAAAAAACCCATAAAACAAAGACAGTGAAAGAGAGAGAAATTCTTACAAAATCCTTTCAGGGGCTCTGATGCAAACTGCATTGACCATATCTAGACCCACAGCTGGATGAGACATAAGGCTGGACACTCTTGGGGCTGAGAGGATTGGTGAGGTTGGGTGAGCAAACGCAGACCCTTTAAAGTAATACTGCGTGGTACCCATGCCATGGGTCCCAAATCTCCAGGTTCAAGGGCATCTTCCTACATCGAAAACATGCCTGGGAAACCCAGAAGATGGTACACCGTGTGATCGGGAAAGGTTTCTAAAACGCACCTCATTTCTCCTCTCCTTGTGCTCGGGTTCGCCATTCCAGCCGCTTCACTAACAATCTCCCTACGTGGAGAATCAGCACCGTTGACCTCCTGTTTCGTACAGGTCGCAATTTGTCCCGAGGATGAACGGGAAGAGGGGGAACCAATTAGAGACTAGCTCTAGGTGTTGGGACAGGCACAGGTCACCCTATTTTCCCATCAGGAAGAAGAATGAACCACAGGCTCAGCCTGGCCCCCGGAACCAGAATAGGGCCTGAAGCAATCCTGCGCTTTTGCGCGAGCTCCCAAAAAAGCGAGTTGACAAATGGAGCTCAGGGGCACTGCAATTCACAAACCTGCAAAGTTGTAAATGATAACTCTTGTCCACATATATATTGAGGGAAGGCAACGAAGAGGATTTGAAAGCAAGGCAGAATTGCAGGAAACCGGTTTCAGGAGGTAGATTCGACTCGCCTTGAAAGCACATGAAAAGCGGCAAAGCTTTGACAATGATGCCCTTGGCCAAAAAGGACGTATGCGTTTTTTCCTGAATATATTCAGGAAAAAACGCATACGTCCTTTTTGGCCAACCAAGCAAGCCAGAAAGGCAAATCGGCGCTACAAAGAAGTCTCGCTTGCCAGAGGTCAAAAGGGCCATGCTGAAAAAAGTGTAAAAACCGGAAATGCAGGACAGGCCATGGAGACATGGGAGCCTTGCTACGCTGATGGGCGGGATGGAAATTGCCAACAGCCACTCTGGAGAAGTGTACGCTGCGTCCTGAAACATGTAATAAACACAGCTTAGAGAGCATAGGGCACTTCCACTCATGGGCGTAAAATCGGGAAACCTAAAAATCAACAAGACACAGGCACCCCAAAGTTTAGGGCTGCACTGTTTCCAAGAACCTCCACTTCGGTACACCTTAAATATCCCAGGAAAGAGAAAAATGGATAAAGAAGTTGTGGTACTTATGCACAATGGAATATCACTCAGCCATAAATCAGTGTCATAAGGCTAGTAGCAGCATGATGAGTGGATTTAGGGACGATGACTCTAAGTGAAGTAAGTCACACAGAAAAGGACACGTATCCTAAGATATCACTTATAGAGGGAATGTCAAAATCGCTACACCTGAACTGAATTCCAAAACACAACAGAGTCACACATTTAGAAAACACACTATGGCTGCTTAACGGGAAAGGTGAGGTGGGGCGATGCATAAAACAAGGGTTTGAAATTAGCTCAGATACCGTTCCACAAGCCAAATATGTAATAGACAAGACCTACTCCCTGCTCAGTGAACTGGACTCAACACCCCCTATTCACCGCCCAAGAATATATCTGACTAGGAAGAGTCTTAAAACCTATGTATTGATATCTCTCTGGAAGTGAATCAAGAGGGTGTAAAGCGGCATAAACACAGCAGGGAAAAGCAGCTAAATCCCGTTATAAAAATAGGCTACTTAAAAAAAAAAAACCCATAAAACAAAGACAGTGAAAGAGAGAGAAATTCTTACAAAATCCGTTCAGGGGCTCTGATGAAACCTGGATTGACCATATGTAGACCCACAGCTGGATGAGACATAAGGCTGGACACTCTTGGGGCTGAGAGGATTGGTGAGGTTGGGTGAGCAAACACAGACCCTTTAAAGTAATACTGCGTGGTACCCATGCCATGGGTCCCAAATCTCCAGGTTCAAGGGCATCTTCCTACATCGAAAACATGCCTGGGAAACCCAGAAGATGGTACACCGTGTGATCGGGAAAGGTTTCTAAAACGCACCTCATTTCTCCTCTCCTTGTGCTCGGGTTCGCCTTTCCAGCCGCTTCACTAACAATCTCCCTACGTGGAGAATCAGCACCGTTGACCTCCTGTTTCGTACAGGTCGCAATTTGTCCTGAGGATGAACGGGAAGAGGGGGAACCAATGAGAGACTAGCTCTAGGTGTTGGGACAGGCACAGGTCACTCTATTTTCCCATCAGGAAGAAGAATGAACCACAGGCTCAGCCTGCCCCCCGGAACCAGAATAGGGCCTGAAGCAATCCTGCGCTTTTGCGGCCAGCTCCCAAAAAAGCGAGTTGACAAATGGAGCTCAGGGGCACTGCAATTCACAAACCTGCAGAGTTGTAAATGATAACTCTTGTCCACAAATATATTGAGGGAAGGCAACGAAGAGGATTTGAAAGCAAGGCAGAATTGCAGGAAACCGGTTTCAGGAGGTAGATTCGACTCGCCTTGAAAGCACATGAAAAGCGGCAAAGCGTTGACAATGATGCCCTTGCCCAAAAAGGGCGTATGCGTTTTTTCCTGAATATATTCAGGAAAAAACGCATACGCCCTTTTTGGCCAACCAAGCAAGCCGGAAAGGCAAATCGGCGCTACAAAGAAGTCTCGCTTGCCAGAGGTCAAAAGGGCCATGCTGAAAAAAGTGTAAAAACCGGAAATGCAGGACAGGCCATGGAGACATGGGAGCCTTGCTACGCTGATGGGCGGGGTGGAAATTGCCAACAGCCACTCTGGAGAAGTGTACGCTGCGTCCTGAAACATGTAATAAACACAGCTTAGAGAGCATAGGGCACTTCCACTCATGGGCGTAGAAATCGGGAAACCTAAAATTCAACAAGACACAGGCACCCCAAAGTTCAGGGCTGCTCTGTTTCCAAGAACCTCCACTTCGGTACACCTTAAATATCCCAGGAAAGAGAAAAATGGATAAAGAAGTTGTGGTACTTATGCACAATGGAATATCACTCAGCCATAAATCAGTGTCATAAGGCTAGTAGCAGCATGATGAGTGGATTTAGGGACGATGACTCTAAGTGAAGTAAGTCACACAGAAAAGGACACTTATCCTAAGATATCACTTATAGAGGGAATGTCAAAATCGCTACACCTGAACTGAATTCCAAAACACAACAGAGTCACACATTTAGAAAACACACTATGGCTGCTTAACGGGAAAGGTGAGGTGGGGCGATGCATAAAACAAGGGTTTGAAATTAGCTCAGATACCGTTCCAGAAGCCAAATATGTAATAGACAAGACCTACTCCCTGCTCAGTGAACTGGACTCAACACCCCCTATTCACCACCCAAGAATATATCTGACTAGGAAGAGTCTTAAAACCTATGTATTGATATCTCTCTGGAAGTGAATCAAGAGGGTGTAAAGCGGCATAAACACAGCAAGGAAAAGAAGCTAAACCCCCTTATAAAAATTGACTACTTAAAAAAAAAAACCCATAAAACAAAGACAGTGAAAGAGAGAGAAATTCTTACAAAATCCGTTCAGGGGCTCTGATGCAACCTGGATTGACCATATCTAGACGCACAGCTGGATGAGACATAAGGCTGGAAACTCTTGGGGCTGAGAGGATTGGTGAGGTTGGGTGAGCAAACGCAGACCCTTTAAAGTAATACTGCGTGGTACCCATGCCATGAGTCCCAAATCTCCAGGTTCAAGGGCATCTTCCTACATCGAAAACATGCCTGGGAAACCCAGAAGATGGTACACCGTGTGATCGGGAAAGGTTTCTAAAACGCACCTCATTTCTCCTCTCCTTGTGCTCGGGTTCGCCATTCCAGCCGCTTCACTAACAATCTCCCTACGTGGAGAATCAGCACCGTTGACCTCCTGTTTCGTACAGGTTGCAATTTGTCCCGAGGATGAACGGGAAGAGGGGGAACCAATGAGAGACTAGCTCTAGGTGTTGGGACAGGCACAGGTCACTCTATTTTCCCATCAGGAAGAAGAATGAACCACAGGCTCAGCCTGCCCCCCGGAACCAGAATAGGGCCTGAAGCAATCCTGCGCTTTTGCGGCCAGCTCCCAAAAAAGCGAGTTGACAAATGGAGCTCAGGGGCACTGCAATTCACAAACCTGCAGAGTTATAAATGATAACTCTCGTCCATAAATATATTGAGGGAAGGCAACGAAGAGGATTTGAAAGCAAGGCAGATTTGCAGGAAACAGATTTCAGGAGGTACATTGGACTCGCCTTTAAAGCACATGAAAAGCGGCAAAACGTTGACAATGATGCCCTTGGCCAAAAAGGGCGTATGCGTTTTTTCCTGAATATATTCAGGAAAAAACGCATACGCCCTTTTTGGCCAACCAAGCAAGCAGGAAAGGGCAAATCAGCGCTACAAAGAAGTCTCGCTTGCCCTCGGTCAAAAGGGCCATGCTGAAAAAAGTGTAAAAACCAGAAAAGCAGGACAGGCCATGGAGACATGGGAGCCTTGCTACGCTGATGGGCGGGATGTAAATTGCCAACAGGCACTCTGGAGAAGTGTACGGTGTGTCCTGAAGCAAGTAACAAACACAGCTTAGAGAGCATAGGGCACTTCCACTCATGGGCGTATAAATTGGGAAAAGTAAAAATCAACAAGACACAGGCACCCCAATCTTTACGGCTGCTCTGTTTCCAAGAACCGCCACTTCGGTACACCTTCAATATCCCAGGAAAGAGAAAAATAGATAAAGAAATGGTGGTATTTGGCACAACGGAATATCACTCAGCCATGAAATCAGTGTCATAAGGCTAGTTAGCAGCATGATGAGTGGATTTAGGTACGATGATTCTAAGTGAAATAAGTCACATAGAAAAAGGCCCTTATCCTAAGATATTGCTTATAGAGGGAATGTCAAAATCGCTACACTTGAACTGAATTACAAAACAGAACAGAGTCACACCTTTAGAAGACACACTATGGCTGCTTAACGGGAAAGGTGAGGTGGGGTGATGCATAAAACAAGGGTTTGAAATTAGCTCAGAGACCGTTCCATAAGCCAAATATGTAATAGACAAGGCCTACTCCCTGCTCAGTGAACTGGACTCAACACCCCCTAGTCACCGCACAAGAATATATCTGACTAGTAAGAATCTGAAAACCTATGTATCGATATCTCTCTGCAAGTGAATCAAGAGGGTGTAAAGCGGCATAAACACAGCAGGGAAAAGCAGTCAAGCCCCATTCTAAACACTAATTACTTTAAAAAACCCACAAAAGAAAGACAGTGAAAGAGAGAGAAATTCTTACAAAATCCGTTCAGGGTCTCTGATGCAACCTGGATTGACCGTATCTAGACCCACAGCTAGATGAGACATAAGGCTGGACACTCTTGGGGCTGAGAGGATTAGTGAGGTTGGGTGAGCAAACACAGATATTTTAAAGTAATAACGTGGGGTACCCACCCCATGGGTCTCAAATCTCCAGATACAAGGGCATCTTCCTACATCAAAACATGCATGGGAAATCCAGAGGATGGTATGCCGTGAGATCGGGAAAGGTTTCTAAAACGGACCTCATTTCTCCTCTCCTTGTGCTCGGTTTCGCCATTCCAGCCGCTTGACTAACCATCTCCCTACTTGGAGAATCACCACCTTTTACCTCCTGTTTCGTACAGGTTGCAATTTGTCCTGAGGATGAACGGGAAGACGGGGAACCAACGAGAGACTACCCCTAGGTGTTGGGACAGGCACAGGTCACTCCATTTTCCCATCAGGAAGAAGAATGAACCACAGGCTCAGCCTGCCCCCCAGAACCAAAATAGGGCCTGAAGCAATCCTGCGCTTTTGCGGCCAGCTCCCAAAAAAGCGAGTAGACAAATGGAGCTCAGGGGCACTGCAATTCACAAACGTGCAGAGTTATAAATGATAACTCTCGTCCATAAATATATTGAGGGAAGGCAACGAAGAGGATTTGAAAGCAAGACAGATTTGCAGGAAACAGATTTCAGGAGGTACATTCGAATCGCCTTTAAAGCACATGAAAAGCGGCAAAACGTTGACAATGATGCCCTTGGCCAAAAAGGGCGTATGCGTTTTTTCCTGAATATATTCAGGAAAAAACGCATACGCCCTTTTTGGCCAACCAAGCAAGCCGGAAGGGCAAATCAGCGCTACAAAGAAGTCTCGCTTGCCCTCGGTCAAAAGGGCCATGCTGAAAAAAGTGTAAAAACCAGAAAAGCAGGACAGGCCATGGAGACATGGGAGCCTTGCTACGCTGATGGGCGGGATGTAAATTGCCAACAGGCACTCTGGAGAAGTGTACGGTGTGTCCTGAAACAAGTAATAAACACAGCTGAGAGAGCATAGGGCACTTCCACTCATGGGCGTATAAATTGGGAAAACTAAAAATCAACAAGACACAGGCACCCCAAACTTGACGGCTGCTCTGTTTCCAAGAACCTCCACTTCGGTACACCTTCAATATCCCAGGAAAGAGAAAAATGGATAAAGACATGGTGGTACTTGGCACAATGGAATATCACTCAGCCATGAAATCAGTGTCATAAGGCTAGTTAGCAGCATGATGAGTGGATTTAGCGACGATGATTCTAAGTGAAATAAGTCACACAGAAAAAGACACTTATCCTAAGATATCGCTTATAGAGGGAATGTCAAAATCGCTACACTTGAATTGAATTACAAAACAGAACAGAGTCACACCTTTAGAAGACACACTATGGCTGCTTAACGGGAAAGATGAGGTGGGTTGATGCATAAAACAAGGGTTTGAAATTAGCTCAGAGACCGTTCCATAAGCCAAATATGTAATAGACAAGGCCTACTCCCTGCTCAGTGAACTGGACTCAACACCCCCTAGTCACCGCACAAGAATATATCTGACTAGTAAGAATCTGAAAACCTATGTATCGATATCTCTCTGCAAGTGAATCAAGAGGGTGTAAAGTGGCATAAACACAGCAGGGAAAAGCAGCTAAACCCCATTATAAAAATAGACTACTTAAAAAAAAAACCCCATAAAACAAAGACAGTGAAAGAGAGAGAAATTCTTACAAAATCCGTTCAGGGTCTCTGATGCAACCTGGATTGACCATATCTAGACCCACAGCTGGATGAGACATAAGGCTGGACACTCTTGGGGCTGAGAGGATTGGTGAGGTTGGGTGAGCAAACGCAGACCCTTTAAAGTAATACTGCGTGGTACCCATGCCATGGGTCCCAAATCTCCAGGTTCAAGGGCATCTTCCTACATCGAAAACATGCCTGGGAAACCCAGAAGATGGTACACCGTGTGATCGGGAAAGGTTTCTAAAACGCACCTCATTTCTCCTCTCCTTGTGCTCGGGTTCGCCATTCCAGCCGCTTCACTAACAATCTCCCTACGTGGAGAATCAGCACCGTTGACCTCCTGTTTCGTACAGGTCGCAATTTGTCCCGAGGATGAACGGGAAGAGGGGGAACCAATGAGAGACTAGCTCTAGGTGTTGGGACAGGCACAGGTCACTCTATTTTCCCATCAGGAAGAAGAATGAACCACAGGCTCAGCCTGCCCCCCGGAACCAGAATAGGGCCTGAAGCAATCCTGCGCTTTTGCGGCCAGCTCCCAAAAAAGCGAGTTGACACATGGAGCTCAGGGGCACTGCAATTCACAAACCTGCAGAGTTGTAAATGATAACTCTCGTCCACAAATATATTGAGGGAAGGCAACGAAGAGGATTTGAAAGCAAGGCAGAATTGCAGGAAACCGGTTTCAGGAGGTAGATTCGACTCGCCTTGAAAGCACATGAAAAGCGGCAAAGCGTTGACAATGATGCCCTTGGCCAAAAAGGGCGTATGCGTTTTTTCCTGAATATATTCAGGAAAAAACGCATACGCCCTTTTTGGCCAACCAAGCAAGCCGGAAAGGCAAATCGGCGCTACAAAGAAGTCTGGCTTGCCAGAGGTCAAAAGGGCCATGCTGAAAAAAGTGTAAAAACCGGAAATGCAGGACAGGCCATGGAGACATGGGAGCCTTGCTACGCTGATGGGCGGGATGGAAATTGCCAACAGCCACTCTGGAGAAGTGTACGCTGCGTCCTGAAACATGGAATAAACACAGCTTAGAGAGCATAGGGCACTTCCACTCATGGGCGTAGAAATCGGGAAACCTAAAAATCAACAAGAAACAGGCACCCCAAAGTTTAGGGCTGCTCTGTTTCCAAGAACCTCCACTTCGGTACACCTTAAATATCCCAGGAAAGAGAAAAATGGATAAAGAAGTTGTGGTACTTATGCACAATGGAATATCACTCAGCCATAAATCAGTGTCATAAGGCTAGTAGCAGCATGATGAGTGGATTTAGGGACGATGACTCTAAGTGAAGTAAGTCACACAGAAAAGGACACTTATCCTAAGATATCACTTATAGAGGGAATGTCAAAATCGCTACACCTGAACTGAATTCCAAAACACAACAGAGTCACACATTTAGAAAACACACTATGGCTGCTTAACGGGAAAGGTGAGGTGGGGCGATGCATAAAACAAGGGTTTGAAATTAGCTCAGATACCGTTCCACAAGCCAAATATGTAATAGACAAGACCTACTCCCTGCTCAGTGAACTGGACTCAACACCCCCTATTCACCACCCAAGAATATATCTGACTAGGAAGAGTCTTAAAACATATGTATTGATATCTCTCTGGAAGTGAATCAAGAGGGTGTAAAGCGGCATAAACACAGCAAGGAAAAGAAGCTAAACCCCCTTATAAAAACTGACTACTTAAAAAAAAAACCCATAAAACAAAGACAGTGAAAGAGAGAGAAATTCTTACAAAATCCGTTCAGGGGCTCTGATGCAACCTGGATTGACCATATCTAGACCCACAGCTGGATGAGACATAAGGCTGGACACTCTTGGGGCTGAGAGGATTGGTGAGGTTGGGTGAGCAAACGCAGACCCTTTAAAGTAATACTGCGTGGTACCCATGCCATGGGTCCCAAATCTCCAGGTTCAAGGGCATCTTCCTACATCGAAAACATGCCTGGGAAACCCAGAAGATGGTACACCGTGTGATCGGGAAAGGTTTCTAAAACGCACCTCATTTCTCCTCTCCTTGTGCTCGGGTTCGCCATTCCAGCCGCTTCACTAACAATCTCCCTACGTGGAGAATCAGCACCGTTGACCTCCTGTTTCGTACAGGTCGCAATTTGTCCCGAGGATGAACGGGAAGAGGGGGAACCAATGAGAGACTAGCTCTAGGTGTTGGGACAGGCACAGGTCACTCTATTTTCCCATCAGGAAGAAGAATGAACCACAGGCTCAGCCTGCCCCCCGGAACCAGAATAGGGCCTGAAGCAATCCTGCGCTTTTGCGGCCAGCTCCCAAAAAAGCGAGTTGACACATGGAGCTCAGGGGCACTGCAATTCACAAACCTGCAGAGTTATAAATGATAACTCTCGTCCACAAATATATTGAGGGAAGGCAACGAAGAGGATTTGAAAGCAAGGCAGAATTGCAGGAAACCGATTTCAGGAGGTAGATTCGACTCGCCTTGAAAGCACATGAAAAGCGGCAAAGCGTTGACAATGATGCCCTTGGCCAAAAAGGGCGTATGCGTTTTTTCCTGAATATATTAGGAAAAAACGCATACGCCCTTTTTGGCCAACCAAGCAAGCCGGAAAGGCAAATCGGCGCTACAAAGAAGTCTCGCTTGCCAGAGGTCAAAAGGGCCATGCTGAAAAAAGTGTAAAAACCGGAAATGCAGGACAGGCCATGGAGACATGGGAGCCTTGCTACGCTGATGGGCGGGATGGAAATTGCCAACAGCCACTCTGGAGAAGTGTACGCTGCGTCCTGAAACATGTAATAAACACAGCTTAGAGAGCATAGGGCACTTCCACTCATGGGCGTAAAATCGGGAAACCTAAAAATCAACAAGACACAGGCACCCCAAAGTTTAGGGCTGCACTGTTTCCAAGAACCTCCACTTCGGTACACCTTAAATATCCCAGGAAAGAGAAAAATGGATAAAGAAGTTGTGGTACTTATGCACAATGGAATATCACTCAGCCATAAATCAGTGTCATAAGGCTAGTAGCAGCATGATGAGTGGATTTAGGGACGATGACTCTAAGTGAAGTAAGTCACACAGAAAAGGACACGTATCCTAAGATATCACTTATAGAGGGAATGTCAAAATCGCTACACCTGAACTGAATTCCAAAACACAACAGAGTCACACATTTAGAAAACACACTATGGCTGCTTAACGGGAAAGGTGAGGTGGGGCGATGCATAAAACAAGGGTTTGAAATTAGCTCAGATACCGTTCCACAAGCCAAATATGTAATAGACAAGACCTACTCCCTGCTCAGTGAACTGGACTCAACACCCCCTATTCACCGCCCAAGAATATATCTGACTAGGAAGAGTCTTAAAACCTATGTATTGATATCTCTCTGGAAGTGAATCAAGAGGGTGTAAAGCGGCATAAACACAGCAGGGAAAAGCAGCTAAATCCCGTTATAAAAATAGGCTACTTAAAAAAAAAAACCCATAAAACAAAGACAGTGAAAGAGAGAGAAATTCTTACAAAATCCGTTCAGGGGCTCTGATGAAACCTGGATTGACCATATCTAGACCCACAGCTGGATGAGACATAACGCTGGACACTCTTGGGCCTCAGAGGATTGGTGAGGTTGGGTGAGCAAACACAGACCCTTTAAAGTAATACTGCGTGGTACCCATGCCATGGGTCCCAAATCTCCAGGTTCAAGGGCATCTTCCTACATCGAAAACATGCCTGGGAAACCCAGAAGATGGTACACCGTGTGATCGGGAAAGGTTTCTAAAACGCACCTCATTTCTCCTCTCCTTGTGCTCGGGTTCGCCATTCCAGCCGCTTCACTAACAATCTCCCTACGTGGAGAATCAGCACCGTTGACCTCCTGTTTCGTACAGGTCGCAATTTGTTCTGAGGATGAACGGGAAGAGGGGGAACCAATGAGAGACTAGCTCTAGGTGTTGGGACAGGCACAGGTCACTCTATTTTCCCATCAGGAAGAAGAATGAACCACAGGCTCAGCCTGCCCCCCGGAACCAGAATAGGGCCTGAAGCAATCCTGCGCTTTTGAGGCCAGCTCCCAAAAAAGCGAGTTGACAAATGGAGCTCAGGGGCACTGCAATTCACAAACCTGCAGAGTTGTAAATGATAACTCTTGTCCACAAATATATTGAGGGAAGGCAACAAAGAGGATTTGAAAGCAAGGCAGAATTGCAGGAAACCGGTTTCAGGAGGTAGATTCGACTCGCCTTGAAAGCACATGAAAAGCGGCAAAGCGTTGACAATGATGCCCTTGCCCAAAAAGGGCGTATGCGTTTTTTCCTGAATATATTCAGGAAAAAACGCATACGCCCTTTTTGGCCAACCAAGCAAGCCGGAAAGGCAAATCGGCGCTACAAAGAAGTCTCGCTTGCCAGCGGTCAAAAGGGCCATGCTGAAAAAAGTGTAAAAACCAGAAATGCAGGACAGGCCATGGAGACATGGGAGCCTTGCTACGCTGATGGGCGGGATGGAAATTGCCAACAGCCACTCTGGAGAAGTGTACGCTGCGTCCTGAAACGTATAATAAACACAGCTTAGAGAGCATAGGGCACTTCCACTCACGCGCGTAGAAATCGGGAAACCTAAAAATCAACAAGACACAGGCACCCCAAAATTTAGGGCTGCTCTGTTTCCAAGAACCTCCACTTCGGTACACCTTAAATATCCCAGGAAAGAGAAAAATGGATAAAGAAGTTGTGGTACTTATGCACAATGGAATATCACTCAGCCATGAAATCAGTGTCATAAGGCTAGTAGCAGCATGATGAGTGGATTTAGGGACGATGACTCTAAGTGAAGTAAGTCACACAGAAAAGGACACTTATCCTAAGATATGACTTATAGAGGGAATGTCAAAATCGCTACACCTGAACTGAATTCCAAAACACAACAGAGTCACACATTTAGAAAACACACTATGGCTGCTTAAAGGGAAAGGTGAGGTGGGGCGATGCATAAAACAAGGGTTTGAAATTAGCTCAGATACCGTTCCACAAGCCAAATATGTAACAGACAAGACCTACTCCCTGCTCAGTGAACTGGACTCAACACCCCCTATTCACCACCCAAGAATATATCTGACTAGGAAGAGTCTTAAAACCTATGTATTGATATCTCTCTGGAAGTGAATCAAGAGGGTGTAAAGCCGCATAAACACAGCAAGGAAAAGAAGCTAAACCCCCTTATAAATATTGACTACTTAAAAAAAAAAAACCCATAAAACAAAGACAGTGAAAGAGAGAGAAATTCTTACAAAATCCCTTCAGGGGCTCTGATGCAACCTGGATTGACCATATCTAGACCCACAGCTGGATGAGACATAAGGCTGGACACTCTTGGGGCTCAGAGGATTGGTGAGGTTGGGTGAGCAAACGCAGACCCTTTAAAGTAATACTGCGTGGTACCCATGCCATGGGTCCCAAATCTCCAGGTTCAAGGGCAACTTCCTACATCGAAAACATGCCTGGGAAACCCAGAAGATGGTACACCGTGTGATCGGGAAAGGTTTCTAAAACACACCTCATTTCTCCTCTCCTTGTGCTCGGGTTCGCCATTCCAGCCGCTTCACTAACAATCTCCCTACGTGGAGAATCAGCACCGTTGACCTCCTGTTTCGTACAGGTCGCAATTTGTCCCGAGGATGAACGGGAAGAGGGGGAACCAATTAGAGACTAGCTCTAGGTGTTGGGACAGGCACAGGTCACTCTATTTTCCCATCAGGAAGAAGAATGAACCACAGGCTCAGCCTGCCCCCCGGAACCAGAATAGGGCCTGAAGCAATCCTGCGCTTTTGCGGCCAGCTCCCAAAAAAGCGAGTTGACAAATGGAGCTCAGGGGCACTGCAATTCACAAACCTGCAGAGTTGTAAATGATAACTCTCGTCCACAAATATATTGAGGGAAGGCAACGAAGAGGATTTGAAAGCAAGGCAGAATTGCAGGAAACCGGTTTCAGGAGGTAGATTCGACTCGCCTTGAAAGCACATGAAAAGCGGCAAAGCGTTGACAATGATGCCCTTGGCTAAAAAGGGCGTATGCGTTTTTTCCTGAATATATTCAGGAAAAAACGCATACGCCCTTTTTGGCCAACCAAGCAAGCCAGAAAGGCAAATCGTCGCTACAAAGAAGTCTCGCTTGCCAGAGGTCAAAAGGGTCATGCTGAAAAAAGTATAAAAACCGGAAATGCAGGACAGGCCATGGAGACATGGGAGCCTTGCTACGCTGATGGGCGGGGTGGAAATTGCCAACAGCCACTCTGGAGAAGTGTACGCTGCGTCCTGAAACATGTAATAAACACAGCTTAGAGAGCATAGGGCACTTCCACTCATGGGCGTAGAAATCGGGAAACCTAAAATTCAACAAGACACAGGCACCCCAAAGTTCAGGGCTGCTCTGTTTCCAAGAACCTCCACTTCGGTACACCTTAAATATCCCAGGAAAGAGAAAAATGGATAAAGAAGTTGTGGTACTTATGCACAATGGAATATCACTCAGCCATAAATCAGTGTCATAAGGCTAGTAGCAGCATGATGAGTGGATTTAGGGACGATGACTCTAAGTGAAGTAAGTCACACAGAAAAGGACACTTATCCTAAGATATCACTTATAGAGGGAATGTCAAAATCGCTACACCTGAACTGAATTCCAAAACACAACAGAGTCACACATTTAGAAAACACACTATGGCTGCTTAACGGGAAAGGTGAGGTGGGGCGATGCATAAAACAAGGGTTTGAAATTAGCTCAGATACCGTTCCAGAAGCCAAATATGTAATAGACAAGACCTACTCCCTGCTCAGTGAACTGGACTCAACACCCCCTATTCACCACCCAAGAATATATCTGACTAGGAAGAGTCTTAAAACCTATGTATTGATATCTCTCTGGAAGTGAATCAAGAGGGTGTAAAGCGGCATAAACACAGCAAGGAAAAGAAGCTAAACCCCCTTATAAAAATTGACTACTTAAAAAAAAAAACCCATAAAACAAAGACAGTGAAAGAGAGAGAAATTCTTACAAAATCCGTTCAGGGGCTCTGATGCAACCTGGATTGACCATATCTAGACGCACAGCTGGATGAGACTTAAGGCTGGAAACTCTTGGGGCTGAGAGGATTGGTGAGGTTGGGTGAGCAAACGCAGACCCTTTAAAGTAATACTGCGTGGTACCCATGCCATGAGTCCCAAATCTCCAGGTTCAAGGGCATCTTCCTACATCGAAAACATGCCTGGGAAACCCAGAAGATGGTACACCGTGTGATCGGGAAAGGTTTCTAAAACGCACCTCATTTCTCCTCTCCTTGTGCTCGGGTTCGCCATTCCAGCCGCTTCACTAACAATCTCCCTACGTGGAGAATCAGCACCGTTGACCTCCTGTTTCGTACAGGTTGCAATTTGTCCCGAGGATGAACGGGAAGAGGGGGAACCAATGAGAGACTAGCTCTAGGTGTTGGGACAGGCACAGGTCACTCTATTTTCCCATCAGGAAGAAGAATGAACCACAGGCTCAGCCTGCCCCCCGGAACCAGAATAGGGCCTGAAGCAATCCTGCGCTTTTGCGGCCAGCTCCCAAAAAAGCGAGTTGACAAATGGAGCTCAGGGGCACTGCAATTCACAAACCTGCAGAGTTATAAATGATAACTCTCGTCCATAAATATATTGAGGGAAGGCAACGAAGAGGATTTGAAAGCAAGGCAGATTTGCAGGAAACAGATTTCAGGAGGTACATTGGACTCGCCTTTAAAGCACATGAAAAGCGGCAAAACGTTGACAATGATGCCCTTGGCCAAAAAGGGCGTATGCGTTCTTTCCTGAATATATTCAGGAAAAAACGCATACGCCCTTTTTGGCCAACCAAGCAAGCAGGAAGGGCAAATCAGCGCTACAAAGAAGTCTCGCTTGCCCTCGGTCAAAAGGGCCATGCTGAAAAAAGTGTAAAAACCAGAAAAGCAGGACAGGCCATGGAGACATGGGAGCCTTGCTACGCTGATGGGCGGGATGTAAATTGCCAACAGGCACTCTGGAGAAGTGTACGGTGTGTCCTGAAGCAAGTAACAAACACAGCTTAGAGAGCATAGGGCACTTCCACTCATGGGCGTATAAATTGGGAAAAGTAAAAATCAGCAAGACACAGGCACCCCAATCTTTACGGCTGCTCTGTTTCCAAGAACCGCCACTTCGGTACACCTTCAATATCCCAGGAAAGAGAAAAATAGATAAAGAAATGGTGGTATTTGGCACAACGGAATATCACTCAGCCATGAAATCAGTGTCATAAGGCTAGTTAGCAGCATGATGAGTGGATTTAGGTACGATGATTCTAAGTGAAATAAGTCACATAGAAAAAGGCCCTTATCCTAAGATATTGCTTATAGAGGGAATGTCAAAATCGCTACACTTGAACTGAATTACAAAACAGAACAGAGTCACACCTTTAGAAGACACACTATGGCTGCTTAACGGGAAAGGTGAGGTGGGGTGATGCATAAAACAAGGGTTTGAAATTAGCTCAGAGACCGTTCCATAAGCCAAATATGTAATAGACAAGGCCTACTCCCTGCTCAGTGAACTGGACTCAACACCCCCTAGTCACCGCACAAGAATATATCTGACTAGTAAGAATCTGAAAACCTATGTATCGATATCTCTCTGCAAGTGAATCAAGAGGGTGTAAAGCGGCATAAACACAGCAGGGAAAAGCAGTCAAGCCCCATTCTAAACACTAATTACTTTAAAAAACCCACAAAAGAAAGACAGTGAAAGAGAGAGAAATTCTTACAAAATCCGTTCAGGGTCTCTGATGCAACCTGGATTGACCGTATCTAGACCCACAGCTAGATGAGACATAAGGCTGGACACTCTTGGGGCTGAGAGGATTAGTGAGGTTGGGTGAGCAAACACAGATATTTTAAAGTAATAACGTGGGGTACCCACCCCATGGGTCTCAAATCTCCAGGTTCAAGGGCATCTTCCTACATCAAAACATGCATGGGAAATCCAGAGGATGGTATGCCGTGAGATCGGGAAAGGTTTCTAAAACGGACCTCATTTCTCCTCTCCTTGTGCTCGGTTTCGCCATTCCAGCCGCTTGACTAACCATCTCCCTACTTGGAGAATCACCACCTTTTACCTCCTGTTTCGTACAGGTTGCAATTTGTCCTGAGGATGAACGGGAAGACGGGGAACCAACGAGAGACTACCCCTAGGTGTTGGGACAGGCACAGGTCACTCCATTTTCCCATCAGGAAGAAGAATGAACCACAGGCTCAGCCTGCCCCCCAGAACCAAAATAGGGCCTGAAGCAATCCTGCGCTTTTGCGGCCAGCTCCCAAAAAAGCGAGTAGACAAATGGAGCTCAGGGGCACTGCAATTCACAAACGTGCAGAGTTATAAATGATAACTCTCGTCCATAAATATATTGAGGGAAGGCAACGAAGAGGATTTGAAAGCAAGACAGATTTGCAGGAAACAGATTTCAGGAGGTACATTCGAATCGCCTTTAAAGCACATGAAAAGCGGCAAAACGTTGACAATGATGCCCTTGGCCAAAAAGGGCGTATGCGTTTTTTCCTGAATATATTCAGGAAAAAACGCATACGCCCTTTTTGGCCAACCAAGCAAGCCGGAAGGGCAAATCAGCGCTACAAAGAAGTCTCGCTTGCCCTCGGTCAAAAGGGCCATGCTGAAAAAAGTGTAAAAACCAGAAAAGCAGGACAGGCCATGGAGACATGGGAGCCTTGCTACGCTGATGGGCGGGATGTAAATTGCCAACAGGCACTCTGGAGAAGTGTACGGTGTGTCCTGAAACAAGTAATAAACACAGCTGAGAGAGCATAGGGCACTTCCACTCATGGGCGTATAAATTGGGAAAACTAAAAATCAACAAGACACAGGCACCCCAAACTTGACGGCTGCTCTGTTTCCAAGAACCTCCACTTCGGTACACCTTCAATATCCCAGGAAAGAGAAAAATGGATAAAGACATGGTGGTACTTGGCACAATGGAATATCACTCAGCCATGAAATCAGTGTCATAAGGCTAGTTAGCAGCATGATGAGTGGATTTAGCGACGATGATTCTAAGTGAAATAAGTCACACAGAAAAAGACACTTATCCTAAGATATCGCTTATAGAGGGAATGTCAAAATCGCTACACTTGAATTGAATTACAAAACAGAACAGAGTCACACCTTTAGAAGACACACTATGGCTGCTTAACGGGAAAGATGAGGTGGGTTGATGCATAAAACAAGGGTTTGAAATTAGCTCAGAGACCGTTCCATAAGCCAAATATGTAATAGACAAGGCCTACTCCCTGCTCAGTGAACTGGACTCAACACCCCCTAGTCACCGCACAAGAATATATCTGACTAGTAAGAATCTGAAAACCTATGTATCGATATCTCTCTGCAAGTGAATCAAGAGGGTGTAAAGTGGCATAAACACAGCAGGGAAAAGCAGCTAAACCCCATTATAAAAATAGACTACTTAAAAAAAAAAACCCCATAAAACAAAGACAGTGAAAGAGAGAGAAATTCTTACAAAATCCGTTCAGGGTCTCTGATGCAACCTGGATTGACCATATCTAGACCCACAGCTGGATGAGACATAAGGCTGGACACTCTTGGGGCTGAGAGGATTGGTGAGGTTGGGTGAGCAAACGCAGACCCTTTAAAGTAATACTGCGTGGTACCCATGCCATGGGTCCCAAATCTCCAGGTTCAAGGGCATCTTCCTACATCGAAAACATGCCTGGGAAACCCAGAAGATGGTACACCGTGTGATCGGGAAAGGTTTCTAAAACGCACCTCATTTCTCCTCTCCTTGTGCTCGGGTTCGCCATTCCAGCCGCTTCACTAACAATCTCCCTACGTGGAGAATCAGCACCGTTGACCTCCTGTTTCGTACAGGTCGCAATTTGTCCCGAGGATGAACGGGAAGAGGGGGAACCAATGAGAGACTAGCTCTAGGTGTTGGGACAGGCACAGGTCACTCTATTTTCCCATCAGGAAGAAGAATGAACCACAGGCTCAGCCTGCCCCCCGGAACCAGAATAGGGCCTGAAGCAATCCTGCGCTTTTGCGGCCAGCTCCCAAAAAAGCGAGTTGACACATGGAGCTCAGGGGCACTGCAATTCACAAACCTGCAGAGTTGTAAATGATAACTCTCGTCCACAAATATATTGAGGGAAGGCAACGAAGAGGATTTGAAAGCAAGGCAGAATTGCAAGAAACCGGTTTCAGGAGGTAGATTCGACTCGCCTTGAAAGCACATGAAAAGCGGCAAAGCGTTGACAATGATGCCCTTGGCCAAAAAGGGCGTATGCGTTTTTTCCTGAATATATTCAGGAAAAAACGCATACGCCCTTTTTGGCCAACCAAGCAAGCCGGAACGGCAAATCGGCGCTACAAAGAAGTCTGGCTTGCCAGAGGTCAAAAGGGCCATGCTGAAAAAAGTGTAAAAACCGGAAATGCAGGACAGGCCATGGAGACATGGGAGCCTTGCTACGCTGATGGGCGGGATGGAAATTGCCAACAGCCACTCTGGAGAAGTGTACGCTGCGTCCTGAAACATGGAATAAACACAGCTTAGAGAGCATAGGGCACTTCCACTCATGGGCGTAGAAATCGGGAAACCTAAAAATCAACAAGACACAGGCACCCCAAAGTTTAGGGCTGCTCTGTTTCCAAGAACCTCCACTTCGGTACACCTTAAATATCCCAGGAAAGAGAAAAATGGATAAAGAAGTTGTGGTACTTATGCACAATGGAATATCACTCAGCCATAAATCAGTGTCATAAGGCTAGTAGCAGCATGATGAGTGGATTTAGGGACGATGACTCTAAGTGAAGTAAGTCACACAGAAAAGGACACTTATCCTAAGATATCACTTATAGAGGGAATGTCAAAATCGCTACACCTGAACTGAATTCCAAAACACAACAGAGTCACACATTTAGAAAACACACTATGGCTGCTTAACGGGAAAGGTGAGGTGGGGCGATGCATAAAACAAGGGTTTGAAATTAGCTCAGATACCGTTCCACAAGCCAAATATGTAATAGACAAGACCTACTCCCTGCTCAGTGAACTGGACTCAACACCCCCTATTCACCACCCAAGAATATATCTGACTAGGAAGAGTCTTAAAACATATGTATTGATATCTCTCTGGAAGTGAATCAAGAGGGTGTAAAGCGGCATAAACACAGCAAGGAAAAGAAGCTAAACCCCCTTATAAAAACTGACTACTTAAAAAAAAAACCCATAAAACAAAGACAGTGAAAGAGAGAGAAATTCTTACAAAATCCGTTCAGGGGCTCTGATGCAACCTGGATTGACCATATCTAGACCCACAGCTGGATGAGACATAAGGCTGGACACTCTTGGGGCTGAGAGGATTGGTGAGGTTGGGTGAGCAAACGCAGACCCTTTAAAGTAATACTGCGTGGTACCCATGCCATGGGTCCCAAATCTCCAGGTTCAAGGGCATCTTCCTACATCGAAAACATGCCTGGGAAACCCAGAAGATGGTACACCGTGTGATCGGGAAAGGTTTCTAAAACGCACCTCATTTCTCCTCTCCTTGTGCTCGGGTTCGCCATTCCAGCCGCTTCACTAACAATCTCCCTACGTGGAGAATCAGCACCGTTGACCTCCTGTTTCATACAGGTCGCAATTTGTCCCGAGGATGAACGGGAAGAGGGGGAACCAATGAGAGACTAGCTCTAGGTGTTGGGACAGGCACAGGTCACTCTATTTTCCCATCAGGAAGAAGAATGAACCACAGGCTCAGCCTGCCCCCCGGAACCAGAATAGGGCCTGAAGCAATCCTGCGCTTTTGCGGCCAGCTCCCAAAAAAGCGAGTTGACACATGGAGCTCAGGGGCACTGCAATTCACAAACCTGCAGAGTTATAAATGATAACTCTCGTCCACAAATATATTGAGGGAAGGCAACGAAGAGGATTTGAAAGCAAGGCAGAATTGCAGGAAACCGGTTTCAGGAGGTAGATTCGACTCGCCTTGAAAGCACATGAAAAGCGGCAAAGCGTTGACAATGATGCCCTTGGCCAAAAAGGGCGTATGCGTTTTTTCCTGAATATATTCAGGAAAAAACGCATACGCCCTTTTTGGCCAACCAAGCAAGCCGGAAAGGCAAATCGGCGCTACAAAGAAGTCTGGCTTGCCAGAGGTCAAAAGGGCCATGCTGAAAAATGTGTAAAAACCAGAAATGCAGGACAGGCCATGGAGACATGGGAGCCTTGCTACGCTGATGGGCGGGGTGGAAATTGCCAACAGCCACTCTGGAGAAGTGTACGCTGCGTCCTGAAACATGTAATAAACACAGCTTAGAGAGCATAGGGCCCTTCCACTCATGGGCGTAGAAATCGGGAAACCTAAAAATCAACAAGACACAGGCACCCCAAAGTTTAGGGCTGCTCTGTTTCCAAGAACCTCCACTTCGGTACACCTTAAATATCCCAGGAAAGAGAAAAATGGATAAAGAAGTTGTGGTACTTATGCACAATGGAATATCACTCAGCCATGAAATCAGTGTCATAAGGCTAGTAGCAGCATGATGAGTGGATTTAGGGACGATGACTCTAAGTGAAGTAAGTCACACAGAAAAGGAAACTTATCCTAAGTTATCACTTGTAGAGGGAATGTCAAAATCGCTACACCTGAACTGAATTCCAAAACAGAACAGAGTCACACATTTAGAAAACACACTATGGCTGCTTAACGGGAAAGCTGAGGTGGGGCGATGCATAAAACAAGGGTTTGAAATTAGCTCAGATACCGTTCCACAAGCCAAATATTTAATAGACAAGACCTACTCCCTGCTCACTGAACTGGACTCAACACCCCCTATTCACCGCCCAAGAATATATCTGACTAGGAAGAGTCTTAAAACCTATGTATTGATATCTCTCTGGAAGTGAATCAAGAGGGTGTAAAGCGGCATAAACACAGCAAGGAAAAGAAGCTAAACCCCCTTATAAAAACTGACTACTTAAAAAAAAAAAACCCATAAAACAAAGACAGTGAAAGAGAGAGAAATTCTTACAAAATCCCTTCAGGGGCTCTGATGCAACCTGGATTGACCATATCTAGACCCACAGCTGGATGAGACATAAGGCTGGACACTCTTGGGGCTGAGAGGATTGGTGAGGTTGGGTGAGCAAACGCAGACCCTTTAAAGTAATACTGCGTGGTACCCATGCCATGGGTCCCAAATCTCCAGGTTCAAGGGCATCTTCCTACATCGAAAACATGCCTGGGAAACCCAGAAAATGGTACACCGTGTGATCGGGAAAGGTTTCTAAAACGCACCTCATTTCTCCTCTCCTTGTGCTCGGGTTCGCCATTCCAGCCGCTTCACTAACAATCTCCCTACGTGGAGAATCAGCACCGTTGACCTCCTGTTTCGTACAGGTCGCAATTTGTTCTGAGGATGAACGGGAAGAGGGGGAACGAATGAGAGACTAGCTCTAGGTGTTGGGACAGGCACAGGTCACTCTATTTTCCCATCAGGAAGAAGAATGAACCACAGGCTCAGCCTGCCCCCCGGAACCAGAATAGGGCCTGAAGCAATCCTGCGCTTTTGAGGCCAGCTCCCAAAAAAGCGAGTTGACAAATGGAGCTCAGGGGCACTGCAATTCACAAACCTGCAGAGTTGTAAATGATAACTCTTGTCCACAAATATATTGAGGGAAGGCAACGAAGAGGATTTGAAAGCAAGGCAGAATTGCAGGAAACCGGTTTCAGGAGGTAGATTCGACTCGCCTTGAAAGCACATGAAAAGCGGCAAAGCGTTGACAATGATGCCCTTGCCCAAAAAGGGCGTATGCGTTTTTTCCTGAATATATTCAGGAAAAAACGCATACGCCCTTTTTGGCCAACCAAGCAAGCCGGAAAGGCAAATCGGCGCTACAAAGAAGTCTCGCTTGCCAGCGGTCAAAAGGGCCATGCTGAAAAAAGTGTAAAAACCAGAAATGCAGGACAGGCCATGGAGACATGGGAGCCTTGCTACGCTGATGGGCGGGATGGAAATTGCCAACAGCCACTCTGGAGAAGTGTACGCTGCGTCCTGAAACGTATAATAAACACAGCTTAGAGAGCATAGGGCACTTCCACTCACGCGCGTAGAAATCGGGAAACCTAAAAATCAACAAGACACAGGCACCCCAAAATTTAGGGCTGCTCTGTTTCCAAGAACCTCCACTTCGGTACACCTTAAATATCCCAGGAAAGAGAAAAATGGATAAAGAAGTTGTGGTACTTATGCACAATGGAATATCACTCAGCCATAAATCAGTGTCATAAGGCTAGTAGCAGCATGATGAGTGGATTTAGGGACGATGACTCTAAGTGAAGTAAGTCACACAGAAAAGGACACTTATCCTAAGATATCACTTATAGAGGGAATGTCAAAATCGCTACACCTGAACTGAATTCCAAAACACAACAGAGTCACACATTTAGAAAACACACTATGGCTGCTTAACGGGAAAGGTGAGGTGGGGCGATGCATAAAACAAGGGTTTGAAATTAGCTCAGATACCGTTCCAGAAGCCAAATATGTAATAGACAAGACCTACTCCCTGCTCAGTGAACTGGACTCAACACCCCCTATTCACCACCCAAGAATATATCTGACTAGGAAGAGTCTTAAAACCTATGTATTGATATCTCTCTGGAAGTGAATCAAGAGGGTGTAAAGCGGCATAAACACAGCAAGGAAAAGAAGCTAAACCCCCTTATAAAAATTGACTACTTAAAAAAAAAACCCCATAAAACAAAGACAGTGAAAGAGAGAGAAATTCTTACAAAATCCGTTCAGGGGCTCTGATGCAACCTGGATTGACCATATCTAGACGCAGAGCTGGATGAGACTTAAGGCTGGAAACTCTTGGGGCTGAGAGGATTGGTGAGGTTGGGTGAGCAAACGCAGACCCTTTAAAGTAATACTGCGTGGTACCCATGCCATGAGTCCCAAATCTCCAGGTTCAAGGGCATCTTCCTACATCGAAAACATGCCTGGGAAACCCAGAAGATGGTACACCGTGTGATCGGGAAAGGTTTCTAAAACGCACCTCATTTCTCCTCTCCTTGTGCTCGGGTTCGCCATTCCAGCCGCTTCACTAACAATCTCCCTACGTGGAGAATCAGCACCGTTGACCTCCTGTTTCGTACAGGTTGCAATTTGTCCCGAGGATGAACGGGAAGAGGGGGAACCAATGAGAGACTAGCTCTAGGTGTTGGGACAGGCACAGGTCACTCTATTTTCCCATCAGGAAGAAGAATGAACCACAGGCTCAGCCTGCCCCCCGGAACCAGAATAGGGCCTGAAGCAATCCTGCGCTTTTGCGGCCAGCTCCCAAAAAAGCGAGTTGACAAATGGAGCTCAGGGGCACTGCAATTCACAAACCTGCAGAGTTATAAATGATAACTCTCGTCCATAAATATATTGAGGGAAGGCAACGAAGAGGATTTGAAAGCAAGGCAGATTTTCAGGAAACAGATTTCAGGAGGTACATTGGACTCGCCTTTAAAGCACATGAAAAGCGGCAAAACGTTGACAATGATGCCCTTGGCCAAAAAGGGCGTATGCGTTTTTTCCTGAATATATTCAGGAAAAAACGCATACGCCCTTTTTGGCCAACCAAGCAAGCAGGAAGGGCAAATCAGCGCTACAAAGAAGTCTCGCTTGCCCTCGGTCAAAAGGGCCATGCTGAAAAAAGTGTAAAAACCAGAAAAGCAGGACAGGCCATGGAGACATGGGAGCCTTGCTACGCTGATGGGCGGGATGTAAATTGCCAACAGGCACTCTGGAGAAGTGTACGGTGTGTCCTGAAGCAAGTAACAAACACAGCTTAGAGAGCATAGGGCACTTCCACTCATGGGCGTATAAATTGGGAAAAGTAAAAATCAACAAGACACAGGCACCCCAATCTTTACGGCTGCTCTGTTTCCAAGAACCGCCACTTCGGTACACCTTCAATATCCCAGGAAAGAGAAAAATAGATAAAGAAATGGTGGTATTTGGCACAACGGAATATCACTCAGCCATGAAATCAGTGTCATAAGGCTAGTTAGCAGCATGATGAGTGGATTTAGGTACGATGATTCTAAGTGAAATAAGTCACATAGAAAAAGGCCCTTATCCTAAGATATTGCTTATAGAGGGAATGTCAAAATCGCTACACTTGAACTGAATTACAAAACAGAACAGAGTCACACCTTTAGAAGACACACTATGGCTGCTTAACGGGAAAGGTGAGGTGGGGTGATGCATAAAACAAGGGTTTGAAATTAGCTCAGAGACCGTTCCATAAGCCAAATATGTAATAGACAAGGCCTACTCCCTGCTCAGTGAACTGGACTCAACACCCCCTAGTCACCGCACAAGAATATATCTGACTAGTAAGAATCTGAAAACCTATGTATCGATATCTCTCTGCAAGTGAATCAAGAGGGTGTAAAGCGGCATAAACACAGCAGGGAAAAGCAGTCAAGCCCCATTCTAAACACTAATTACTTTAAAAAACCCACAAAAGAAAGACAGTGAAAGAGAGAGAAATTCTTACAAAATCCGTTCAGGGTCTCTGATGCAACCTGGATTGACCGTATCTAGACCCACAGCTAGATGAGACATAAGGCTGGACACTCTTGGGGCTGAGAGGATTAGTGAGGTTGGGTGAGCAAACACAGATATTTTAAAGTAATAACGTGGGGTACCCACCCCATGGGTCTCAAATCTCCAGATACAAGGGCATCTTCCTACATCAAAACATGCATGGGAAATCCAGAGGATGGTATGCCGTGAGATCGGGAAAGGTTTCTAAAACGGACCTCATTTCTCCTCTCCTTGTGCTCGGGTTCGCCATTCCAGCCGCTTGACTAACCATCTCCCTACTTGGAGAATCACCACCTTTTACCTCCTGTTTCGTACAGGTTGCAATTTGTCCTGAGGATGAACGGGAAGACGGGGAACCAACGAGAGACTACCCCTAGGTGTTGGGACAGGCACAGGTCACTCCATTTTCCCATCAGGAAGAAGAATGAACCACAGGCTCAGCCTGCCCCCCAGAACCAAAATAGGGCCTGAAGCAATCCTGCGCTTTTGCGGCCAGCTCCCAAAAAAGCGAGTAGACAAATGGAGCTCAGGGGCACTGCAATTCACAAACGTGCAGAGTTATAAATGATAACTCTCGTCCATAAATATATTGAGGGAAGGCAACGAAGAGGATTTGAAAGCAAGACAGATTTGCAGGAAACAGATTTCAGGAGGTACATTCGAATCGCCTTTAAAGCACATGAAAAGCGGCAAAACGTTGACAATGATGCCCTTGGCCAAAAAGGGCGTATGCGTTTTTTCCTGAATATATTCAGGAAAAAACGCATACGCCCTTTTTGGCCAACCAAGCAAGCCGGAAGGGCAAATCAGCGCTACAAAGAAGTCTCGCTTGCCCTCGGTCAAAAGGGCCATGCTGAAAAAAGTGTAAAAACCAGAAAAGCAGGACAGGCCATGGAGACATGGGAGCCTTGCTACGCTGATGGGCGGGATGTAAATTGCCAACAGGCACTCTGGAGAAGTGTACGGTGTGTCCTGAAACAAGTAATAAACACAGCTGAGAGAGCATAGGGCACTTCCACTCATGGGCGTATAAATTGGGAAAACTAAAAATCAACAAGACACAGGCACCCCAAACTTGACGGCTGCTCTGTTTCCAAGAACCTCCACTTCGGTACACCTTCAATATCCCAGGAAAGAGAAAAATGGATAAAGACATGGTGGTACTTGGCACAATGGAATATCACTCAGCCATGAAATCAGTGTCATAAGGCTAGTTAGCAGCATGATGAGTGGATTTAGCGACGATGATTCTAAGTGAAATAAGTCACACAGAAAAAGACACTTATCCTAAGATATCGCTTATAGAGGGAATGTCAAAATCGCTACACTTGAATTGAATTACAAAACAGAACAGAGTCACACCTTTAGAAGACACACTATGGCTGCTTAACGGGAAAGATGAGGTGGGTTGATGCATAAAACAAGGGTTTGAAATTAGCTCAGAGACCGTTCCATAAGCCAAATATGTAATAGACAAGGCCTACTCCCTGCTCAGTGAACTGGACTCAACACCCCCTAGTCACCGCACAAGAATATATCTGACTAGTAAGAATCTGAAAACCTATGTATCGATATCTCTCTGCAAGTGAATCAAGAGGGTGTAAAGTGGCATAAACACAGCAGGGAAAAGCAGCTAAACCCCATTATAAAAATAGACTACTTAAAAAAAAAAACCCCATAAAACAAAGACAGTGAAAGAGAGAGAAATTCTTACAAAATCCGTTCAGGGTCTCTGATGCAACCTGGATTGACCATATCTAGACCCACAGCTGGATGAGACATAAGGCTGGACACTCTTGGGGCTGAGAGGATTGGTGAGGTTGGGTGAGCAAACGCAGACCCTTTAAAGTAATACTGCGTGGTACCCATGCCATGGGTCCCAAATCTCCAGGTTCAAGGGCATCTTCCTACATCGAAAACATGCCTGGGAAACCCAGAAGATGGTACACCGTGTGATCGGGAAAGGTTTCTAAAACGCACCTCATTTCTCCTCTCCTTGTGCTCGGGTTCGCCATTCCAGCCGCTTCACTAACAATCTCCCTACGTGGAGAATCAGCACCGTTGACCTCCTGTTTCGTACAGGTCGCAATTTGTCCCGAGGATGAACGGGAAGAGGGGGAACCAATTAGAGACTAGCTCTAGGTGTTGGGACAGGCACAGGTCACCCTATTTTCCCATCAGGAAGAAGAATGAACCACAGGCTCAGCCTGGCCCCCGGAACCAGAATAGGGCCTGAAGCAATCCTGCGCTTTTGCGCGAGCTCCCAAAAAAGCGAGTTGACAAATGGAGCTCAGGGGCACTGCAATTCACAAACCTGCAAAGTTGTAAATGATAACTCTTGTCCACATATATATTGAGGGAAGGCAACGAAGAGGATTTGAAAGCAAGGCAGAATTGCAGGAAACCGGTTTCAGGAGGTAGATTCGACTCGCCTTGAAAGCACATGAAAAGCGGCAAAGCTTTGACAATGATGCCCTTGGCCAAAAAGGACGTATGCGTTTTTTCCTGAATATATTCAGGAAAAAACGCATACGTCCTTTTTGGCCAACCAAGCAAGCCAGAAAGGCAAATCGGCGCTACAAAGAAGTCTCGCTTGCCAGAGGTCAAAAGGGCCATGCTGAAAAAAGTGTAAAAACCGGAAATGCAGGACAGGCCATGGAGACATGGGAGCCTTGCTACGCTGATGGGCGGGATGGAAATTGCCAACAGCCACTCTGGAGAAGTGTACGCTGCGTCCTGAAACATGTAATAAACACAGCTTAGAGAGCATAGGGCACTTCCACTCATGGGCGTAAAATCGGGAAACCTAAAAATCAACAAGACACAGGCACCCCAAAGTTTAGGGCTGCACTGTTTCCAAGAACCTCCACTTCGGTACACCTTAAATATCCCAGGAAAGAGAAAAATGGATAAAGAAGTTGTGGTACTTATGCACAATGGAATATCACTCAGCCATAAATCAGTGTCATAAGGCTAGTAGCAGCATGATGAGTGGATTTAGGGACGATGACTCTAAGTGAAGTAAGTCACACAGAAAAGGACACGTATCCTAAGATATCACTTATAGAGGGAATGTCAAAATCGCTACACCTGAACTGAATTCCAAAACACAACAGAGTCACACATTTAGAAAACACACTATGGCTGCTTAACGGGAAAGGTGAGGTGGGGCGATGCATAAAACAAGGGTTTGAAATTAGCTCAGATACCGTTCCACAAGCCAAATATGTAATAGACAAGACCTACTCCCTGCTCAGTGAACTGGACTCAACACCCCCTATTCACCGCCCAAGAATATATCTGACTAGGAAGAGTCTTAAAACCTATGTATTGATATCTCTCTGGAAGTGAATCAAGAGGGTGTAAAGCGGCATAAACACAGCAGGGAAAAGCAGCTAAATCCCGTTATAAAAATAGGCTACTTAAAAAAAAAAAACCCATAAAACAAAGACAGTGAAAGAGAGAGAAATTCTTACAAAATCCGTTCAGGGGCTCTGATGAAACCTGGATTGACCATATGTAGACCCACAGCTGGATGAGACATAAGGCTGGACACTCTTGGGGCTGAGAGGATTGGTGAGGTTGGGTGAGCAAACACAGACCCTTTAAAGTAATACTGCGTGGTACCCATGCCATGGGTCCCAAATCTCCAGGTTCAAGGGCATCTTCCTACATCGAAAACATGCCTGGGAAACCCAGAAGATGGTACACCGTGTGATCGGGAAAGGTTTCTAAAACGCACCTCATTTCTCCTCTCCTTGTGCTCGGGTTCGCCTTTCCAGCCGCTTCACTAACAATCTCCCTACGTGGAGAATCAGCACCGTTGACCTCCTGTTTCGTACAGGTCGCAATTTGTCCTGAGGATGAACGGGAAGAGGGGGAACCAATGAGAGACTAGCTCTAGGTGTTGGGACAGGCACAGGTCACTCTATTTTCCCATCAGGAAGAAGAATGAACCACAGGCTCAGCCTGCCCCCCGGAACCAGAATAGGGCCTGAAGCAATCCTGCGCTTTTGCGGCCAGCTCCCAAAAAAGCGAGTTGACAAATGGAGCTCAGGGGCACTGCAATTCACAAACCTGCAGAGTTGTAAATGATAACTCTTGTCCACAAATATATTGAGGGAAGGCAACGAAGAGGATTTGAAAGCAAGGCAGAATTGCAGGAAACCGGTTTCAGGAGGTAGATTCGACTCGCCTTGAAAGCACATGAAAAGCGGCAAAGCGTTGACAATGATGCCCTTGCCCAAAAAGGGCGTATGCGTTTTTTCCTGAATATATTCAGGAAAAAACGCATACGCCCTTTTTGGCCAACCAAGCAAGCCGGAAAGGCAAATCGGCGCTACAAAGAAGTCTCGCTTGCCAGAGGTCAAAAGGGCCATGCTGAAAAAAGTGTAAAAACCGGAAATGCAGGACAGGCCATGGAGACATGGGAGCCTTGCTACGCTGATGGGCGGGGTGGAAATTGCCAACAGCCACTCTGGAGAAGTGTACGCTGCGTCCTGAAACATGTAATAAACACAGCTTAGAGAGCATAGGGCACTTCCACTCATGGGCGTAGAAATCGGGAAACCTAAAATTCAACAAGACACAGGCACCCCAAAGTTCAGGGCTGCTCTGTTTCCAAGAACCTCCACTTCGGTACACCTTAAATATCCCAGGAAAGAGAAAAATGGATAAAGAAGTTGTGGTACTTATGCACAATGGAATATCACTCAGCCATAAATCAGTGTCATAAGGCTAGTAGCAGCATGATGAGTGGATTTAGGGACGATGACTCTAAGTGAAGTAAGTCACACAGAAAAGGACACTTATCCTAAGATATCACTTATAGAGGGAATGTCAAAATCGCTACACCTGAACTGAATTCCAAAACACAACAGAGTCACACATTTAGAAAACACACTATGGCTGCTTAACGGGAAAGGTGAGGTGGGGCGATGCATAAAACAAGGGTTTGAAATTAGCTCAGATACCGTTCCAGAAGCCAAATATGTAATAGACAAGACCTACTCCCTGCTCAGTGAACTGGACTCAACACCCCCTATTCACCACCCAAGAATATATCTGACTAGGAAGAGTCTTAAAACCTATGTATTGATATCTCTCTGGAAGTGAATCAAGAGGGTGTAAAGCGGCATAAACACAGCAAGGAAAAGAAGCTAAACCCCCTTATAAAAATTGACTACTTAAAAAAAAAAACCCATAAAACAAAGACAGTGAAAGAGAGAGAAATTCTTACAAAATCCGTTCAGGGGCTCTGATGCAACCTGGATTGACCATATCTAGACGCACAGCTGGATGAGACATAAGGCTGGAAACTCTTGGGGCTGAGAGGATTGGTGAGGTTGGGTGAGCAAACGCAGACCCTTTAAAGTAATACTGCGTGGTACCCATGCCATGAGTCCCAAATCTCCAGGTTCAAGGGCATCTTCCTACATCGAAAACATGCCTGGGAAACCCAGAAGATGGTACACCGTGTGATCGGGAAAGGTTTCTAAAACGCACCTCATTTCTCCTCTCCTTGTGCTCGGGTTCGCCATTCCAGCCGCTTCACTAACAATCTCCCTACGTGGAGAATCAGCACCGTTGACCTCCTGTTTCGTACAGGTTGCAATTTGTCCCGAGGATGAACGGGAAGAGGGGGAACCAATGAGAGACTAGCTCTAGGTGTTGGGACAGGCACAGGTCACTCTATTTTCCCATCAGGAAGAAGAATGAACCACAGGCTCAGCCTGCCCCCCGGAACCAGAATAGGGCCTGAAGCAATCCTGCGCTTTTGCGGCCAGCTCCCAAAAAAGCGAGTTGACAAATGGAGCTCAGGGGCACTGCAATTCACAAACCTGCAGAGTTATAAATGATAACTCTCGTCCATAAATATATTGAGGGAAGGCAACGAAGAGGATTTGAAAGCAAGGCAGATTTGCAGGAAACAGATTTCAGGAGGTACATTGGACTCGCCTTTAAAGCACATGAAAAGCGGCAAAACGTTGACAATGATGCCCTTGGCCAAAAAGGGCGTATGCGTTTTTTCCTGAATATATTCAGGAAAAAACGCATACGCCCTTTTTGGCCAACCAAGCAAGCAGGAAAGGGCAAATCAGCGCTACAAAGAAGTCTCGCTTGCCCTCGGTCAAAAGGGCCATGCTGAAAAAAGTGTAAAAACCAGAAAAGCAGGACAGGCCATGGAGACATGGGAGCCTTGCTACGCTGATGGGCGGGATGTAAATTGCCAACAGGCACTCTGGAGAAGTGTACGGTGTGTCCTGAAGCAAGTAACAAACACAGCTTAGAGAGCATAGGGCACTTCCACTCATGGGCGTATAAATTGGGAAAAGTAAAAATCAACAAGACACAGGCACCCTAATCTTTACGGCTGCTCTGTTTCCAAGAACCGCCACTTCGGTACACCTTCAATATCCCAGGAAAGAGAAAAATAGATAAAGAAATGGTGGTATTTGGCACAACGGAATATCACTCAGCCATGAAATCAGTGTCATAAGGCTAGTTAGCAGCATGATGAGTGGATTTAGGTACGATGATTCTAAGTGAAATAAGTCACATAGAAAAAGGCCCTTATCCTAAGATATTGCTTATAGAGGGAATGTCAAAATCGCTACACTTGAACTGAATTACAAAACAGAACAGAGTCACACCTTTAGAAGACACACTATGGCTGCTTAACGGGAAAGGTGAGGTGGGGTGATGCATAAAACAAGGGTTTGAAATTAGCTCAGAGACCGTTCCATAAGCCAAATATGTAATAGACAAGGCCTACTCCCTGCTCAGTGAACTGGACTCAACACCCCCTAGTCACCGCACAAGAATATATCTGACTAGTAAGAATCTGAAAACCTATGTATCGATATCTCTCTGCAAGTGAATCAAGAGGGTGTAAAGCGGCATAAACACAGCAGGGAAAAGCAGTCAAGCCCCATTCTAAACACTAATTACTTTAAAAAACCCACAAAAGAAAGACAGTGAAAGAGAGAGAAATTCTTACAAAATCCGTTCAGGGTCTCTGATGCAACCTGGATTGACCGTATCTAGACCCACAGCTAGATGAGACATAAGGCTGGACACTCTTGGGGCTGAGAGGATTAGTGAGGTTGGGTGAGCAAACACAGATATTTTAAAGTAATAACGTGGGGTACCCACCCCATGGGTCTCAAATCTCCAGATACAAGGGCATCTTCCTACATCAAAACATGCATGGGAAATCCAGAGGATGGTATGCCGTGAGATCGGGAAAGGTTTCTAAAACGGACCTCATTTCTCCTCTCCTTGTGCTCGGTTTCGCCATTCCAGCCGCTTGACTAACCATCTCCCTACTTGGAGAATCACCACCTTTTACCTCCTGTTTCGTACAGGTTGCAATTTGTCCTGAGGATGAACGGGAAGACGGGGAACCAACGAGAGACTACCCCTAGGTGTTGGGACAGGCACAGGTCACTCCATTTTCCCATCAGGAAGAAGAATGAACCACAGGCTCAGCCTGCCCCCCAGAACCAAAATAGGGCCTGAAGCAATCCTGCGCTTTTGCGGCCAGCTCCCAAAAAAGCGAGTAGACAAATGGAGCTCAGGGGCACTGCAATTCACAAACGTGCAGAGTTATAAATGATAACTCTCGTCCATAAATATATTGAGGGAAGGCAACGAAGAGGATTTGAAAGCAAGACAGATTTGCAGGAAACAGATTTCAGGAGGTACATTCGAATCGCCTTTAAAGCACATGAAAAGCGGCAAAACGTTGACAATGATGCCCTTGGCCAAAAAGGGCGTATGCGTTTTTTCCTGAATATATTCAGGAAAAAACGCATACGCCCTTTTTGGCCAACCAAGCAAGCCGGAAGGGCAAATCAGCGCTACAAAGAAGTCTCGCTTGCCCTCGGTCAAAAGGGCCATGCTGAAAAAAGTGTAAAAACCAGAAAAGCAGGACAGGCCATGGAGACATGGGAGCCTTGCTACGCTGATGGGCGGGATGTAAATTGCCAACAGGCACTCTGGAGAAGTGTACGGTGTGTCCTGAAACAAGTAATAAACACAGCTGAGAGAGCATAGGGCACTTCCACTCATGGGCGTATAAATTGGGAAAACTAAAAATCAACAAGACACAGGCACCCCAAACTTGACGGCTGCTCTGTTTCCAAGAACCTCCACTTCGGTACACCTTCAATATCCCAGGAAAGAGAAAAATGGATAAAGACATGGTGGTACTTGGCACAATGGAATATCACTCAGCCATGAAATCAGTGTCATAAGGCTAGTTAGCAGCATGATGAGTGGATTTAGCGACGATGATTCTAAGTGAAATAAGTCACACAGAAAAAGACACTTATCCTAAGATATCGCTTATAGAGGGAATGTCAAAATCGCTACACTTGAATTGAATTACAAAACAGAACAGAGTCACACCTTTAGAAGACACACTATGGCTGCTTAACGGGAAAGATGAGGTGGGTTGATGCATAAAACAAGGGTTTGAAATTAGCTCAGAGACCGTTCCATAAGCCAAATATGTAATAGACAAGGCCTACTCCCTGCTCAGTGAACTGGACTCAACACCCCCTAGTCACCGCACAAGAATATATCTGACTAGTAAGAATCTGAAAACCTATGTATCGATATCTCTCTGCAAGTGAATCAAGAGGGTGTAAAGTGGCATAAACACAGCAGGGAAAAGCAGCTAAACCCCATTATAAAAATAGACTACTTAAAAAAAAAACCCCATAAAACAAAGACAGTGAAAGAGAGAGAAATTCTTACAAAATCCGTTCAGGGTCTCTGATGCAACCTGGATTGACCATATCTAGACCCACAGCTGGATGAGACATAAGGCTGGACACTCTTGGGGCTGAGAGGATTGGTGAGGTTGGGTGAGCAAACGCAGACCCTTTAAAGTAATACTGCGTGGTACCCATGCCATGGGTCCCAAATCTCCAGGTTCAAGGGCATCTTCCTACATCGAAAACATGCCTGGGAAACCCAGAAGATGGTACACCGTGTGATCGGGAAAGGTTTCTAAAACGCACCTCATTTCTCCTCTCCTTGTGCTCGGGTTCGCCATTCCAGCCGCTTCACTAACAATCTCCCTACGTGGAGAATCAGCACCGTTGACCTCCTGTTTCGTACAGGTCGCAATTTGTCCCGAGGATGAACGGGAAGAGGGGGAACCAATGAGAGACTAGCTCTAGGTGTTGGGACAGGCACAGGTCACTCTATTTTCCCATCAGGAAGAAGAATGAACCACAGGCTCAGCCTGCCCCCCGGAACCAGAATAGGGCCTGAAGCAATCCTGCGCTTTTGCGGCCAGCTCCCAAAAAAGCGAGTTGACACATGGAGCTCAGGGGCACTGCAATTCACAAACCTGCAGAGTTGTAAATGATAACTCTCGTCCACAAATATATTGAGGGAAGGCAACGAAGAGGATTTGAAAGCAAGGCAGAATTGCAGGAAACCGGTTTCAGGAGGTAGATTCGACTCGCCTTGAAAGCACATGAAAAGCGGCAAAGCGTTGACAATGATGCCCTTGGCCAAAAAGGGCGTATGCGTTTTTTCCTGAATATATTCAGGAAAAAACGCATACGCCCTTTTTGGCCAACCAAGCAAGCCGGAAAGGCAAATCGGCGCTACAAAGAAGTCTGGCTTGCCAGAGGTCAAAAGGGCCATGCTGAAAAAAGTGTAAAAACCGGAAATGCAGGACAGGCCATGGAGACATGGGAGCCTTGCTACGCTGATGGGCGGGATGGAAATTGCCAACAGCCACTCTGGAGAAGTGTACGCTGCGTCCTGAAACATGGAATAAACACAGCTTAGAGAGCATAGGGCACTTCCACTCATGGGCGTAGAAATCGGGAAACCTAAAAATCAACAAGAAACAGGCACCCCAAAGTTTAGGGCTGCTCTGTTTCCAAGAACCTCCACTTCGGTACACCTTAAATATCCCAGGAAAGAGAAAAATGGATAAAGAAGTTGTGGTACTTATGCACAATGGAATATCACTCAGCCATAAATCAGTGTCATAAGGCTAGTAGCAGCATGATGAGTGGATTTAGGGACGATGACTCTAAGTGAAGTAAGTCACACAGAAAAGGACACTTATCCTAAGATATCACTTATAGAGGGAATGTCAAAATCGCTACACCTGAACTGAATTCCAAAACACAACAGAGTCACACATTTAGAAAACACACTATGGCTGCTTAACGGGAAAGGTGAGGTGGGGCGATGCATAAAACAAGGGTTTGAAATTAGCTCAGATACCGTTCCACAAGCCAAATATGTAATAGACAAGACCTACTCCCTGCTCAGTGAACTGGACTCAACACCCCCTATTCACCACCCAAGAATATATCTGACTAGGAAGAGTCTTAAAACATATGTATTGATATCTCTCTGGAAGTGAATCAAGAGGGTGTAAAGCGGCATAAACACAGCAAGGAAAAGAAGCTAAACCCCCTTATAAAAACTGACTACTTAAAAAAAAAACCCATAAAACAAAGACAGTGAAAGAGAGAGAAATTCTTACAAAATCCGTTCAGGGGCTCTGATGCAACCTGGATTGACCATATCTAGACCCACAGCTGGATGAGACATAAGGCTGGACACTCTTGGGGCTGAGAGGATTGGTGAGGTTGGGTGAGCAAACGCAGACCCTTTAAAGTAATACTGCGTGGTACCCATGCCATGGGTCCCAAATCTCCAGGTTCAAGGGCATCTTCCTACATCGAAAACATGCCTGGGAAACCCAGAAGATGGTACACCGTGTGATCGGGAAAGGTTTCTAAAACGCACCTCATTTCTCCTCTCCTTGTGCTCGGGTTCGCCATTCCAGCCGCTTCACTAACAATCTCCCTACGTGGAGAATCAGCACCGTTGACCTCCTGTTTCGTACAGGTCGCAATTTGTCCCGAGGATGAACGGGAAGAGGGGGAACCAATGAGAGACTAGCTCTAGGTGTTGGGACAGGCACAGGTCACTCTATTTTCCCATCAGGAAGAAGAATGAACCACAGGCTCAGCCTGCCCCCCGGAACCAGAATAGGGCCTGAAGCAATCCTGCGCTTTTGCGGCCAGCTCCCAAAAAAGCGAGTTGACACATGGAGCTCAGGGGCACTGCAATTCACAAACCTGCAGAGTTATAAATGATAACTCTCGTCCACAAATATATTGAGGGAAGGCAACGAAGAGGATTTGAAAGCAAGGCAGAATTGCAGGAAACCGATTTCAGGAGGTAGATTCGACTCGCCTTGAAAGCACATGAAAAGCGGCAAAGCGTTGACAATGATGCCCTTGGCCAAAAAGGGCGTATGCGTTTTTTCCTGAATATATTAGGAAAAAACGCATACGCCCTTTTTGGCCAACCAAGCAAGCCGGAAAGGCAAATCGGCGCTACAAAGAAGTCTCGCTTGCCAGAGGTCAAAAGGGCCATGCTGAAAAAAGTGTAAAAACCGGAAATGCAGGACAGGCCATGGAGACATGGGAGCCTTGCTACGCTGATGGGCGGGATGGAAATTGCCAACAGCCACTCTGGAGAAGTGTACGCTGCGTCCTGAAACATGTAATAAACACAGCTTAGAGAGCATAGGGCACTTCCACTCATGGGCGTAAAATCGGGAAACCTAAAAATCAACAAGACACAGGCACCCCAAAGTTTAGGGCTGCACTGTTTCCAAGAACCTCCACTTCGGTACACCTTAAATATCCCAGGAAAGAGAAAAATGGATAAAGAAGTTGTGGTACTTATGCACAATGGAATATCACTCAGCCATAAATCAGTGTCATAAGGCTAGTAGCAGCATGATGAGTGGATTTAGGGACGATGACTCTAAGTGAAGTAAGTCACACAGAAAAGGACACGTATCCTAAGATATCACTTATAGAGGGAATGTCAAAATCGCTACACCTGAACTGAATTCCAAAACACAACAGAGTCACACATTTAGAAAACACACTATGGCTGCTTAACGGGAAAGGTGAGGTGGGGCGATGCATAAAACAAGGGTTTGAAATTAGCTCAGATACCGTTCCACAAGCCAAATATGTAATAGACAAGACCTACTCCCTGCTCAGTGAACTGGACTCAACACCCCCTATTCACCGCCCAAGAATATATCTGACTAGGAAGAGTCTTAAAACCTATGTATTGATATCTCTCTGGAAGTGAATCAAGAGGGTGTAAAGCGGCATAAACACAGCAGGGAAAAGCAGCTAAATCCCGTTATAAAAATAGGCTACTTAAAAAAAAAAACCCATAAAACAAAGACAGTGAAAGAGAGAGAAATTCTTACAAAATCCGTTCAGGGGCTCTGATGAAACCTGGATTGACCATATCTAGACCCACAGCTGGATGAGACATAACGCTGGACACTCTTGGGCCTCAGAGGATTGGTGAGGTTGGGTGAGCAAACACAGACCCTTTAAAGTAATACTGCGTGGTACCCATGCCATGGGTCCCAAATCTCCAGGTTCAAGGGCATCTTCCTACATCGAAAACATGCCTGGGAAACCCAGAAGATGGTACACCGTGTGATCGGGAAAGGTTTCTAAAACGCACCTCATTTCTCCTCTCCTTGTGCTCGGGTTCGCCATTCCAGCCGCTTCACTAACAATCTCCCTACGTGGAGAATCAGCACCGTTGACCTCCTGTTTCGTACAGGTCGCAATTTGTTCTGAGGATGAACGGGAAGAGGGGGAACCAATGAGAGACTAGCTCTAGGTGTTGGGACAGGCACAGGTCACTCTATTTTCCCATCAGGAAGAAGAATGAACCACAGGCTCAGCCTGCCCCCCGGAACCAGAATAGGGCCTGAAGCAATCCTGCGCTTTTGAGGCCAGCTCCCAAAAAAGCGAGTTGACAAATGGAGCTCAGGGGCACTGCAATTCACAAACCTGCAGAGTTGTAAATGATAACTCTTGTCCACAAATATATTGAGGGAAGGCAACAAAGAGGATTTGAAAGCAAGGCAGAATTGCAGGAAACCGGTTTCAGGAGGTAGATTCGACTCGCCTTGAAAGCACATGAAAAGCGGCAAAGCGTTGACAATGATGCCCTTGCCCAAAAAGGGCGTATGCGTTTTTTCCTGAATATATTCAGGAAAAAACGCATACGCCCTTTTTGGCCAACCAAGCAAGCCGGAAAGGCAAATCGGCGCTACAAAGAAGTCTCGCTTGCCAGCGGTCAAAAGGGCCATGCTGAAAAAAGTGTAAAAACCAGAAATGCAGGACAGGCCATGGAGACATGGGAGCCTTGCTACGCTGATGGGCGGGATGGAAATTGCCAACAGCCACTCTGGAGAAGTGTACGCTGCGTCCTGAAACGTATAATAAACACAGCTTAGAGAGCATAGGGCACTTCCACTCACGCGCGTAGAAATCGGGAAACCTAAAAATCAACAAGACACAGGCACCCCAAAATTTAGGGCTGCTCTGTTTCCAAGAACCTCCACTTCGGTACACCTTAAATATCCCAGGAAAGAGAAAAATGGATAAAGAAGTTGTGGTACTTATGCACAATGGAATATCACTCAGCCATGAAATCAGTGTCATAAGGCTAGTAGCAGCATGATGAGTGGATTTAGGGACGATGACTCTAAGTGAAGTAAGTCACACAGAAAAGGACACTTATCCTAAGATATGACTTATAGAGGGAATGTCAAAATCGCTACACCTGAACTGAATTCCAAAACACAACAGAGTCACACATTTAGAAAACACACTATGGCTGCTTAAAGGGAAAGGTGAGGTGGGGCGATGCATAAAACAAGGGTTTGAAATTAGCTCAGATACCGTTCCACAAGCCAAATATGTAACAGACAAGACCTACTCCCTGCTCAGTGAACTGGACTCAACACCCCCTATTCACCACCCAAGAATATATCTGACTAGGAAGAGTCTTAAAACCTATGTATTGATATCTCTCTGGAAGTGAATCAAGAGGGTGTAAAGCCGCATAAACACAGCAAGGAAAAGAAGCTAAACCCCCTTATAAATATTGACTACTTAAAAAAAAAAACCCATAAAACAAAGACAGTGAAAGAGAGAGAAATTCTTACAAAATCCCTTCAGGGGCTCTGATGCAACCTGGATTGACCATATCTAGACCCACAGCTGGATGAGACATAAGGCTGGACACTCTTGGGGCTCAGAGGATTGGTGAGGTTGGGTGAGCAAACGCAGACCCTTTAAAGTAATACTGCGTGGTACCCATGCCATGGGTCCCAAATCTCCAGGTTCAAGGGCAACTTCCTACATCGAAAACATGCCTGGGAAACCCAGAAGATGGTACACCGTGTGATCGGGAAAGGTTTCTAAAACGCACCTCATTTCTCCTCTCCTTGTGCTCGGGTTCGCCATTCCAGCCGCTTCACTAACAATCTCCCTACGTGGAGAATCAGCACCGTTGACCTCCTGTTTCGTACAGGTCGCAATTTGTCCCGAGGATGAACGGGAAGAGGGGGAACCAATTAGAGACTAGCTCTAGGTGTTGGGACAGGCACAGGTCACTCTATTTTCCCATCAGGAAGAAGAATGAACCACAGGCTCAGCCTGCCCCCCGGAACCAGAATAGGGCCTGAAGCAATCCTGCGCTTTTGCGGCCAGCTCCCAAAAAAGCGAGTTGACAAATGGAGCTCAGGGGCACTGCAATTCACAAACCTGCAGAGTTGTAAATGATAACTCTCGTCCACAAATATATTGAGGGAAGGCAACGAAGAGGATTTGAAAGCAAGGCAGAATTGCAGGAAACCGGTTTCAGGAGGTAGATTCGACTCGCCTTGAAAGCACATGAAAAGCGGCAAAGCGTTGACAATGATGCCCTTGGCTAAAAAGGGCGTATGCGTTTTTTCCTGAATATATTCAGGAAAAAACGCATACGCCCTTTTTGGCCAACCAAGCAAGCCAGAAAGGCAAATCGTCGCTACAAAGAAGTCTCGCTTGCCAGAGGTCAAAAGGGTCATGCTGAAAAAAGTATAAAAACCGGAAATGCAGGACAGGCCATGGAGACATGGGAGCCTTGCTACGCTGATGGGCGGGGTGGAAATTGCCAACAGCCACTCTGGAGAAGTGTACGCTGCGTCCTGAAACATGTAATAAACACAGCTTAGAGAGCATAGGGCACTTCCACTCATGGGCGTAGAAATCGGGAAACCTAAAATTCAACAAGACACAGGCACCCCAAAGTTCAGGGCTGCTCTGTTTCCAAGAACCTCCACTTCGGTACACCTTAAATATCCCAGGAAAGAGAAAAATGGATAAAGAAGTTGTGGTACTTATGCACAATGGAATATCACTCAGCCATAAATCAGTGTCATAAGGCTAGTAGCAGCATGATGAGTGGATTTAGGGACGATGACTCTAAGTGAAGTAAGTCACACAGAAAAGGACACTTATCCTAAGATATCACTTATAGAGGGAATGTCAAAATCGCTACACCTGAACTGAATTCCAAAACACAACAGAGTCACACATTTAGAAAACACACTATGGCTGCTTAACGGGAAAGGTGAGGTGGGGCGATGCATAAAACAAGGGTTTGAAATTAGCTCAGATACCGTTCCAGAAGCCAAATATGTAATAGACAAGACCTACTCCCTGCTCAGTGAACTGGACTCAACACCCCCTATTCACCACCCAAGAATATATCTGACTAGGAAGAGTCTTAAAACCTATGTATTGATATCTCTCTGGAAGTGAATCAAGAGGGTGTAAAGCGGCATAAACACAGCAAGGAAAAGAAGCTAAACCCCCTTATAAAAATTGACTACTTAAAAAAAAAAACCCATAAAACAAAGACAGTGAAAGAGAGAGAAATTCTTACAAAATCCGTTCAGGGGCTCTGATGCAACCTGGATTGACCATATCTAGACGCACAGCTGGATGAGACTTAAGGCTGGAAACTCTTGGGGCTGAGAGGATTGGTGAGGTTGGGTGAGCAAACGCAGACCCTTTAAAGTAATACTGCGTGGTACCCATGCCATGAGTCCCAAATCTCCAGGTTCAAGGGCATCTTCCTACATCGAAAACATGCCTGGGAAACCCAGAAGATGGTACACCGTGTGATCGGGAAAGGTTTCTAAAACGCACCTCATTTCTCCTCTCCTTGTGCTCGGGTTCGCCATTCCAGCCGCTTCACTAACAATCTCCCTACGTGGAGAATCAGCACCGTTGACCTCCTGTTTCGTACAGGTTGCAATTTGTCCCGAGGATGAACGGGAAGAGGGGGAACCAATGAGAGACTAGCTCTAGGTGTTGGGACAGGCACAGGTCACTCTATTTTCCCATCAGGAAGAAGAATGAACCACAGGCTCAGCCTGCCCCCCGGAACCAGAATAGGGCCTGAAGCAATCCTGCGCTTTTGCGGCCAGCTCCCAAAAAAGCGAGTTGACAAATGGAGCTCAGGGGCACTGCAATTCACAAACCTGCAGAGTTATAAATGATAACTCTCGTCCATAAATATATTGAGGGAAGGCAACGAAGAGGATTTGAAAGCAAGGCAGATTTGCAGGAAACAGATTTCAGGAGGTACATTGGACTCGCCTTTAAAGCACATGAAAAGCGGCAAAACGTTGACAATGATGCCCTTGGCCAAAAAGGGCGTATGCGTTCTTTCCTGAATATATTCAGGAAAAAACGCATACGCCCTTTTTGGCCAACCAAGCAAGCAGGAAGGGCAAATCAGCGCTACAAAGAAGTCTCGCTTGCCCTCGGTCAAAAGGGCCATGCTGAAAAAAGTGTAAAAACCAGAAAAGCAGGACAGGCCATGGAGACATGGGAGCCTTGCTACGCTGATGGGCGGGATGTAAATTGCCAACAGGCACTCTGGAGAAGTGTACGGTGTGTCCTGAAGCAAGTAACAAACACAGCTTAGAGAGCATAGGGCACTTCCACTCATGGGCGTATAAATTGGGAAAAGTAAAAATCAGCAAGACACAGGCACCCCAATCTTTACGGCTGCTCTGTTTCCAAGAACCGCCACTTCGGTACACCTTCAATATCCCAGGAAAGAGAAAAATAGATAAAGAAATGGTGGTATTTGGCACAACGGAATATCACTCAGCCATGAAATCAGTGTCATAAGGCTAGTTAGCAGCATGATGAGTGGATTTAGGTACGATGATTCTAAGTGAAATAAGTCACATAGAAAAAGGCCCTTATCCTAAGATATTGCTTATAGAGGGAATGTCAAAATCGCTACACTTGAACTGAATTACAAAACAGAACAGAGTCACACCTTTAGAAGACACACTATGGCTGCTTAACGGGAAAGGTGAGGTGGGGTGATGCATAAAACAAGGGTTTGAAATTAGCTCAGAGACCGTTCCATAAGCCAAATATGTAATAGACAAGGCCTACTCCCTGCTCAGTGAACTGGACTCAACACCCCCTAGTCACCGCACAAGAATATATCTGACTAGTAAGAATCTGAAAACCTATGTATCGATATCTCTCTGCAAGTGAATCAAGAGGGTGTAAAGCGGCATAAACACAGCAGGGAAAAGCAGTCAAGCCCCATTCTAAACACTAATTACTTTAAAAAACCCACAAAAGAAAGACAGTGAAAGAGAGAGAAATTCTTACAAAATCCGTTCAGGGTCTCTGATGCAACCTGGATTGACCGTATCTAGACCCACAGCTAGATGAGACATAAGGCTGGACACTCTTGGGGCTGAGAGGATTAGTGAGGTTGGGTGAGCAAACACAGATATTTTAAAGTAATAACGTGGGGTACCCACCCCATGGGTCTCAAATCTCCAGGTTCAAGGGCATCTTCCTACATCAAAACATGCATGGGAAATCCAGAGGATGGTATGCCGTGAGATCGGGAAAGGTTTCTAAAACGGACCTCATTTCTCCTCTCCTTGTGCTCGGTTTCGCCATTCCAGCCGCTTGACTAACCATCTCCCTACTTGGAGAATCACCACCTTTTACCTCCTGTTTCGTACAGGTTGCAATTTGTCCTGAGGATGAACGGGAAGACGGGGAACCAACGAGAGACTACCCCTAGGTGTTGGGACAGGCACAGGTCACTCCATTTTCCCATCAGGAAGAAGAATGAACCACAGGCTCAGCCTGCCCCCCAGAACCAAAATAGGGCCTGAAGCAATCCTGCGCTTTTGCGGCCAGCTCCCAAAAAAGCGAGTAGACAAATGGAGCTCAGGGGCACTGCAATTCACAAACGTGCAGAGTTATAAATGATAACTCTCGTCCATAAATATATTGAGGGAAGGCAACGAAGAGGATTTGAAAGCAAGACAGATTTGCAGGAAACAGATTTCAGGAGGTACATTCGAATCGCCTTTAAAGCACATGAAAAGCGGCAAAACGTTGACAATGATGCCCTTGGCCAAAAAGGGCGTATGCGTTTTTTCCTGAATATATTCAGGAAAAAACGCATACGCCCTTTTTGGCCAACCAAGCAAGCCGGAAGGGCAAATCAGCGCTACAAAGAAGTCTCGCTTGCCCTCGGTCAAAAGGGCCATGCTGAAAAAAGTGTAAAAACCAGAAAAGCAGGACAGGCCATGGAGACATGGGAGCCTTGCTACGCTGATGGGCGGGATGTAAATTGCCAACAGGCACTCTGGAGAAGTGTACGGTGTGTCCTGAAACAAGTAATAAACACAGCTGAGAGAGCATAGGGCACTTCCACTCATGGGCGTATAAATTGGGAAAACTAAAAATCAACAAGACACAGGCACCCCAAACTTGACGGCTGCTCTGTTTCCAAGAACCTCCACTTCGGTACACCTTCAATATCCCAGGAAAGAGAAAAATGGATAAAGACATGGTGGTACTTGGCACAATGGAATATCACTCAGCCATGAAATCAGTGTCATAAGGCTAGTTAGCAGCATGATGAGTGGATTTAGCGACGATGATTCTAAGTGAAATAAGTCACACAGAAAAAGACACTTATCCTAAGATATCGCTTATAGAGGGAATGTCAAAATCGCTACACTTGAATTGAATTACAAAACAGAACAGAGTCACACCTTTAGAAGACACACTATGGCTGCTTAACGGGAAAGATGAGGTGGGTTGATGCATAAAACAAGGGTTTGAAATTAGCTCAGAGACCGTTCCATAAGCCAAATATGTAATAGACAAGGCCTACTCCCTGCTCAGTGAACTGGACTCAACACCCCCTAGTCACCGCACAAGAATATATCTGACTAGTAAGAATCTGAAAACCTATGTATCGATATCTCTCTGCAAGTGAATCAAGAGGGTGTAAAGTGGCATAAACACAGCAGGGAAAAGCAGCTAAACCCCATTATAAAAATAGACTACTTAAAAAAAAAAACCCCATAAAACAAAGACAGTGAAAGAGAGAGAAATTCTTACAAAATCCGTTCAGGGTCTCTGATGCAACCTGGATTGACCATATCTAGACCCACAGCTGGATGAGACATAAGGCTGGACACTCTTGGGGCTGAGAGGATTGGTGAGGTTGGGTGAGCAAACGCAGACCCTTTAAAGTAATACTGCGTGGTACCCATGCCATGGGTCCCAAATCTCCAGGTTCAAGGGCATCTTCCTACATCGAAAACATGCCTGGGAAACCCAGAAGATGGTACACCGTGTGATCGGGAAAGGTTTCTAAAACGCACCTCATTTCTCCTCTCCTTGTGCTCGGGTTCGCCATTCCAGCCGCTTCACTAACAATCTCCCTACGTGGAGAATCAGCACCGTTGACCTCCTGTTTCGTACAGGTCGCAATTTGTCCCGAGGATGAACGGGAAGAGGGGGAACCAATGAGAGACTAGCTCTAGGTGTTGGGACAGGCACAGGTCACTCTATTTTCCCATCAGGAAGAAGAATGAACCACAGGCTCAGCCTGCCCCCCGGAACCAGAATAGGGCCTGAAGCAATCCTGCGCTTTTGCGGCCAGCTCCCAAAAAAGCGAGTTGACACATGGAGCTCAGGGGCACTGCAATTCACAAACCTGCAGAGTTGTAAATGATAACTCTCGTCCACAAATATATTGAGGGAAGGCAACGAAGAGGATTTGAAAGCAAGGCAGAATTGCAAGAAACCGGTTTCAGGAGGTAGATTCGACTCGCCTTGAAAGCACATGAAAAGCGGCAAAGCGTTGACAATGATGCCCTTGGCCAAAAAGGGCGTATGCGTTTTTTCCTGAATATATTCAGGAAAAAACGCATACGCCCTTTTTGGCCAACCAAGCAAGCCGGAACGGCAAATCGGCGCTACAAAGAAGTCTGGCTTGCCAGAGGTCAAAAGGGCCATGCTGAAAAAAGTGTAAAAACCGGAAATGCAGGACAGGCCATGGAGACATGGGAGCCTTGCTACGCTGATGGGCGGGATGGAAATTGCCAACAGCCACTCTGGAGAAGTGTACGCTGCGTCCTGAAACATGGAATAAACACAGCTTAGAGAGCATAGGGCACTTCCACTCATGGGCGTAGAAATCGGGAAACCTAAAAATCAACAAGACACAGGCACCCCAAAGTTTAGGGCTGCTCTGTTTCCAAGAACCTCCACTTCGGTACACCTTAAATATCCCAGGAAAGAGAAAAATGGATAAAGAAGTTGTGGTACTTATGCACAATGGAATATCACTCAGCCATAAATCAGTGTCATAAGGCTAGTAGCAGCATGATGAGTGGATTTAGGGACGATGACTCTAAGTGAAGTAAGTCACACAGAAAAGGACACTTATCCTAAGATATCACTTATAGAGGGAATGTCAAAATCGCTACACCTGAACTGAATTCCAAAACACAACAGAGTCACACATTTAGAAAACACACTATGGCTGCTTAACGGGAAAGGTGAGGTGGGGCGATGCATAAAACAAGGGTTTGAAATTAGCTCAGATACCGTTCCACAAGCCAAATATGTAATAGACAAGACCTACTCCCTGCTCAGTGAACTGGACTCAACACCCCCTATTCACCACCCAAGAATATATCTGACTAGGAAGAGTCTTAAAACATATGTATTGATATCTCTCTGGAAGTGAATCAAGAGGGTGTAAAGCGGCATAAACACAGCAAGGAAAAGAAGCTAAACCCCCTTATAAAAACTGACTACTTAAAAAAAAAACCCATAAAACAAAGACAGTGAAAGAGAGAGAAATTCTTACAAAATCCGTTCAGGGGCTCTGATGCAACCTGGATTGACCATATCTAGACCCACAGCTGGATGAGACATAAGGCTGGACACTCTTGGGGCTGAGAGGATTGGTGAGGTTGGGTGAGCAAACGCAGACCCTTTAAAGTAATACTGCGTGGTACCCATGCCATGGGTCCCAAATCTCCAGGTTCAAGGGCATCTTCCTACATCGAAAACATGCCTGGGAAACCCAGAAGATGGTACACCGTGTGATCGGGAAAGGTTTCTAAAACGCACCTCATTTCTCCTCTCCTTGTGCTCGGGTTCGCCATTCCAGCCGCTTCACTAACAATCTCCCTACGTGGAGAATCAGCACCGTTGACCTCCTGTTTCATACAGGTCGCAATTTGTCCCGAGGATGAACGGGAAGAGGGGGAACCAATGAGAGACTAGCTCTAGGTGTTGGGACAGGCACAGGTCACTCTATTTTCCCATCAGGAAGAAGAATGAACCACAGGCTCAGCCTGCCCCCCGGAACCAGAATAGGGCCTGAAGCAATCCTGCGCTTTTGCGGCCAGCTCCCAAAAAAGCGAGTTGACACATGGAGCTCAGGGGCACTGCAATTCACAAACCTGCAGAGTTATAAATGATAACTCTCGTCCACAAATATATTGAGGGAAGGCAACGAAGAGGATTTGAAAGCAAGGCAGAATTGCAGGAAACCGGTTTCAGGAGGTAGATTCGACTCGCCTTGAAAGCACATGAAAAGCGGCAAAGCGTTGACAATGATGCCCTTGGCCAAAAAGGGCGTATGCGTTTTTTCCTGAATATATTCAGGAAAAAACGCATACGCCCTTTTTGGCCAACCAAGCAAGCCGGAAAGGCAAATCGGCGCTACAAAGAAGTCTGGCTTGCCAGAGGTCAAAAGGGCCATGCTGAAAAATGTGTAAAAACCAGAAATGCAGGACAGGCCATGGAGACATGGGAGCCTTGCTACGCTGATGGGCGGGGTGGAAATTGCCAACAGCCACTCTGGAGAAGTGTACGCTGCGTCCTGAAACATGTAATAAACACAGCTTAGAGAGCATAGGGCCCTTCCACTCATGGGCGTAGAAATCGGGAAACCTAAAAATCAACAAGACACAGGCACCCCAAAGTTTAGGGCTGCTCTGTTTCCAAGAACCTCCACTTCGGTACACCTTAAATATCCCAGGAAAGAGAAAAATGGATAAAGAAGTTGTGGTACTTATGCACAATGGAATATCACTCAGCCATGAAATCAGTGTCATAAGGCTAGTAGCAGCATGATGAGTGGATTTAGGGACGATGACTCTAAGTGAAGTAAGTCACACAGAAAAGGAAACTTATCCTAAGTTATCACTTGTAGAGGGAATGTCAAAATCGCTACACCTGAACTGAATTCCAAAACAGAACAGAGTCACACATTTAGAAAACACACTATGGCTGCTTAACGGGAAAGCTGAGGTGGGGCGATGCATAAAACAAGGGTTTGAAATTAGCTCAGATACCGTTCCACAAGCCAAATATTTAATAGACAAGACCTACTCCCTGCTCACTGAACTGGACTCAACACCCCCTATTCACCGCCCAAGAATATATCTGACTAGGAAGAGTCTTAAAACCTATGTATTGATATCTCTCTGGAAGTGAATCAAGAGGGTGTAAAGCGGCATAAACACAGCAAGGAAAAGAAGCTAAACCCCCTTATAAAAACTGACTACTTAAAAAAAAAAAACCCATAAAACAAAGACAGTGAAAGAGAGAGAAATTCTTACAAAATCCCTTCAGGGGCTCTGATGCAACCTGGATTGACCATATCTAGACCCACAGCTGGATGAGACATAAGGCTGGACACTCTTGGGGCTGAGAGGATTGGTGAGGTTGGGTGAGCAAACGCAGACCCTTTAAAGTAATACTGCGTGGTACCCATGCCATGGGTCCCAAATCTCCAGGTTCAAGGGCATCTTCCTACATCGAAAACATGCCTGGGAAACCCAGAAAATGGTACACCGTGTGATCGGGAAAGGTTTCTAAAACGCACCTCATTTCTCCTCTCCTTGTGCTCGGGTTCGCCATTCCAGCCGCTTCACTAACAATCTCCCTACGTGGAGAATCAGCACCGTTGACCTCCTGTTTCGTACAGGTCGCAATTTGTTCTGAGGATGAACGGGAAGAGGGGGAACGAATGAGAGACTAGCTCTAGGTGTTGGGACAGGCACAGGTCACTCTATTTTCCCATCAGGAAGAAGAATGAACCACAGGCTCAGCCTGCCCCCCGGAACCAGAATAGGGCCTGAAGCAATCCTGCGCTTTTGAGGCCAGCTCCCAAAAAAGCGAGTTGACAAATGGAGCTCAGGGGCACTGCAATTCACAAACCTGCAGAGTTGTAAATGATAACTCTTGTCCACAAATATATTGAGGGAAGGCAACGAAGAGGATTTGAAAGCAAGGCAGAATTGCAGGAAACCGGTTTCAGGAGGTAGATTCGACTCGCCTTGAAAGCACATGAAAAGCGGCAAAGCGTTGACAATGATGCCCTTGCCCAAAAAGGGCGTATGCGTTTTTTCCTGAATATATTCAGGAAAAAACGCATACGCCCTTTTTGGCCAACCAAGCAAGCCGGAAAGGCAAATCGGCGCTACAAAGAAGTCTCGCTTGCCAGCGGTCAAAAGGGCCATGCTGAAAAAAGTGTAAAAACCAGAAATGCAGGACAGGCCATGGAGACATGGGAGCCTTGCTACGCTGATGGGCGGGATGGAAATTGCCAACAGCCACTCTGGAGAAGTGTACGCTGCGTCCTGAAACGTATAATAAACACAGCTTAGAGAGCATAGGGCACTTCCACTCACGCGCGTAGAAATCGGGAAACCTAAAAATCAACAAGACACAGGCACCCCAAAATTTAGGGCTGCTCTGTTTCCAAGAACCTCCACTTCGGTACACCTTAAATATCCCAGGAAAGAGAAAAATGGATAAAGAAGTTGTGGTACTTATGCACAATGGAATATCACTCAGCCATAAATCAGTGTCATAAGGCTAGTAGCAGCATGATGAGTGGATTTAGGGACGATGACTCTAAGTGAAGTAAGTCACACAGAAAAGGACACTTATCCTAAGATATCACTTATAGAGGGAATGTCAAAATCGCTACACCTGAACTGAATTCCAAAACACAACAGAGTCACACATTTAGAAAACACACTATGGCTGCTTAACGGGAAAGGTGAGGTGGGGCGATGCATAAAACAAGGGTTTGAAATTAGCTCAGATACCGTTCCAGAAGCCAAATATGTAATAGACAAGACCTACTCCCTGCTCAGTGAACTGGACTCAACACCCCCTATTCACCACCCAAGAATATATCTGACTAGGAAGAGTCTTAAAACCTATGTATTGATATCTCTCTGGAAGTGAATCAAGAGGGTGTAAAGCGGCATAAACACAGCAAGGAAAAGAAGCTAAACCCCCTTATAAAAATTGACTACTTAAAAAAAAAACCCCATAAAACAAAGACAGTGAAAGAGAGAGAAATTCTTACAAAATCCGTTCAGGGGCTCTGATGCAACCTGGATTGACCATATCTAGTCGCAGAGCTGGATGAGACTTAAGGCTGGAAACTCTTGGGGCTGAGAGGATTGGTGAGGTTGGGTGAGCAAACGCAGACCCTTTAAAGTAATACTGCGTGGTACCCATGCCATGAGTCCCAAATCTCCAGGTTCAAGGGCATCTTCCTACATCGAAAACATGCCTGGGAAACCCAGAAGATGGTACACCGTGTGATCGGGAAAGGTTTCTAAAACGCACCTCATTTCTCCTCTCCTTGTGCTCGGGTTCGCCATTCCAGCCGCTTCACTAACAATCTCCCTACGTGGAGAATCAGCACCGTTGACCTCCTGTTTCGTACAGGTTGCAATTTGTCCCGAGGATGAACGGGAAGAGGGGGAACCAATGAGAGACTAGCTCTAGGTGTTGGGACAGGCACAGGTCACTCTATTTTCCCATCAGGAAGAAGAATGAACCACAGGCTCAGCCTGCCCCCCGGAACCAGAATAGGGCCTGAAGCAATCCTGCGCTTTTGCGGCCAGCTCCCAAAAAAGCGAGTTGACAAATGGAGCTCAGGGGCACTGCAATTCACAAACCTGCAGAGTTATAAATGATAACTCTCGTCCATAAATATATTGAGGGAAGGCAACGAAGAGGATTTGAAAGCAAGGCAGATTTTCAGGAAACAGATTTCAGGAGGTACATTGGACTCGCCTTTAAAGCACATGAAAAGCGGCAAAACGTTGACAATGATGCCCTTGGCCAAAAAGGGCGTATGCGTTTTTTCCTGAATATATTCAGGAAAAAACGCATACGCCCTTTTTGGCCAACCAAGCAAGCAGGAAGGGCAAATCAGCGCTACAAAGAAGTCTCGCTTGCCCTCGGTCAAAAGGGCCATGCTGAAAAAAGTGTAAAAACCAGAAAAGCAGGACAGGCCATGGAGACATGGGAGCCTTGCTACGCTGATGGGCGGGATGTAAATTGCCAACAGGCACTCTGGAGAAGTGTACGGTGTGTCCTGAAGCAAGTAACAAACACAGCTTAGAGAGCATAGGGCACTTCCACTCATGGGCGTATAAATTGGGAAAAGTAAAAATCAACAAGACACAGGCACCCCAATCTTTACGGCTGCTCTGTTTCCAAGAACCGCCACTTCGGTACACCTTCAATATCCCAGGAAAGAGAAAAATAGATAAAGAAATGGTGGTATTTGGCACAACGGAATATCACTCAGCCATGAAATCAGTGTCATAAGGCTAGTTAGCAGCATGATGAGTGGATTTAGGTACGATGATTCTAAGTGAAATAAGTCACATAGAAAAAGGCCCTTATCCTAAGATATTGCTTATAGAGGGAATGTCAAAATCGCTACACTTGAACTGAATTACAAAACAGAACAGAGTCACACCTTTAGAAGACACACTATGGCTGCTTAACGGGAAAGGTGAGGTGGGGTGATGCATAAAACAAGGGTTTGAAATTAGCTCAGAGACCGTTCCATAAGCCAAATATGTAATAGACAAGGCCTACTCCCTGCTCAGTGAACTGGACTCAACACCCCCTAGTCACCGCACAAGAATATATCTGACTAGTAAGAATCTGAAAACCTATGTATCGATATCTCTCTGCAAGTGAATCAAGAGGGTGTAAAGCGGCATAAACACAGCAGGGAAAAGCAGTCAAGCCCCATTCTAAACACTAATTACTTTAAAAAACCCACAAAAGAAAGACAGTGAAAGAGAGAGAAATTCTTACAAAATCCGTTCAGGGTCTCTGATGCAACCTGGATTGACCGTATCTAGACCCACAGCTAGATGAGACATAAGGCTGGACACTCTTGGGGCTGAGAGGATTAGTGAGGTTGGGTGAGCAAACACAGATATTTTAAAGTAATAACGTGGGGTACCCACCCCATGGGTCTCAAATCTCCAGATACAAGGGCATCTTCCTACATCAAAACATGCATGGGAAATCCAGAGGATGGTATGCCGTGAGATCGGGAAAGGTTTCTAAAACGGACCTCATTTCTCCTCTCCTTGTGCTCGGGTTCGCCATTCCAGCCGCTTGACTAACCATCTCCCTACTTGGAGAATCACCACCTTTTACCTCCTGTTTCGTACAGGTTGCAATTTGTCCTGAGGATGAACGGGAAGACGGGGAACCAACGAGAGACTACCCCTAGGTGTTGGGACAGGCACAGGTCACTCCATTTTCCCATCAGGAAGAAGAATGAACCACAGGCTCAGCCTGCCCCCCAGAACCAAAATAGGGCCTGAAGCAATCCTGCGCTTTTGCGGCCAGCTCCCAAAAAAGCGAGTAGACAAATGGAGCTCAGGGGCACTGCAATTCACAAACGTGCAGAGTTATAAATGATAACTCTCGTCCATAAATATATTGAGGGAAGGCAACGAAGAGGATTTGAAAGCAAGACAGATTTGCAGGAAACAGATTTCAGGAGGTACATTCGAATCGCCTTTAAAGCACATGAAAAGCGGCAAAACGTTGACAATGATGCCCTTGGCCAAAAAGGGCGTATGCGTTTTTTCCTGAATATATTCAGGAAAAAACGCATACGCCCTTTTTGGCCAACCAAGCAAGCCGGAAGGGCAAATCAGCGCTACAAAGAAGTCTCGCTTGCCCTCGGTCAAAAGGGCCATGCTGAAAAAAGTGTAAAAACCAGAAAAGCAGGACAGGCCATGGAGACATGGGAGCCTTGCTACGCTGATGGGCGGGATGTAAATTGCCAACAGGCACTCTGGAGAAGTGTACGGTGTGTCCTGAAACAAGTAATAAACACAGCTGAGAGAGCATAGGGCACTTCCACTCATGGGCGTATAAATTGGGAAAACTAAAAATCAACAAGACACAGGCACCCCAAACTTGACGGCTGCTCTGTTTCCAAGAACCTCCACTTCGGTACACCTTCAATATCCCAGGAAAGAGAAAAATGGATAAAGACATGGTGGTACTTGGCACAATGGAATATCACTCAGCCATGAAATCAGTGTCATAAGGCTAGTTAGCAGCATGATGAGTGGATTTAGCGACGATGATTCTAAGTGAAATAAGTCACACAGAAAAAGACACTTATCCTAAGATATCGCTTATAGAGGGAATGTCAAAATCGCTACACTTGAATTGAATTACAAAACAGAACAGAGTCACACCTTTAGAAGACACACTATGGCTGCTTAACGGGAAAGATGAGGTGGGTTGATGCATAAAACAAGGGTTTGAAATTAGCTCAGAGACCGTTCCATAAGCCAAATATGTAATAGACAAGGCCTACTCCCTGCTCAGTGAACTGGACTCAACACCCCCTAGTCACCGCACAAGAATATATCTGACTAGTAAGAATCTGAAAACCTATGTATCGATATCTCTCTGCAAGTGAATCAAGAGGGTGTAAAGTGGCATAAACACAGCAGGGAAAAGCAGCTAAACCCCATTATAAAAATAGACTACTTAAAAAAAAAAACCCCATAAAACAAAGACAGTGAAAGAGAGAGAAATTCTTACAAAATCCGTTCAGGGTCTCTGATGCAACCTGGATTGACCATATCTAGACCCACAGCTGGATGAGACATAAGGCTGGACACTCTTGGGGCTGAGAGGATTGGTGAGGTTGGGTGAGCAAACGCAGACCCTTTAAAGTAATACTGCGTGGTACCCATGCCATGGGTCCCAAATCTCCAGGTTCAAGGGCATCTTCCTACATCGAAAACATGCCTGGGAAACCCAGAAGATGGTACACCGTGTGATCGGGAAAGGTTTCTAAAACGCACCTCATTTCTCCTCTCCTTGTGCTCGGGTTCGCCATTCCAGCCGCTTCACTAACAATCTCCCTACGTGGAGAATCAGCACCGTTGACCTCCTGTTTCGTACAGGTCGCAATTTGTCCCGAGGATGAACGGGAAGAGGGGGAACCAATGAGAGACTAGCTCTAGGTGTTGGGACAGGCACAGGTCACCCGATTTTCCCATCAGGAAGAAGAATGAACCACAGGCTCAGCCTGCCCCCCGGAACCAGAATAGGGCCTGAAGCAATCCTGCGCTTTTGCGGCCAGCTCCCAAAAAAGCGAGTTGACACATGGAGCTCAGGGGCACTGCAATTCACAAACCTGCAGAGTTATAAATGATAACTCTCGTCCACAAATATATTGAGGGAAGGCAACGAAGAGGATTTGAAAGCAAGGCAGAATTGCAGGAAACCGATTTCAGGAGGTAGATTCGACTCGCCTTGAAAGCACATGAAAAGCGGCAAAGCGTTGACAATGATGCCCTTGGCCAAAAAGGGCGTATGCGTTTTTTCCTGAATATATTAGGAAAAAACGCATACGCCCTTTTTGGCCAACCAAGCAAGCCGGAAAGGCAAATCGGCGCTACAAAGAAGTCTGGCTTGCCAGAGGTCAAAAGGGCCATGCTGAAAAATGTGTAAAAACCAGAAATGCAGGACAGGCCATGGAGACATGGGAGCCTTGCTACGCTGATGGGCGGGGTGGAAATTGCCAACAGCCACTCTGGAGAAGTGTACGCTGCGTCCTGAAACATGTAATAAACACAGCTTAGAGAGCATAGGGCACTTCCACTCATGGGCGTAGAAATCGGGAAACCTAAAAATCAACAAGACACAGGCACCCCAAAGTTTAGGGCTGCTCTGTTTCCAAGAACCTCCACTTCGGTACACCTTAAATATCCCAGGAAAGAGAAAAATGGATAAAGAAGTTGTGGTACTTATGCACAATGGAATATCACTCAGCCATGAAATCAGTGTCATAAGGCTAGTAGCAGCATGATGAGTGGATTTAGGGACGATGACTCTAAGTGAAGTAAGTCACACAGAAAAGGAAACTTATCCTAAGTTATCACTTGTAGAGGGAATGTCAAAATCGCTACACCTGAATTGAATTGCAAAACAGAACAGAGTCACACATTTAGAAAACACACTATGGCTGCTTAACGGGAAAGCTGAGGTGGGGCGATGCATAAAACAAGGGTTTGAAATTAGCTCAGATACCGTTCCACAAGCCAAATATTTAATAGACAAGACCTACTCCCTGCTCAGTGAACTGGACTCAACACCCCCTATTCACCGCCCAAGAATATATCTGACTAGGAAGAGTCTTAAAACCTATGTATTGATATCTCTCTGGAAGTGAATCAAGAGGGTGTAAAGCGGCATAAACACAGCAAGGAAAAGAAGCTAAACCCCCTTATAAAAATTGACTACTTAAAAAAAAAACCCATAAAACAAAGACAGTGAAAGAGAGAGAAATTCTTACAAAATCCTTTCAGGGGCTCTGATGCAAACTGCATTGACCATATCTAGACCCACAGCTGGATAGACATAAGGCTGGACACTCTTGGAGCTGAGAGGATTGGTGAGGTTGGGTGAGCAAACGCAGACCCTTTAAAGTAATACTGCGTGGTACCCATGCCATGGGTCCCAAATCTCCAGGTTCAAGGGCATCTTCCTACATCGAAAACATGCCTGGGAAACCCAGAAGATGGTACACCGTGTGATCGGGAAAGGTTTCTAAAACGCACCTCATTTCTCCTCTCCTTGTGCTCGGGTTCGCCATTCCAGCCGCTTCACTAACAATCTCCCTACGTGGAGAATCAGCACCGTTGACCTCCTGTTTCGTACAGGTCGCAATTTGTCCCGAGGATGAACGGGAAGAGGGGGAACCAATTAGAGACTAGCTCTAGGTGTTGGGACAGGCACAGGTCACCCTATTTTCCCATCAGGAAGAAGAATGAACCACAGGCTCAGCCTGGCCCCCGGAACCAGAATAGGGCCTGAAGCAATCCTGCGCTTTTGCGCGAGCTCCCAAAAAAGCGAGTTGACAAATGGAGCTCAGGGGCACTGCAATTCACAAACCTGCAAAGTTGTAAATGATAACTCTTGTCCACAAATATATTGAGGGAAGGCAACGAAGAGGATTTGAAAGCAAGGCAGAATTGCAGGAAACCGGTTTCAGGAGGTAGATTCGACTCGCCTTGAAAGCACATGAAAAGCGGCAAAGCTTTGACAATGATGCCCTTGGCCAAAAAGGACGTATGCGTTTTTTCCTGAATATATTCAGGAAAAAACGCATACGTCCTTTTTGGCCAACCAAGCAAGCCAGAAAGGCAAATCGGCGCTACAAAGAAGTCTCGCTTGCCAGAGGTCAAAAGGGCCATGCTGAAAAAAGTGTAAAAACCGGAAATGCAGGACAGGCCATGGAGACATGGGAGCCTTGCTACGCTGATGGGCGGGATGGAAATTGCCAACAGCCACTCTGGAGAAGTGTACGCTGCGTCCTGAAACATGTAATAAACACAGCTTAGAGAGCATAGGGCACTTCCACTCATGGGCGTAAAATCGGGAAACCTAAAAATCAACAAGACACAGGCACCCCAAAGTTTAGGGCTGCACTGTTTCCAAGAACCTCCACTTCGGTACACCTTAAATATCCCAGGAAAGAGAAAAATGGATAAAGAAGTTGTGGTACTTATGCACAATGGAATATCACTCAGCCATGAAATCAGTGTCATAAGGCTAGTAGCAGCATGATGAGTGGATTTAGGGACGATGACTCTAAGTGAAGTAAGTCACACAGAAAAGGACACGTATCCTAAGATATCACTTATAGAGGGAATGTCAAAATCGCTACACCTGAACTGAATTCCAAAACACAACAGAGTCACACATTTAGAAAACACACTATGGCTGCTTAACGGGAAAGGTGAGGTGGGGCGATGCATAAAACAAGGGTTTGAAATTAGCTCAGATACCGTTCCACAAGCCAAATATGTAATAGACAAGACCTACTCCCTGCTCAGTGAACTGGACTCAACACCCCCTATTCACCGCCCAAGAATATATCTGACTAGGAAGAGTCTTAAAACCTATGTATTGATATCTCTCTGGAAGTGAATCAAGAGGGTGTAAAGCGGCATAAACACAGCAGGGAAAAGCAGCTAAATCCCGTTATAAAAATAGGCTACTTAAAAAAAAAAAACCCATAAAACAAAGACAGTGAAAGAGAGAGAAATTCTTACAAAATCCGTTCAGGGGCTCTGATGAAACCTGGATTGACCATATGTAGACCCACAGCTGGATGAGACATAAGGCTGGACACTCTTGGGGCTGAGAGGATTGGTGAGGTTGGGTGAGCAAACACAGACCCTTTAAAGTAATACTGCGTGGTACCCATGCCATGGGTCCCAAATCTCCAGGTTCAAGGGCATCTTCCTACATCGAAAACATGCCTGGGAAACCCAGAAGATGGTACACCGTGTGATCGGGAAAGGTTTCTAAAACGCACCTCATTTCTCCTCTCCTTGTGCTCGGGTTCGCCATTCCAGCCGCTTCACTAACAATCTCCCTACGTGGAGAATCAGCACCGTTGACCTCCTGTTTCGTACAGGTCGCAATTTGTCCCGAGGATGAACGGGAAGAGGGGGAACCAATGAGAGACTAGCTCTAGGTGTTGGGACAGGCACAGGTCACTCTATTTTCCCATCAGGAAGAAGAATGAACCACAGGCTCAGCCTGCCCCCCGGAACCAGAATAGGGCCTGAAGCAATCCTGCGCTTTTGCGGCCAGCTCCCAAAAAAGCGAGTTGACACATGGAGCTCAGGGGCACTGCAATTCACAAACCTGCAGAGTTGTAAATGATAACTCTTGTCCACAAATATATTGAGGGAAGGCAACGAAGAGGATTTGAAAGCAAGGCAGAATTGCAGGAAACCGGTTTCAGGAGGTAGATTCGACTCGCCTTGAAAGCACATGAAAAGCGGCAAAGCGTTGACAATGATGCCCTTGCCCAAAAAGGGCGTATGCGTTTTTTCCTGAATATATTCAGGAAAAAACGCATACGCCCTTTTTGGCCAACCAAGCAAGCCGGAAAGGCAAATCGGCGCTACAAAGAAGTCTCGCTTGCCAGCGGTCAAAAGGGCCATGCTGAAAAAAGTGTAAAAACCAGAAATGCAGGACAGGCCATGGAGACATGGGAGCCTTGCTACGCTGATGGGCGGGATGGAAATTGCCAACAGCCACTCTGTAGAAGTGTACGCTGCGTCCTGAAACGTATAATAAACACAGCTTAGAGAGCATAGGGCACTTCCACTCACGCGCGTAGAAATCGGGAAACCTAAAAATCAACAAGACACAGGCACCCCAAAGTTTAGGGCTGCACTGTTTCCAAGAACCTCCACTTCGGTACACCTTAAATATCCCAGGAAAGAGAAAAATGGATAAAGAAGTTGTGGTACTTATGCACAATGGAATATCACTCAGCCATAAATCAGTGTCATAAGGCTAGTAGCAGCATGATGAGTGGATTTAGGGACGATGACTCTAAGTGAAGTAAGTCACACAGAAAAGGACACGTATCCTAAGATATCACTTATAGAGGGAATGTCAAAATCGCTACACCTGAACTGAATTCCAAAACACAACAGAGTCACACATTTAGAAAACACACTATGGCTGCTTAACGGGAAAGGTGAGGTGGGGCGATGCATAAAACAAGGGTTTGAAATTAGCTCAGATACCGTTCCACAAGCCAAATATGTAACAGACAAGACCTACTCCCTGCTCAGTGAACTGGACTCAACACCCCCTATTCACCACCCAAGAATATATCTGACTAGGAAGAGTCTTAAAACCTATGTATTGATATCTCTCTGGAAGTGAATCAAGAGGGTGTAAAGCCGCATAAACACAGCAAGGAAAAGAAGCTAAACCCCCTTATAAAAATTGACTACTTAAAAAAAAAAACCCATAAAACAAAGACAGTGAAAGAGAGAGAAATTCTTACAAAATCCCTTCAGGGGCTCTGATGCAACCTGGATTGACCATATCTAGACCCACAGCTGGATGAGACATAAGGCTGGACACTCTTGGGGCTCAGAGGATTGGTGAGGTTGGGTGAGCAAACGCAGACCCTTTAAAGTAATACTGCGTGGTACCCATGCCATGGGTCCCAAATCTCCAGGTTCAAGGGCAACTTCCTACATCGAAAACATGCCTGGGAAACCCAGAAGATGGTACACCGTGTGATCGGGAAAGGTTTCTAAAACGCACCTCATTTCTCCTCTCCTTGTGCTCGGGTTCGCCATTCCAGCCGCTTCACTAACAATCTCCCTACGTGGAGAATCAGCACCGTTGACCTCCTGTTTCGTACAGGTCGCAATTTGTCCCGAGGATGAACGGGAAGAGGGGGAACCAATTAGAGACTAGCTCTAGGTGTTGGGACAGGCACAGGTCACTCTATTTTCCCATCAGGAAGAAGAATGAACCACAGGCTCAGCCTGCCCCCCGGAACCAGAATAGGGCCTGAAGCAATCCTGCGCTTTTGCGGCCAGCTCCCAAAAAAGCGAGTTGACAAATGGAGCTCAGGGGCACTGCAATTCACAAACCTGCAGAGTTGTAAATGATAACTCTCGTCCACAAATATATTGAGGGAAGGCAACGAAGAGGATTTGAAAGCAAGGCAGAATTGCAGGAAACCGGTTTCAGGAGGTAGATTCGACTCGCCTTGAAAGCACATGAAAAGCGGCAAAGCGTTGACAATGATGCCCTTGGCTAAAAAGGGCGTATGCGTTTTTTCCTGAATATATTCAGGAAAAAACGCATACGCCCTTTTTGGCCAACCAAGCAAGCCGGAAAGGCAAATCGGCGCTACAAAGAAGTCTCGCTTGCCAGAGGTCAAAAGGGCCATGCTGAAAAAAGTGTAAAAACCGGAAATGCAGGACAGGCCATGGAGACATGGGAGCCTTGCTACGCTGATGGGCGGGGTGGAAATTGCCAACAGCCACTCTGGAGAAGTGTACGCTGCGTCCTGAAACATGTAATAAACACAGCTTAGAGAGCATAGGGCACTTCCACTCATTGGCGTAGAAATCGGGAAACCTAAAATTCAACAAGACACAGGCACCCCAAAGTTCAGGGCTGCTCTGTTTCCAAGAACCTCCACTTCGGTACACCTTAAATATCCCAGGAAAGAGAAAAATGGATAAAGAAGTTGTGGTACTTATGCACAATGGAATATCACTCAGCCATAAATCAGTGTCATAAGGCTAGTAGCAGCATGATGAGTGGATTTAGGGACGATGACTCTAAGTGAAGTAAGTCACACAGAAAAGGACACTTATCCTAAGATATCACTTATAGAGGGAATGTCAAAATCGCTACACCTGAACTGAATTCCAAAACACAACAGAGTCACACATTTAGAAAACACACTATGGCTGCTTAACGGGAAAGGTGAGGTGGGGCGATGCATAAAACAAGGGTTTGAAATTAGCTCAGATACCGTTCCAGAAGCCAAATATGTAATAGACAAGACCTACTCCCTGCTCAGTGAACTGGACTCAACACCCCCTATTCACCACCCAAGAATATATCTGACTAGGAAGAGTCTTAAAACCTATGTATTGATATCTCTCTGGAAGTGAATCAAGAGGGTGTAAAGCGGCATAAACACAGCAAGGAAAAGAAGCTAAAACCCTTATAAAAATTGACTACTTTAAAAAAAAAACCCATAAAACAAAGACAGTGAAAGAGAGAGAAATTCTTACAAAATCCGTTCAGGGGCTCTGATGCAACCTGGATTGACCATATCTAGACGCACAGCTGGATGAGACATAAGGCTGGAAACTCTTGGGGCTGAGAGGATTGGTGAGGTTGGGTGAGCAAACGCAGACCCTTTAAAGTAATACTGCGTGGTACCCATGCCATGAGTCCCAAATCTCCAGGTTCAAGGGCATCTTCCTACATCGAAAACATGCCTGGGAAACCCAGAAGATGGTACACCGTGTGATCGGGAAAGGTTTCTAAAACGCACCTCATTTCTCCTCTCCTTGTGCTCGGGTTCGCCATTCCAGCCGCTTCACTAACAATCTCCCTACGTGGAGAATCAGCACCGTTGACCTCCTGTTTCGTACAGGTTGCAATTTGTCCCGAGGATGAACGGGAAGAGGGGGAACCAATGAGAGACTAGCTCTAGGTGTTGGGACAGGCACAGGTCACTCTATTTTCCCATCAGGAAGAAGAATGAACCACAGGCTCAGCCTGCCCCCCGGAACCAGAATAGGGCCTGAAGCAATCCTGCGCTTTTGCGGCCAGCTCCCAAAAAAGCGAGTTGACAAATGGAGCTCAGGGGCACTGCAATTCACAAACCTGCAGAGTTATAAATGATAACTCTCGTCCATAAATATATTGAGGGAAGGCAACGAAGAGGATTTGAAAGCAAGGCAGATTTGCAGGAAACAGATTTCAGGAGGTACATTGGACTCGCCTTTAAAGCACATGAAAAGCGGCAAAACGTTGACAATGATGCCCTTGGCCAAAAAGGGCGTATGCGTTTTTTCCTGAATATATTCAGGAAAAAACGCATACGCCCTTTTTGGCCAACCAAGCAAGCCGGAAGGGCAAATCAGCGCTACAAAGAAGTCTCGCTTGCCCGCGGTCAAAAGGGCCATGCTGAAAAAAGTGTAAAAACCAGAAAAGCAGGACAGGCCATGGAGACATGGGAGCCTTGCTACGCTGATGGGCGGGATGTAAATTGCCAACAGGCACTCTGGAGAAGTGTACGGTGTGTCCTGAAGCAAGTAACAAACACAGCTTAGAGAGCATAGGGCACTTCCATTCATGGGCGTATAAATTGGGAAAAGTAAAAATCAACAAGACACAGGCACCCCAATCTTTACGGCTGCTCTGTTTCCAAGAACCGCCACTTCGGTACACCTTCAATATCCGAGGAAAGAGAAAAATAGATAAAGAAATGGTGGTATTTGGCACAACGGAATATCACTCAGCCATGAAATCAGTGTCATAAGGCTAGTTAGCAGCATGATGAGTGGATTTAGGTACGATGATTCTAAGTGAAATAAGTCACATAGAAAAAGGCCCTTATCCTAAGATATTGCTTATAGAGGGAATGTCAAAATCGCTACACTTGAACTGAATTACAAAACAGAACAGAGTCACACCTTTAGAAGACACACTATGGCTGCTTAACGGGAAAGGTGAGGTGGGGTGATGCATAAAACAAGGGTTTGAAATTAGCTCAGAGACCGTTCCATAAGCCAAATATGTAATAGACAAGGCCTACTCCCTGCTCAGTGAACTGGACTCAACACCCCCTAGTCACCGCACAAGAATATATCTGACTAGTAAGAATCTGAAAACCTATGTATCGATATCTCTCTGCAAGTGAATCAAGAGGGTGTAAAGCGGCATAAACACAGCAGGGAAAAGCAGTCAAGCCCCATTCTAAACACTAATTACTTTAAAAAACCCACAAAAGAAAGACAGTGAAAGAGAGAGAAATTCTTACAAAATCCGTTCAGGGTCTCTGATGCAACCTGGATTGACCGTATCTAGACCCACAGCTAGATGAGACATAAGGCTGGACACTCTTGGGGCTGAGAGGATTAGTGAGGTTGGGTGAGCAAACACAGATATTTTAAAGTAATAACGTGGGGTACCCACCCCATGGGTCTCAAATCTCCAGATACAAGGGCATCTTCCTACATCAAAACATGCATGGGAAATCCAGAGGATGGTATGCCGTGAGATCGGGAAAGGTTTCTAAAACGGACCTCATTTCTCCTCTCCTTGTGCTCGGTTTCGCCATTCCAGCCGCTTGACTAACCATCTCCCTACTTGGAGAATCACCACCTTTTACCTCCTGTTTCGTACAGGTTGCAATTTGTCCTGAGGATGAACGGGAAGACGGGGAACCAACGAGAGACTACCCCTAGGTGTTGGGACAGGCACAGGTCACTCCATTTTCCCATCAGGAAGAAGAATGAACCACAGGCTCAGCCTGCCCCCCAGAACCAAAATAGGGCCTGAAGCAATCCTGCGCTTTTGCGGCCAGCTCCCAAAAAAGCGAGTAGACAAATGGAGCTCAGGGGCACTGCAATTCACAAACGTGCAGAGTTATAAATGATAACTCTCGTCCATAAATATATTGAGGGAAGGCAACGAAGAGGATTTGAAAGCAAGACAGATTTGCAGGAAACAGATTTCAGGAGGTACATTCGAATCGCCTTTAAAGCACATGAAAAGCGGCAAAACGTTGACAATGATGCCCTTGGCCAAAAAGGGCGTATGCGTTTTTTCCTGAATATATTCAGGAAAAAACGCATACGCCCTTTTTGGCCAACCAAGCAAGCCGGAAGGGCAAATCAGCGCTACAAAGAAGTCTCGCTTGCCCTCGGTCAAAAGGGCCATGCTGAAAAAAGTGTAAAAACCAGAAAAGCAGGACAGGCCATGGAGACATGGGAGCCTTGCTACGCTGATGGGCGGGATGTAAATTGCCAACAGGCACTCTGGAGAAGTGTACGGTGTGTCCTGAAACAAGTAATAAACACAGCTGAGAGAGCATAGGGCACTTCCACTCATGGGCGTATAAATTGGGAAAACTAAAAATCAACAAGACACAGGCACCCCAAACTTGACGGCTGCTCTGTTTCCAAGAACCTCCACTTCGGTACACCTTCAATATCCCAGGAAAGAGAAAAATGGATAAAGACATGGTGGTACTTGGCACAATGGAATATCACTCAGCCATGAAATCAGTGTCATAAGGCTAGTTAGCAGCATGATGAGTGGATTTAGCGACGATGATTCTAAGTGAAATAAGTCACACAGAAAAAGACACTTATCCTAAGATATCGCTTATAGAGGGAATGTCAAAATCGCTACACTTGAATTGAATTACAAAACAGAACAGAGTCACACCTTTAGAAGACACACTATGGCTGCTTAACGGGAAAGATGAGGTGGGTTGATGCATAAAACAAGGGTTTGAAATTAGCTCAGAGACCGTTCCATAAGCCAAATATGTAATAGACAAGGCCTACTCCCTGCTCAGTGAACTGGACTCAACACCCCCTAGTCACCGCACAAGAATATATCTGACTAGTAAGAATCTGAAAACCTATGTATCGATATCTCTCTGCAAGTGAATCAAGAGGGTGTAAAGTGGCATAAACACAGCAGGGAAAAGCAGCTAAACCCCATTATAAAAATAGACTACTTAAAAAAAAAAACCCCATAAAACAAAGACAGTGAAAGAGAGAGAAATTCTTACAAAATCCGTTCAGGGTCTCTGATGCAACCTGGATTGACCATATCTAGACCCACAGCTGGATGAGACATAAGGCTGGACACTCTTGGGGCTGAGAGGATTGGTGAGGTTGGGTGAGCAAACGCAGACCCTTTAAAGTAATACTGCGTGGTACCCATGCCATGGGTCCCAAATCTCCAGGTTCAAGGGCAACTTCCTACATCGAAAACATGCCTGGGAAACCCAGAAGATGGTACACCGTGTGATCGGGAAAGGTTTCTAAAACGCACCTCATTTCTCCTCTCCTTGTGCTCGGGTTCGCCATTCCAGCCGCTTCACTAACAATCTCCCTACGTGGAGAATCAGCACCGTTGACCTCCTGTTTCGTACAGGTCTCAATTTGTCCCGAGGATGAACGGGAAGAGGGGGAACCAATGAGAGACTAGCTCTAGGTGTTGGGACAGGCACAGGTCACTCTATTTTCCCATCAGGAAGAAGAATGAACCACAGGCTCAGCCTGCCCCCCGGAACCAGAATAGGGCCTGAAGCAATCCTGCGCTTTTGCGGCCAGCTCCCAAAAAAGCGAGTTGACAAATGGAGCTCAGGGGCACTGCAATTCACAAACCTGCAGAGTTGTAAATGATAACTCTCGTCCACAAATATATTGAGGGAAGGCAACGAAGAGGATTTGAAAGCAAGGCAGAATTGCAGGAAACTGGTTTCAGGAGGTAGATTCGACTCGCCTTGAAAGCACATGAAAAGCGGCAAAGCGTTGACAATGATGCCCTTGGCCAAAAAGGGCGTATGCGTTTTTTCCTGAATATATTCAGGAAAAAACGCATACGCCCTTTTTGGCCAACCAAGCAAGCCGGAAAGGCAAATCGGCGCTACAAAGAAGTCTGGCTTGCCAGAGGTCAAAAGGGCCATGCTGAAAAAAGTGTAAAAACCGGAAATGCAGGACAGGCCATGGAGACATGGGAGCCTTGCTACGCTGATGGGCGGGATGGAAATTGCCAACAGCCACTCTGGAGAAGTGTACGCTGCGTCCTGAAACATGGAATAAACACAGCTTAGAGAGCATAGGGCACTTCCACTCATGGGCGTAGAAATCGGGAAACCTAAAAATCAACAAGAAACAGGCACCCCAAAGTTTAGGGCTGCTCTGTTTCCAAGAACCTCCACTTCGGTACACCTTAAATATCCCAGGAAAGAGAAAAATGGATAAAGAAGTTGTGGTACTTATGCACAATGGAATATCACTCAGCCATAAATCAGTGTCATAAGGCTAGTAGCAGCATGATGAGAGGATTTAGGGACGATGACTCTAAGTGAAGTAAGTCACACAGAAAAGGACACTTATCCTAAGATATCACTTATAGAGGGAATGTCAAAATCGCTACACCTGAACTGAATTCCAAAACACAACAGAGTCACACATTTAGAAAACACACTATGGCTGCTTAACGGGAAAGGTGAGGTGGGGCGATGCATAAAACAAGGGTTTGAAATTAGCTCAGATACCGTTCCACAAGCCAAATATGTAATAGACAAGACCTACTCCCTGCTCAGTGAACTGGACTCAACACCCCCTATTCACCACCCAAGAATATATCTGACTAGGAAGAGTCTTAAAACATATGTATTGATATCTCTCTGGAAGTGAATCAAGAGGGTGTAAAGCGGCATAAACACAGCAAGGAAAAGAAGCTAAACCCCCTTATAAAAACTGACTACTTAAAAAAAAACCCATAAAACAAAGACAGTGAAAGAGAGAGAAATTCTTACAAAATCCGTTCAGGGGCTCTGATGCAACCTGGATTGACCATATCTAGACCCACAGCTGGATGAGACATAAGGCTGGACACTCTTGGGGCTGAGAGGATTGGTGAGGTTGGGTGAGCAAACGCAGACCCTTTAAAGTAATACTGCGTGGTACCCATGCCATGGGTCCCAAATCTCCAGGTTCAAGGGCATCTTCCTACATCGAAAACATGCCTGGGAAACCCAGAAGATGGTACACCGTGTGATCGGGAAAGGTTTCTAAAACGCACCTCATTTCTCCTCTCCTTGTGCTCGGGTTCGCCATTCCAGCCGCTTCACTAACAATCTCCCTACGTGGAGAATCAGCACTGTTGACCTCCTGTTTCGTACAGGTCGCAATTTGTCCCGAGGATGAACGGGAAGAGGGGGAACCAATGAGAGACTAGCTCTAGGTGTTGGGACAGGCACAGGTCACTCTATTTTCCCATCAGGAAGAAGAATGAACCACAGGCTCAGCCTGCCCCCCGGAACCAGAATAGGGCCTGAAGCAATCCTGCGCTTTTGCAGCCAGCTCCCAAAAAAGCGAGTTGACACATGGAGCTCAGGGGCACTGCAATTCACAAACCTGCAGAGTTATAAATGATAACTCTCGTCCACAAATATATTGAGGGAAGGCAACGAAGAGGATTTGAAAGCAAGGCAGAATTGCAGGAAACCGATTTCAGGAGGTAGATTCGACTCGCCTTGAAAGCACATGAAAAGCGGCAAAGCGTTGACAATGATGCCCTTGGCCAAAAAGGGCGTATGCGTTTTTTCCTGAATATATTCAGGAAAAAACGCATACGCCCTTTTTGGCCAACCAAGCAAGCCGGAAAGGCAAATCGGCGCTACAAAGAAGTCTGGCTTGCCAGAGGTCAAAAGGGCCATGCTGAAAAATGTGTAAAAACCAGAAATGCAGGACAGGCCATGGAGACATGGGAGCCTTGCTACGCTGATGGGCGGGGTGGAAATTGCCAACAGCCACTCTGGAGAAGTGTACGCTGCGTCCTGAAACATGTAATAAACACAGCTTAGAGAGCATAGGGCACTTCCACTCATGGGCGTAGAAATCGGGAAACCTAAAAATCAACAAGACACAGGCACCCCAAAGTTTAGGGCTGCTCTGTTTCCAAGAACCTCCACTTCGGTACACCTTAAATATCCCAGGAAAGAGAAAAATGGATAAAGAAGTTGTGGTACTTATGCACAATGGAATATCACTCAGCCATGAAATCAGTGTCATAAGGCTAGTAGCAGCATGATGAGTGGATTTAGGGACGATGACTCTAAGTGAAGTAAGTCACACAGAAAAGGAAACTTATCCTAAGTTATCACTTGTAGAGGGAATGTCAAAATCGCTACACCTGAATTGAATTGCAAAACAGAACAGAGTCACACATTTAGAAAACACACTATGGCTGCTTAACGGGAAAGCTGAGGTGGGGCGATGCATAAAACAAGGGTTTGAAATTAGCTCAGATACCGTTCCACAAGCCAAATATTTAATAGACAAGACCTACTCCCTGCTCAGTGAACTGGACTCAACACCCCCTATTCACCGCCCAAGAATATATCTGACTAGGAAGAGTCTTAAAACCTATGTATTGATATCTCTCTGGAAGTGAATCAAGAGGGTGTAAAGCGGCATAAACACAGCAAGGAAAAGAAGCTAAACCCCCTTATAAAAATTGACTACTTAAAAAAAAAACCCATAAAACAAAGACAGTGAAAGAGAGAGAAATTCTTACAAAATCCTTTCAGGGGCTCTGATGCAAACTGCATTGACCATATCTAGACCCACAGCTGGATGAGACATAAGGCTGGACACTCTTGGGGCTGAGAGGATTGGTGAGGTTGGGTGAGCAAACGCAGACCCTTTAAAGTAATACTGCGTGGTACCCATGCCATGGGTCCCAAATCTCCAGGTTCAAGGGCATCTTCCTACATCGAAAACATGCCTGGGAAACCCAGAAGATGGTACACCGTGTGATCGGGAAAGGTTTCTAAAACGCACCTCATTTCTCCTCTCCTTGTGCTCGGGTTCGCCATTCCAGCCGCTTCACTAACAATCTCCCTACGTGGAGAATCAGCACCGTTGACCTCCTGTTTCGTACAGGTCGCAATTTGTCCCGAGGATGAACGGGAAGAGGGGGAACCAATGAGAGACTAGCTCTAGGTGTTGGGACAGGCACAGGTCACCCTATTTTCCCATCAGGAAGAAGAATGAACCACAGGCTCAGCCTGCCCCCCGGAACCAGAATAAGGCCTGAAGCAATCCTGCGCTTTTGCGGCCAGCTCCCAAAAAAGCGAGTTGACACATGGAGCTCAGGGGCACTGCAATTCACAAACCTGCAGAGTTGTAAATGATAACTCTCGTCCACAAATATATTGAGGGAAGGCAACAAAGAGGATTTGAAAGCAAGGCAGAATTGCAGGAAACCGGTTTCAGGAGGTAGATTCGACTCGCCTTGAAAGCACATGAAAAGCGGCAAAGCGTTGACAATGATGCCCTTGGCCAAAAAGGGCGTATGCGTTTTTTCCTGAATATATTCAGGAAAAAACGCATACGCCCTTTTTGGCCAACCAAGCAAGCCGGAAAGGCAAATCGGCGCTACAAAGAAGTCTGGCATGCCAGAGGTCAAAAGGGCCATGCTGAAAAAAGTGTAAAAACCGGAAATGCAGGACAGGCCATGGAGACATGGGAGCCTTGCTACGCTGATGGGCGGGATGGAAATTGCCAACAGCCACTCTGGAGAAGTGTACGCTGCGTCCTGAAACATGGAATAAACACAGCTTAGAGAGCATAGGGCACTTCCACTCATGGGCGTAGAAATCGGGAAACCTAAAAATCAACAAGACACAGGCACCCCAAAGTTTAGGGCTGCTCTGTTTCCAAGAACCTCCACTTCGGTACACCTTAAATATCCCAGGAAAGAGAAAAATGGATAAAGAAGTTGTGGTACTTATGCACAATGGAATATCACTCAGCCATGAAATCAGTGTTATAAGGCTAGTAGCAGCATGATGAGTGGATTTAGGGACGATGACTCTAAGTGAAGTAAGTCACACAGAAAAGGACACTTATCCTAAGATATCACTTATAGAGGGAATGTCAAAATCGCTACACCTGAACTGAATTCCAAAACAGAACAGAGTCACACATTTAGAAAACACACTATGGCTGCTTAAAGGGAAAGGTGAGGTGGGGCGATGCATAAAACAAGGGTTTGAAATTAGCTCAGATACCGTTCCACAAGCCAAATATGTAACAGACAAGACCTACTCCCTGCTCAGTGAACTGGACTCAACACCCCCTATTCACCACCCAAGAATATATCTGACTAGGAAGAGTCTTAAAACCTATGTATTGATATCTCTCTGGAAGTGAATCAAGAGGGTGTAAAGCGGCATAAACACAGCAAGGAAAAGAAGCTAAACCCCCTTATAAAAATTGACTACTTAAAAAAAAAAACCCATAAAACAAAGACAGTGAAAGAGAGAGAAATTCTTACAAAATCCGTTCAGGGGCTCTGATGCAACCTGGATTGACCATATCTAGACGCACAGCTGGATGAGACATAAGGCTGGAAACTCTTGGGGCTGAGAGGATTGGTGAGGTTGGGTGAGCAAACGCAGACCCTTTAAAGTAATACTGCGTGGTACCCATGCCATGAGTCCCAAATCTCCAGGTTCAAGGGCATCTTCCTACATCGAAAACATGCCTGGGAAACCCAGAAGATGGTACACCGTGTGATCGGGAAAGGTTTCTAAAACGCACCTCATTTCTCCTCTCCTTGTGCTCGGGTTCGCCATTCCAGCCGCTTCACTAACAATCTCCCTACGTGGAGAATCAGCACCGTTGACCTCCTGTTTCGTACAGGTTGCAATTTGTCCCGAGGATGAACGGGAAGAGGGGGAACCAATGAGAGACTAGCTCTAGGTGTTGGGACAGGCACAGGTCACTCTATTTTCCCATCAGGAAGAAGAATGAACCACAGGCTCAGCCTGCCCCCCGGAACCAGAATAGGGCCTGAAGCAATCCTGCGCTTTTGCGGCCAGCTCCCAAAAAAGCGAGTTGACACATGGAGCTCAGGGGCACTGCAATTCACAAACCTGCAGAGTTATAAATGATAACTCTCGTCCACAAATATATTGAGGGAAGGCAACGAAGAGGATTTGAAAGCAAGGCAGAATTGCAGGAAACCGATTTCAGGAGGTAGATTCGACTCGCCTTGAAAGCACATGAAAAGCGGCAAAGCGTTGACAATGATGCCCTTGGCCAAAAAGGGCGTATGCGTTTTTTCCTGAATATATTCAGGAAAAAACGCATACGCCCTTTTTGGCCAACCAAGCAAGCCGGAAAGGCAAATCGGCGCTACAAAGAAGTCTGGCTTGCCAGAGGTCAAAAGGGCCATGCTGAAAAATGTGTAAAAACCAGAAATGCAGGACAGGCCATGGAGACATGGGAGCCTTGCTACGCTGATGGGCGGGGTGGAAATTGCCAACAGCCACTCTGGAGAAGTGTACGCTGCGTCCTGAAACATGTAATAAACACAACTTAGAGAGCATAGGGCACTTCCACTCATGGGCGTAGAAATCGGGAAACCTAAAAATCAACAAGACACAGGCACCCCAAAGTTTAGGGCTGCTCTGTTTCCAAGAACCTCCACTTCGGTACACCTTAAATATCCCAGGAAAGAGAAAAATGGATAAAGAAGTTGTGGTACTTATGCACAATGGAATATCACTCAGCCATGAAATCAGTGTCATAAGGCTAGTAGCAGCATGATGAGTGGATTTAGGGACGATGACTCTAAGTGAAGTAAGTCACACAGAAAAGGAAACTTATCCTAAGTTATCACTTGTAGAGGGAATGTCAAAATCGCTACACCTGAATTGAATTGCAAAACAGAACAGAGTCACACATTTAGAAAACACACTATGGCTGCTTAACGGGAAAGCTGAGGTGGGGCGATGCATAAAACAAGGGTTTGAAATTAGCTCAGATACCGTTCCACAAGCCAAATATTTAATAGACAAGACCTACTCCCTGCTCAGTGAACTGGACTCAACACCCCCTATTCACCGCCCAAGAATATATCTGACTAGGAAGAGTCTTAAAACCTATGTATTGATATCTCTCTGGAAGTGAATCAAGAGGGTGTAAAGCGGCATAAACACAGCAAGGAAAAGAAGCTAAACCCCCTTATAAAAACTGACTACTTAAAAAAAAAAAACCCATAAAACAAAGACAGTGAAAGAGAGAGAAATTCTTACAAAATCCCTTCAGGGGCTCTGATGCAACCTGGATTGACCATATCTAAACCCACAGCTGGATGAGACATAAGGCTGGACACTCTTGGGGCTGAGAGGATTGGTGAGGTTGGGTGAGCAAACGCAGACCCTTTAAAGTAATACTGCGTGGTACCCATGCCATGGGTCCCAAATCTCCAGGTTCAAGGGCATCTTCCTACATCGAAAACATGCCTGGGAAACCCAGAAGATGGTACACCGTGTGATCGGGAAAGGTTTCTAAAACGCACCTCATTTCTCCTCTCCTTGTGCTCGGGTTCGCCATTCCAGCCGCTTCACTAACAATCTCCCTACGTGGAGAATCAGCACCGTTGACCTCCTGTTTCGTACAGGTCGCAATTTGTCCCGAGGATGAACGGGAAGAGGGGGAACCAATGAGAGACTAGCTCTAGGTGTTGGGACAGGCACAGGTCACCCTATTTTCCCATCAGGAAGAAGAATGAACCACAGGCTCAGCCTGCCCCCCGGAACCAGAATAGGGCCTGAAGCAATCCTGCGCTTTTGCGGCCAGCTCCCAAAAAAGCGAGTTGACACATGGAGCTCAGGGGCACTGCAATTCACAAACCTGCAGAGTTATAAATGATAACTCTCGTCCACAAATATATTGAGGGAAGGCAACGAAGAGGATTTGAAAGCAAGGCAGAATTGCAGGAAACCGATTTCAGGAGGTAGATTCGACTCGCCTTGAAAGCACATGAAAAGCGGCAAAGCGTTGACAATGATGCCCTTGGCCAAAAAGGGCGTATGCGTTTTTTCCTGAATATATTCAGGAAAAAACGCATACGCCCTTTTTGGCCAACCAAGCAAGCCGGAAAGGCAAATCGGCGCTACAAAGAAGTCTGGCTTGCCAGAGGTCAAAAGGGCCATGCTGAAAAATGTGTAAAAACCAGAAATGCAGGACAGGCCATGGAGACATGGGAGCCTTGCTACGCTGATGGGCGGGGTGGAAATTGCCAACAGCCACTCTGGAGAAGTGTACGCTGCGTCCTGAAACATGTAATAAACACAGCTTAGAGAGCATAGGGCACTTCCACTCATGGGCGTAGAAATCGGGAAACCTAAAAATCAACAAGACACAGGCACCCCAAAGTTTAGGGCTGCTCTGTTTCCAAGAACCTCCACTTCGGTACACCTTAAATATCCCAGGAAAGAGAAAAATGGATAAAGAAGTTGTGGTACTTATGCACAATGGAATATCACTCAGCCATGAAATCAGTGTCATAAGGCTAGTAGCAGCATGATGAGTGGATTTAGGGACGATGACTCTAAGTGAAGTAAGTCACACAGAAAAGGAAACTTATCCTAAGTTATCACTTGTAGAGGGAATGTCAAAATCGCTACACCTGAATTGAATTGCAAAACAGAACAGAGTCACACATTTAGAAAACACACTATGGCTGCTTAACGGGAAAGCTGAGGTGGGGCGATGCATAAAACAAGGGTTTGAAATTAGCTCAGATACCGTTCCACAAGCCAAATATTTAATAGACAAGACCTACTCCCTGCTCACTGAACTGGACTCAACACCCCCTATTCACCGCCCAAGAATATATCTGACTAGGAAGAGTCTTAAAACCTATGTATTGATATCTCTCTGGAAGTGAATCAAGAGGGTGTAAAGCGGCATAAACACAGCAAGGAAAAGAAGCTAAACCCCCTTATAAAAATTGACTACTTAAAAAAAAAAACCCATAAAACAAAGACAGTGAAAGAGAGAGAAATTCTTACAAAATCCTTTCAGGGGCTCTGATGCAAACTGCATTGACCATATCTAGACCCACAGCTGGATGAGACATAAGGCTGGACACTCTTGGGGCTGAGAGGATTGGTGAGGTTGGGTGAGCAAACGCAGACCCTTTAAAGTAATACTGCGTGGTACCCATGCCATGGGTCCCAAATCTCCAGGTTCAAGGGCATCTTCCTACATCGAAAACATGCCTGGGAAACCCAGAAGATGGTACACCGTGTGATCGGGAAAGGTTTCTAAAACGCACCTCATTTCTCCTCTCCTTGTGCTCGGGTTCGCCATTCCAGCCGCTTCACTAACAATCTCCCTACGTGGAGAATCAGCACCGTTGACCTCCTGTTTCGTACAGGTCGCAATTTGTCCTGAGGATGAACGGGAAGAGGGGGAACCAATGAGAGACTAGCTCTAGGTGTTGGGACAGGCACAGGTCACCCTATTTTCCCATCAGGAAGAAGAATGAACCACAGGCTCAGCCTGCCCCCCGGAACCAGAATAAGGCCTGAAGCAATCCTGCGCTTTTGCGGCCAGCTCCCAAAAAAGCGAGTTGACACATGGAGCTCAGGGGCACTGCAATTCACAAACCTGCAGAGTTGTAAATGATAACTCTCGTCCACAAATATATTGAGGGAAGGCAACAAAGAGGATTTGAAAGCAAGGCAGAATTGCAGGAAACCGGTTTCAGGAGGTAGATTCGACTCGCCTTGAAAGCACATGAAAAGCGGCAAAGCGTTGACAATGATGCCCTTGGCCAAAAAGGGCGTATGCGTTTTTTCCTGAATATATTCAGGAAAAAACGCATACGCCCTTTTTGGCCAACCAAGCAAGCCGGAAAGGCAAATCAGCGCTACAAAGAAGTCTGGCATGCCAGAGGTCAAAAGGGCCATGCTGAAAAAAGTGTAAAAACCGGAAATGCAGGACAGGCCATGGAGACATGGGAGCCTTGCTACGCTGATGGGCGGGATGGAAATTGCCAACAGCCACTCTGGAGAAGTGTACGCTGCGTCCTGAAACATGGAATAAACACAGCTTAGAGAGCATAGGGCACTTCCACTCATGGGCGTAGAAATCGGGAAACCTAAAAATCAACAAGACACAGGCACCCCAAAGTTTAGGGCTGCTCTGTTTCCAAGAACCTCCACTTCGGTACACCTTAAATATCCCAGGAAAGAGAAAAATGGATAAAGAAGTTGTGGTACTTATGCACAATGGAATATCACTCAGCCATGAAATCAGTGTTATAAGGCTAGTAGCAGCATGATGAGTGGATTTAGGGACGATGACTCTAAGTGAAGTAAGTCACACAGAAAAGGACACTTATCCTAAGATATCACTTATAGAGGGAATGTCAAAATCGCTACACCTGAACTGAATTCCAAAACAGAACAGAGTCACACATTTAGAAAACACACTATGGCTGCTTAAAGGGAAAGGTGAGGTGGGGCGATGCATAAAACAAGGGTTTGAAATTAGCTCAGATACCGTTCCACAAGCCAAATATGTAACAGACAAGACCTACTCCCTGCTCAGTGAACTGGACTCAACACCCCCTATTCACCACCCAAGAATATATCTGACTAGGAAGAGTCTTAAAACCTATGTATTGATATCTCTCTGGAAGTGAATCAAGAGGGCGTAAAGCGGCATAAACACAGCAAGGAAAAGAAGCTAAACCCCCTTATAAAAATTGACTACTTAAAAAAAAAAACCCCATAAAACAAAGACAGTGAAAGAGAGAGAAATTCTTACAAAATCCGTTCAGGGGCTCTGATGCAACCTGGATTGACCATATCTAGACCCACAGCTGGATGAGACATAAGGCTGGACACTCTTGGGGCTGAGAGGATTGGTGAGGTTGGGTGAGCAAACGCAGACCCTTTAAAGTAATACTGCGTGGTACCCATGCCATGGGTCCCAAATCTCCAGGTTCAAGGGCATCTTCCTACATCGAAAACATGCCTGGGAAACCCAGAAGATGGTACACCGTGTGATCGGGAAAGGTTTCTAAAACGCACCTCATTTCTCCTCTCCTTGTGCTCGGGTTCGCCATTCCAGCCGCTTCACTAACAATCTCCCTACGTGGAGAATCAGCACCGTTGACCTCCTGTTTCGTACAGGTCGCAATTTGTCCCGAGGATGAACGGGAAGAGGGGGAACCAATGAGAGACTAGCTCTAGGTGTTGGGACAGGCACAGGTCACTCTATTTTCCCATCAGGAAGAAGAATGAACCACAGGCTCAGCCTGCCCCCCGGAACCAGAATAGGGCCTGAAGCAATCCTGCGCTTTTGCGGCCAGCTCCCAAAAAAGCGAGTTGACACATGGAGCTCAGGGGCACTGCAATTCACAAACCTGCAGAGTTATAAATGATAACTCTCGTCCACAAATATATTGAGGGAAGGCAACGAAGAGGATTTGAAAGCAAGGCAGAATTGCAGGAAACCGATTTCAGGAGGTAGATTCGACTCGCCTTGAAAGCACATGAAAAGCGGCAAAGCGTTGACAATGATGCCCTTGGCCAAAAAGGGCGTATGCGTTTTTTCCTGAATATATTAGGAAAAAACGCATACGCCCTTTTTGGCCAACCAAGCAAGCCGGAAAGGCAAATCGGCGCTACAAAGAAGTCTGGCTTGCCAGAGGTCAAAAGGGCCATGCTGAAAAATGTGTAAAAACCAGAAATGCAGGACAGGCCATGGAGACATGGGAGCCTTGCTACGCTGATGGGCGGGGTGGAAATTGCCAACAGCCACTCTGGAGAAGTGTACGCTGCGTCCTGAAACATGTAATAAACACAGCTTAGAGAGCATAGGGCACTTCCACTCATGGGCGTAGAAATCGGGAAACCTAAAAATCAACAAGACACAGGCACCCCAAAGTTTAGGGCTGCTCTGTTTCCAAGAACCTCCACTTCGGTACACCTTAAATATCCCAGGAAAGAGAAAAATGGATAAAGAAGTTGTGGTACTTATGCACAATGGAATATCACTCAGCCATGAAATCAGTGTCATAAGGCTAGTAGCAGCATGATGAGTGGATTTAGGGACGATGACTCTAAGTGAAGTAAGTCACACAGAAAAGGAAACTTATCCTAAGTTATCACTTGTAGAGGGAATGTCAAAATCGCTACACCTGAATTGAATTGCAAAACAGAACAGAGTCACACATTTAGAAAACACACTATGGCTGCTTAACGGGAAAGCTGAGGTGGGGCGATGCATAAAACAAGGGTTTGAAATTAGCTCAGATACCGTTCCACAAGCCAAATATTTAATAGACAAGACCTACTCCCTGCTCACTGAACTGGACTCAACACCCCCTATTCACCGCCCAAGAATATATCTGACTAGGAAGAGTCTTAAAACCTATGTATTGATATCTCTCTGGAAGTGAATCAAGAGGGTGTAAAGCGGCATAAACACAGCAAGGAAAAGAAGCTAAACCCCCTTATAAAAATTGACTACTTAAAAAAAAAACCCATAAAACAAAGACAGTGAAAGAGAGAGAAATTCTTACAAAATCCTTTCAGGGGCTCTGATGCAAACTGCATTGACCATATCTAGACCCACAGCTGGATGAGACATAAGGCTGGACACTCTTGGGGCTGAGAGGATTGGTGAGGTTGGGTGAGCAAACGCAGACCCTTTAAAGTAATACTGCGTGGTACCCATGCCATGGGTCCCAAATCTCCAGGTTCAAGGGCATCTTCCTACATCGAAAACATGCCTGGGAAACCCAGAAGATGGTACACCGTGTGATCGGGAAAGGTTTCTAAAACGCACCTCATTTCTCCTCTCCTTGTGCTCGGGTTCGCCATTCCAGCCGCTTCACTAACAATCTCCCTACGTGGAGAATCAGCACCGTTGACCTCCTGTTTCGTACAGGTCGCAATTTGTCCCGAGGATGAACGGGAAGAGGGGGAACCAATGAGAGACTAGCTCTAGGTGTTGGGACAGGCACAGGTCACTCTATTTTCCCATCAGGAAGAAGAATGAACCACAGGCTCAGCCTGCCCCCCGGAACCAGAATAGGGCCTGAAGCAATCCTGCGCTTTTGCGGCCAGCTCCCAAAAAAGCGAGTTGACACATGGAGCTCAGGGGCACTGCAATTCACAAACCTGCAGAGTTATAAATGATAACTCTCGTCCACAAATATATTGAGGGAAGGCAACGAAGAGGATTTGAAAGCAAGGCAGAATTGCAGGAAACCGATTTCAGGAGGTAGATTCGACTCGCCTTGAAAGCACATGAAAAGCGGCAAAGCGTTGACAATGATGCCCTTGGCCAAAAAGGGCGTATGCGTTTTTTCCTGAATATATTCAGGAAAAAACGCATACGCCCTTTTTGGCCAACCAAGCAAGCCGGAAAGGCAAATCGGCGCTACAAAGAAGTCTGGCTTGCCAGAGGTCAAAAGGGCCATGCTGAAAAATGTGTAAAAACCAGAAATGCAGGACAGGCCATAGAGACATGGGAGCCTTGCTACGCTGATGGGCGGGGTGGAAATTGCCAACAGCCACTCTGGAGAAGTGTACGCTGCGTCCTGAAACATGTAATAAACACAGCTTAGAGAGCATAGGGCACTTCCACTCATGGGCGTAGAAATCGGGAAACCTAAAAATCAACAAGACACAGGCACCCCAAAGTTTAGGGCTGCTCTGTTTCCAAGAACCTCCACTTCGGTACACCTTAAATATCCCAGGAAAGAGAAAAATGGATAAAGAAGTTGTGGTACTTATGCACAATGGAATATCACTCAGCCATGAAATCAGTGTCATAAGGCTAGTAGCAGCATGATGAGTGGATTTAGGGACGATGACTCTAAGTGAAGTAAGTCACACAGAAAAGGAAACTTATCCTAAGTTATCACTTGTAGAGGGAATGTCAAAATCGCTACACCTGAATTGAATTGCAAAACAGAACAGAGTCACACATTTAGAAAACACACTATGGCTGCTTAACGGGAAAGCTGAGGTGGGGCGATGCATAAAACAAGGGTTTGAAATTAGCTCAGATACCGTTCCACAAGCCAAATATTTAATAGACAAGACCTACTCCCTGCTCAGTGAACTGGACTCAACACCCCCTATTCACCGCCCAAGAATATATCTGACTAGGAAGAGTCTTAAAACCTATGTATTGATATCTCTCTGGAAGTGAATCAAGAGGGTGTAAAGCGGCATAAACACAGCAAGGAAAAGAAGCTAAACCCCCTTATAAAAATTGACTACTTAAAAAAAAAACCCATAAAACAAAGACAGTGAAAGAGAGAGAAATTCTTACAAAATCCTTTCAGGGGCTCTGATGCAAACTGCATTGACCATATCTAGACCCACAGCTGGATGAGACATAAGGCTGGACACTCTTGGGGCTGAGAGGATTGGTGAGGTTGGGTGAGCAAACGCAGACCCTTTAAAGTAATACTGCGTGGTACCCATGCCATGGGTCCCAAATCTCCAGGTTCAAGGGCATCTTCCTACATCGAAAACATGCCTGGGAAACCCAGAAGATGGTACACCGTGTGATCGGGAAAGGTTTCTAAAACGCACCTCATTTCTCCTCTCCTTGTGCTCGGGTTCGCCATTCCAGCCGCTTCACTAACAATCTCCCTACGTGGAGAATCAGCACCGTTGACCTCCTGTTTCGTACAGGTCGCAATTTATTCTGAGGATGAACGGGAAGAGGGGGAACCAATGAGAGACTAGCTCTAGGTGTTGGGACAGGCACAGGTCACCCTATTTTCCCATCAGGAAGAAGAATGAACCACAGGCTCAGCCTGCCCCCCGGAACCAGAATAAGGCCTGAAGCAATCCTGCGCTTTTGCGGCCAGCTCCCAAAAAAGCGAGTTGACACATGGAGCTCAGGGGCACTGCAATTCACAAACCTGCAGAGTTATAAATGATAACTCTCGTCCACAAATATATTGAGGGAAGGCAACGAAGAGGATTTGAAAGCAAGGCAGAATTGCAGGAAACCGATTTCAGGAGGTAGATTCGACTCGCCTTGAAAGCACATGAAAAGCGGCAAAGCGTTGACAATGATGCCCTTGGCCAAAAAGGGCGTATGCGTTTTTTCCTGAATATATTCAGGAAAAAACGCATACGCCCTTTTTGGCCAACCAAGCAAGCCGGAAAGGCAAATCGGCGCTACAAAGAAGTCTGGCATGCCAGAGGTCAAAAGGGCCATGCTGAAAAAAGTGTAAAAACCGGAAATGCAGGACAGGCCATGGAGACATGGGAGCCTTGCTACGCTGATGGGCGGGATGGAAATTGCCAACAGCCACTCTGGAGAAGTGTACGCTGCGTCCTGAAACATGGAATAAACACAGCTTAGAGAGCATAGGGCACTTCCACTCATGGGCGTAGAAATCGGGAAACCTAAAAATCAACAAGACACAGGCACCCCAAAGTTTAGGGCTGCTCTGTTTCCAAGAACCTCCACTTCGGTACACCTTAAATATCCCAGGAAAGAGAAAAATGGATAAAGAAGTTGTGGTACTTATGCACAATGGAATATCACTCAGCCATGAAATCAGTGTTATAAGGCTAGTAGCAGCATGATGAGTGGATTTAGGGACGATGACTCTAAGTGAAGTAAGTCACACAGAAAAGGACACTTATCCTAAGATATCACTTATAGAGGGAATGTCAAAATCGCTACACCTGAACTGAATTCCAAAACAGAACAGAGTCACACATTTAGAAAACACACTATGGCTGCTTAAAGGGAAAGGTGAGGTGGGGCGATGCATAAAACAAGGGTTTGAAATTAGCTCAGATACCGTTCCACAAGCCAAATATGTAACAGACAAGACCTACTCCCTGCTCAGTGAACTGGACTCAACACCCCCTATTCACCACCCAAGAATATATCTGACTAGGAAGAGTCTTAAAACCTATGTATTGATATCTCTCTGGAAGTGAATCAAGAGGGCGTAAAGCGGCATAAACACAGCAAGGAAAAGAAGCTAAACCCCCTTATAAAAATTGACTACTTAAAAAAAAAAACCCCATAAAACAAAGACAGTGAAAGAGAGAGAAATTCTTACAAAATCCGTTCAGGGGCTCTGATGCAACCTGGATTGACCATATCTAGACCCACAGCTGGATGAGACATAAGGCTGGACACTCTTGGGGCTGAGAGGATTGGTGAGGTTGGGTGAGCAAACGCAGACCCTTTAAAGTAATACTGCGTGGTACCCATGCCATGGTTCCCAAATCTCCAGGTTCAAGGGCATCTTCCTACATCGAAAACATGCCTGGGAAACCCAGAAGATTGTACACCGTGTGATCGGGAAAGGTTTCTAAAACGCACCTCATTTCTCCTCTCCTTGTGCTCGGGTTCGCCATTCCAGCCGCTTCACTAACAATCTCCCTACGTGGAGAATCAGCACCGTTGACCTCCTGTTTCGTACAGGTCGCAATTTGTCCCGAGGATGAACGGGAAGAGGGGGAACCAATGAGAGACTAGCTCTAGGTGTTGGGACAGGCACAGGTCACTCTATTTTCCCATCAGGAAGAAGAATGAACCACAGGCTCAGCCTGCCCCCCGGAACCAGAATAGGGCCTGAAGCAATCCTGCGCTTTTGCGGCCAGCTCCCAAAAAAGCTAGTTGACACATGGAGCTCAGGGGCACTGCAATTCACAAACCTGCAGAGTTATAAATGATAACTCTCGTCCACAAATATATTGAGGGAAGGCAACGAAGAGGATTTGAAAGCAAGGCAGAATTGCAGGAAACCGATTTCAGGAGGTAGATTCGACTCGCCTTGAAAGCACATGAAAAGCGGCAAAGCGTTGACAATGATGCCCTTGGCCAAAAAGGGCGTATGCGTTTTTTCCTGAATATATTCAGGAAAAAACGCATACGCCCTTTTTGGCCAACCAAGCAAGCCGGAAAGGCAAATCGGCGCTACAAAGAAGTCTGGCTTGCCAGAGGTCAAAAGGGCCATGCTGAAAAATGTGTAAAAACCAGAAATGCAGGACAGGCCATGGAGACATGGGAGCCTTGCTACGCTGATGGGCGGGGTGGAAATTGCCAACAGCCACTCTGGAGAAGTGTACGCTGCGTCCTGAAACATGTAATAAACACAGCTTAGAGAGCATAGGGCACTTCCACTCATGGGCGTAGAAATCGGGAAACCTAAAAATCAACAAGACACAGGCACCCCAAAGTTTAGGGCTGCTCTGTTTCCAAGAACTTCCACTTCGGTACACCTTAAATATCCCAGGAAAGAGAAAAATGGATAAAGAAGTTGTGGTACTTATGCACAATGGAATATCACTCAGCCATGAAATCAGTGTCATAAGGCTAGTAGCAGCATGATGAGTGGATTTAGGGACGATGACTCTAAGTGAAGTAAGTCACACAGAAAAGGAAACTTATCCTAAGTTATCACTTGTAGAGGGAATGTCAAAATCGCTACACCTGAATTGAATTGCAAAACAGAACAGAGTCACACATTTAGAAAACACACTATGGCTGCTTAACGGGAAAGCTGAGGTGGGGCGATGCATAAAACAAGGGTTTGAAATTAGCTCAGATACCGTTCCACAAGCCAAATATTTAATAGACAAGACCTACTCCCTGCTCAGTGAACTGGACTCAACACCCCCTATTCACCGCCCAAGAATATATCTGACTAGGAAGAGTCTTAAAACCTATGTATTGATATCTCTCTGGAAGTGAATCAAGAGGGTGTAAAGCGGCATAAACACAGCAAGGAAAAGAAGCTAAACCCCCTTATAAAAATTGACTACTTAAAAAAAAAACCCATAAAACAAAGACAGTGAAAGAGAGAGAAATTCTTACAAAATCCTTTCAGGGGCTCTGATGCAAACTGCATTGACCATATCTAGACCCACAGCTGGATGAGACATAAGGCTGGACACTCTTGGGGCTGAGAGGATTGGTGAGGTTGGGTGAGCAAACGCAGACCCTTTAAAGTAATACTGCGTGGTACCCATGCCATGGGTCCCAAATCTCCAGGTTCAAGGGCATCTTCCTACATCGAAAACATGCCTGGGAAACCCAGAAGATGGTACACCGTGTGATCGGGAAAGGTTTCTAAAACGCACCTCATTTCTCCTCTCCTTGTGCTCGGGTTCGCCATTCCAGCCGCTTCACTAACAATCTCCCTACGTGGAGAATCAGCACCGTTGACCTCCTGTTTCGTACAGGTCGCAATTTATTCTGAGGATGAACGGGAAGAGGGGGAACCAATGAGAGACTAGCTCTAGGTGTTGGGACAGGCACAGGTCACCCTATTTTCCCATCAGGAAGAAGAATGAACCACAGGCTCAGCCTGCCCCCCGGAACCAGAATAAGGCCTGAAGCAATCCTGCGCTTTTGCGGCCAGCTCCCAAAAAAGCGAGTTGACACATGGAGCTCAGGGGCACTGCAATTCACAAACCTGCAGAGTTGTAAATGATAACTCTCGTCCACAAATATATTGAGGGAAGGCAACAAAGAGGATTTGAAAGCAAGGCAGAATTGCAGGAAACCGGTTTCAGGAGGTAGATTCGACTCGCCTTGAAAGCACATGAAAAGCGGCAAAGCGTTGACAATGATGCCCTTGGCCAAAAAGGGCGTATGCGTTTTTTCCTGAATATATTCAGGAAAAAACGCATACGCCCTTTTTGGCCAACCAAGCAAGCCGGAAAGGCAAATCGGCGCTACAAAGAAGTCTGGCATGCCAGAGGTCAAAAGGGCCATGCTGAAAAAAGTGTAAAAACCGGAAATGCAGGACAGGCCATGGAGACATGGGAGCCTTGCTACGCTGATGGGCGGGATGGAAATTGCCAACAGCCACTCTGGAGAAGTGTACGCTGCGTCCTGAAACATGGAATAAACACAGCTTAGAGAGCATAGGGCACTTCCACTCATGGGCGTAGAAATCGGGAAACCTAAAAATCAACAAGACACAGGCACCCCAAAGTTTAGGGCTGCTCTGTTTCCAAGAACCTCCACTTCGGTACACCTTAAATATCCCAGGAAAGAGAAAAATGGATAAAGAAGTTGTGGTACTTATGCACAATGGAATATCACTCAGCCATGAAATCAGTGTTATAAGGCTAGTAGCAGCATGATGAGTGGATTTAGGGACGATGACTCTAAGTGAAGTAAGTCACACAGAAAAGGACACTTATCCTAAGATATCACTTATAGAGGGAATGTCAAAATCGCTACACCTGAACTGAATTCCAAAACAGAACAGAGTCACACATTTAGAAAACACACTATGGCTGCTTAAAGGGAAAGGTGAGGTGGGGCGATGCATAAAACAAGGGTTTGAAATTAGCTCAGATACCGTTCCACAAGCCAAATATGTAACAGACAAGACCTACTCCCTGCTCAGTGAACTGGACTCAACACCCCCTATTCACCACCCAAGAATATATCTGACTAGGAAGAGTCTTAAAACCTATGTATTGATATCTCTCTGGAAGTGAATCAAGAGGGCGTAAAGCGGCATAAACACAGCAAGGAAAAGAAGCTAAACCCCCTTATAAAAATTGACTACTTAAAAAAAAAAACCCCATAAAACAAAGACAGTGAAAGAGAGAGAAATTCTTACAAAATCCGTTCAGGGGCTCTGATGCAACCTGGATTGACCATATCTAGACCCACAGCTGGATGAGACATAAGGCTGGACACTCTTGGGGCTGAGAGGATTGGTGAGGTTGGGTGAGCAAACGCAGACCCTTTAAAGTAATACTGCGTGGTACCCATGCCATGGTTCCCAAATCTCCAGGTTCAAGGGCATCTTCCTACATCGAAAACATGCCTGGGAAACCCAGAAGATTGTACACCGTGTGATCGGGAAAGGTTTCTAAAACGCACCTCATTTCTCCTCTCCTTGTGCTCGGGTTCGCCATTCCAGCCGCTTCACTAACAATCTCCCTACGTGGAGAATCAGCACCGTTGACCTCCTGTTTCGTACAGGTCGCAATTTGTCCCGAGGATGAACGGGAAGAGGGGGAACCAATGAGAGACTAGCTCTAGGTGTTGGGACAGGCACAGGTCACTCTATTTTCCCATCAGGAAGAAGAATGAACCACAGGCTCAGCCTGCCCCCCGGAACCAGAATAGGGCCTGAAGCAATCCTGCGCTTTTGCGGCCAGCTCCCAAAAAAGCTAGTTGACACATGGAGCTCAGGGGCACTGCAATTCACAAACCTGCAGAGTTATAAATGATAACTCTCGTCCACAAATATATTGAGGGAAGGCAACGAAGAGGATTTGAAAGCAAGGCAGAATTGCAGGAAACCGATTTCAGGAGGTAGATTCGACTCGCCTTGAAAGCACATGAAAAGCGGCAAAGCGTTGACAATGATGCCCTTGGCCAAAAAGGGCGTATGCGTTTTTTCCTGAATATATTCAGGAAAAAACGCATACGCCCTTTTTGGCCAACCAAGCAAGCCGGAAAGGCAAATCGGCGCTACAAAGAAGTCTGGCTTGCCAGAGGTCAAAAGGGCCATGCTGAAAAATGTGTAAAAACCAGAAATGCAGGACAGGCCATGGAGACATGGGAGCCTTGCTACGCTGATGGGCGGGGTGGAAATTGCCAACAGCCACTCTGGAGAAGTGTACGCTGCGTCCTGAAACATGTAATAAACACAGCTTAGAGAGCATAGGGCACTTCCACTCATGGGCGTAGAAATCGGGAAACCTAAAAATCAACAAGACACAGGCACCCCAAAGTTTAGGGCTGCTCTGTTTCCAAGAACTTCCACTTCGGTACACCTTAAATATCCCAGGAAAGAGAAAAATGGATAAAGAAGTTGTGGTACTTATGCACAATGGAATATCACTCAGCCATGAAATCAGTGTCATAAGGCTAGTAGCAGCATGATGAGTGGATTTAGGGACGATGACTCTAAGTGAAGTAAGTCACACAGAAAAGGAAACTTATCCTAAGTTATCACTTGTAGAGGGAATGTCAAAATCGCTACACCTGAATTGAATTGCAAAACAGAACAGAGTCACACATTTAGAAAACACACTATGGCTGCTTAACGGGAAAGCTGAGGTGGGGCGATGCATAAAACAAGGGTTTGAAATTAGCTCAGATACCATTCCAGAAGCCAAATATGTAATAGACAAGACCTACTCCCTGCTCAGTGAACTGGACTCAACACCCCCTATTCACCGCCCAAGAATATATCTGACTAGGAAGAGTCTTCAAACCTATGTATTGATATCTCTCTGGAAGTGAATCAAGAGGGTGTAAAGCGGCATAAACACAGCACGGAAAAGCAGCTAAACCCCATTATAAAAATAGATTACTTCAAAAAAAACCCATAAAACAAAGACAGTGAAAGAGAGAGAAATTCTTACAAAATCCGTTCAGGGGCTCTGATGCAACCTGGATTGACCATATCTAGACCCACAGCTGGATGAGACATAAGGCTGGACACTCTTGGGGCTGAGAGGATTGGTGAGGTTGGGTGAGCAAACGCAGACCCTTTAAAGTAATACTGCGTGGTACCCATGCCATGGGTCCCAAATCTCCAGGTTCAAGGGCATCTTCCTACATCGAAAACATGCCTGGGAAACCCAGAAGATGGTACACCGTGTGATCGGGAAAGGTTTCTAAAACGCACCTCATTTCTCCTCTCCTTGTGCTCGGGTTCGCCATTCCAGCCGCTTCACTAACAATCTCCCTACGTGGAGAATCAGCACCGTTGACCTCCTGTTTCGTACAGGTCGCAATTTGTCCCGAGGATGAACGGGAAGAGGGGGAACCAATGAGAGACTAGCTCTAGGTGTTGGGACAGGCACAGGTCACCCTATTTTCCCATCAGGAAGAAGAATGAACCACAGGCTCAGCCTGCCCCCCGGAACCAGAATAGGGCCTGAAGCAATCCTGCGCTTTTGCGGCCAGCTCCCAAAAAAGCGAGTTGACACATGGAGCTCAGGGGCACTGCAATTCACAAACCTGCAGAGTTATAAATGATAACTCTCGTCCACAAATATATTGAGGGAAGGCAACGAAGAGGATTTGAAAGCAAGGCAGAATTGCAGGAAACCGATTTCAGGAGGTAGATTCGACTCGCCTTGAAAGCACATGAAAAGCGGCAAAGCGTTGACAATGATGCCCTTGGCCAAAAAGGGCGTATGCGTTTTTTCCTGAATATATTCAGGAAAAAACGCATACGCCCTTTTTGGCCAACCAAGCAAGCCGGAAAGGCAAATCGGCGCTACAAAGAAGTCTGGCTTGCCAGAGGTCAAAAGGGCCATGCTGAAAAATGTGTAAAAACCAGAAATGCAGGACAGGCCATGGAGACATGGGAGCCTTGCTACGCTGATGGGCGGGGTGGAAATTGCCAACAGCCACTCTGGAGAAGTGTACGCTGCGTCCTGAAACATGTAATAAACACAGCTTAGAGAGCATAGGGCACTTCCACTCATGGGCGTAGAAATCGGGAAACCTAAAAATCAACAAGACACAGGCACCCCAAAGTTTAGGGCTGCTCTGTTTCCAAGAACCTCCACTTCGGTACACCTTAAATATCCCAGGAAAGAGAAAAATGGATAAAGAAGTTGTGGTACTTATGCACAATGGAATATCACTCAGCCATGAAATCAGTGTCATAAGGCTAGTAGCAGCATGATGAGTGGATTTAGGGACGATGACTCTAAGTGAAGTAAGTCACACAGAAAAGGAAACTTATCCTAAGTTATCACTTGTAGAGGGAATGTCAAAATCGCTACACCTGAATTGAATTGCAAAACAGAACAGAGTCACACATTTAGAAAACACACTATGGCTGCTTAACGGGAAAGCTGAGGTGGGGCGATGCATAAAACAAGGGTTTGAAATTAGCTCAGATACCGTTCCACAAGCCAAATATGTAATAGACAAGACCTACTCCCTGCTCAGTGAACTGGACTCAACACCCCCTATTCACCACCCAAGAATATATCTGACTAGGAAGAGTCTTAAAACATATGTATTGATATCTCTCTGGAAGTGAATCAAGAGGGTGTAAAGCGGCATAAACACAGCAAGGAAAAGAAGCTAAACCCCCTTATAAAAACTGACTACTTAAAAAAAAAACCCATAAAACAAAGACAGTGAAAGAGAGAGAAATTCTTACAAAATCCGTTCAGGGGCTCTGATGCAACCTGGATTGACCATATCTAGACCCACAGCTGGATGAGACATAAGGCTGGACACTCTTGGGGCTGAGAGGATTGGTGAGGTTGGGTGAGCAAACGCAGACCCTTTAAAGTAATACTGCGTGGTACCCATGCCATGGGTCCCAAATCTCCAGGTTCAAGGGCATCTTCCTACATCGAAAACATGCCTGGGAAACCCAGAAGATGGTACACCGTGTGATCGGGAAAGGTTTCTAAAACGCACCTCATTTCTCCTCTCCTTGTGCTCGGGTTCGCCATTCCAGCCGCTTCACTAACAATCTCCCTACGTGGAGAATCAGCACCGTTGACCTCCTGTTTCGTACAGGTCGCAATTTGTCCCGAGGATGAACGGGAAGAGGGGGAACCAATGAGAGACTAGCTCTAGGTGTTGGGACAGGCACAGGTCACCCGATTTTCCCATCAGGAAGAAGAATGAACCACAGGCTCAGCCTGCCCCCCGGAACCAGAATAGGGCCTGAAGCAATCCTGCGCTTTTGCGGCCAGCTCCCAAAAAAGCGAGTTGACACATGGAGCTCAGGGGCACTGCAATTCACAAACCTGCAGAGTTATAAATGATAACTCTCGTCCACAAATATATTGAGGGAAGGCAACGAAGAGGATTTGAAAGCAAGGCAGAATTGCAGGAAACCGATTTCAGGAGGTAGATTCGACTCGCCTTGAAAGCACATGAAAAGCGGCAAAGCGTTGACAATGATGCCCTTGGCCAAAAAGGGCGTATGCGTTTTTTCCTGAATATATTCAGGAAAAAACGCATACGCCCTTTTTGGCCAACCAAGCAAGCCGGAAAGGCAAATCGGCGCTACAAAGAAGTCTGGCTTGCCAGAGGTCAAAAGGGCCATGCTGAAAAATGTGTAAAAACCAGAAATGCAGGACAGGCCATGGAGACATGGGAGCCTTGCTACGCTGATGGGCGGGGTGGAAATTGCCAACAGCCACTCTGGAGAAGTGTACGCTGCGTCCTGAAACATGTAATAAACACAGCTTAGAGAGCATAGGGCACTTCCACTCATGGGCGTAGAAATCGGGAAACCTAAAAATCAACAAGACACAGGCACCCCAAAGTTTAGGGCTGCTCTGTTTCCAAGAACCTCCACTTCGGTACACCTTAAATATCCCAGGAAAGAGAAAAATGGATAAAGAAGTTGTGGTACTTATGCACAATGGAATATCACTCAGCCATGAAATCAGTGTCATAAGGCTAGTAGCAGCATGATGAGTGGATTTAGGGACGATGACTCTAAGTGAAGTAAGTCACACAGAAAAGGAAACTTATCCTAAGTTATCACTTGTAGAGGGAATGTCAAAATCGCTACACCTGAATTGAATTGCAAAACAGAACAGAGTCACACATTTAGAAAACACACTATGGCTGCTTAACGGGAAAGCTGAGGTGGGGCGATGCATAAAACAAGGGTTTGAAATTAGCTCAGATACCGTTCCACAAGCCAAATATTTAATAGACAAGACCTACTCCCTGCTCACTGAACTGGACTCAACACCCCCTATTCACCGCCCAAGAATATATCTGACTAGGAAGAGTCTTAAAACCTATGTATTGATATCTCTCTGGAAGTGAATCAAGAGGGTGTAAAGCGGCATAAACACAGCAAGGAAAAGAAGCTAAACCCCCTTATAAAAACTGACTACTTAAAAAAAAAAAACCCATAAAACAAAGACAGTGAAAGAGAGAGAAATTCTTACAAAATCCCTTCAGGGGCTCTGATGCAACCTGGATTGACCATATCTAGACCCACAGCTGGATGAGACATAAGGCTGGACACTCTTGGGGCTGAGAGGATTGGTGAGGTTGGGTGAGCAAACGCAGACCCTTTAAAGTAATACTGCGTGGTACCCATGCCATGGGTCCCAAATCTCCAGGTTCAAGGGCATCTTCCTACATCGAAAACATGCCTGGGAAACCCAGAAGATGGTACACCGTGTGATCGGGAAAGGTTTCTAAAACGCACCTCATTTCTCCTCTCCTTGTGCTCGGGTTCGCCATTCCAGCCGCTTCACTAACAATCTCCCTACGTGGAGAATCAGCACCGTTGACCTCCTGTTTCGTACAGGTCGCAATTTGTCCCAAGGATGAACGGGAAGAGGGGGAACCAATGAGAGACTAGCTCTAGGTGTTGGGACAGGCACAGGTCACCCGATTTTCCCATCAGGAAGAAGAATGAACCACAGGCTCAGCCTGCCCCCCGGAACCAGAATAGGGCCTGAAGCAATCCTGCGCTTTTGCGGCCAGCTCCCAAAAAAGCGAGTTGACACATGGAGCTCAGGGGCACTGCAATTCACAAACCTGCAGAGTTATAAATGATAACTCTCGTCCACAAATATATTGAGGGAAGGCAACGAAGAGGATTTGAAAGCAAGGCAGAATTGCAGGAAACCGATTTCAGGAGGTAGATTCGACTCGCCTTGAAAGCACATGAAAAGCGGCAAAGCGTTGACAATGATGCCCTTGGCCAAAAAGGGCGTATGCGTTTTTTCCTGAATATATTCAGGAAAAAACGCATACGCCCTTTTTGGCCAACCAAGCAAGCCGGAAAGGCAAATCGGCGCTACAAAGAAGTCTGGCTTGCCAGAGGTCAAAAGGGCCATGCTGAAAAATGTGTAAAAACCAGAAATGCAGGACAGGCCATGGAGACATGGGAGCCTTGCTACGCTGATGGGCGGGGTGGAAATTGCCAACAGCCACTCTGGAGAAGTGTACGCTGCGTCCTGAAACATGTAATAAACACAGCTTAGAGAGCATAGGGCACTTCCACTCATGGGCGTAGAAATCGGGAAACCTAAAAATCAACAAGACACAGGCACCCCAAAGTTTAGGGCTGCTCTGTTTCCAAGAACCTCCACTTCGGTACACCTTAAATATCCCAGGAAAGAGAAAAATGGATAAAGAAGTTGTGGTACTTATGCACAATGGAATATCACTCAGCCATGAAATCAGTGTCATAAGGCTAGTAGCAGCATGATGAGTGGATTTAGGGACGATGACCCTAAGTGAAGTAAGTCACACAGAAAAGGAAACTTATCCTAAGTTATCACTTGTAGAGGGAATGTCAAAATCGCTACACCTGAATTGAATTGCAAAACAGAACAGAGTCACACATTTAGAAAACACACTATGGCTGCTTAACGGGAAAGCTGAGGTGGGGCGATGCATAAAACAAGGGTTTGAAATTAGCTCAGATACCGTTCCACAAGCCAAATATGTAATAGACAAGACCTACTCCCTGCTCAGTGAACTGGACTCAACACCCCCTATTCACCGCCCAAGAATATATCTGACTAGGAAGAGTCTTAAAACATATGTATTGATATCTCTCTGGAAGTGAATCAAGAGGGTGTAAAGCGGCATAAACACAGCAAGGAAAAGAAGCTAAACCCCCTTATAAAAACTGACTACTTAAAAAAAAAACCCATAAAACAAAGACAGTGAAAGAGAGAGAAATTCTTACAAAATCCGTTCAGGGGCTCTGATGCAACCTGGATTGACCATATCTAGACCCACAGCTGGATGAGACATAAGGCTGGACACTCTTGGGGCTGAGAGGATTGGTGAGGTTGGGTGAGCAAACGCAGACCCTTTAAAGTAATACTGCGTGGTACCCATGCCATGGGTCCCAAATCTCCAGGTTCAAGGGCATCTTCCTACATCGAAAACATGCCTGGGAAACCCAGAAGATGGTACACCGTGTGATCGGGAAAGGTTTCTAAAACGCACCTCATTTCTCCTCTCCTTGTGCTCGGGTTCGCCATTCCAGCCGCTTCACTAACAATCTCCCTACGTGGAGAATCAGCACCGTTGACCTCCTGTTTCGTACAGGTCGCAATTTGTCCCGAGGATGAACGGGAAGAGGGGGAACCAATGAGAGACTAGCTCTAGGTGTTGGGACAGGCACAGGTCACCCGATTTTCCCATCAGGAAGAAGAATGAACCACAGGCTCAGCCTGCCCCCCGGAACCAGAATAGGGCCTGAAGCAATCCTGCGCTTTTGCGGCCAGCTCCCAAAAAAGCGAGTTGACACATGGAGCTCAGGGGCACTGCAATTCACAAACCTGCAGAGTTATAAATGATAACTCTCGTCCACAAATATATTGAGGGAAGGCAACGAAGAGGATTTGAAAGCAAGGCAGAATTGCAGGAAACCGATTTCAGGAGGTAGATTCGACTCGCCTTGAAAGCACATGAAAAGCGGCAAAGCGTTGACAATGATGCCCTTGGCCAAAAAGGGCGTATGCGTTTTTTCCTGAATATATTCAGGAAAAAACGCATACGCCCTTTTTGGCCAACCAAGCAAGCCGGAAAGGCAAATCGGCGCTACAAAGAAGTCTGGCTTGCCAGAGGTCAAAAGGGCCATGCTGAAAAATGTGTAAAAACCAGAAATGCAGGACAGGCCATGGAGACATGGGAGCCTTGCTACGCTGATGGGCGGGGTGGAAATTGCCAACAGCCACTCTGGAGAAGTGTACGCTGCGTCCTGAAACATGTAATAAACACAGCTTAGAGAGCATAGGGCACTTCCACTCATGGGCGTAGAAATCGGGAAACCTAAAAATCAACAAGACACAGGCACCCCAAAGTTTAGGGCTGCTCTGTTTCCAAGAACCTCCACTTCGGTACACCTTAAATATCCCAGGAAAGAGAAAAATGGATAAAGAAGTTGTGGTACTTATGCACAATGGAATATCACTCAGCCATGAAATCAGTGTCATAAGGCTAGTAGCAGCATGATGAGTGGATTTAGGGACGATGACTCTAAGTGAAGTAAGTCACACAGAAAAGGAAACTTATCCTAAGTTATCACTTGTAGAGGGAATGTCAAAATCGCTACACCTGAATTGAATTGCAAAACAGAACAGAGTCACACATTTAGAAAACACACTATGGCTGCTTAACGGGAAAGCTGAGGTGGGGCGATGCATAAAACAAGGGTTTGAAATTAGCTCAGATACCGTTCCACAAGCCAAATATTTAATAGACAAGACCTACTCCCTGCTCAGTGAACTGGACTCAACACCCCCTATTCACCGCCCAAGAATATATCTGACTAGGAAGAGTCTTAAAACCTATGTATTGATATCTCTCTGGAAGTGAATCAAGAGGGTGTAAAGCGGCATAAACACAGCAAGGAAAAGAAGCTAAACCCCCTTATAAAAATTGACTACTTAAAAAAAAAAACCCATAAAACAAAGACAGTGAAAGAGAGAGAAATTCTTACAAAATCCTTTCAGGGGCTCTGATGCAAACTGCATTGACCATATCTAGACCCACAGCTGGATGAGACATAAGGCTGGACACTCTTGGGGCTGAGAGGATTGGTGAGGTTGGGTGAGCAAACGCAGACCCTTTAAAGTAATACTGCGTGGTACCCATGCCATGGGTCCCAAATCTCCAGGTTCAAGGGCATCTTCCTACATCGAAAACATGCCTGGGAAACCCAGAAGATGGTACACCGTGTGATCGGGAAAGGTTTCTAAAACGCACCTCATTTCTCCTCTCCTTATGCTCGGGTTCGCCATTCCAGCCGCTTCACTAACAATCTCCCTACGTGGAGAATCAGCACCGTTGACCTCCTGTTTCGTACAGGTCACAATTTGTCCCGAGGATGAACGGGAAGAGGGGGAACCAATGAGAGACTAGCTCTAGGTGTTGGGACAGGCACAGGTCACCCTATTTTCCCATCAGGAAGAAGAATGAACCACAGGCTCAGCCTGCCCCCCGGAACCAGAATAAGGCCTGAAGCAATCCTGCGTTTTGCGGCCAGCTCCCAAAAAAGCGAGTTGACAAATGGAGCTCAGGGGCACTGCAATTCACAAACCTGCAGAGTTGTAAATGATAACTCTCGTCCACAAATATATTGAGGGAAGGCAACAAAGAGGATTTGAAAGCAAGGCAGAATTGCAGGAAACCGGTTTCAGGAGGTAGATTCGACTCGCCTTGAAAGCACATGAAAAGCGGCAAAGCGTTGACAATGATGCCCTTGGCCAAAAAGGGCGTATGCGTTTTTTCCTGAATATATTCAGGAAAAAACGCATACGCCCTTTTTAGCCAACCAAGCAAGCCGGAAAGGCAAATCGGCGCTACAAAGAAGTCTGGCATGCCAGAGGTCAAAAGGGCCATGCTGAAAAAAGTGTAAAAACCGGAAATGCAGGACAGGCCATGGAGACATGGGAGCCTTGCTACGCTGATGGGCGGGATGGAAATTGCCAACAGCCACTCTGGAGAAGTGTAAGCTGCGTCCTGAAACATGGAATAAACACAGCTTAGAGAGCATAGGGCACTTCCACTCATGGGCGTAGAAATCGGGAAACCTAAAAATCAACAAGACACAGGCACCCCAAAGTTTAGGGCTGCTCTGTTTCCAAGAACCTCCACTTCGGTACACCTTAAATATCCCAGGAAAGAGAAAAATGGATAAAGAAGTTGTGGTACTTATGCACAATGGAATATCACTCAGCCATGAAATCAGTGTCATAAGGCTAGTAGCAGCATGATGAGTGGATTTAGGGACGATGACTCTAAGTGAAGTAAGTCACACAGAAAAGGACACTTATCCTAAGATATGACTTATAGAGGGAATGTCAAAATCGCTACACCTGAACTGAATTCCAAAACAGAACAGAGTCACACATTTAGAAAACACACTATGGCTGCTTAAAGGGAAAGGTGAGGTGGGGCGATGCATAAAACAAGGGTTTGAAATTAGCTCAGATACCGTTCCACAAGCCAAATATGTAACAGACAAGACCTACTCCCTGCTCAGTGAACTGGACTCAACACCCCCTATTCACCACCCAAGAATATATCTGACTAGGAAGAGTCTTAAAACCTATGTATTGATATCTCTCTGGAAGTGAATCAAGAGGGTGTAAAGCGGCATAAACACAGCAAGGAAAAGAAGCTAAACCCCCTTATAAAAATTGACTACTTAAAAAAAAAAACCCATAAAACAAAGACAGTGAAAGAGAGAGAAATTCTTACAAAATCCCTTCAGGGGCTCTGATGCAACCTGGATTGACCATATCTAGACCCACAGCTGGATGAGACATAAGGCTGGACACTCTTGGGGCTGAGAGGATTGGTGAGGTTGAGTGAGCAAACGCAGACCCTTTAAAGTAATACTGCGTGGTACCCATGCCATGGGTCCCAAATCTCCAGGTTCAAGGGCATCTTCCTACATCGAAAACATGCCTGGGAAACCCAGAAGATGGTACACCGTGTGATCGGGAAAGGTTTCTAAAACGCACCTCATTTCTCCTCTCCTTGTGCTCGGGTTCGCCATTCCAGCCGCTTCACTAACAATCTCCCTACGTGGAGAATCAGCACCGTTGACCTCCTGTTTCGTACAGGTCGCAATTTGTCCCGAGGATGAACGGGAAGAGGGGGAACCAATGAGAGACTAGCTCTAGGTGTTGGGACAGGCACAGGTCACTCTATTTTCCCATCAGGAAGAAGAATGAACCACAGGCTCAGCCTGCCCCCCGGAACCAGAATAGGGCCTGAAGCAATCCTGCGCTTTTGCGGCCAGCTCCCAAAAAAGCGAGTTGACAAATGGAGCTCAGGGTCACTGCAATTCACAAACCTGCAGAGTTGTAAATGATAACTCTCGTCCACAAATATATTGAGGGAAGGCAACGAAGAGGATTTGAAAGCAAGGCAGAATTGCAGGAAACCGGTTTCAGGAGGTAGATTCGACTCGCCTTGAAAGCACATGAAAAGCGGCAAAGCGTTGACAATGATGCCCTTGGCCAAAAAGGGCGTATGCGTTTTTTCCTGAATATATTCAGGAAAAAACGCATACGCCCTTTTTGGCCAACCAAGCAAGCCGGAAAGGCAAATCGGCGCTACAAAGAAGTCTGGCATGCCAGAGGTCAAAAGGGCCATGCTGAAAAAAGTGTAAAAACCGGAAATGCAGGACAGGCCATGGAGACATGGGAGCCTTGCTACGCTGATGGGCGGGATGGAAATTGCCAACAGCCACTCTGGAGAAGTGTACGCTGCGTCCTGAAACATGGAATAAACACAGCTTAGAGAGCATAGGGCACTTCCACTCATGGGCGTAGAAATCGGGAAACCTAAAAATCAACAAGACACAGGCACCCCAAAGTTTAGGGCTGCTCTGTTTCCAAGAACCTCCACTTCGGTACACCTTAAATATCCCAGGAAAGAGAAAAATGGATAAAGAAGTTGTGGTACTTATGCACAATGGAATATCACTCAGCCATGAAATCAGTGTTATAAGGCTAGTAGCAGCATGATGAGTGGATTTAGGGACGATGACTCTAAGTGAAGTAAGTCACACAGAAAAGGACACTTATCCTAAGATATCACTTATAGAGGGAATGTCAAAATCGCTACACCTGAACTGAATTCCAAAACAGAACAGAGTCACACATTTAGAAAACACACTATGGCTGCTTAAAGGGAAAGGTGAGGTGGGGCGATGCATAAAACAAGGGTTTGAAATTAGCTCAGATACCGTTCCACAAGCCAAATATGTAACAGACAAGACCTACTCCCTGCTCAGTGAACTGGACTCAACACCCCCTATTCACCACCCAAGAATATATCTGACTAGGAAGAGTCTTAAAACCTATGTATTGATATCTCTCTGGAAGTGAATCAAGAGGGCGTAAAGCGGCATAAACACAGCAAGGAAAAGAAGCTAAACCCCCTTATAAAAATTGACTACTTAAAAAAAAAAACCCCATAAAACAAAGACAGTGAAAGAGAGAGAAATTCTTACAAAATCCGTTCAGGGGCTCTGATGCAACCTGGATTGACCATATCTAGACCCACAGCTGGATGAGACATAAGGCTGGACACTCTTGGGGCTGAGAGGATTGGTGAGGTTGGGTGAGCAAACGCAGACCCTTTAAAGTAATACTGCGTGGTACCCATGCCATGGGTCCCAAATCTCCAGGTTCAAGGGCATCTTCCTACATCGAAAACATGCCTGGGAAACCCAGAAGATGGTACACCGTGTGATCGGGAAAGGTTTCTAAAACGCACCTCATTTCTCCTCTCCTTGTGCTCGGGTTCGCCATTCCAGCCGCTTCACTAACAATCTCCCTACGTGGAGAATCAGCACCGTTGACCTCCTGTTTCGTACAGGTCGCAATTTGTCCCGAGGATGAACGGGAAGAGGGGGAACCAATGAGAGACTAGCTCTAGGTGTTGGGACAGGCACAGGTCACTCTATTTTCCCATCAGGAAGAAGAATGAACCACAGGCTCAGCCTGCCCCCCGGAACCAGAATAGGGCCTGAAGCAATCCTGCGCTTTTGCGGCCAGCTCCCAAAAAAGCGAGTTGACACATGGAGCTCAGGGGCACTGCAATTCACAAACCTGCAGAGTTATAAATGATAACTCTCGTCCACAAATATATTGAGGGAAGGCAACGAAGAGGATTTGAAAGCAAGGCAGAATTGCAGGAAACCGATTTCAGGAGGTAGATTCGACTCGCCTTGAAAGCACATGAAAAGCGGCAAAGCGTTGACAATGATGCCCTTGGCCAAAAAGGGCGTATGCGTTTTTTCCTGAATATATTCAGGAAAAAACGCATACGCCCTTTTTGGCCAACCAAGCAAGCCGGAAAGGCAAATCGGCGCTACAAAGAAGTCTGGCTTGCCAGAGGTCAAAAGGGCCATGCTGAAAAATGTGTAAAAACCAGAAATGCAGGACAGGCCATGGAGACATGGGAGCCTTGCTACGCTGATGGGCGGGGTGGAAATTGCCAACAGCCACTCTGGAGAAGTGTACGCTGCGTCCTGAAACATGTAATAAACACAGCTTAGAGAGCATAGGGCACTTCCACTCATGGGAGTAGAAATCGGGAAACCTAAAAATCAACAAGACACAGGCACCCCAAAGTTTAGGGCTGCTCTGTTTCCAAGAACCTCCACTTCGGTACACCTTAAATATCCCAGGAAAGAGAAAAATGGATAAAGAAGTTGTGGTACTTATGCACAATGGAATATCACTCAGCCATGAAATCAGTGTCATAAGGCTAGTAGCAGCATGATGAGTGGATTTAGGGACGATGACTCTAAGTGAAGTAAGTCACACAGAAAAGGAAACTTATCCTAAGTTATCACTTGTAGAGGGAATGTCAAAATCGCTACACCTGAATTGAATTGCAAAACAGAACAGAGTCACACATTTAGAAAACACACTATGGCTGCTTAACGGGAAAGCTGAGGTGGGGCGATGCATAAAACAAGGGTTTGAAATTAGCTCAGATACCGTTCCACAAGCCAAATATGTAATAGACAAGACCTACTCCCTGCTCACTGAACTGGACTCAACACCCCCTATTCACCGCCCAAGAATATATCTGACTAGGAAGAGTCTTCAAACCTATGTATTGATATCTCTCTGGAAGTGAATCAAGAGGGTGTAAAGCGGCATAAACACAGCAAGGAAAAGAAGCTAAACCCCCTTATAAAAACTGACTACTTAAAAAAAAAAAACCCATAAAACAAAGACAGTGAAAGAGAGAGAAATTCTTACAAAATCCCTTCAGGGGCTCTGATGCAACCTGGATTGACCATATCTAGACCCACAGCTGGATGAGACATAAGGCTGGACACTCTTGGGGCTGAGAGGATTGGTGAGGTTGGGTGAGCAAACGCAGACCCTTTAAAGTAATACTGCGTGGTACCCATGCCATGGGTCCCAAATCTCCAGGTTCAAGGGCATCTTCCTACATCGAAAACATGCCTGGGAAACCCAGAAGATGGTACACCGTGTGATCGGGAAAGGTTTCTAAAACGCACCTCATTTCTCCTCTCCTTGTGCTCGGGTTCGCCATTCCAGCCGCTTCACTAACAATCTCCCTACGTGGAGAATCAGCACCGTTGACCTCCTGTTTCGTACAGGTCGCAATTTGTCCCGAGGATGAACGGGAAGAGGGGGAACCAATGAGAGACTAGCTCTAGGTGTTGGGACAGGCACAGGTCACCCTATTTTCCCATCAGGAAGAAGAATGAACCACAGGCTCAGCCTGCCCCCCGGAACCAGAATAGGGCCTGAAGCAATCCTGCGCTTTTGCGGCCAGCTCCCAAAAAAGCGAGTTGACACATGGAGCTCAGGGGCACTGCAATTCACAAACCTGCAGAGTTATAAATGATAACTCTCGTCCACAAATATATTGAGGGAAGGCAACGAAGAGGATTTGAAAGCAAGGCAGAATTGCAGGAAACCGATTTCAGGAGGTAGATTCGACTCGCCTTGAAAGCACATGAAAAGCGGCAAAGCGTTGACAATGATGCCCTTGGCCAAAAAGGGCGTATGCGTTTTTTCCTGAATATATTCAGGAAAAAACGCATACGCCCTTTTTGGCCAACCAAGCAAGCCGGAAAGGCAAATCGGCGCTACAAAGAAGTCTGGCTTGCCAGAGGTCAAAAGGGCCATGCTGAAAAATGTGTAAAAACCAGAAATGCAGGACAGGCCATGGAGACATGGGAGCCTTGCTACGCTGATGGGCGGGGTGGAAATTGCCAACAGCCACTCTGGAGAAGTGTACGCTGCGTCCTGAAACATGTAATAAACACAGCTTAGAGAGCATAGGGCACTTCCACTCATGGGCGTAGAAATCGGGAAACCTAAAAATCAACAAGACACAGGCACCCCAAAGTTTAGGGCTGCTCTGTTTCCAAGAACCTCCACTTCGGTACACCTTAAATATCCCAGGAAAGAGAAAAATGGATAAAGAAGTTGTGGTACTTATGCACAATGGAATATCACTCAGCCATGAAATCAGTGTCATAAGGCTAGTAGCAGCATGATGAGTGGATTTAGGGACGATGACTCTAAGTGAAGTAAGTCACACAGAAAAGGAAACTTATCCTAAGTTATCACTTGTAGAGGGAATGTCAAAATCGCTACACCTGAATTGAATTGCAAAACAGAACAGAGTCACACATTTAGAAAACACACTATGGCTGCTTAACGGGAAAGCTGAGGTGGGGCGATGCATAAAACAAGGGTTTGAAATTAGCTCAGATACCGTTCCACAAGCCAAATATGTAATAGACAAGACCTACTCCCTGCTCAGTGAACTGGACTCAACACCCCCTATTCACCGCCCAAGAATATATCTGACTAGGAAGAGTCTTAAAACATATGTATTGATATCTCTCTGGAAGTGAATCAAGAGGGTGTAAAGCGGCATAAACACAGCAAGGAAAAGAAGCTAAACCCCCTTATAAAAACTGACTACTTAAAAAAAAAACCCATAAAACAAAGACAGTGAAAGAGAGAGAAATTCTTACAAAATCCGTTCAGGGGCTCTGATGCAACCTGGATTGACCATATCTAGACCCACAGCTGGATGAGACATAAGGCTGGACACTCTTGGGGCTGAGAGGATTGGTGAGGTTGGGTGAGCAAACGCAGACCCTTTAAAGTAATACTGCGTGGTACCCATGCCATGGGTCCCAAATCTCCAGGTTCAAGGGCATCTTCCTACATCGAAAACATGCCTGGGAAACCCAGAAGATGGTACACCGTGTGATCGGGAAAGGTTTCTAAAACGCACCTCATTTCTCCTCTCCTTGTGCTCGGGTTCGCCATTCCAGCCGCTTCACTAACAATCTCCCTACGTGGAGAATCAGCACCGTTGACCTCCTGTTTCGTACAGGTCGCAATTTGTCCCGAGGATGAACGGGAAGAGGGGGAACCAATGAGAGACTAGCTCTAGGTGTTGGGACAGGCACAGGTCACCCGATTTTCCCATCAGGAAGAAGAATGAACCACAGGCTCAGCCTGCCCCCCGGAACCAGAATAGGGCCTGAAGCAATCCTGCGCTTTTGCGGCCAGCTCCCAAAAAAGCGAGTTGACACATGGAGCTCAGGGGCACTGCAATTCACAAACCTGCAGAGTTATAAATGATAACTCTCGTCCACAAATATATTGAGGGAAGGCAACGAAGAGGATTTGAAAGCAAGGCAGAATTGCAGGAAACCGATTTCAGGAGGTAGATTCGACTCGCCTTGAAAGCACATGAAAAGCGGCAAAGCGTTGACAATGATGCCCTTGGCCAAAAAGGGCGTATGCGTTTTTTCCTGAATATATTCAGGAAAAAACGCATACGCCCTTTTTGGCCAACCAAGCAAGCCGGAAAGGCAAATCGGCGCTACAAAGAAGTCTGGCTTGCCAGAGGTCAAAAGGGCCATGCTGAAAAATGTGTAAAAACCAGAAATGCAGGACAGGCCATGGAGACATGGGAGCCTTGCTACGCTGATGGGCGGGGTGGAAATTGCCAACAGCCACTCTGGAGAAGTGTACGCTGCGTCCTGAAACATGTAATAAACACAGCTTAGAGAGCATAGGGCACTTCCACTCATGGGCGTAGAAATCGGGAAACCTAAAAATCAACAAGACACAGGCACCCCAAAGTTTAGGGCTGCTCTGTTTCCAAGAACCTCCACTTCGGTACACCTTAAATATCCCAGGAAAGAGAAAAATGGATAAAGAAGTTGTGGTACTTATGCACAATGGAATATCACTCAGCCATGAAATCAGTGTCATAAGGCTAGTAGCAGCATGATGAGTGGATTTAGGGACGATGACTCTAAGTGAAGTAAGTCACACAGAAAAGGAAACTTATCCTAAGTTATCACTTGTAGAGGGAATGTCAAAATCGCTACACCTGAATTGAATTGCAAAACAGAACAGAGTCACACATTTAGAAAACACACTATGGCTGCTTAACGGGAAAGCTGAGGTGGGGCGATGCATAAAACAAGGGTTTGAAATTAGCTCAGATACCGTTCCACAAGCCAAATATTTAATAGACAAGACCTACTCCCTGCTCAGTGAACTGGACTCAACACCCCCTATTCACCGCCCAAGAATATATCTGACTAGGAAGAGTCTTAAAACCTATGTATTGATATCTCTCTGGAAGTGAATCAAGAGGGTGTAAAGCGGCATAAACACAGCAAGGAAAAGAAGCTAAACCCCCTTATAAAAATTGACTACTTAAAAAAAAAAACCCATAAAACAAAGACAGTGAAAGAGAGAGAAATTCTTACAAAATCCTTTCAGGGGCTCTGATGCAAACTGCATTGACCATATCTAGACCCACAGCTGGATGAGACATAAGGCTGGACACTCTTGGGGCTGAGAGGATTGGTGAGGTTGGGTGAGCAAACGCAGACCCTTTAAAGTAATACTGCGTGGTACCCATGCCATGGGTCCCAAATCTCCAGGTTCAAGGGCATCTTCCTACATCGAAAACATGCCTGGGAAACCCAGAAGATGGTACACCGTGTGATCGGGAAAGGTTTCTAAAACGCACCTCATTTCTCCTCTCCTTATGCTCGGGTTCGCCATTCCAGCCGCTTCACTAACAATCTCCCTACGTGGAGAATCAGCACCGTTGACCTCCTGTTTCGTACAGGTCACAATTTGTCCCGAGGATGAACGGGAAGAGGGGGAACCAATGAGAGACTAGCTCTAGGTGTTGGGACAGGCACAGGTCACCCTATTTTCCCATCAGGAAGAAGAATGAACCACAGGCTCAGCCTGCCCCCCGGAACCAGAATAAGGCCTGAAGCAATCCTGCGTTTTGCGGCCAGCTCCCAAAAAAGCGAGTTGACAAATGGAGCTCAGGGGCACTGCAATTCACAAACCTGCAGAGTTGTAAATGATAACTCTCGTCCACAAATATATTGAGGGAAGGCAACAAAGAGGATTTGAAAGCAAGGCAGAATTGCAGGAAACCGGTTTCAGGAGGTAGATTCGACTCGCCTTGAAAGCACATGAAAAGCGGCAAAGCGTTGACAATGATGCCCTTGGCCAAAAAGGGCGTATGCGTTTTTTCCTGAATATATTCAGGAAAAAACGCATACGCCCTTTTTAGCCAACCAAGCAAGCCGGAAAGGCAAATCGGCGCTACAAAGAAGTCTGGCATGCCAGAGGTCAAAAGGGCCATGCTGAAAAAAGTGTAAAAACCGGAAATGCAGGACAGGCCATGGAGACATGGGAGCCTTGCTACGCTGATGGGCGGGATGGAAATTGCCAACAGCCACTCTGGAGAAGTGTAAGCTGCGTCCTGAAACATGGAATAAACACAGCTTAGAGAGCATAGGGCACTTCCACTCATGGGCGTAGAAATCGGGAAACCTAAAAATCAACAAGACACAGGCACCCCAAAGTTTAGGGCTGCTCTGTTTCCAAGAACCTCCACTTCGGTACACCTTAAATATCCCAGGAAAGAGAAAAATGGATAAAGAAGTTGTGGTACTTATGCACAATGGAATATCACTCAGCCATGAAATCAGTGTAATAAGGCTAGTAGCAGCATGATGAGTGGATTTAGGGACGATGACTCTAAGTGAAGTAAGTCACACAGAAAAGGACACTTATCCTAAGATATGACTTATAGAGGGAATGTCAAAATCGCTACACCTGAACTGAATTCCAAAACAGAACAGAGTCACACATTTAGAAAACACACTATGGCTGCTTAAAGGGAAAGGTGAGGTGGGGCGATGCATAAAACAAGGGTTTGAAATTAGCTCAGATACCGTTCCACAAGCCAAATATGTAACAGACAAGACCTACTCCCTGCTCAGTGAACTGGACTCAACACCCCCTATTCACCACCCAAGAATATATCTGACTAGGAAGAGTCTTAAAACCTATGTATTGATATCTCTCTGGAAGTGAATCAAGAGGGTGTAAAGCGGCATAAACACAGCAAGGAAAAGAAGCTAAACCCCCTTATAAAAATTGACTACTTAAAAAAAAAAACCCATAAAACAAAGACAGTGAAAGAGAGAGAAATTCTTACAAAATCCCTTCAGGGGCTCTGATGCAACCTGGATTGACCATATCTAGACCCACAGCTGGATGAGACATAAGGCTGGACACTCTTGGGGCTGAGAGGATTGGTGAGGTTGAGTGAGCAAACGCAGACCCTTTAAAGTAATACTGCGTGGTACCCATGCCATGGGTCCCAAATCTCCAGGTTCAAGGGCATCTTCCTACATCGAAAACATGCCTGGGAAACCCAGAAGATGGTACACCGTGTGATCGGGAAAGGTTTCTAAAACGCACCTCATTTCTCCTCTCCTTGTGCTCGGGTTCGCCATTCCAGCCGCTTCACTAACAATCTCCCTACGTGGAGAATCAGCACCGTTGACCTCCTGTTTCGTACAGGTCGCAATTTGTCCCGAGGATGAACGGGAAGAGGGGGAACCAATGAGAGACTAGCTCTAGGTGTTGGGACAGGCACAGGTCACTCTATTTTCCCATCAGGAAGAAGAATGAACCACAGGCTCAGCCTGCCCCCCGGAACCAGAATAGGGCCTGAAGCAATCCTGCGCTTTTGCGGCCAGCTCCCAAAAAAGCGAGTTGACAAATGGAGCTCAGGGTCACTGCAATTCACAAACCTGCAGAGTTGTAAATGATAACTCTCGTCCACAAATATATTGAGGGAAGGCAACGAAGAGGATTTGAAAGCAAGGCAGAATTGCAGGAAACCGGTTTCAGGAGGTAGATTCGACTCGCCTTGAAAGCACATGAAAAGCGGCAAAGCGTTGACAATGATGCCCTTGGCCAAAAAGGGCGTATGCGTTTTTTCCTGAATATATTCAGGAAAAAACGCATACGCCCTTTTTGGCCAACCAAGCAAGCCGGAAAGGCAAATCGGCGCTACAAAGAAGTCTGGCATGCCAGAGGTCAAAAGGGCCATGCTGAAAAAAGTGTAAAAACCGGAAATGCAGGACAGGCCATGGAGACATGGGAGCCTTGCTACGCTGATGGGCGGGATGGAAATTGCCAACAGCCACTCTGGAGAAGTGTACGCTGCGTCCTGAAACATGGAATAAACACAGCTTAGAGAGCATAGGGCACTTCCACTCATGGGCGTAGAAATCGGGAAACCTAAAAATCAACAAGACACAGGCACCCCAAAGTTTAGGGCTGCTCTGTTTCCAAGAACCTCCACTTCGGTACACCTTAAATATCCCAGGAAAGAGAAAAATGGATAAAGAAGTTGTGGTACTTATGCACAATGGAATATCACTCAGCCATGAAATCAGTGTTATAAGGCTAGTAGCAGCATGATGAGTGGATTTAGGGACGATGACTCTAAGTGAAGTAAGTCACACAGAAAAGGACACTTATCCTAAGATATCACTTATAGAGGGAATGTCAAAATCGCTACACCTGAACTGAATTCCAAAACAGAACAGAGTCACACATTTAGAAAACACACTATGGCTGCTTAAAGGGAAAGGTGAGGTGGGGCGATGCATAAAACAAGGGTTTGAAATTAGCTCAGATACCGTTCCACAAGCCAAATATGTAACAGACAAGACCTACTCCCTGCTCAGTGAACTGGACTCAACACCCCCTATTCACCACCCAAGAATATATCTGACTAGGAAGAGTCTTAAAACCTATGTATTGATATCTCTCTGGAAGTGAATCAAGAGGGCGTAAAGCGGCATAAACACAGCAAGGAAAAGAAGCTAAACCCCCTTATAAAAATTGACTACTTAAAAAAAAAAACCCCATAAAACAAAGACAGTGAAAGAGAGAGAAATTCTTACAAAATCCGTTCAGGGGCTCTGATGCAACCTGGATTGACCATATCTAGACCCACAGCTGGATGAGACATAAGGCTGGACACTCTTGGGGCTGAGAGGATTGGTGAGGTTGGGTGAGCAAACGCAGACCCTTTAAAGTAATACTGCGTGGTACCCATGCCATGGGTCCCAAATCTCCAGGTTCAAGGGCATCTTCCTACATCGAAAACATGCCTGGGAAACCCAGAAGATGGTACACCGTGTGATCGGGAAAGGTTTCTAAAACGCACCTCATTTCTCCTCTCCTTGTGCTCGGGTTCGCCATTCCAGCCGCTTCACTAACAATCTCCCTACGTGGAGAATCAGCACCGTTGACCTCCTGTTTCGTACAGGTCGCAATTTGTCCCGAGGATGAACGGGAAGAGGGGGAACCAATGAGAGACTAGCTCTAGGTGTTGGGACAGGCACAGGTCACTCTATTTTCCCATCAGGAAGAAGAATGAACCACAGGCTCAGCCTGCCCCCCGGAACCAGAATAGGGCCTGAAGCAATCCTGCGCTTTTGCGGCCAGCTCCCAAAAAAGCGAGTTGACACATGGAGCTCAGGGGCACTGCAATTCACAAACCTGCAGAGTTATAAATGATAACTCTCGTCCACAAATATATTGAGGGAAGGCAACGAAGAGGATTTGAAAGCAAGGCAGAATTGCAGGAAACCGATTTCAGGAGGTAGATTCGACTCGCCTTGAAAGCACATGAAAAGCGGCAAAGCGTTGACAATGATGCCCTTGGCCAAAAAGGGCGTATGCGTTTTTTCCTGAATATATTCAGGAAAAAACGCATACGCCCTTTTTGGCCAACCAAGCAAGCCGGAAAGGCAAATCGGCGCTACAAAGAAGTCTGGCTTGCCAGAGGTCAAAAGGGCCATGCTGAAAAATGTGTAAAAACCAGAAATGCAGGACAGGCCATGGAGACATGGGAGCCTTGCTACGCTGATGGGCGGGGTGGAAATTGCCAACAGCCACTCTGGAGAAGTGTACGCTGCGTCCTGAAACATGTAATAAACACAGCTTAGAGAGCATAGGGCACTTCCACTCATGGGAGTAGAAATCGGGAAACCTAAAAATCAACAAGACACAGGCACCCCAAAGTTTAGGGCTGCTCTGTTTCCAAGAACCTCCACTTCGGTACACCTTAAATATCCCAGGAAAGAGAAAAATGGATAAAGAAGTTGTGGTACTTATGCACAATGGAATATCACTCAGCCATGAAATCAGTGTCATAAGGCTAGTAGCAGCATGATGAGTGGATTTAGGGACGATGACTCTAAGTGAAGTAAGTCACACAGAAAAGGAAACTTATCCTAAGTTATCACTTGTAGAGGGAATGTCAAAATCGCTACACCTGAATTGAATTGCAAAACAGAACAGAGTCACACATTTAGAAAACACACTATGGCTGCTTAACGGGAAAGCTGAGGTGGGGCGATGCATAAAACAAGGGTTTGAAATTAGCTCAGATACCGTTCCACAAGCCAAATATGTAATAGACAAGACCTACTCCCTGCTCACTGAACTGGACTCAACACCCCCTATTCACCGCCCAAGAATATATCTGACTAGGAAGAGTCTTAAAACCTATGTATTGATATCTCTCTGGAAGTGAATCAAGAGGGTGTAAAGCGGCATAAACACAGCAAGGAAAAGAAGCTAAACCCCCTTATAAAAACTGACTACTTAAAAAAAAAACCCATAAAACAAAGACAGTGAAAGAGAGAGAAATTCTTACAAAATCCGTTCAGGGGCTCTGATGCAACCTGGATTGACCATATCTAGACCCACAGCTGGATGAGACATAAGGCTGGACACTCTTGGGGCTGAGAGGATTGGTGAGGTTGGGTGAGCAAACGCAGACCCTTTAAAGTAATACTGCGTGGTACCCATGCCATGGGTCCCAAATCTCCAGGTTCAAGGGCATCTTCCTACATCGAAAACATGCCTGGGAAACCCAGAAGATGGTACACCGTGTGATCGGGAAAGGTTTCTAAAACGCACCTCATTTCTCCTCTCCTTGTGCTCGGGTTCGCCATTCCAGCCGCTTCACTAACAATCTCCCTACGTGGAGAATCAGCACCGTTGACCTCCTGTTTCGTACAGGTCGCAATTTGTCCCGAGGATGAACGGGAAGAGGGGGAACCAATGAGAGACTAGCTCTAGGTGTTGGGACAGGCACAGGTCACCCGATTTTCCCATCAGGAAGAAGAATGAACCACAGGCTCAGCCTGCCCCCCGGAACCAGAATAGGGCCTGAAGCAATCCTGCGCTTTTGCGGCCAGCTCCCAAAAAAGCGAGTTGACACATGGAGCTCAGGGGCACTGCAATTCACAAACCTGCAGAGTTATAAATGATAACTCTCGTCCACAAATATATTGAGGGAAGGCAACGAAGAGGATTTGAAAGCAAGGCAGAATTGCAGGAAACCGATTTCAGGAGGTAGATTCGACTCGCCTTGAAAGCACATGAAAAGCGGCAAAGCGTTGACAATGATGCCCTTGGCCAAAAAGGGCGTATGCGTTTTTTCCTGAATATATTCAGGAAAAAACGCATACGCCCTTTTTGGCCAACCAAGCAAGCCGGAAAGGCAAATCGGCGCTACAAAGAAGTCTGGCTTGCCAGAGGTCAAAAGGGCCATGCTGAAAAATGTGTAAAAACCAGAAATGCAGGACAGGCCATGGAGACATGGGAGCCTTGCTACGCTGATGGGCGGGGTGGAAATTGCCAACAGCCACTCTGGAGAAGTGTACGCTGCGTCCTGAAACATGTAATAAACACAGCTTAGAGAGCATAGGGCACTTCCACTCATGGGCGTAGAAATCGGGAAACCTAAAAATCAACAAGACACAGGCACCCCAAAGTTTAGGGCTGCTCTGTTTCCAAGAACTTCCACTTCGGTACACCTTAAATATCCCAGGAAAGAGAAAAATGGATAAAGAAGTTGTGGTACTTATGCACAATGGAATATCACTCAGCCATGAAATCAGTGTCATAAGGCTAGTAGCAGCATGATGAGTGGATTTAGGGACGATGACTCTAAGTGAAGTAAGTCACACAGAAAAGGAAACTTATCCTAAGTTATCACTTGTAGAGGGAATGTCAAAATCGCTACACCTGAATTGAATTGCAAAACAGAACAGAGTCACACATTTAGAAAACACACTATGGCTGCTTAACGGGAAAGCTGAGGTGGGGCGATGCATAAAACAAGGGTTTGAAATTAGCTCAGATACCGTTCCACAAGCCAAATATTTAATAGACAAGACCTACTCCCTGCTCAGTGAACTGGACTCAACACCCCCTATTCACCGCCCAAGAATATATCTGACTAGGAAGAGTCTTAAAACCTATGTATTGATATCTCTCTGGAAGTGAATCAAGAGGGTGTAAAGCGGCATAAACACAGCAAGGAAAAGAAGCTAAACCCCCTTATAAAAATTGACTACTTAAAAAAAAAACCCATAAAACAAAGACAGTGAAAGAGAGAGAAATTCTTACAAAATCCTTTCAGGGGCTCTGATGCAAACTGCATTGACCATATCTAGACCCACAGCTGGATGAGACATAAGGCTGGACACTCTTGGGGCTGAGAGGATTGGTGAGGTTGGGTGAGCAAACGCAGACCCTTTAAAGTAATACTGCGTGGTACCCATGCCATGGGTCCCAAATCTCCAGGTTCAAGGGCATCTTCCTACATCGAAAACATGCCTGGGAAACCCAGAAGATGGTACACCGTGTGATCGGGAAAGGTTTCTAAAACGCACCTCATTTCTCCTCTCCTTGTGCTCGGGTTCGCCATTCCAGCCGCTTCACTAACAATCTCCCTACGTGGAGAATCAGCACCGTTGACCTCCTGTTTCGTACAGGTCGCAATTTATTCTGAGGATGAACGGGAAGAGGGGGAACCAATGAGAGACTAGCTCTAGGTGTTGGGACAGGCACAGGTCACCCTATTTTCCCATCAGGAAGAAGAATGAACCACAGGCTCAGCCTGCCCCCCGGAACCAGAATAAGGCCTGAAGCAATCCTGCGCTTTTGCGGCCAGCTCCCAAAAAAGCGAGTTGACACATGGAGCTCAGGGGCACTGCAATTCACAAACCTGCAGAGTTGTAAATGATAACTCTCGTCCACAAATATATTGAGGGAAGGCAACAAAGAGGATTTGAAAGCAAGGCAGAATTGCAGGAAACCGGTTTCAGGAGGTAGATTCGACTCGCCTTGAAAGCACATGAAAAGCGGCAAAGCGTTGACAATGATGCCCTTGGCCAAAAAGGGCGTATGCGTTTTTTCCTGAATATATTCAGGAAAAAACGCATACGCCCTTTTTGGCCAACCAAGCAAGCCGGAAAGGCAAATCGGCGCTACAAAGAAGTCTGGCATGCCAGAGGTCAAAAGGGCCATGCTGAAAAAAGTGTAAAAACCGGAAATGCAGGACAGGCCATGGAGACATGGGAGCCTTGCTACGCTGATGGGCGGGATGGAAATTGCCAACAGCCACTCTGGAGAAGTGTACGCTGCGTCCTGAAACATGGAATAAACACAGCTTAGAGAGCATAGGGCACTTCCACTCATGGGCGTAGAAATCGGGAAACCTAAAAATCAACAAGACACAGGCACCCCAAAGTTTAGGGCTGCTCTGTTTCCAAGAACCTCCACTTCGGTACACCTTAAATATCCCAGGAAAGAGAAAAATGGATAAAGAAGTTGTGGTACTTATGCACAATGGAATATCACTCAGCCATGAAATCAGTGTTATAAGGCTAGTAGCAGCATGATGAGTGGATTTAGGGACGATGACTCTAAGTGAAGTAAGTCACACAGAAAAGGACACTTATCCTAAGATATCACTTATAGAGGGAATGTCAAAATCGCTACACCTGAACTGAATTCCAAAACAGAACAGAGTCACACATTTAGAAAACACACTATGGCTGCTTAAAGGGAAAGGTGAGGTGGGGCGATGCATAAAACAAGGGTTTGAAATTAGCTCAGATACCGTTCCACAAGCCAAATATGTAACAGACAAGACCTACTCCCTGCTCAGTGAACTGGACTCAACACCCCCTATTCACCACCCAAGAATATATCTGACTAGGAAGAGTCTTAAAACCTATGTATTGATATCTCTCTGGAAGTGAATCAAGAGGGCGTAAAGCGGCATAAACACAGCAAGGAAAAGAAGCTAAACCCCCTTATAAAAATTGACTACTTAAAAAAAAAAACCCCATAAAACAAAGACAGTGAAAGAGAGAGAAATTCTTACAAAATCCGTTCAGGGGCTCTGATGCAACCTGGATTGACCATATCTAGACCCACAGCTGGATGAGACATAAGGCTGGACACTCTTGGGGCTGAGAGGATTGGTGAGGTTGGGTGAGCAAACGCAGACCCTTTAAAGTAATACTGCGTGGTACCCATGCCATGGTTCCCAAATCTCCAGGTTCAAGGGCATCTTCCTACATCGAAAACATGCCTGGGAAACCCAGAAGATTGTACACCGTGTGATCGGGAAAGGTTTCTAAAACGCACCTCATTTCTCCTCTCCTTGTGCTCGGGTTCGCCATTCCAGCCGCTTCACTAACAATCTCCCTACGTGGAGAATCAGCACCGTTGACCTCCTGTTTCGTACAGGTCGCAATTTGTCCCGAGGATGAACGGGAAGAGGGGGAACCAATGAGAGACTAGCTCTAGGTGTTGGGACAGGCACAGGTCACTCTATTTTCCCATCAGGAAGAAGAATGAACCACAGGCTCAGCCTGCCCCCCGGAACCAGAATAGGGCCTGAAGCAATCCTGCGCTTTTGCGGCCAGCTCCCAAAAAAGCTAGTTGACACATGGAGCTCAGGGGCACTGCAATTCACAAACCTGCAGAGTTATAAATGATAACTCTCGTCCACAAATATATTGAGGGAAGGCAACGAAGAGGATTTGAAAGCAAGGCAGAATTGCAGGAAACCGATTTCAGGAGGTAGATTCGACTCGCCTTGAAAGCACATGAAAAGCGGCAAAGCGTTGACAATGATGCCCTTGGCCAAAAAGGGCGTATGCGTTTTTTCCTGAATATATTCAGGAAAAAACGCATACGCCCTTTTTGGCCAACCAAGCAAGCCGGAAAGGCAAATCGGCGCTACAAAGAAGTCTGGCTTGCCAGAGGTCAAAAGGGCCATGCTGAAAAATGTGTAAAAACCAGAAATGCAGGACAGGCCATGGAGACATGGGAGCCTTGCTACGCTGATGGGCGGGGTGGAAATTGCCAACAGCCACTCTGGAGAAGTGTACGCTGCGTCCTGAAACATGTAATAAACACAGCTTAGAGAGCATAGGGCACTTCCACTCATGGGCGTAGAAATCGGGAAACCTAAAAATCAACAAGACACAGGCACCCCAAAGTTTAGGGCTGCTCTGTTTCCAAGAACTTCCACTTCGGTACACCTTAAATATCCCAGGAAAGAGAAAAATGGATAAAGAAGTTGTGGTACTTATGCACAATGGAATATCACTCAGCCATGAAATCAGTGTCATAAGGCTAGTAGCAGCATGATGAGTGGATTTAGGGACGATGACTCTAAGTGAAGTAAGTCACACAGAAAAGGAAACTTATCCTAAGTTATCACTTGTAGAGGGAATGTCAAAATCGCTACACCTGAATTGAATTGCAAAACAGAACAGAGTCACACATTTAGAAAACACACTATGGCTGCTTAACGGGAAAGCTGAGGTGGGGCGATGCATAAAACAAGGGTTTGAAATTAGCTCAGATACCATTCCAGAAGCCAAATATGTAATAGACAAGACCTACTCCCTGCTCAGTGAACTGGACTCAACACCCCCTATTCACCGCCCAAGAATATATCTGACTAGGAAGAGTCTTCAAACCTATGTATTGATATCTCTCTGGAAGTGAATCAAGAGGGTGTAAAGCGGCATAAACACAGCACGGAAAAGCAGCTAAACCCCATTATAAAAATAGATTACTTCAAAAAAAACCCATAAAACAAAGACAGTGAAAGAGAGAGAAATTCTTACAAAATCCGTTCAGGGGCTCTGATGCAACCTGGATTGACCATATCTAGACCCACAGCTGGATGAGACATAAGGCTGGACACTCTTGGGGCTGAGAGGATTGGTGAGGTTGGGTGAGCAAACGCAGACCCTTTAAAGTAATACTGCGTGGTACCCATGCCATGGGTCCCAAATCTCCAGGTTCAAGGGCATCTTCCTACATCGAAAACATGCCTGGGAAACCCAGAAGATGGTACACCGTGTGATCGGGAAAGGTTTCTAAAACGCACCTCATTTCTCCTCTCCTTGTGCTCGGGTTCGCCATTCCAGCCGCTTCACTAACAATCTCCCTACGTGGAGAATCAGCACCGTTGACCTCCTGTTTCGTACAGGTCGCAATTTGTCCCGAGGATGAACGGGAAGAGGGGGAACCAATGAGAGACTAGCTCTAGGTGTTGGGACAGGCACAGGTCACCCTATTTTCCCATCAGGAAGAAGAATGAACCACAGGCTCAGCCTGCCCCCCGGAACCAGAATAGGGCCTGAAGCAATCCTGCGCTTTTGCGGCCAGCTCCCAAAAAAGCGAGTTGACACATGGAGCTCAGGGGCACTGCAATTCACAAACCTGCAGAGTTATAAATGATAACTCTCGTCCACAAATATATTGAGGGAAGGCAACGAAGAGGATTTGAAAGCAAGGCAGAATTGCAGGAAACCGATTTCAGGAGGTAGATTCGACTCGCCTTGAAAGCACATGAAAAGCGGCAAAGCGTTGACAATGATGCCCTTGGCCAAAAAGGGCGTATGCGTTTTTTCCTGAATATATTCAGGAAAAAACGCATACGCCCTTTTTGGCCAACCAAGCAAGCCGGAAAGGCAAATCGGCGCTACAAAGAAGTCTGGCTTGCCAGAGGTCAAAAGGGCCATGCTGAAAAATGTGTAAAAACCAGAAATGCAGGACAGGCCATGGAGACATGGGAGCCTTGCTACGCTGATGGGCGGGGTGGAAATTGCCAACAGCCACTCTGGAGAAGTGTACGCTGCGTCCTGAAACATGTAATAAACACAGCTTAGAGAGCATAGGGCACTTCCACTCATGGGCGTAGAAATCGGGAAACCTAAAAATCAACAAGACACAGGCACCCCAAAGTTTAGGGCTGCTCTGTTTCCAAGAACCTCCACTTCGGTACACCTTAAATATCCCAGGAAAGAGAAAAATGGATAAAGAAGTTGTGGTACTTATGCACAATGGAATATCACTCAGCCATGAAATCAGTGTCATAAGGCTAGTAGCAGCATGATGAGTGGATTTAGGGACGATGACTCTAAGTGAAGTAAGTCACACAGAAAAGGAAACTTATCCTAAGTTATCACTTGTAGAGGGAATGTCAAAATCGCTACACCTGAATTGAATTGCAAAACAGAACAGAGTCACACATTTAGAAAACACACTATGGCTGCTTAACGGGAAAGCTGAGGTGGGGCGATGCATAAAACAAGGGTTTGAAATTAGCTCAGATACCGTTCCACAAGCCAAATATGTAATAGACAAGACCTACTCCCTGCTCAGTGAACTGGACTCAACACCCCCTATTCACCACCCAAGAATATATCTGACTAGGAAGAGTCTTAAAACATATGTATTGATATCTCTCTGGAAGTGAATCAAGAGGGTGTAAAGCGGCATAAACACAGCAAGGAAAAGAAGCTAAACCCCCTTATAAAAACTGACTACTTAAAAAAAAAACCCATAAAACAAAGACAGTGAAAGAGAGAGAAATTCTTACAAAATCCGTTCAGGGGCTCTGATGCAACCTGGATTGACCATATCTAGACCCACAGCTGGATGAGACATAAGGCTGGACACTCTTGGGGCTGAGAGGATTGGTGAGGTTGGGTGAGCAAACGCAGACCCTTTAAAGTAATACTGCGTGGTACCCATGCCATGGGTCCCAAATCTCCAGGTTCAAGGGCATCTTCCTACATCGAAAACATGCCTGGGAAACCCAGAAGATGGTACACCGTGTGATCGGGAAAGGTTTCTAAAACGCACCTCATTTCTCCTCTCCTTGTGCTCGGGTTCGCCATTCCAGCCGCTTCACTAACAATCTCCCTACGTGGAGAATCAGCACCGTTGACCTCCTGTTTCGTACAGGTCGCAATTTGTCCCGAGGATGAACGGGAAGAGGGGGAACCAATGAGAGACTAGCTCTAGGTGTTGGGACAGGCACAGGTCACCCGATTTTCCCATCAGGAAGAAGAATGAACCACAGGCTCAGCCTGCCCCCCGGAACCAGAATAGGGCCTGAAGCAATCCTGCGCTTTTGCGGCCAGCTCCCAAAAAAGCGAGTTGACACATGGAGCTCAGGGGCACTGCAATTCACAAACCTGCAGAGTTATAAATGATAACTCTCGTCCACAAATATATTGAGGGAAGGCAACGAAGAGGATTTGAAAGCAAGGCAGAATTGCAGGAAACCGATTTCAGGAGGTAGATTCGACTCGCCTTGAAAGCACATGAAAAGCGGCAAAGCGTTGACAATGATGCCCTTGGCCAAAAAGGGCGTATGCGTTTTTTCCTGAATATATTCAGGAAAAAACGCATACGCCCTTTTTGGCCAACCAAGCAAGCCGGAAAGGCAAATCGGCGCTACAAAGAAGTCTGGCTTGCCAGAGGTCAAAAGGGCCATGCTGAAAAATGTGTAAAAACCAGAAATGCAGGACAGGCCATGGAGACATGGGAGCCTTGCTACGCTGATGGGCGGGGTGGAAATTGCCAACAGCCACTCTGGAGAAGTGTACGCTGCGTCCTGAAACATGTAATAAACACAGCTTAGAGAGCATAGGGCACTTCCACTCATGGGCGTAGAAATCGGGAAACCTAAAAATCAACAAGACACAGGCACCCCAAAGTTTAGGGCTGCTCTGTTTCCAAGAACCTCCACTTCGGTACACCTTAAATATCCCAGGAAAGAGAAAAATGGATAAAGAAGTTGTGGTACTTATGCACAATGGAATATCACTCAGCCATGAAATCAGTGTCATAAGGCTAGTAGCAGCATGATGAGTGGATTTAGGGACGATGACTCTAAGTGAAGTAAGTCACACAGAAAAGGAAACTTATCCTAAGTTATCACTTGTAGAGGGAATGTCAAAATCGCTACACCTGAATTGAATTGCAAAACAGAACAGAGTCACACATTTAGAAAACACACTATGGCTGCTTAACGGGAAAGCTGAGGTGGGGCGATGCATAAAACAAGGGTTTGAAATTAGCTCAGATACCGTTCCACAAGCCAAATATTTAATAGACAAGACCTACTCCCTGCTCACTGAACTGGACTCAACACCCCCTATTCACCGCCCAAGAATATATCTGACTAGGAAGAGTCTTAAAACCTATGTATTGATATCTCTCTGGAAGTGAATCAAGAGGGTGTAAAGCGGCATAAACACAGCAAGGAAAAGAAGCTAAACCCCCTTATAAAAACTGACTACTTAAAAAAAAAAAACCCATAAAACAAAGACAGTGAAAGAGAGAGAAATTCTTACAAAATCCCTTCAGGGGCTCTGATGCAACCTGGATTGACCATATCTAGACCCACAGCTGGATGAGACATAAGGCTGGACACTCTTGGGGCTGAGAGGATTGGTGAGGTTGGGTGAGCAAACGCAGACCCTTTAAAGTAATACTGCGTGGTACCCATGCCATGGGTCCCAAATCTCCAGGTTCAAGGGCATCTTCCTACATCGAAAACATGCCTGGGAAACCCAGAAGATGGTACACCGTGTGATCGGGAAAGGTTTCTAAAACGCACCTCATTTCTCCTCTCCTTGTGCTCGGGTTCGCCATTCCAGCCGCTTCACTAACAATCTCCCTACGTGGAGAATCAGCACCGTTGACCTCCTGTTTCGTACAGGTCGCAATTTGTCCCGAGGATGAACGGGAAGAGGGGGAACCAATGAGAGACTAGCTCTAGGTGTTGGGACAGGCACAGGTCACCCGATTTTCCCATCAGGAAGAAGAATGAACCACAGGCTCAGCCTGCCCCCCAGAACCAGAATAGGGCCTGAAGCAATCCTGCGCTTTTGCGGCCAGCTCCCAAAAAAGCGAGTTGACACATGGAGCTCAGGGGCACTGCAATTCACAAACCTGCAGAGTTATAAATGATAACTCTCGTCCACAAATATATTGAGGGAAGGCAACGAAGAGGATTTGAAAGCAAGGCAGAATTGCAGGAAACCGATTTCAGGAGGTAGATTCGACTCGCCTTGAAAGCACATGAAAAGCGGCAAAGCGTTGACAATGATGCCCTTGGCCAAAAAGGGCGTATGCGTTTTTTCCTGAATATATTCAGGAAAAAACGCATACGCCCTTTTTGGCCAACCAAGCAAGCCGGAAAGGCAAATCGGCGCTACAAAGAAGTCTGGCTTGCCAGAGGTCAAAAGGGCCATGCTGAAAAATGTGTAAAAACCAGAAATGCAGGACAGGCCATGGAGACATGGGAGCCTTGCTACGCTGATGGGCGGGGTGGAAATTGCCAACAGCCACTCTGGAGAAGTGTACGCTGCGTCCTGAAACATGTAATAAACACAGCTTAGAGAGCATAGGGCACTTCCACTCATGGGCGTAGAAATCGGGAAACCTAAAAATCAACAAGACACAGGCACCCCAAAGTTTAGGGCTGCTCTGTTTCCAAGAACCTCCACTTCGGTACACCTTAAATATCCCAGGAAAGAGAAAAATGGATAAAGAAGTTGTGGTACTTATGCACAATGGAATATCACTCAGCCATGAAATCAGTGTCATAAGGCTAGTAGCAGCATGATGAGTGGATTTAGGGACGATGACCCTAAGTGAAGTAAGTCACACAGAAAAGGAAACTTATCCTAAGTTATCACTTGTAGAGGGAATGTCAAAATCGCTACACCTGAATTGAATTGCAAAACAGAACAGAGTCACACATTTAGAAAACACACTATGGCTGCTTAACGGGAAAGCTGAGGTGGGGCGATGCATAAAACAAGGGTTTGAAATTAGCTCAGATACCGTTCCACAAGCCAAATATGTAATAGACAAGACCTACTCCCTGCTCAGTGAACTGGACTCAACACCCCCTATTCACCGCCCAAGAATATATCTGACTAGGAAGAGTCTTAAAACATATGTATTGATATCTCTCTGGAAGTGAATCAAGAGGGTGTAAAGCGGCATAAACACAGCAAGGAAAAGAAGCTAAACCCCCTTATAAAAACTGACTACTTAAAAAAAAAACCCATAAAACAAAGACAGTGAAAGAGAGAGAAATTCTTACAAAATCCGTTCAGGGGCTCTGATGCAACCTGGATTGACCATATCTAGACCCACAGCTGGATGAGACATAAGGCTGGACACTCTTGGGGCTGAGAGGATTGGTGAGGTTGGGTGAGCAAACGCAGACCCTTTAAAGTAATACTGCGTGGTACCCATGCCATGGGTCCCAAATCTCCAGGTTCAAGGGCATCTTCCTACATCGAAAACATGCCTGGGAAACCCAGAAGATGGTACACCGTGTGATCGGGAAAGGTTTCTAAAACGCACCTCATTTCTCCTCTCCTTGTGCTCGGGTTCGCCATTCCAGCCGCTTCACTAACAATCTCCCTACGTGGAGAATCAGCACCGTTGACCTCCTGTTTCGTACAGGTCGCAATTTGTCCCGAGGATGAACGGGAAGAGGGGGAACCAATGAGAGACTAGCTCTAGGTGTTGGGACAGGCACAGGTCACCCGATTTTCCCATCAGGAAGAAGAATGAACCACAGGCTCAGCCTGCCCCCCGGAACCAGAATAGGGCCTGAAGCAATCCTGCGCTTTTGCGGCCAGCTCCCAAAAAAGCGAGTTGACACATGGAGCTCAGGGGCACTGCAATTCACAAACCTGCAGAGTTATAAATGATAACTCTCGTCCACAAATATATTGAGGGAAGGCAACGAAGAGGATTTGAAAGCAAGGCAGAATTGCAGGAAACCGATTTCAGGAGGTAGATTCGACTCGCCTTGAAAGCACATGAAAAGCGGCAAAGCGTTGACAATGATGCCCTTGGCCAAAAAGGGCGTATGCGTTTTTTCCTGAATATATTCAGGAAAAAACGCATACGCCCTTTTTGGCCAACCAAGCAAGCCGGAAAGGCAAATCGGCGCTACAAAGAAGTCTGGCTTGCCAGAGGTCAAAAGGGCCATGCTGAAAAATGTGTAAAAACCAGAAATGCAGGACAGGCCATGGAGACATGGGAGCCTTGCTACGCTGATGGGCGGGGTGGAAATTGCCAACAGCCACTCTGGAGAAGTGTACGCTGCGTCCTGAAACATGTAATAAACACAGCTTAGAGAGCATAGGGCACTTCCACTCATGGGCGTAGAAATCGGGAAACCTAAAAATCAACAAGACACAGGCACCCCAAAGTTTAGGGCTGCTCTGTTTCCAAGAACCTCCACTTCGGTACACCTTAAATATCCCAGGAAAGAGAAAAATGGATAAAGAAGTTGTGGTACTTATGCACAATGGAATATCACTCAGCCATGAAATCAGTGTCATAAGGCTAGTAGCAGCATGATGAGTGGATTTAGGGACGATGACTCTAAGTGAAGTAAGTCACACAGAAAAGGAAACTTATCCTAAGTTATCACTTGTAGAGGGAATGTCAAAATCGCTACACCTGAATTGAATTGCAAAACAGAACAGAGTCACACATTTAGAAAACACACTATGGCTGCTTAACGGGAAAGCTGAGGTGGGGCGATGCATAAAACAAGGGTTTGAAATTAGCTCAGATACCGTTCCACAAGCCAAATATTTAATAGACAAGACCTACTCCCTGCTCAGTGAACTGGACTCAACACCCCCTATTCACCGCCCAAGAATATATCTGACTAGGAAGAGTCTTAAAACCTATGTATTGATATCTCTCTGGAAGTGAATCAAGAGGGTGTAAAGCGGCATAAACACAGCAAGGAAAAGAAGCTAAACCCCCTTATAAAAATTGACTACTTAAAAAAAAAAACCCATAAAACAAAGACAGTGAAAGAGAGAGAAATTCTTACAAAATCCTTTCAGGGGCTCTGATGCAAACTGCATTGACCATATCTAGACCCACAGCTGGATGAGACATAAGGCTGGACACTCTTGGGGCTGAGAGGATTGGTGAGGTTGGGTGAGCAAACGCAGACCCTTTAAAGTAATACTGCGTGGTACCCATGCCATGGGTCCCAAATCTCCAGGTTCAAGGGCATCTTCCTACATCGAAAACATGCCTGGGAAACCCAGAAGATGGTACACCGTGTGATCGGGAAAGGTTTCTAAAACGCACCTCATTTCTCCTCTCCTTATGCTCGGGTTCGCCATTCCAGCCGCTTCACTAACAATCTCCCTACGTGGAGAATCAGCACCGTTGACCTCCTGTTTCGTACAGGTCACAATTTGTCCCGAGGATGAACGGGAAGAGGGGGAACCAATGAGAGACTAGCTCTAGGTGTTGGGACAGGCACAGGTCACCCTATTTTCCCATCAGGAAGAAGAATGAACCACAGGCTCAGCCTGCCCCCCGGAACCAGAATAAGGCCTGAAGCAATCCTGCGTTTTGCGGCCAGCTCCCAAAAAAGCGAGTTGACAAATGGAGCTCAGGGGCACTGCAATTCACAAACCTGCAGAGTTGTAAATGATAACTCTCGTCCACAAATATATTGAGGGAAGGCAACAAAGAGGATTTGAAAGCAAGGCAGAATTGCAGGAAACCGGTTTCAGGAGGTAGATTCGACTCGCCTTGAAAGCACATGAAAAGCGGCAAAGCGTTGACAATGATGCCCTTGGCCAAAAAGGGCGTATGCGTTTTTTCCTGAATATATTCAGGAAAAAACGCATACGCCCTTTTTAGCCAACCAAGCAAGCCGGAAAGGCAAATCGGCGCTACAAAGAAGTCTGGCATGCCAGAGGTCAAAAGGGCCATGCTGAAAAAAGTGTAAAAACCGGAAATGCAGGACAGGCCATGGAGACATGGGAGCCTTGCTACGCTGATGGGCGGGATGGAAATTGCCAACAGCCACTCTGGAGAAGTGTAAGCTGCGTCCTGAAACATGGAATAAACACAGCTTAGAGAGCATAGGGCACTTCCACTCATGGGCGTAGAAATCGGGAAACCTAAAAATCAACAAGACACAGGCACCCCAAAGTTTAGGGCTGCTCTGTTTCCAAGAACCTCCACTTCGGTACACCTTAAATATCCCAGGAAAGAGAAAAATGGATAAAGAAGTTGTGGTACTTATGCACAATGGAATATCACTCAGCCATGAAATCAGTGTAATAAGGCTAGTAGCAGCATGATGAGTGGATTTAGGGACGATGACTCTAAGTGAAGTAAGTCACACAGAAAAGGACACTTATCCTAAGATATGACTTATAGAGGGAATGTCAAAATCGCTACACCTGAACTGAATTCCAAAACAGAACAGAGTCACACATTTAGAAAACACACTATGGCTGCTTAAAGGGAAAGGTGAGGTGGGGCGATGCATAAAACAAGGGTTTGAAATTAGCTCAGATACCGTTCCACAAGCCAAATATGTAACAGACAAGACCTACTCCCTGCTCAGTGAACTGGACTCAACACCCCCTATTCACCACCCAAGAATATATCTGACTAGGAAGAGTCTTAAAACCTATGTATTGATATCTCTCTGGAAGTGAATCAAGAGGGTGTAAAGCGGCATAAACACAGCAAGGAAAAGAAGCTAAACCCCCTTATAAAAATTGACTACTTAAAAAAAAAAACCCATAAAACAAAGACAGTGAAAGAGAGAGAAATTCTTACAAAATCCCTTCAGGGGCTCTGATGCAACCTGGATTGACCATATCTAGACCCACAGCTGGATGAGACATAAGGCTGGACACTCTTGGGGCTGAGAGGATTGGTGAGGTTGAGTGAGCAAACGCAGACCCTTTAAAGTAATACTGCGTGGTACCCATGCCATGGGTCCCAAATCTCCAGGTTCAAGGGCATCTTCCTACATCGAAAACATGCCTGGGAAACCCAGAAGATGGTACACCGTGTGATCGGGAAAGGTTTCTAAAACGCACCTCATTTCTCCTCTCCTTGTGCTCGGGTTCGCCATTCCAGCCGCTTCACTAACAATCTCCCTACGTGGAGAATCAGCACCGTTGACCTCCTGTTTCGTACAGGTCGCAATTTGTCCCGAGGATGAACGGGAAGAGGGGGAACCAATGAGAGACTAGCTCTAGGTGTTGGGACAGGCACAGGTCACTCTATTTTCCCATCAGGAAGAAGAATGAACCACAGGCTCAGCCTGCCCCCCGGAACCAGAATAGGGCCTGAAGCAATCCTGCGCTTTTGCGGCCAGCTCCCAAAAAAGCGAGTTGACAAATGGAGCTCAGGGTCACTGCAATTCACAAACCTGCAGAGTTGTAAATGATAACTCTCGTCCACAAATATATTGAGGGAAGGCAACGAAGAGGATTTGAAAGCAAGGCAGAATTGCAGGAAACCGGTTTCAGGAGGTAGATTCGACTCGCCTTGAAAGCACATGAAAAGCGGCAAAGCGTTGACAATGATGCCCTTGGCCAAAAAGGGCGTATGCGTTTTTTCCTGAATATATTCAGGAAAAAACGCATACGCCCTTTTTGGCCAACCAAGCAAGCCGGAAAGGCAAATCGGCGCTACAAAGAAGTCTGGCATGCCAGAGGTCAAAAGGGCCATGCTGAAAAAAGTGTAAAAACCGGAAATGCAGGACAGGCCATGGAGACATGGGAGCCTTGCTACGCTGATGGGCGGGATGGAAATTGCCAACAGCCACTCTGGAGAAGTGTACGCTGCGTCCTGAAACATGGAATAAACACAGCTTAGAGAGCATAGGGCACTTCCACTCATGGGCGTAGAAATCGGGAAACCTAAAAATCAACAAGACACAGGCACCCCAAAGTTTAGGGCTGCTCTGTTTCCAAGAACCTCCACTTCGGTACACCTTAAATATCCCAGGAAAGAGAAAAATGGATAAAGAAGTTGTGGTACTTATGCACAATGGAATATCACTCAGCCATGAAATCAGTGTTATAAGGCTAGTAGCAGCATGATGAGTGGATTTAGGGACGATGACTCTAAGTGAAGTAAGTCACACAGAAAAGGACACTTATCCTAAGATATCACTTATAGAGGGAATGTCAAAATCGCTACACCTGAACTGAATTCCAAAACAGAACAGAGTCACACATTTAGAAAACACACTATGGCTGCTTAAAGGGAAAGGTGAGGTGGGGCGATGCATAAAACAAGGGTTTGAAATTAGCTCAGATACCGTTCCACAAGCCAAATATGTAACAGACAAGACCTACTCCCTGCTCAGTGAACTGGACTCAACACCCCCTATTCACCACCCAAGAATATATCTGACTAGGAAGAGTCTTAAAACCTATGTATTGATATCTCTCTGGAAGTGAATCAAGAGGGCGTAAAGCGGCATAAACACAGCAAGGAAAAGAAGCTAAACCCCCTTATAAAAATTGACTACTTAAAAAAAAAAACCCCATAAAACAAAGACAGTGAAAGAGAGAGAAATTCTTACAAAATCCGTTCAGGGGCTCTGATGCAACCTGGATTGACCATATCTAGACCCACAGCTGGATGAGACATAAGGCTGGACACTCTTGGGGCTGAGAGGATTGGTGAGGTTGGGTGAGCAAACGCAGACCCTTTAAAGTAATACTGCGTGGTACCCATGCCATGGGTCCCAAATCTCCAGGTTCAAGGGCATCTTCCTACATCGAAAACATGCCTGGGAAACCCAGAAGATGGTACACCGTGTGATCGGGAAAGGTTTCTAAAACGCACCTCATTTCTCCTCTCCTTGTGCTCGGGTTCGCCATTCCAGCCGCTTCACTAACAATCTCCCTACGTGGAGAATCAGCACCGTTGACCTCCTGTTTCGTACAGGTCGCAATTTGTCCCGAGGATGAACGGGAAGAGGGGGAACCAATGAGAGACTAGCTCTAGGTGTTGGGACAGGCACAGGTCACTCTATTTTCCCATCAGGAAGAAGAATGAACCACAGGCTCAGCCTGCCCCCCGGAACCAGAATAGGGCCTGAAGCAATCCTGCGCTTTTGCGGCCAGCTCCCAAAAAAGCGAGTTGACACATGGAGCTCAGGGGCACTGCAATTCACAAACCTGCAGAGTTATAAATGATAACTCTCGTCCACAAATATATTGAGGGAAGGCAACGAAGAGGATTTGAAAGCAAGGCAGAATTGCAGGAAACCGATTTCAGGAGGTAGATTCGACTCGCCTTGAAAGCACATGAAAAGCGGCAAAGCGTTGACAATGATGCCCTTGGCCAAAAAGGGCGTATGCGTTTTTTCCTGAATATATTCAGGAAAAAACGCATACGCCCTTTTTGGCCAACCAAGCAAGCCGGAAAGGCAAATCGGCGCTACAAAGAAGTCTGGCTTGCCAGAGGTCAAAAGGGCCATGCTGAAAAATGTGTAAAAACCAGAAATGCAGGACAGGCCATGGAGACATGGGAGCCTTGCTACGCTGATGGGCGGGGTGGAAATTGCCAACAGCCACTCTGGAGAAGTGTACGCTGCGTCCTGAAACATGTAATAAACACAGCTTAGAGAGCATAGGGCACTTCCACTCATGGGAGTAGAAATCGGGAAACCTAAAAATCAACAAGACACAGGCACCCCAAAGTTTAGGGCTGCTCTGTTTCCAAGAACCTCCACTTCGGTACACCTTAAATATCCCAGGAAAGAGAAAAATGGATAAAGAAGTTGTGGTACTTATGCACAATGGAATATCACTCAGCCATGAAATCAGTGTCATAAGGCTAGTAGCAGCATGATGAGTGGATTTAGGGACGATGACTCTAAGTGAAGTAAGTCACACAGAAAAGGAAACTTATCCTAAGTTATCACTTGTAGAGGGAATGTCAAAATCGCTACACCTGAATTGAATTGCAAAACAGAACAGAGTCACACATTTAGAAAACACACTATGGCTGCTTAACGGGAAAGCTGAGGTGGGGCGATGCATAAAACAAGGGTTTGAAATTAGCTCAGATACCGTTCCACAAGCCAAATATGTAATAGACAAGACCTACTCCCTGCTCACTGAACTGGACTCAACACCCCCTATTCACCGCCCAAGAATATATCTGACTAGGAAGAGTCTTAAAACCTATGTATTGATATCTCTCTGGAAGTGAATCAAGAGGGTGTAAAGCGGCATAAACACAGCAAGGAAAAGAAGCTAAACCCCCTTATAAAAACTGACTACTTAAAAAAAAAAAACCCATAAAACAAAGACAGTGAAAGAGAGAGAAATTCTTACAAAATCCCTTCAGGGGCTCTGATGCAACCTGGATTGACCATATCTAGACCCACAGCTGGATGAGACATAAGGCTGGACACTCTTGGGGCTGAGAGGATTGGTGAGGTTGGGTGAGCAAACGCAGACCCTTTAAAGTAATACTGCGTGGTACCCATGCCATGGGTCCCAAATCTCCAGGTTCAAGGGCATCTTCCTACATCGAAAACATGCCTGGGAAACCCAGAAGATGGTACACCGTGTGATCGGGAAAGGTTTCTAAAACGCACCTCATTTCTCCTCTCCTTGTGCTCGGGTTCGCCATTCCAGCCGCTTCACTAACAATCTCCCTACGTGGAGAATCAGCACCGTTGACCTCCTGTTTCGTACAGGTCGCAATTTGTCCCGAGGATGAACGGGAAGAGGGGGAACCAATGAGAGACTAGCTCTAGGTGTTGGGACAGGCACAGGTCACCCTATTTTCCCATCAGGAAGAAGAATGAACCACAGGCTCAGCCTGCCCCCCGGAACCAGAATAGGGCCTGAAGCAATCCTGCGCTTTTGCGGCCAGCTCCCAAAAAAGCGAGTTGACACATGGAGCTCAGGGGCACTGCAATTCACAAACCTGCAGAGTTATAAATGATAACTCTCGTCCACAAATATATTGAGGGAAGGCAACGAAGAGGATTTGAAAGCAAGGCAGAATTGCAGGAAACCGATTTCAGGAGGTAGATTCGACTCGCCTTGAAAGCACATGAAAAGCGGCAAAGCGTTGACAATGATGCCCTTGGCCAAAAAGGGCGTATGCGTTTTTTCCTGAATATATTCAGGAAAAAACGCATACGCCCTTTTTGGCCAACCAAGCAAGCCGGAAAGGCAAATCGGCGCTACAAAGAAGTCTGGCTTGCCAGAGGTCAAAAGGGCCATGCTGAAAAATGTGTAAAAACCAGAAATGCAGGACAGGCCATGGAGACATGGGAGCCTTGCTACGCTGATGGGCGGGGTGGAAATTGCCAACAGCCACTCTGGAGAAGTGTACGCTGCGTCCTGAAACATGTAATAAACACAGCTTAGAGAGCATAGGGCACTTCCACTCATGGGCGTAGAAATCGGGAAACCTAAAAATCAACAAGACACAGGCACCCCAAAGTTTAGGGCTGCTCTGTTTCCAAGAACCTCCACTTCGGTACACCTTAAATATCCCAGGAAAGAGAAAAATGGATAAAGAAGTTGTGGTACTTATGCACAATGGAATATCACTCAGCCATGAAATCAGTGTCATAAGGCTAGTAGCAGCATGATGAGTGGATTTAGGGACGATGACTCTAAGTGAAGTAAGTCACACAGAAAAGGAAACTTATCCTAAGTTATCACTTGTAGAGGGAATGTCAAAATCGCTACACCTGAATTGAATTGCAAAACAGAACAGAGTCACACATTTAGAAAACACACTATGGCTGCTTAACGGGAAAGCTGAGGTGGGGCGATGCATAAAACAAGGGTTTGAAATTAGCTCAGATACCGTTCCACAAGCCAAATATGTAATAGACAAGACCTACTCCCTGCTCAGTGAACTGGACTCAACACCCCCTATTCACCGCCCAAGAATATATCTGACTAGGAAGAGTCTTAAAACATATGTATTGATATCTCTCTGGAAGTGAATCAAGAGGGTGTAAAGCGGCATAAACACAGCAAGGAAAAGAAGCTAAACCCCCTTATAAAAACTGACTACTTAAAAAAAAAACCCATAAAACAAAGACAGTGAAAGAGAGAGAAATTCTTACAAAATCCGTTCAGGGGCTCTGATGCAACCTGGATTGACCATATCTAGACCCACAGCTGGATGAGACATAAGGCTGGACACTCTTGGGGCTGAGAGGATTGGTGAGGTTGGGTGAGCAAACGCAGACCCTTTAAAGTAATACTGCGTGGTACCCATGCCATGGGTCCCAAATCTCCAGGTTCAAGGGCATCTTCCTACATCGAAAACATGCCTGGGAAACCCAGAAGATGGTACACCGTGTGATCGGGAAAGGTTTCTAAAACGCACCTCATTTCTCCTCTCCTTGTGCTCGGGTTCGCCATTCCAGCCGCTTCACTAACAATCTCCCTACGTGGAGAATCAGCACCGTTGACCTCCTGTTTCGTACAGGTCGCAATTTGTCCCGAGGATGAACGGGAAGAGGGGGAACCAATGAGAGACTAGCTCTAGGTGTTGGGACAGGCACAGGTCACCCGATTTTCCCATCAGGAAGAAGAATGAACCACAGGCTCAGCCTGCCCCCCGGAACCAGAATAGGGCCTGAAGCAATCCTGCGCTTTTGCGGCCAGCTCCCAAAAAAGCGAGTTGACACATGGAGCTCAGGGGCACTGCAATTCACAAACCTGCAGAGTTATAAATGATAACTCTCGTCCACAAATATATTGAGGGAAGGCAACGAAGAGGATTTGAAAGCAAGGCAGAATTGCAGGAAACCGATTTCAGGAGGTAGATTCGACTCGCCTTGAAAGCACATGAAAAGCGGCAAAGCGTTGACAATGATGCCCTTGGCCAAAAAGGGCGTATGCGTTTTTTCCTGAATATATTCAGGAAAAAACGCATACGCCCTTTTTGGCCAACCAAGCAAGCCGGAAAGGCAAATCGGCGCTACAAAGAAGTCTGGCTTGCCAGAGGTCAAAAGGGCCATGCTGAAAAATGTGTAAAAACCAGAAATGCAGGACAGGCCATGGAGACATGGGAGCCTTGCTACGCTGATGGGCGGGGTGGAAATTGCCAACAGCCACTCTGGAGAAGTGTACGCTGCGTCCTGAAACATGTAATAAACACAGCTTAGAGAGCATAGGGCACTTCCACTCATGGGCGTAGAAATCGGGAAACCTAAAAATCAACAAGACACAGGCACCCCAAAGTTTAGGGCTGCTCTGTTTCCAAGAACCTCCACTTCGGTACACCTTAAATATCCCAGGAAAGAGAAAAATGGATAAAGAAGTTGTGGTACTTATGCACAATGGAATATCACTCAGCCATGAAATCAGTGTCATAAGGCTAGTAGCAGCATGATGAGTGGATTTAGGGACGATGACTCTAAGTGAAGTAAGTCACACAGAAAAGGAAACTTATCCTAAGTTATCACTTGTAGAGGGAATGTCAAAATCGCTACACCTGAATTGAATTGCAAAACAGAACAGAGTCACACATTTAGAAAACACACTATGGCTGCTTAACGGGAAAGCTGAGGTGGGGCGATGCATAAAACAAGGGTTTGAAATTAGCTCAGATACCGTTCCACAAGCCAAATATTTAATAGACAAGACCTACTCCCTGCTCAGTGAACTGGACTCAACACCCCCTATTCACCGCCCAAGAATATATCTGACTAGGAAGAGTCTTAAAACCTATGTATTGATATCTCTCTGGAAGTGAATCAAGAGGGTGTAAAGCGGCATAAACACAGCAAGGAAAAGAAGCTAAACCCCCTTATAAAAATTGACTACTTAAAAAAAAAAACCCATAAAACAAAGACAGTGAAAGAGAGAGAAATTCTTACAAAATCCTTTCAGGGGCTCTGATGCAAACTGCATTGACCATATCTAGACCCACAGCTGGATGAGACATAAGGCTGGACACTCTTGGGGCTGAGAGGATTGGTGAGGTTGGGTGAGCAAACGCAGACCCTTTAAAGTAATACTGCGTGGTACCCATGCCATGGGTCCCAAATCTCCAGGTTCAAGGGCATCTTCCTACATCGAAAACATGCCTGGGAAACCCAGAAGATGGTACACCGTGTGATCGGGAAAGGTTTCTAAAACGCACCTCATTTCTCCTCTCCTTATGCTCGGGTTCGCCATTCCAGCCGCTTCACTAACAATCTCCCTACGTGGAGAATCAGCACCGTTGACCTCCTGTTTCGTACAGGTCACAATTTGTCCCGAGGATGAACGGGAAGAGGGGGAACCAATGAGAGACTAGCTCTAGGTGTTGGGACAGGCACAGGTCACCCTATTTTCCCATCAGGAAGAAGAATGAACCACAGGCTCAGCCTGCCCCCCGGAACCAGAATAAGGCCTGAAGCAATCCTGCGTTTTGCGGCCAGCTCCCAAAAAAGCGAGTTGACAAATGGAGCTCAGGGGCACTGCAATTCACAAACCTGCAGAGTTGTAAATGATAACTCTCGTCCACAAATATATTGAGGGAAGGCAACAAAGAGGATTTGAAAGCAAGGCAGAATTGCAGGAAACCGGTTTCAGGAGGTAGATTCGACTCGCCTTGAAAGCACATGAAAAGCGGCAAAGCGTTGACAATGATGCCCTTGGCCAAAAAGGGCGTATGCGTTTTTTCCTGAATATATTCAGGAAAAAACGCATACGCCCTTTTTAGCCAACCAAGCAAGCCGGAAAGGCAAATCGGCGCTACAAAGAAGTCTGGCATGCCAGAGGTCAAAAGGGCCATGCTGAAAAAAGTGTAAAAACCGGAAATGCAGGACAGGCCATGGAGACATGGGAGCCTTGCTACGCTGATGGGCGGGATGGAAATTGCCAACAGCCACTCTGGAGAAGTGTAAGCTGCGTCCTGAAACATGGAATAAACACAGCTTAGAGAGCATAGGGCACTTCCACTCATGGGCGTAGAAATCGGGAAACCTAAAAATCAACAAGACACAGGCACCCCAAAGTTTAGGGCTGCTCTGTTTCCAAGAACCTCCACTTCGGTACACCTTAAATATCCCAGGAAAGAGAAAAATGGATAAAGAAGTTGTGGTACTTATGCACAATGGAATATCACTCAGCCATGAAATCAGTGTAATAAGGCTAGTAGCAGCATGATGAGTGGATTTAGGGACGATGACTCTAAGTGAAGTAAGTCACACAGAAAAGGACACTTATCCTAAGATATGACTTATAGAGGGAATGTCAAAATCGCTACACCTGAACTGAATTCCAAAACAGAACAGAGTCACACATTTAGAAAACACACTATGGCTGCTTAAAGGGAAAGGTGAGGTGGGGCGATGCATAAAACAAGGGTTTGAAATTAGCTCAGATACCGTTCCACAAGCCAAATATGTAACAGACAAGACCTACTCCCTGCTCAGTGAACTGGACTCAACACCCCCTATTCACCACCCAAGAATATATCTGACTAGGAAGAGTCTTAAAACCTATGTATTGATATCTCTCTGGAAGTGAATCAAGAGGGTGTAAAGCGGCATAAACACAGCAAGGAAAAGAAGCTAAACCCCCTTATAAAAATTGACTACTTAAAAAAAAAAACCCATAAAACAAAGACAGTGAAAGAGAGAGAAATTTTTACAAAATCCCTTCAGGGGCTCTGATGCAACCTGGATTGACCATATCTAGACCCACAGCTGGATGAGACATAAGGCTGGACACTCTTGGGGCTCAGAGGATTGGTGAGGTTGGGTGAGCAAACGCAGAACCTTTAAAGTAATACTGCGTGGTACCCATGCCATGGGTCCCAAATCTCCAGGTTCAAGGGCATCTTCCTACATCGAAAACATGCCTGGGAAACCCAGAAGATGGTACACCGTGTGATCGGGAAAGGTTTCTAAAACGCACCTCATTTCTCCTCTCCTTGTGCTCGGGTTCGCCATTCCAGCCGCTTCACTAACAATCTCCCTACGTGGAGAATCAGCACCGTTGACCTCCTGTTTCGTACAGGTCGCAATTTGTCCCGAGGATGAACGGGAAGAGGGGGAACCAATGAGAGACTAGCTCTAGGTGTTGGGACAGGCACAGGTCACCCTATTTTCCCATCAGGAAGAAGAATGAACCACAGGCTCAGCCTGCCCCCCGGAACCAGAATAGGGCCTGAAGCAATCCTGCGCTTTTGCGGCCAGCTCCCAAAAAAGCGAGTTGACACATGGAGCTCAGGGGCACTGCAATTCACAAACCTGCAGAGTTATAAATGATAACTCTCGTCCACAAATATATTGAGGGAAGGCAACGAAGAGGATTTGAAAGCAAGGCAGAATTGCAGGAAACCGATTTCAGGAGGTAGATTCGACTCGCCTTGAAAGCACATGAAAAGTGGCAAAGCGTTGACAATGATGCCCTTGGCCAAAAAGGGCGTATGCGTTTTTTCCTGAATATATTCAGGAAAAAACGCATACGCCCTTTTTGGCCAACCAAGCAAGCCGGAAAGGCAAATCGGCGCTACAAAGAAGTCTGGCTTGCCAGAGGTCAAAAGGGCCATGCTGAAAAATGTGTAAAAACCAGAAATGCAGGACAGGCCATGGAGACATGGGAGCCTTGCTACGCTGATGGGCGGGGTGGAAATTGCCAACAGCCACTCTGGAGAAGTGTACGCTGCGTCCTGAAACATGTAATAAACACAGCTTAGAGAGCATAGGGCACTTCCACTCATGGGCGTAGAAATCGGGAAACCTAAAAATCAACAAGACACAGGCACCCCAAAGTTTAGGGCTGCTCTGTTTCCAAGAACCTCCACTTCGGTACACCTTAAATATCCCAGGAAAGAGAAAAATGGATAAAGAAGTTGTGGTACTTATGCACAATGGAATATCACTCAGCCATGAAATCAGTGTCATAAGGCTAGTAGCAGCATGATGAGTGGATTTAGGGACGATGACTCTAAGTGAAGTAAGTCACACAGAAAAGGAAACTTATCCTAAGTTATCACTTGTAGAGGGAATGTCAAAATCGCTACACCTGAATTGAATTGCAAAACAGAACAGAGTCACACATTTAGAAAACACACTATGGCTGCTTAACGGGAAAGCTGAGGTGGGGCGATGCATAAAACAAGGGTTTGAAATTAGCTCAGATACCGTTCCACAAGCCAAATATGTAATAGACAAGACCTACTCCCTGCTCAGTGAACTGGACTCAACACCCCCTATTCACCGCCCAAGAATATATCTGACTAGGAAGAGTCTTAAAACATATGTATTGATATCTCTCTGGAAGTGAATCAAGAGGGTGTAAAGCGGCATAAACACAGCAAGGAAAAGAAGCTAAACCCCCTTATAAAAACTGACTACTTAAAAAAAAAACCCATAAAACAAAGACAGTGAAAGAGAGAGAAATTCTTACAAAATCCGTTCAGGGGCTCTGATGCAACCTGGATTGACCATATCTAGACCCACAGCTGGATGAGACATAAGGCTGGACACTCTTGGGGCTGAGAGGATTGGTGAGGTTGGGTGAGCAAACGCAGACCCTTTAAAGTAATACTGCGTGGTACCCATGCCATGGGTCCCAAATCTCCAGGTTCAAGGGCATCTTCCTACATCGAAAACATGCCTGGGAAACCCAGAAGATGGTACACCGTGTGATCGGGAAAGGTTTCTAAAACGCACCTCATTTCTCCTCTCCTTGTGCTCGGGTTCGCCATTCCAGCCGCTTCACTAACAATCTCCCTACGTGGAGAATCAGCACCGTTGACCTCCTGTTTCGTACAGGTCGCAATTTGTCCCGAGGATGAACGGGAAGAGGGGGAACCAATGAGAGACTAGCTCTAGGTGTTGGGACAGGCACAGGTCACCCGATTTTCCCATCAGGAAGAAGAATGAACCACAGGCTCAGCCTGCCCCCCGGAACCAGAATAGGGCCTGAAGCAATCCTGCGCTTTTGCGGCCAGCTCCCAAAAAAGCGAGTTGACACATGGAGCTCAGGGGCACTGCAATTCACAAACCTGCAGAGTTATAAATGATAACTCTCGTCCACAAATATATTGAGGGAAGGCAACGAAGAGGATTTGAAAGCAAGGCAGAATTGCAGGAAACCGATTTCAGGAGGTAGATTCGACTCGCCTTGAAAGCACATGAAAAGCGGCAAAGCGTTGACAATGATGCCCTTGGCCAAAAAGGGCGTATGCGTTTTTTCCTGAATATATTCAGGAAAAAACGCATACGCCCTTTTTGGCCAACCAAGCAAGCCGGAAAGGCAAATCGGCGCTACAAAGAAGTCTGGCTTGCCAGAGGTCAAAAGGGCCATGCTGAAAAATGTGTAAAAACCAGAAATGCAGGACAGGCCATGGAGACATGGGAGCCTTGCTACGCTGATGGGCGGGGTGGAAATTGCCAACAGCCACTCTGGAGAAGTGTACGCTGCGTCCTGAAACATGTAATAAACACAGCTTAGAGAGCATAGGGCACTTCCACTCATGGGCGTAGAAATCGGGAAACCTAAAAATCAACAAGACACAGGCACCCCAAAGTTTAGGGCTGCTCTGTTTCCAAGAACCTCCACTTCGGTACACCTTAAATATCCCAGGAAAGAGAAAAATGGATAAAGAAGTTGTGGTACTTATGCACAATGGAATATCACTCAGCCATGAAATCAGTGTCATAAGGCTAGTAGCAGCATGATGAGTGGATTTAGGGACGATGACTCTAAGTGAAGTAAGTCACACAGAAAAGGAAACTTATCCTAAGTTATCACTTGTAGAGGGAATGTCAAAATCGCTACACCTGAATTGAATTGCAAAACAGAACAGAGTCACACATTTAGAAAACACACTATGGCTGCTTAACGGGAAAGCTGAGGTGGGGCGATGCATAAAACAAGGGTTTGAAATTAGCTCAGATACCGTTCCACAAGCCAAATATTTAATAGACAAGACCTACTCCCTGCTCAGTGAACTGGACTCAACACCCCCTATTCACCGCCCAAGAATATATCTGACTAGGAAGAGTCTTAAAACCTATGTATTGATATCTCTCTGGAAGTGAATCAAGAGGGTGTAAAGCGGCATAAACACAGCAAGGAAAAGAAGCTAAACCCCCTTATAAAAATTGACTACTTAAAAAAAAAAACCCATAAAACAAAGACAGTGAAAGAGAGAGAAATTCTTACAAAATCCTTTCAGGGGCTCTGATGCAAACTGCATTGACCATATCTGGACCCACAGCTGGATGAGACATAAGGCTGGACACTCTTGGGGCTGAGAGGATTGGTGAGGTTGGGTGAGCAAACGCAGACCCTTTAAAGTAATACTGCGTGGTACCCATGCCATGGGTCCCAAATCTCCAGGTTCAAGGGCATCTTCCTACATCGAAAACATGCCTGGGAAACCCAGAAGATGGTACACCGTGTGATCGGGAAAGGTTTCTAAAACGCACCTCATTTCTCCTCTCCTTGTGCTCGGGTTCGCCATTCCAGCCGCTTCACTAACAATCTCCCTACGTGGAGAATCAGCACCGTTGACCTCCTGTTTCGTACAGGTCACAATTTGTCCCGAGGATGAACGGGAAGAGGGGGAACCAATGAGAGACTAGCTCTAGGTGTTGGGACAGGCACAGGTCACCCTATTTTCCCATCAGGAAGAAGAATGAACCACAGGCTCAGCCTGCCCCCCGGAACCAGAATAAGGCCTGAAGCAATCCTGCGCTTTTGCGGCCAGCTCCCAAAAAAGCGAGTTGACAAATGGAGCTCAGGGGCACTGCAATTCACAAACCTGCAGAGTTGTAAATGATAACTCTCGTCCACAAATATATTGAAGGAAGGCAACAAAGAGGATTTGAAAGCAAGGCAGAATTGCAGGAAACAGGTTTCAGGAGGTAGATTCGACTCGCCTTGAAAGCACATGAAAAGCGGCAAAGCGTTGACAATGATGCCCTTGGCCAAAAAGGGCGTATGCGTTTTTTCCTGAATATATTCAGGAAAAAACGCATACGCCCTTTTTAGCCAACCAAGCAAGCCGGAAAGGCAAATCGGCGCTACAAAGAAGTCTGGCATGCCAGAGGTCAAAAGGGCCATGCTGAAAAAAGTGTAAAAACCGGAAATGCAGGACAGGCCATGGAGACATGGGAGCCTTGCTACGCTGATGGGCGGGATGGAAATTGCCAACAGCCACTCTGGAGAAGTGTAAGCTGCGTCCTGAAACATGGAATAAACACAGCTTAGAGAGCATAGGGCACTTCCACTCATGGGCGTAGAAATCGGGAAACCTAAAAATCAACAAGACACAGGCACCCCAAAGTTTAGGGCTGCTCTGTTTCCAAGAACCTCCACTTCGGTACACCTTAAATATCCCAGGAAAGAGAAAAATTGATAAAGAAGTTGTGGTACTTATGCACAATGGAATATCACTCAGCCATAAATCAGTGTCATAAGGCTAGTAGCAGCATGATGAGTGGATTTAGGGACGATGACTCTAAGTGAAGTAAGTCACACAGAAAAGGACACTTATCCTAAGATATGACTTATAGAGGGAATGTCAAAATCGCTACACCTGAACTGAATTCCAAAACAGAACAGAGTCACACATTTAGAAAACACACTATGGCTGCTTAAAGGGAAAGGTGAGGTGGGGCGATGCATAAAACAAGGGTTTGAAATTAGCTCAGATACCGTTCCACAAGCCAAATATGTAACAGACAAGACCTACTCCCTGCTCAGTGAACTGGACTCAACACCCCCTATTCACCACCCAAGAATATATCTGACTAGGAAGAGTCTTAAAACCTATGTATTGATATCTCTCTGGAAGTGAATCAAGAGGGTGTAAAGCGGCATAAACACAGCAAGGAAAAGAAGCTAAACCCCCTTATAAAAATTGACTACTTAAAAAAAAAAACCCATAAAACAAAGACAGTGAAAGAGAGAGAAATTCTTACAAAATCCCTTCAGGGGCTCTGATGCAACCTGGATTGACCATATCTAGACCCACAGCTGGATGAGACATAAGGCTGGACACTCTTGGGGCTGAGAGGATTGGTGAGGTTGAGTGAGCAAACGCAGACCCTTTAAAGTAATACTGCGTGGTACCCATGCCATGGGTCCCAAATCTCCAGGTTCAAGGGCATCTTCCTACATCGAAAACATGCCTGGGAAACCCAGAAGATGGTACACCGTGTGATCGGGAAAGGTTTCTAAAACGCACCTCATTTCTCCTCTCCTTGTGCTCGGGTTCGCCATTCCAGCCGCTTCACTAACAATCTCCCTACGTGGAGAATCAGCACCGTTGACCTCCTGTTTCGTACAGGTCGCAATTTGTCCCGAGGATGAACGGGAAGAGGGGGAACCAATGAGAGACTAGCTCTAGGTGTTGGGACAGGCACAGGTCACTCTATTTTCCCATCAGGAAGAAGAATGAACCACAGGCTCAGCCTGCCCCCCGGAACCAGAATAGGGCCTGAAGCAATCCTGCGCTTTTGCGGCCAGCTCCCAAAAAAGCGAGTTGACAAATGGAGCTCAGGGTCACTGCAATTCACAAACCTGCAGAGTTGTAAATGATAACTCTTGTCCACAAATATATTGAGGGAAGGCAACGAAGAGGATTTGAAAGCAAGGCAGAATTGCAGGAAACCGGTTTCAGGAGGTAGATTCGACTCGCCTTGAAAGCACATGAAAAGCGGCAAAGCGTTGACAATGATGCCCTTGGCCAAAAAGGGCGTATGCGTTTTTTCCTGAATATATTCAGGAAAAAACGCATACGCCCTTTTTGGCCAACCAAGCAAGCCGGAAAGAGCAAATCGGCGCTACAAAGAAGTCTCGCTTGCCAGCGGTCAAAAGGGCCATGCTGAAAAAAGTGTAAAAACCAGAAATGCAGGACAGGCCATGGAGACATGGGAGCCTTGCTACGCTGATGGGCGGGATGGAAATTGCCAACAGCCACTCTGGAGAAGTGTACGCTGCGTCCTGAAACATGTAATAAACACAGCTTAGAGAGCATAGGGCACTTCCACTCATGGGCGTAAAATCGGGAAACCTAAAAATCAACAAGACACAGGCACCCCAAAGTTTAGGGCTGCACTGTTTCCAAGAACCTCCACTTCGGTACACCTTAAATATCCCAGGAAAGAGAAAAATGGATAAAGAAGTTGTGGTACTTATGCACAATGGAATATCACTCAGCCATAAATCAGTGTCATAAGGCTAGTAGAAGCATGATGAGTGGATTTAGGGACGATGACTCTAAGTGAAGTAAGTCACACAGAAAAGGACACGTATCCTAAGATATCACTTATAGAGGGAATGTCAAAATCGCTACACCTGAACTGAATTCCAAAACACAACAGAGTCACACATTTAGAAAACACACTATGGCTGCTTAACGGGAAAGGTGAGGTGGGGCGATGCATAAAACAAGGGTTTGAAATTAGCTCAGATACCGTTCCACAAGCCAACTATGTAATAGACAAGACCTACTTCCTGCTCAGTGAACTGGACTCAACACCCCCTATTCACCGCCGAAGAATATATCTGACTAGGAAGAGTCTTAAAACCTATGTATTGATATCTCTCTGGAAGTGAATCAAGAGGGTGTAAAGCGGCATAAACACAGCAGGGAAAAGCAGCTAAATCCCGTTATAAAAATAAGCTACTTAAAAAAAAAAACCCATAAAACAAAGACAGTGAAAGAGAGAGAAATTCTTACAAAATCCGTTCAGGGGCTCTGATGCAACCTGGATTGACCATATCTAGACCCACAGCTGGATGAGACATAAGGCTGGACACTCTTGGGGCTCAGAGGATTGGTGAGGTTGGGTGAGCAAACGCAGACCCTTTAAAGTAATACTGCGTGGTACCCATGCCATGGGTCCCAAATCTCCAGGTTCAAGGGCATCTTCCTACATCGAAAACATGCCTGGGAAACCCAGAAGATGGTACACCGTGTGATCGGGAAAGGTTTCTAAAACGCACCTCATTTCTCCTCTCCTTGTGCTCGGGTTCGCCATTCCAGCCGCTTCATTAACAATCTCCCTACGTGGAGAATCAGCACCGTTGACCTCCTGTTTCGTACAGGTCGCAATTTGTCCCGAGGATGAACGGGAAGAGGGGGAACCAATGAGAGACTAGCTCTAGGTGTTGGGACAGGCACAGGTCACTCTATTTTCCCATCAGGAAGAAGAATGAACCACAGGCTCAGCCTGCCCCCCGGAACCAGAATAGGGCCTGAAGCAATCCTGCGCTTTTGCGGCCAGCTCCCAAAAAAGCGAGTTGACACATGGAGCTCAGGGGCACTGCAATTCACAAACCTGCAGAGTTATAAATGATAACTCTCGTCCACAAATATATTGAGGGAAGGCAACGAAGAGGATTTGAAAGCAAGGCAGAATTGCAGGAAACCGATTTCAGGAGGTAGATTCGACTCGCCTTGAAAGCACATGAAAAGCGGCAAAGCGTTGACAATGATGCCCTTGGCCAAAAAGGGCGTATGCGTTTTTTCCTGAATATATTCAGGAAAAAACGCATACGCCCTTTTTGGCCAACCAAGCAAGCCGGAAAGGCAAATCGGCGCTACAAAGAAGTCTCGCTTGCCAGCGGTCAAAAGGGCCATGCTGAAAAAAGTGTAAAAACCAGAAATGCAGGACAGGCCATGGAGACATGGGAGCCTTGCTACGCTGATGGGCGCGGTGGAAATTGCCAACAGCCACTCTGGAGAAGTGTACGCTGCGTCCTGAAACGTATAATAAACACAGCTTAGAGAGCATAGGGCACTTCCACTCACGCGCGTAGAAATCGGGAAACCTAAAAATCAACAAGACACAGGCACCCCAAAATTTAGGGCTGCTCTGTTTCCAAGAATCTCCACTTCGGTACACCTTAAATATCCCAGGAAAGAGAAAAATGGATAAAGAAGTTGTGGTACTTATGCACAATGGAATATCACTCAGCCATGAAATCAGTGTAATAAGGCTAGTAGCAGCATGATGAGTGGATTTAGGGACGATGACTCTAAGTGAAGTAAGTCACACAGAAAAGGACACTTATCCTAAGATATGACTTATAGAGGGAATGTCAAAATCGCTACACCTGAACTGAATTCCAAAACAGAACAGAGTCACACATTTAGAAAACACACTATGGCTGCTTAAAGGGAAAGGTGAGGTGGGGCGATGCATAAAACAAGGGTTTGAAATTAGCTCAGATACCGTTCCACAAGCCAAATATGTAACAGACAAGACCTACTCCCTGCTCAGTGAACTGGACTCAACACCCCCTATTCACCACCCAAGAATATATCTGACTAGGAAGAGTCTTAAAACCTATGTATTGATATCTCTCTGGAAGTGAATCAAGAGGGTGTAAAGCGGCATAAACACAGCAAGGAAAAGAAGCTAAACCCCCTTATAAAAATTGACTACTTAAAAAAAAAAACCCATAAAACAAAGACATTGAAAGAGAGAGAAATTCTTACAAAATCCCTTCAGGGGCTCTGATGCAACCTGGATTGACCATATCTAGACCCACAGCTGGATGAGACATAAGGCTGGACACTCTTGGGGCTGAGAGGATTGGTGAGGTTGAGTGAGCAAACGCAGACCCTTTAAAGTAATACTGCGTGGTACCCATGCCATGGGTCCCAAATCTCCAGGTTCAAGGGCATCTTTCTACATCGAAAACATGCCTGGGAAACCCAGAAGATGGTACACCGTGTGATCGGGAAAGGTTTCTAAAACGCACCTCATTTCTCCTCTCCTTGTGCTCGGGTTCGCCATTCCAGCCGCTTCACTAACAATCTCCCTACGTGGAGAATCAGCACCGTTGACCTCCTGTTTCGTACAGGTCGCAATTTGTCCCGAGGATGAACGGGAAGAGGGGGAACCAATGAGAGACTAGCTCTAGGTGTTGGGACAGGCACAGGTCACTCTATTTTCCCATCAGGAAGAAGAATGAACCACAGGCTCAGCCTGCCCCCCGGAACCAGAATAGGGCCTGAAGCAATCCTGCGCTTTTGCGGCCAGCTCCCAAAAAAGCGAGTTGACACATGGAGCTCAGGGGCACTGCAATTCACAAACCTGCAGAGTTGTAAATGATAACTCTTGTCCACAAATATATTGAGGGAAGGCAACGAAGAGGATTTGAAAGCAAGGCAGAATTGCAGGAAACCGGTTTCAGGAGGTAGATTCGACTCGCCTTGAAAGCACATGAAAAGCGGCAAAGCGTTGACAATGATGCCCTTGGCCAAAAAGGGCGTAGGCGTTTTTTCCTGAATATATTCAGGAAAAAACGCATACGCCCTTTTTGGCCAACCAAGCAAGCCGGAAAGGCAAATCGGCGCTACAAAGAAGTCTCGCTTGCCAGCGGTCAAAAGGGCCATGCTGAAAAAAGTGTAAAAACCAGAAATGCAGGACAGGCCATGGAGACATGGGAGCCTTGCTACGCTGATGGGCGGGATGGAAATTGCCAACAGCCACTCTGGAGAAGTGTACGCTGCGTCCTGAAACGTATAATAAACACAGCTTAGAGAGCATAGGGCACTTCCACTCACGCGCGTAGAAATCGGGAAACCTAAAAATCAACAAGACACAGGCACCCCAAAATTTAGGGCTGCTCTGTTTCCAAGAACCTCCACTTCGGTACACCTTAAATATCCCAGGAAAGAGAAAAATGGATAAAGAAGTTGTGGTACTTATGCACAATGGAATATCACTCAGCCATAAATCAGTGTCATAAGGCTAGTAGCAGCATGATGAGTGGATTTAGGGACGATGACTCTAAGTGAAGTAAGTCACACAGAAAAGGACACTTATCCTAAGATATCACTTATAGAGGGAATGTCAAAATCGCTACACCTGAACTGAATTCCAAAACACAACAGAGTCACACATTTAGAAAACACACTATGGCTGCTTAACGGGAAAGGTGAGGTGGGGCGATGCATAAAACAAGGGTTTGAAATTAGCTCAGATACCGTTCCAGAAGCCAAATATGTAATAGACAAGACCTACTCCCTGCTCAGTGAACTGGACTCAACACCCCTTATTCACCACCCAAGAATATATCTGACTAGGAAGAGTCTTAAAACCTATGTATTGATATCTCTCTGGAAGTGAATCAAGAGGGTGTAAAGCAGCATAAACACAGCAAGGAAAAGAAGCTAAACCCCCTTATAAAAATTGACTACTTAAAAAAAAAAACCCATAAAACAAAGACAGTGAAAGAGAGAGAAATTCTTACAAAATCCGTTCAGGGTCTCTGATGCAACCTGGATTGACCATATCTAGACCCACAGCTGGATGAGACATAAGGCTGGACACTCTTGGGGCTGAGAGGATTGGTGAGGTTGGGTGAGCAAACGCAGACCCTTTAAAGTAATACTGCGTGGTACCCATGCCATGGGTCCCAAATCTCCAGGTTCAAGGGCATCTTCCTACATCGAAAACATGCCTGGGAAACCCAGAAGATGGTACACCGTGTGATCGGGAAAGGTTTCTAAAACGCACCTCATTTCTCCTCTCCTTGTGCTCGGGTTCGCCATTCCAGCCGCTTCACTAACAATCTCCCTACGTGGAGAATCAGCACCGTTGACCTCCTGTTTCGTACAGGTCGCAATTTGTCCCGAGGATGAACGGGAAGAGGGGGAACCAATGAGAGACTAGCTCTAGGTGTTGGGACAGGCACAGGTCACCCGATTTTCCCATCAGGAAGAAGAATGAACCACAGGCTCAGCCTGCCCCCCGGAACCAGAATAGGGCCTGAAGCAATCCTGCGCTTTTGCGGCCAGCTCCCAAAAAAGCGAGTTGACACATGGAGCTCAGGGGCACTGCAATTCACAAACCTGCAGAGTTATAAATGATAACTCTCGTCCACAAATATATTGAGGGAAGGCAACGAAGAGGATTTGAAAGCAAGGCAGAATTGCAGGAAACCGATTTCAGGAGGTAGATTCGACTCGCCTTGAAAGCACATGAAAAGCGGCAAAGCGTTGACAATGATGCCCTTGGCCAAAAAGGGCGTATGCGTTTTTTCCTGAATATATTCAGGAAAAAACGCATACGCCCTTTTTGGCCAACCAAGCAAGCCGGAAAGGCAAATCGGCGCTACAAAGAAGTCTGGCTTGCCAGAGGTCAAAAGGGCCATGCTGAAAAATGTGTAAAAACCAGAAATGCAGGACAGGCCATGGAGACATGGGAGCCTTGCTACGCTGATGGGCGGGGTGGAAATTGCCAACAGCCACTCTGGAGAAGTGTACGCTGCGTCCTGAAACATGTAATAAACACAGCTTAGAGAGCATAGGGCACTTCCACTCATGGGCGTAGAAATCGGGAAACCTAAAAATCAACAAGACACAGGCACCCCAAAGTTTAGGGCTGCTCTGTTTCCAAGAACCTCCACTTCGGTACACCTTAAATATCCCAGGAAAGAGAAAAATGGATAAAGAAGTTGTGGTACTTATGCACAATGGAATATCACTCAGCCATGAAATCAGTGTCATAAGGCTAGTAGCAGCATGATGAGTGGATTTAGGGACGATGACTCTAAGTGAAGTAAGTCACACAGAAAAGGAAACTTATCCTAAGTTATCACTTGTAGAGGGAATGTCAAAATCGCTACACCTGAATTGAATTGCAAAACAGAACAGAGTCACACATTTAGAAAACACACTATGGCTGCTTAACGGGAAAGCTGAGGTGGGGCGATGCATAAAACAAGGGTTTGAAATTAGCTCAGATACCGTTCCACAAGCCAAATATTTAATAGACAAGACCTACTCCCTGCTCACTGAACTGGACTCAACACCCCCTATTCACCGCCCAAGAATATATCTGACTAGGAAGAGTCTTAAAACCTATGTATTGATATCTCTCTGGAAGTGAATCAAGAGGGTGTAAAGCGGCATAAACACAGCAAGGAAAAGAAGCTAAACCCCCTTATAAAAACTGACTACTTAAAAAAAAAAAACCCATAAAACAAAGACAGTGAAAGAGAGAGAAATTCTTACAAAATCCCTTCAGGGGCTCTGATGCAACCTGGATTGACCATATCTAGACCCACAGCTGGATGAGACATAAGGCTGGACACTCTTGGGGCTGAGAGGATTGGTGAGGTTGGGAGAGCAAACGCAGACCCTTTAAAGTAATACTGCGTGGTACCCATGCCATGGGTCCCAAATCTCCAGGTTCAAGGGCATCTTCCTACATCGAAAACATGCCTGGGAAACCCAGAAGATGGTACACCGTGTGATCGGGAAAGGTTTCTAAAACGCACCTCATTTCTCCTCTCCTTGTGCTCGGGTTCGCCATTCCAGCCGCTTCACTAACAATCTCCCTACGTGGAGAATCAGCACCGTTGACCTCCTGTTTCGTACAGGTCGCAATTTGTCCCGAGGATGAACGGGAAGAGGGGGAACCAATGAGAGACTAGCTCTAGGTGTTGGGACAGGCACAGGTCACCCGATTTTCCCATCAGGAAGAAGAATGAACCACAGGCTCAGCCTGCCCCCCGGAACCAGAATAGGGCCTGAAGCAATCCTGCGCTTTTGCGGCCAGCTCCCAAAAAAGCGAGTTGACACATGGAGCTCAGGGGCACTGCAATTCACAAACCTGCAGAGTTATAAATGATAACTCTCGTCCACAAATATATTGAGGGAAGGCAACGAAGAGGATTTGAAAGCAAGGCAGAATTGCAGGAAACCGATTTCAGGAGGTAGATTCGACTCGCCTTGAAAGCACATGAAAAGCGGCAAAGCGTTGACAATGATGCCCTTGGCCAAAAAGGGCGTATGCGTTTTTTCCTGAATATATTCAGGAAAAAACGCATACGCCCTTTTTGGCCAACCAAGCAAGCCGGAAAGGCAAATCGGCGCTACAAAGAAGTCTTGCTTGCCAGAGGTCAAAAGGGCCATGCTGAAAAATGTGTAAAAACCAGAAATGCAGGACAGGCCATGGAGACATGGGAGCCTTGCTACGCTGATGGGCGGGGTGGAAATTGCCAACAGCCACTCTGGAGAAGTGTACGCTGCGTCCTGAAACATGTAATAAACACAGCTTAGAGAGCATAGGGCACTTCCACTCATGGGCGTAGAAATCGGGAAACCTAAAAATCAACAAGACACAGGCACCCCAAAGTTTAGGGCTGCTCTGTTTCCAAGAACCTCCACTTCGGTACACCTTAAATATCCCAGGAAAGAGAAAAATGGATAAAGAAGTTGTGGTACTTATGCACAATGGAATATCACTCAGCCATGAAATCAGTGTCATAAGGCTAGTAGCAGCATGATGAGTGGATTTAGGGACGATGACCCTAAGTGAAGTAAGTCACACAGAAAAGGAAACTTATCCTAAGTTATCACTTGTAGAGGGAATGTCAAAATCGCTACACCTGAATTGAATTGCAAAACAGAACAGAGTCACACATTTAGAAAACACACTATGGCTGCTTAACGGGAAAGCTGAGGTGGGGCGATGCATAAAACAAGGGTTTGAAATTAGCTCAGATACCGTTCCACAAGCCAAATATGTAATAGACAAGACCTACTCCCTGCTCAGTGAACTGGACTCAACACCCCCTATTCACCGCCCAAGAATATATCTGACTAGGAAGAGTCTTAAAACATATGTATTGATATCTCTCTGGAAGTGAATCAAGAGGGTGTAAAGCGGCATAAACACAGCAAGGAAAAGAAGCTAAACCCCCTTATAAAAACTGACTACTTAAAAAAAAAACCCATAAAACAAAGACAGTGAAAGAGAGAGAAATTCTTACAAAATCCGTTCAGGGGCTCTGATGCAACCTGGATTGACCATATCTAGACCCACAGCTGGATGAGACATAAGGCTGGACACTCTTGGGGCTGAGAGGATTGGTGAGGTTGGGTGAGCAAACGCAGACCCTTTAAAGTAATACTGCGTGGTACCCATGCCATGGGTCCCAAATCTCCAGGTTCAAGGGCATCTTCCTACATCGAAAACATGCCTGGGAAACCCAGAAGATGGTACACCGTGTGATCGGGAAAGGTTTCTAAAACGCACCTCATTTCTCCTCTCCTTGTGCTCGGGTTCGCCATTCCAGCCGCTTCACTAACAATCTCCCTACGTGGAGAATCAGCACCGTTGACCTCCTGTTTCGTACAGGTTGCAGTTTGTCCCGAGGATGAACGGGAAGAGGGGGAACCAATGAGAGACTAGCTCTAGGTGTTGGGACAGGCACAGGTCACTCTATTTTCCCATCAGGAAGAAGAATGAACCACAGGCTCAGCCTGCCCCCCAGAACCAAAATAGGGCCTGAAGCAATCCTGCGCTTTTGCGGCCAGCTCCCAAAAAAGCGAGTAGACAAATGGAGCTCAGGGGCACTGCAATTCACAAACGTGCAGAGTTATAAATGATAACTCTCGTCCATAAATATATTGAGGGAAGGCAACGAAGAGGATTTGAAAGCAAGGCAGAATTGCAGGAAACCGGTTTCAGGAGGTAGATTCGACTCGCCTTGAAAGCACATGAAAAGCGGCAAAGCGTTGACAATGATGCCCTTGGCCATAAAGGGCGTATGCGTTTTTTCCTGAATATATTCAGGAAAAAACGCATACGCCCTTTTTGGCCAACCAAGCAAGCCGGAAAGGCCAATCGGCGCTACAAAGAAGTCTCGCTTGCCAGAGGTCAAAAGGGCCATGCTGAAAAATGTGTAAAAACCAGAAATGCAGGACAGGCCATGGAGACATGAGAGCCTTGCTACGCTGATGGGCGGGGTGGAAATTGCCAACAGCCACTCTGGAGAAGTGTACGCTGCGTCCTGAAACATGGAATAAACACAGCTTAGAGAGCATAGGGCACTTCCACTCATGGGCGTAGAAATCGGGAAACCTAAAAATCAACAAGACACAGGCACCCCAAAGTTTAGGGCTGCTCTGTTTCCAAGAACCTCCACTTCGGTACACCTTAAATATCCCAGGAAAGAGAAAAATGGATAAAGAAGTTGTGGTACTTATGCACAATGGAATATCACTCAGCCATGAAATCAGTGTCATAAGGCTAGTAGCAGCATGATGAGTGGATTTAGGGACGATGACTCTAAGTGAAGTAAGTCACACAGAAAAGGAAACTTATCCTAAGTTATCACTTGTAGAGGGAATGTCAAAATCGCTACACCTGAATTGAATTGCAAAACAGAACAGAGTCACACATTTAGAAAACACACTATGGCTGCTTAACGGGAAAGCTGAGGTGGGGCGATGCATAAAACAAGGGTTTGAAATTAGCTCAGATACCGTTCCACAAGCCAAATATTTAATAGACAAGACCTACTCCCTGCTCAGTGAACTGGACTCAACACCCCCTATTCACCGCCCAAGAATATATCTGACTAGGAAGAGTCTTAAAACCTATGTATTGATATCTCTCTGGAAGTGAATCAAGAGGGTGTAAAGCGGCATAAACACAGCAAGGAAAAGAAGCTAAACCCCCTTATAAAAATTGACTACTTAAAAAAAAAACCCATAAAACAAAGACAGTGAAAGAGAGAGAAATTCTTACAAAATCCGTTCAGGGGCTCTGATGCAACCTGGATTGACCATATCTAGACCCACAGCTGGATGAGACATAAGGCTGGACACTCTTGGGGCTGAGAGGATTGGTGAGGTTGGGTGAGCAAACGCAGACCCTTTAAAGTAATACTGCGTGGTACCCATGCCATGGGTCCCAAATCTCCAGCTTCAAGGGCATCTTCCTACATCGAAAACATGCCTGGGAAACCCAGAAGATGGTACACCGTGTGATCGGGAAAGGTTTCTAAAACGCACCTCATTTCTCCTCTCCTTGTGCTCGGGTTCGCCATTCCAGCCGCTTCACTAACAATCTCCCTACGTGGAGAATCAGCACCGTTGACCTCCTGTTTCGTACAGGTCGCAATTTGTCCCGAGGATGAACGGGAAGAGGGGGAACCAATGAGAGACTAGCTCTAGGTGTTGGGACAGGCACAGGTCACTCTATTTTCCCATCAGGAAGAAGAATGAACCACAGGCTCAGCCTGCCCCCCGGAACCAGAATAGGGCCTGAAGCAATCCTGCGCTTTTGCGGCCAGCTCCCAAAAAAGCGAGTTGACACATGGAGCTCAGGGGCACTGCAATTCACAAACCCGCAGAGTTATAAATGATAACTCTCGTCCACAAATATATTGAGGGAAGGCAACGAAGAGGATTTGAAAGCAAGGCAGAATTGCAGGAAACCGATTTCAGGAGGTAGATTCGACTCGCCTTGAAAGCACATGAAAAGCGGCAAAGCGTTGACAATGATGCCCTTGGCCAAAAAGGGCGTATGCGTTTTTTCCTGAATATATTCAGGAAAAAACGCATACGCCCTTTTTGGCCAACCAAGCAAGCCGGAAAGGCAAATCGGCGCTACAAAGAAGTCTCGCTTGCCAGCGGTCAAAAGGGCCATGCTGAAAAATGTGTAAAAACCAGAAATGCAGGACAGGCCATGGAGACATGAGAGCCTTGCTACGCTGATGGGCGGGGTGGAAATTGCCAACAGCCACTCTGGAGAAGTGTACGCTGCGTCCTGAAACATGGAATAAACACAGCTTAGAGAGCATAGGGCACTTCCACTCATGGGCGTAGAAATCGGGAAACCTAAAAATCAACAAGACACAGGCACCCCAAAGTTTAGGGCTGCTCTGTTTCCAAGAACCTCCACTTCGGTACACCTTAAATATCCCAGGAAAGAGAAAAATGGATAAAGAAGTTGTGGTACTTATGCACAATGGAATATCACTCAGCCATGAAATCAGTGTCATAAGGCTAGTAGCAGCATGATGAGTGGATTTAGGGACGATGACTCTAAGTGAAGTAAGTCACACAGAAAAGGAAACTTATCCTAAGTTATCACTTGTAGAGGGAATGTCAAAATCGCTACACCTGAATTGAATTGCAAAACAGAACAGAGTCACACATTTAGAAAACACACTATGGCTGCTTAACGGGAAAGCTGAGGTGGGGCGATGCATAAAACAAGGGTTTGAAATTAGCTCAGATACCGTTCCACAAGCCAAATATTTAATAGACAAGACCTACTCCCTGCTCAGTGAACTGGACTCAACACCCCCTATTCACCGCCCAAGAAAATATCTGACTAGGAAGAGTCTTAAAACCTATGTATTGATATCTCTCTGGAAGTGAATCAAGAGGGTGTAAAGCGGCATAAACACAGCAAGGAAAAGAAGCTAAACCCCCTTATAAAAATTGACTACTTAAAAAAAAAACCCATAAAACAAAGACAGTGAAAGAGAGAGAAATTCTTACAAAATCCTTTCAGGGGCTCTGATGCAAACTGCATTGACCATATCTAGACCCACAGCTGGATGAGACATAAGGCTGGACACTCTTGGGGCTGAGAGGATTGGTGAGGTTGGGTGAGCAAACGCAGACCCTTTAAAGTAATACTGCGTGGTACCCATGCCATGGGTCCCAAATCTCCAGGTTCAAGGGCATCTTCCTACATCGAAAACATGCCTGGGAAACCCAGAAGATGGTACACCGTGTGATCGGGAAAGGTTTCTAAAACGCACCTCATTTCTCCTCTCCTTGTGCTCGGGTTCGCCATTCCAGCCGCTTCACTAACAATCTCCCTACGTGGAGAATCAGCACCGTTGACCTCCTGTTTCGTACAGGTCGCAATTTGTCCCGAGGATGAACGGGAAGAGGGGGAACCAATGAGAGACTAGCTCTAGGTGTTGGGACAGGCACAGGTCACTCTATTTTCCCATCAGGAAGAAGAATGAACCACAGGCTCAGCCTGCCCCCCGGAACCAGAATAGGGCCTGAAGCAATCCTGCGCTTTTGCGGCCAGCTCCCAAAAAAGCGAGTTGACACATGGAGCTCAGGGGCACTGCAATTCACAAACCTGCAGAGTTGTAAATGATAACTCTCGTCCACAAATATATTGAGGGAAGGCAACGAAGAGGATTTGAAAGCAAGGCAGAATTGCAGGAAACCAGTTTCAGGAGGTAGATTCGAATCGCCTTGAAAGCACATGAAAAGCGGCAAAGCGTTGACAATGATGCCCTTGGCCAAAAAGGGCGTATGCGTTTTTTCCTGAATATATTCAGGAAAAAACGCATACGCCCTTTTTGGCCAACCAAGCAAGCCGGAAAGGCAAATCGGCGCTACAAAGAAGTCTGGCTTGCCAGAGGTCAAAAGGGCCATGCTGAAAAAAGTGTAAAAACCGGAAATGCAGGACAGGCCATGGAGACATGGGAGCCTTGCTACGCTGATGGGCGGGATGGAAATTGCCAACAGCCACTCTGGAGAAGTGTACGCTGCGTCCTGAAACATGGAATAAACACAGCTTAGAGAGCATAGGGCACTTCCACTCATGGGCGTAGAAATCGGGAAACCTAAAAATCAACAAGACACAGGCACCCCAAAGTTTAGGGCTGCTCTGTTTCCAAGAACCTCCACTTCGGTACACCTTAAATATCCCAGGAAAGAGAAAAATGGATAAAGAAGTTGTGGTACTTATGCACAATGGAATATCACTCAGCCATAAATCAGTGTCATAAGGCTAGTAGCAGCATGATGAGTGGATTTAGGGACGATGACTCTAAGTGAAGTAAGTCACACAGAAAAGGACACTTATCCTAAGATATCACTTATAGAGGGAATGTCAAAATCGCTACACCTGAACTGAATTCCAAAACACAACAGAGTCACACATTTAGAAAACACACTATGGCTGCTTAACGGGAAAGGTGAGGTGGGGCGATGCATAAAACAAGGGTTTGAAATTAGCTCAGATACCGTTCCACAAGCCAAATATGTAATAGACAAGACCTACTCCCTGCTCAGTGAACTGGACTCAACACCCCCTATTCACCACCCAAGAATATATCTGACTAGGAAGAGTCTTAAAACATATGTATTGATATCTCTCTGGAAGTGAATCAAGAGGGTGTAAAGCGGCATAAACACAGCAAGGAAAAGAAGCTAAACCCCCTTATAAAAACTGACTACTTAAAAAAATACCCATAAAACAAAGACAGTGAAAGAGAGAGAAATTCTTACAAAATCCGTTCAGGGGCTCTGATGCAACCTGGATTGACCATATCTAGACCCACAGCTGGATGAGACATAAGGCTGGACACTCTTGGGGCTGAGAGGATTGGTGAGGTTGGGTGAGCAAACGCAGACCCTTTAAAGTAATACTGCGTGGTACCCATGCCATGGGTCCCAAATCTCCAGGTTCAAGGGCATCTTCCTACATCGAAAACATGCCTGGGAAACCCAGAAGATGGTACACCGTGTGATCGGGAAAGGTTTCTAAAACGCACCTCATTTCTCCTCTCCTTGTGCTCGGGTTCGCCATTCCAGCCGCTTCACTAACAATCTCCCTACGTGGAGAATCAGCACCGTTGACCTCCTGTTTCGTACAGGTCGCAATTTGTCCCGAGGATGAACGGGAAGAGGGGGAACCAATGAGAGACTAGCTCTAGGTGTTGGGACAGGCACAGGTCACTCTATTTTCCCATCAGGAAGAAGAATGAACCACAGGCTCAGCCTGCCCCCCGGAACCAGAATAGGGCCTGAAGCAATCCTGCGCTTTTGCGGCCAGCTCCCAAAAAAGCGAGTTGACACATGGAGCTCAGGGGCACTGCAATTCACAAACCTGCAGAGTTATAAATGATAACTCTCGTCCACAAATATATTGAGGGAAGGCAACGAAGAGGATTTGAAAGCAAGGCAGAATTGCAGGAAACCGATTTCAGGAGGTAGATTCGACTCGCCTTGAAAGCACATGAAAAGCGGCAAAGCGTTGACAATGATGCCCTTGGCCAAAAAGGGCGTATGCGTTTTTTCCTGAATATATTAGGAAAAACGCATACGCCCTTTTTGGCCAACCAAGCAAGCCGGAAAGGCAAATCGGCGCTACAAAGAAGTCTGGCTTGCCAGAGGTCAAAAGGGCCATGCTGAAAAATGTGTAAAAACCAGAAATGCAGGACAGGCCATGGAGACATGGGAGCCTTGCTACGCTGATGGGCGGGGTGGAAATTGCCAACAGCCACTCTGGAGAAGTGTACGCTGCGTCCTGAAACATGGAATAAACACAGCTTAGAGAGCATAGGGCACTTCCACTCATGGGCGTAGAAATCGGGAAACCTAAAAATCAACAAGACACAGGCACCCCAAAGTTTAGGGCTGCTCTGTTTCCAAGAACCTCCACTTCGGTACACCTTAAATATCCCAGGAAAGAGAAAAATGGATAAAGAAGTTGTGGTACTTATGCACAATGGAATATCACTCAGCCATGAAATCAGTGTCATAAGGCTAGTAGCAGCATGATGAGTGGATTTAGGGACGATGACTCTAAGTGAAGTAAGTCACACAGAAAAGGAAACTTATCCTAAGTTATCACTTGTAGAGGGAATGTCAAAATCGCTACACCTGAATTGAATTGCAAAACAGAACAGAGTCACACATTTAGAAAACACACTATGGCTGCTTAACGGGAAAGCTGAGGTGGGGCGATGCATAAAACAAGGGTTTGAAATTAGCTCAGATACCGTTCCACAAGCCAAATATTTAATAGACAAGACCTACTCCCTGCTCAGTGAACTGGACTCAACACCCCCTATTCACCGCCCAAGAATATATCTGACTAGGAAGAGTCTTAAAACCTATGTATTGATATCTCTCTGGAAGTGAATCAAGAGGGTGTAAAGCGGCATAAACACAGCAAGGAAAAGAAGCTAAACCCCCTTATAAAAATTGACTACTTAAAAAAAAAAACCCATAAAACAAAGACAGTGAAAGAGAGAGAAATTCTTACAAAATCCTTTCAGGGGCTCTGATGCAAACTGCATTGACCATATCTAGACCCACAGCTGGATGAGACATAAGGCTGGACACTCTTGGGGCTGAGAGGATTGGTGAGGTTGGGTGAGCAAACGCAGACCCTTTAAAGTAATACTGCGTGGTACCCATGCCATGGGTCCCAAATCTCCAGGTTCAAGGGCATCTTCCTACATCGAAAACATGCCTGGGAAACCCAGAAGATGGTACACCGTGTGATCGGGAAAGGTTTCTAAAACGCACCTCATTTCTCCTCTCCTTGTGCTCGGGTTCGCCATTCCAGCCGCTTCACTAACAATCTCCCTACGTGGAGAATCAGCACCGTTGACCTCCTGTTTCGTACAGGTCGCAATTTGTCCCGAGGATGAACGGGAAGAGGGGGAACCAATTAGAGACTAGCTCTAGGTGTTGGGACAGGCACAGGTCACCCTATTTTCCCATCAGGAAGAAGAATGAACCACAGGCTCAGCCTGGCCCCCGGAACCAGAATAGGGCCTGAAGCAATCCTGCGCTTTTGCGCGAGCTCCCAAAAAAGCGAGTTGACAAATGGAGCTCAGGGGCACTGCAATTCACAAACCTGCAAAGTTGTAAATGATAACTCTTGTCCACATATATATTGAGGGAAGGCAACGAAGAGGATTTGAAAGCAAGGCAGAATTGCAGGAAACCGGTTTCAGGAGGTAGATTCGACTCGCCTTGAAAGCACATGAAAAGCGGCAAAGCTTTGACAATGATGCCCTTGGCCAAAAAGGACGTATGCGTTTTTTCCTGAATATATTCAGGAAAAAACGCATACGTCCTTTTTGGCCAACCAAGCAAGCCAGAAAGGCAAATCGGCGCTACAAAGAAGTCTCGCTTGCCAGAGGTCAAAAGGGCCATGCTGAAAAAAGTGTAAAAACCGGAAATGCAGGACAGGCCATGGAGACATGGGAGCCTTGCTACGCTGATGGGCGGGATGGAAATTGCCAACAGCCACTCTGGAGAAGTGTACGCTGCGTCCTGAAACATGTAATAAACACAGCTTAGAGAGCATAGGGCACTTCCACTCATGGGCGTAAAATCGGGAAACCTAAAAATCAACAAGACACAGGCACCCCAAAGTTTAGGGCTGCACTGTTTCCAAGAACCTCCACTTCGGTACACCTTAAATATCCCAGGAAAGAGAAAAATGGATAAAGAAGTTGTGGTACTTATGCACAATGGAATATCACTCAGCCATAAATCAGTGTCATAAGGCTAGTAGCAGCATGATGAGTGGATTTAGGGACGATGACTCTAAGTGAAGTAAGTCACACAGAAAAGGACACGTATCCTAAGATATCACTTATAGAGGGAATGTCAAAATCGCTACACCTGAACTGAATTCCAAAACACAACAGAGTCACACATTTAGAAAACACACTATGGCTGCTTAACGGGAAAGGTGAGGTGGGGCGATGCATAAAACAAGGGTTTGAAATTAGCTCAGATACCGTTCCACAAGCCAAATATGTAATAGACAAGACCTACTCCCTGCTCAGTGAACTGGACTCAACACCCCCTATTCACCGCCCAAGAATATATCTGACTAGGAAGAGTCTTAAAACCTATGTATTGATATCTCTCTGGAAGTGAATCAAGAGGGTGTAAAGCGGCATAAACACAGCAGGGAAAAGCAGCTAAATCCCGTTATAAAAATAGGCTACTTAAAAAAAAAAAACCCATAAAACAAAGACAGTGAAAGAGAGAGAAATTCTTACAAAATCCGTTCAGGGGCTCTGATGAAACCTGGATTGACCATATGTAGACCCACAGCTGGATGAGACATAAGGCTGGACACTCTTGGGGCTGAGAGGATTGGTGAGGTTGGGTGAGCAAACACAGACCCTTTAAAGTAATACTGCGTGGTACCCATGCCATGGGTCCCAAATCTCCAGGTTCAAGGGCATCTTCCTACATCGAAAACATGCCTGGGAAACCCAGAAGATGGTACACCGTGTGATCGGGAAAGGTTTCTAAAACGCACCTCATTTCTCCTCTCCTTGTGCTCGGGTTCGCCTTTCCAGCCGCTTCACTAACAATCTCCCTACGTGGAGAATCAGCACCGTTGACCTCCTGTTTCGTACAGGTCGCAATTTGTCCTGAGGATGAACGGGAAGAGGGGGAACCAATGAGAGACTAGCTCTAGGTGTTGGGACAGGCACAGGTCACTCTATTTTCCCATCAGGAAGAAGAATGAACCACAGGCTCAGCCTGCCCCCCGGAACCAGAATAGGGCCTGAAGCAATCCTGCGCTTTTGCGGCCAGCTCCCAAAAAAGCGAGTTGACAAATGGAGCTCAGGGGCACTGCAATTCACAAACCTGCAGAGTTGTAAATGATAACTCTTGTCCACAAATATATTGAGGGAAGGCAACGAAGAGGATTTGAAAGCAAGGCAGAATTGCAGGAAACCGGTTTCAGGAGGTAGATTCGACTCGCCTTGAAAGCACATGAAAAGCGGCAAAGCGTTGACAATGATGCCCTTGCCCAAAAAGGGCGTATGCGTTTTTTCCTGAATATATTCAGGAAAAAACGCATACGCCCTTTTTGGCCAACCAAGCAAGCCGGAAAGGCAAATCGGCGCTACAAAGAAGTCTCGCTTGCCAGAGGTCAAAAGGGCCATGCTGAAAAAAGTGTAAAAACCGGAAATGCAGGACAGGCCATGGAGACATGGGAGCCTTGCTACGCTGATGGGCGGGGTGGAAATTGCCAACAGCCACTCTGGAGAAGTGTACGCTGCGTCCTGAAACATGTAATAAACACAGCTTAGAGAGCATAGGGCACTTCCACTCATGGGCGTAGAAATCGGGAAACCTAAAATTCAACAAGACACAGGCACCCCAAAGTTCAGGGCTGCTCTGTTTCCAAGAACCTCCACTTCGGTACACCTTAAATATCCCAGGAAAGAGAAAAATGGATAAAGAAGTTGTGGTACTTATGCACAATGGAATATCACTCAGCCATAAATCAGTGTCATAAGGCTAGTAGCAGCATGATGAGTGGATTTAGGGACGATGACTCTAAGTGAAGTAAGTCACACAGAAAAGGACACTTATCCTAAGATATCACTTATAGAGGGAATGTCAAAATCGCTACACCTGAACTGAATTCCAAAACACAACAGAGTCACACATTTAGAAAACACACTATGGCTGCTTAACGGGAAAGGTGAGGTGGGGCGATGCATAAAACAAGGGTTTGAAATTAGCTCAGATACCGTTCCAGAAGCCAAATATGTAATAGACAAGACCTACTCCCTGCTCAGTGAACTGGACTCAACACCCCCTATTCACCACCCAAGAATATATCTGACTAGGAAGAGTCTTAAAACCTATGTATTGATATCTCTCTGGAAGTGAATCAAGAGGGTGTAAAGCGGCATAAAGACAGCAAGGAAAAGAAGCTAAACCCCCTTATAAAAATTGACTACTTAAAAAAAAAAACCCATAAAACAAAGACAGTGAAAGAGAGAGAAATTCTTACAAAATCCGTTCAGGGGCTCTGATGCAACCTGGATTGACCATATCTAGACGCACAGCTGGATGAGACATAAGGCTGGAAACTCTTGGGGCTGAGAGGATTGGTGAGGTTGGGTGAGCAAACGCAGACCCTTTAAAGTAATACTGCGTGGTACCCATGCCATGAGTCCCAAATCTCCAGGTTCAAGGGCATCTTCCTACATCGAAAACATGCCTGGGAAACCCAGAAGATGGTACACCGTGTGATCGGGAAAGGTTTCTAAAACGCACCTCATTTCTCCTCTCCTTGTGCTCGGGTTCGCCATTCCAGCCGCTTCACTAACAATCTCCCTACGTGGAGAATCAGCACCGTTGACCTCCTGTTTCGTACAGGTTGCAATTTGTCCCGAGGATGAACGGGAAGAGGGGGAACCAATGAGAGACTAGCTCTAGGTGTTGGGACAGGCACAGGTCACTCTATTTTCCCATCAGGAAGAAGAATGAACCACAGGCTCAGCCTGCCCCCCGGAACCAGAATAGGGCCTGAAGCAATCCTGCGCTTTTGCGGCCAGCTCCCAAAAAAGCGAGTTGACAAATGGAGCTCAGGGGCACTGCAATTCACAAACCTGCAGAGTTATAAATGATAACTCTCGTCCATAAATATATTGAGGGAAGGCAACGAAGAGGATTTGAAAGCAAGGCAGATTTGCAGGAAACAGATTTCAGGAGGTACATTGGACTCGCCTTTAAAGCACATGAAAAGCGGCAAAACGTTGACAATGATGCCCTTGGCCAAAAAGGGCGTATGCGTTTTTTCCTGAATATATTCAGGAAAAAACGCATACGCCCTTTTTGGCCAACCAAGCAAGCAGGAAAGGGCAAATCAGCGCTACAAAGAAGTCTCGCTTGCCCTCGGTCAAAAGGGCCATGCTGAAAAAAGTGTAAAAACCAGAAAAGCAGGACAGGCCATGGAGACATGGGAGCCTTGCTACGCTGATGGGCGGGATGTAAATTGCCAACAGGCACTCTGGAGAAGTGTACGGTGTGTCCTGAAGCAAGTAACAAACACAGCTTAGAGAGCATAGGGCACTTCCACTCATGGGCGTATAAATTGGGAAAAGTAAAAATCAACAAGACACAGGCACCCCAATCTTTACGGCTGCTCTGTTTCCAAGAACCGCCACTTCGGTACACCTTCAATATCCCAGGAAAGAGAAAAATAGATAAAGAAATGGTGGTATTTGGCACAACGGAATATCACTCAGCCATGAAATCAGTGTCATAAGGCTAGTTAGCAGCATGATGAGTGGATTTAGGTACGATGATTCTAAGTGAAATAAGTCACATAGAAAAAGGCCCTTATCCTAAGATATTGCTTATAGAGGGAATGTCAAAATCGCTACACTTGAACTGAATTACAAAACAGAACAGAGTCACACCTTTAGAAGACACACTATGGCTGCTTAACGGGAAAGGTGAGGTGGGGTGATGCATAAAACAAGGGTTTGAAATTAGCTCAGAGACCGTTCCATAAGCCAAATATGTAATAGACAAGGCCTACTCCCTGCTCAGTGAACTGGACTCAACACCCCCTAGTCACCGCACAAGAATATATCTGACTAGTAAGAATCTGAAAACCTATGTATCGATATCTCTCTGCAAGTGAATCAAGAGGGTGTAAAGCGGCATAAACACAGCAGGGAAAAGCAGTCAAGCCCCATTCTAAACACTAATTACTTTAAAAAACCCACAAAAGAAAGACAGTGAAAGAGAGAGAAATTCTTACAAAATCCGTTCAGGGTCTCTGATGCAACCTGGATTGACCGTATCTAGACCCACAGCTAGATGAGACATAAGGCTGGACACTCTTGGGGCTGAGAGGATTAGTGAGGTTGGGTGAGCAAACACAGATATTTTAAAGTAATAACGTGGGGTACCCACCCCATGGGTCTCAAATCTCCAGATACAAGGGCATCTTCCTACATCAAAACATGCATGGGAAATCCAGAGGATGGTATGCCGTGAGATCGGGAAAGGTTTCTAAAACGGACCTCATTTCTCCTCTCCTTGTGCTCGGTTTCGCCATTCCAGCCGCTTGACTAACCATCTCCCTACTTGGAGAATCACCACCTTTTACCTCCTGTTTCGTACAGGTTGCAATTTGTCCTGAGGATGAACGGGAAGACGGGGAACCAACGAGAGACTACCCCTAGGTGTTGGGACAGGCACAGGTCACTCCATTTTCCCATCAGGAAGAAGAATGAACCACAGGCTCAGCCTGCCCCCCAGAACCAAAATAGGGCCTGAAGCAATCCTGCGCTTTTGCGGCCAGCTCCCAAAAAAGCGAGTAGACAAATGGAGCTCAGGGGCACTGCAATTCACAAACGTGCAGAGTTATAAATGATAACTCTCGTCCATAAATATATTGAGGGAAGGCAACGAAGAGGATTTGAAAGCAAGACAGATTTGCAGGAAACAGATTTCAGGAGGTACATTCGAATCGCCTTTAAAGCACATGAAAAGCGGCAAAACGTTGACAATGATGCCCTTGGCCAAAAAGGGCGTATGCGTTTTTTCCTGAATATATTCAGGAAAAAACGCATACGCCCTTTTTGGCCAACCAAGCAAGCCGGAAGGGCAAATCAGCGCTACAAAGAAGTCTCGCTTGCCCTCGGTCAAAAGGGCCATGCTGAAAAAAGTGTAAAAACCAGAAAAGCAGGACAGGCCATGGAGACATGGGAGCCTTGCTACGCTGATGGGCGGGATGTAAATTGCCAACAGGCACTCTGGAGAAGTGTACGGTGTGTCCTGAAACAAGTAATAAACACAGCTGAGAGAGCATAGGGCACTTCCACTCATGGGCGTATAAATTGGGAAAACTAAAAATCAACAAGACACAGGCACCCCAAACTTGACGGCTGCTCTGTTTCCAAGAACCTCCACTTCGGTACACCTTCAATATCCCAGGAAAGAGAAAAATGGATAAAGACATGGTGGTACTTGGCACAATGGAATATCACTCAGCCATGAAATCAGTGTCATAAGGCTAGTTAGCAGCATGATGAGTGGATTTAGCGACGATGATTCTAAGTGAAATAAGTCACACAGAAAAAGACACTTATCCTAAGATATCGCTTATAGAGGGAATGTCAAAATCGCTACACTTGAATTGAATTACAAAACAGAACAGAGTCACACCTTTAGAAGACACACTATGGCTGCTTAACGGGAAAGATGAGGTGGGTTGATGCATAAAACAAGGGTTTGAAATTAGCTCAGAGACCGTTCCATAAGCCAAATATGTAATAGACAAGGCCTACTCCCTGCTCAGTGAACTGGACTCAACACCCCCTAGTCACCGCACAAGAATATATCTGACTAGTAAGAATCTGAAAACCTATGTATCGATATCTCTCTGCAAGTGAATCAAGAGGGTGTAAAGTGGCATAAACACAGCAGGGAAAAGCAGCTAAACCCCATTATAAAAATAGACTACTTAAAAAAAAAACCCCATAAAACAAAGACAGTGAAAGAGAGAGAAATTCTTACAAAATCCGTTCAGGGTCTCTGATGCAACCTGGATTGACCATATCTAGACCCACAGCTGGATGAGACATAAGGCTGGACACTCTTGGGGCTGAGAGGATTGGTGAGGTTGGGTGAGCAAACGCAGACCCTTTAAAGTAATACTGCGTGGTACCCATGCCATGGGTCCCAAATCTCCAGGTTCAAGGGCATCTTCCTACATCGAAAACATGCCTGGGAAACCCAGAAGATGGTACACCGTGTGATCGGGAAAGGTTTCTAAAACGCACCTCATTTCTCCTCTCCTTGTGCTCGGGTTCGCCATTCCAGCCGCTTCACTAACAATCTCCCTACGTGGAGAATCAGCACCGTTGACCTCCTGTTTCGTACAGGTCGCAATTTGTCCCGAGGATGAACGGGAAGAGGGGGAACCAATGAGAGACTAGCTCTAGGTGTTGGGACAGGCACAGGTCACTCTATTTTCCCATCAGGAAGAAGAATGAACCACAGGCTCAGCCTGCCCCCCGGAACCAGAATAGGGCCTGAAGCAATCCTGCGCTTTTGCGGCCAGCTCCCAAAAAAGCGAGTTGACACATGGAGCTCAGGGGCACTGCAATTCACAAACCTGCAGAGTTGTAAATGATAACTCTCGTCCACAAATATATTGAGGGAAGGCAACGAAGAGGATTTGAAAGCAAGGCAGAATTGCAGGAAACCGGTTTCAGGAGGTAGATTCGACTCGCCTTGAAAGCACATGAAAAGCGGCAAAGCGTTGACAATGATGCCCTTGGCCAAAAAGGGCGTATGCGTTTTTTCCTGAATATATTCAGGAAAAAACGCATACGCCCTTTTTGGCCAACCAAGCAAGCCGGAAAGGCAAATCGGCGCTACAAAGAAGTCTGGCTTGCCAGAGGTCAAAAGGGCCATGCTGAAAAAAGTGTAAAAACCGGAAATGCAGGACAGGCCATGGAGACATGGGAGCCTTGCTACGCTGATGGGCGGGATGGAAATTGCCAACAGCCACTCTGGAGAAGTGTACGCTGCGTCCTGAAACATGGAATAAACACAGCTTAGAGAGCATAGGGCACTTCCACTCATGGGCGTAGAAATCGGGAAACCTAAAAATCAACAAGAAACAGGCACCCCAAAGTTTAGGGCTGCTCTGTTTCCAAGAACCTCCACTTCGGTACACCTTAAATATCCCAGGAAAGAGAAAAATGGATAAAGAAGTTGTGGTACTTATGCACAATGGAATATCACTCAGCCATAAATCAGTGTCATAAGGCTAGTAGCAGCATGATGAGTGGATTTAGGGACGATGACTCTAAGTGAAGTAAGTCACACAGAAAAGGACACTTATCCTAAGATATCACTTATAGAGGGAATGTCAAAATCGCTACACCTGAACTGAATTCCAAAACACAACAGAGTCACACATTTAGAAAACACACTATGGCTGCTTAACGGGAAAGGTGAGGTGGGGCGATGCATAAAACAAGGGTTTGAAATTAGCTCAGATACCGTTCCACAAGCCAAATATGTAATAGACAAGACCTACTCCCTGCTCAGTGAACTGGACTCAACACCCCCTATTCACCACCCAAGAATATATCTGACTAGGAAGAGTCTTAAAACATATGTATTGATATCTCTCTGGAAGTGAATCAAGAGGGTGTAAAGCGGCATAAACACAGCAAGGAAAAGAAGCTAAACCCCCTTATAAAAACTGACTACTTAAAAAAAAAACCCATAAAACAAAGACAGTGAAAGAGAGAGAAATTCTTACAAAATCCGTTCAGGGGCTCTGATGCAACCTGGATTGACCATATCTAGACCCACAGCTGGATGAGACATAAGGCTGGACACTCTTGGGGCTGAGAGGATTGGTGAGGTTGGGTGAGCAAACGCAGACCCTTTAAAGTAATACTGCGTGGTACCCATGCCATGGGTCCCAAATCTCCAGGTTCAAGGGCATCTTCCTACATCGAAAACATGCCTGGGAAACCCAGAAGATGGTACACCGTGTGATCGGGAAAGGTTTCTAAAACGCACCTCATTTCTCCTCTCCTTGTGCTCGGGTTCGCCATTCCAGCCGCTTCACTAACAATCTCCCTACGTGGAGAATCAGCACCGTTGACCTCCTGTTTCGTACAGGTCGCAATTTGTCCCGAGGATGAACGGGAAGAGGGGGAACCAATGAGAGACTAGCTCTAGGTGTTGGGACAGGCACAGGTCACTCTATTTTCCCATCAGGAAGAAGAATGAACCACAGGCTCAGCCTGCCCCCCGGAACCAGAATAGGGCCTGAAGCAATCCTGCGCTTTTGCGGCCAGCTCCCAAAAAAGCGAGTTGACACATGGAGCTCAGGGGCACTGCAATTCACAAACCTGCAGAGTTATAAATGATAACTCTCGTCCACAAATATATTGAGGGAAGGCAACGAAGAGGATTTGAAAGCAAGGCAGAATTGCAGGAAACCGATTTCAGGAGGTAGATTCGACTCGCCTTGAAAGCACATGAAAAGCGGCAAAGCGTTGACAATGATGCCCTTGGCCAAAAAGGGCGTATGCGTTTTTTCCTGAATATATTAGGAAAAAACGCATACGCCCTTTTTGGCCAACCAAGCAAGCCGGAAAGGCAAATCGGCGCTACAAAGAAGTCTCGCTTGCCAGAGGTCAAAAGGGCCATGCTGAAAAAAGTGTAAAAACCGGAAATGCAGGACAGGCCATGGAGACATGGGAGCCTTGCTACGCTGATGGGCGGGATGGAAATTGCCAACAGCCACTCTGGAGAAGTGTACGCTGCGTCCTGAAACATGTAATAAACACAGCTTAGAGAGCATAGGGCACTTCCACTCATGGGCGTAAAATCGGGAAACCTAAAAATCAACAAGACACAGGCACCCCAAAGTTTAGGGCTGCACTGTTTCCAAGAACCTCCACTTCGGTACACCTTAAATATCCCAGGAAAGAGAAAAATGGATAAAGAAGTTGTGGTACTTATGCACAATGGAATATCACTCAGCCATAAATCAGTGTCATAAGGCTAGTAGCAGCATGATGAGTGGATTTAGGGACGATGACTCTAAGTGAAGTAAGTCACACAGAAAAGGACACGTATCCTAAGATATCACTTATAGAGGGAATGTCAAAATCGCTACACCTGAACTGAATTCCAAAACACAACAGAGTCACACATTTAGAAAACACACTATGGCTGCTTAACGGGAAAGGTGAGGTGGGGCGATGCATAAAACAAGGGTTTGAAATTAGCTCAGATACCGTTCCACAAGCCAAATATGTAATAGACAAGACCTACTCCCTGCTCAGTGAACTGGACTCAACACCCCCTATTCACCGCCCAAGAATATATCTGACTAGGAAGAGTCTTAAAACCTATGTATTGATATCTCTCTGGAAGTGAATCAAGAGGGTGTAAAGCGGCATAAACACAGCAGGGAAAAGCAGCTAAATCCCGTTATAAAAATAGGCTACTTAAAAAAAAAAACCCATAAAACAAAGACAGTGAAAGAGAGAGAAATTCTTACAAAATCCGTTCAGGGGCTCTGATGAAACCTGGATTGACCATATCTAGACCCACAGCTGGATGAGACATAACGCTGGACACTCTTGGGCCTCAGAGGATTGGTGAGGTTGGGTGAGCAAACACAGACCCTTTAAAGTAATACTGCGTGGTACCCATGCCATGGGTCCCAAATCTCCAGGTTCAAGGGCATCTTCCTACATCGAAAACATGCCTGGGAAACCCAGAAGATGGTACACCGTGTGATCGGGAAAGGTTTCTAAAACGCACCTCATTTCTCCTCTCCTTGTGCTCGGGTTCGCCATTCCAGCCGCTTCACTAACAATCTCCCTACGTGGAGAATCAGCACCGTTGACCTCCTGTTTCGTACAGGTCGCAATTTGTTCTGAGGATGAACGGGAAGAGGGGGAACCAATGAGAGACTAGCTCTAGGTGTTGGGACAGGCACAGGTCACTCTATTTTCCCATCAGGAAGAAGAATGAACCACAGGCTCAGCCTGCCCCCCGGAACCAGAATAGGGCCTGAAGCAATCCTGCGCTTTTGAGGCCAGCTCCCAAAAAAGCGAGTTGACAAATGGAGCTCAGGGGCACTGCAATTCACAAACCTGCAGAGTTGTAAATGATAACTCTTGTCCACAAATATATTGAGGGTAGGCAACGAAGAGGATTTGAAAGCAAGGCAGAATTGCAGGAAACCGGTTTCAGGAGGTAGATTCGACTCGCCTTGAAAGCACATGAAAAGCGGCAAAGCGTTGACAATGATGCCCTTGCCCAAAAAGGGCGTATGCGTTTTTTCCTGAATATATTCAGGAAAAAACGCATACGCCCTTTTTGGCCAACCAAGCAAGCCGGAAAGGCAAATCGGCGCTACAAAGAAGTCTCGCTTGCCAGCGGTCAAAAGGGCCATGCTGAAAAAAGTGTAAAAACCAGAAATGCAGGACAGGCCATGGAGACATGGGAGCCTTGCTACGCTGATGGGCGGGATGGAAATTGCCAACAGCCACTCTGGAGAAGTGTACGCTGCGTCCTGAAACGTATAATAAACACAGCTTAGAGAGCATAGGGCACTTCCACTCACGCGCGTAGAAATCGGGAAACCTAAAAATCAACAAGACACAGGCACCCCAAAATTTAGGGCTGCTCTGTTTCCAAGAACCTCCACTTCGGTACACCTTAAATATCCCAGGAAAGAGAAAAATGGATAAAGAAGTTGTGGTACTTATGCACAATGGAATATCACTCAGCCATGAAATCAGTGTCATAAGGCTAGTAGCAGCATGATGAGTGGATTTAGGGACGATGACTCTAAGTGAAGTAAGTCACACAGAAAAGGACACTTATCCTAAGATATGACTTATAGAGGGAATGTCAAAATCGCTACACCTGAACTGAATTCCAAAACACAACAGAGTCACACATTTAGAAAACACACTATGGCTGCTTAAAGGGAAAGGTGAGGTGGGGCGATGCATAAAACAAGGGTTTGAAATTAGCTCAGATACCGTTCCACAAGCCAAATATGTAACAGACAAGACCTACTCCCTGCTCAGTGAACTGGACTCAACACCCCCTATTCACCACCCAAGAATATATCTGACTAGGAAGAGTCTTAAAACCTATGTATTGATATCTCTCTGGAAGTGAATCAAGAGGGTGTAAAGCCGCATAAACACAGCAAGGAAAAGAAGCTAAACCCCCTTATAAATATTGACTACTTAAAAAAAAAAAACCCATAAAACAAAGACAGTGAAAGAGAGAGAAATTCTTACAAAATCCCTTCAGGGGCTCTGATGCAACCTGGATTGACCATATCTAGACCCACAGCTGGATGAGACATAAGGCTGGACACTCTTGGGGCTCAGAGGATTGGTGAGGTTGGGTGAGCAAACGCAGACCCTTTAAAGTAATACTGCGTGGTACCCATGCCATGGGTCCCAAATCTCCAGGTTCAAGGGCAACTTCCTACATCGAAAACATGCCTGGGAAACCCAGAAGATGGTACACCGTGTGATCGGGAAAGGTTTCTAAAACGCACCTCATTTCTCCTCTCCTTGTGCTCGGGTTCGCCATTCCAGCCGCTTCACTAACAATCTCCCTACGTGGAGAATCAGCACCGTTGACCTCCTGTTTCGTACAGGTCGCAATTTGTCCCGAGGATGAACGGGAAGAGGGGGAACCAATTAGAGACTAGCTCTAGGTGTTGGGACAGGCACAGGTCACTCTATTTTCCCATCAGGAAGAAGAATGAACCACAGGCTCAGCCTGCCCCCCGGAACCAGAATAGGGCCTGAAGCAATCCTGCGCTTTTGCGGCCAGCTCCCAAAAAAGCGAGTTGACAAATGGAGCTCAGGGGCACTGCAATTCACAAACCTGCAGAGTTGTAAATGATAACTCTCGTCCACAAATATATTGAGGGAAGGCAACGAAGAGGATTTGAAAGCAAGGCAGAATTGCAGGAAACCGGTTTCAGGAGGTAGATTCGACTCGCCTTGAAAGCACATGAAAAGCGGCAAAGCGTTGACAATGATGCCCTTGGCTAAAAAGGGCGTATGCGTTTTTTCCTGAATATATTCAGGAAAAAACGCATACGCCCTTTTTGGCCAACCAAGCAAGCCAGAAAGGCAAATCGTCGCTACAAAGAAGTCTCGCTTGCCAGAGGTCAAAAGGGTCATGCTGAAAAAAGTATAAAAACCGGAAATGCAGGACAGGCCATGGAGACATGGGAGCCTTGCTACGCTGATGGGCGGGGTGGAAATTGCCAACAGCCACTCTGGAGAAGTGTACGCTGCGTCCTGAAACATGTAATAAACACAGCTTAGAGAGCATAGGGCACTTCCACTCATGGGCGTAGAAATCGGGAAACCTAAAATTCAACAAGACACAGGCACCCCAAAGTTCAGGGCTGCTCTGTTTCCAAGAACCTCCACTTCGGTACACCTTAAATATCCCAGGAAAGAGAAAAATGGATAAAGAAGTTGTGGTACTTATGCACAATGGAATATCACTCAGCCATAAATCAGTGTCATAAGGCTAGTAGCAGCATGATGAGTGGATTTAGGGACGATGACTCTAAGTGAAGTAAGTCACACAGAAAAGGACACTTATCCTAAGATATCACTTATAGAGGGAATGTCAAAATCGCTACACCTGAACTGAATTCCAAAACACAACAGAGTCACACATTTAGAAAACACACTATGGCTGCTTAACGGGAAAGGTGAGGTGGGGCGATGCATAAAACAAGGGTTTGAAATTAGCTCAGATACCGTTCCAGAAGCCAAATATGTAATAGACAAGACCTACTCCCTGCTCAGTGAACTGGACTCAACACCCCCTATTCACCACCCAAGAATATATCTGACTAGGAAGAGTCTTAAAACCTATGTATTGATATCTCTCTGGAAGTGAATCAAGAGGGTGTAAAGCGGCATAAACACAGCAAGGAAAAGAAGCTAAACCCCCTTATAAAAATTGACTACTTAAAAAAAAAAACCCATAAAACAAAGACAGTGAAAGAGAGAGAAATTCTTACAAAATCCGTTCAGGGGCTCTGATGCAACCTGGATTGACCATATCTAGACGCACAGCTGGATGAGACTTAAGGCTGGAAACTCTTGGGGCTGAGAGGATTGGTGAGGTTGGGTGAGCAAACGCAGACCCTTTAAAGTAATACTGCGTGGTACCCATGCCATGAGTCCCAAATCTCCAGGTTCAAGGGCATCTTCCTACATCGAAAACATGCCTGGGAAACCCAGAAGATGGTACACCGTGTGATCGGGAAAGGTTTCTAAAACGCACCTCATTTCTCCTCTCCTTGTGCTCGGGTTCGCCATTCCAGCCGCTTCACTAACAATCTCCCTACGTGGAGAATCAGCACCGTTGACCTCCTGTTTCGTACAGGTTGCAATTTGTCCCGAGGATGAACGGGAAGAGGGGGAACCAATGAGAGACTAGCTCTAGGTGTTGGGACAGGCACAGGTCACTCTATTTTCCCATCAGGAAGAAGAATGAACCACAGGCTCAGCCTGCCCCCCGGAACCAGAATAGGGCCTGAAGCAATCCTGCGCTTTTGCGGCCAGCTCCCAAAAAAGCGAGTTGACAAATGGAGCTCAGGGGCACTGCAATTCACAAACCTGCAGAGTTATAAATGATAACTCTCGTCCATAAATATATTGAGGGAAGGCAACGAAGAGGATTTGAAAGCAAGGCAGATTTGCAGGAAACAGATTTCAGGAGGTACATTGGACTCGCCTTTAAAGCACATGAAAAGCGGCAAAACGTTGACAATGATGCCCTTGGCCAAAAAGGGCGTATGCGTTCTTTCCTGAATATATTCAGGAAAAAACGCATACGCCCTTTTTGGCCAACCAAGCAAGCAGGAAGGGCAAATCAGCGCTACAAAGAAGTCTCGCTTGCCCTCGGTCAAAAGGGCCATGCTGAAAAAAGTGTAAAAACCAGAAAAGCAGGACAGGCCATGGAGACATGGGAGCCTTGCTACGCTGATGGGCGGGATGTAAATTGCCAACAGGCACTCTGGAGAAGTGTACGGTGTGTCCTGAAGCAAGTAACAAACACAGCTTAGAGAGCATAGGGCACTTCCACTCATGGGCGTATAAATTGGGAAAAGTAAAAATCAGCAAGACACAGGCACCCCAATCTTTACGGCTGCTCTGTTTCCAAGAACCGCCACTTCGGTACACCTTCAATATCCCAGGAAAGAGAAAAATAGATAAAGAAATGGTGGTATTTGGCACAACGGAATATCACTCAGCCATGAAATCAGTGTCATAAGGCTAGTTAGCAGCATGATGAGTGGATTTAGGTACGATGATTCTAAGTGAAATAAGTCACATAGAAAAAGGCCCTTATCCTAAGATATTGCTTATAGAGGGAATGTCAAAATCGCTACACTTGAACTGAATTACAAAACAGAACAGAGTCACACCTTTAGAAGACACACTATGGCTGCTTAACGGGAAAGGTGAGGTGGGGTGATGCATAAAACAAGGGTTTGAAATTAGCTCAGAGACCGTTCCATAAGCCAAATATGTAATAGACAAGGCCTACTCCCTGCTCAGTGAACTGGACTCAACACCCCCTAGTCACCGCACAAGAATATATCTGACTAGTAAGAATCTGAAAACCTATGTATCGATATCTCTCTGCAAGTGAATCAAGAGGGTGTAAAGCGGCATAAACACAGCAGGGAAAAGCAGTCAAGCCCCATTCTAAACACTAATTACTTTAAAAAACCCACAAAAGAAAGACAGTGAAAGAGAGAGAAATTCTTACAAAATCCGTTCAGGGTCTCTGATGCAACCTGGATTGACCGTATCTAGACCCACAGCTAGATGAGACATAAGGCTGGACACTCTTGGGGCTGAGAGGATTAGTGAGGTTGGGTGAGCAAACACAGATATTTTAAAGTAATAACGTGGGGTACCCACCCCATGGGTCTCAAATCTCCAGGTTCAAGGGCATCTTCCTACATCAAAACATGCATGGGAAATCCAGAGGATGGTATGCCGTGAGATCGGGAAAGGTTTCTAAAACGGACCTCATTTCTCCTCTCCTTGTGCTCGGTTTCGCCATTCCAGCCGCTTGACTAACCATCTCCCTACTTGGAGAATCACCACCTTTTACCTCCTGTTTCGTACAGGTTGCAATTTGTCCTGAGGATGAACGGGAAGACGGGGAACCAACGAGAGACTACCCCTAGGTGTTGGGACAGGCACAGGTCACTCCATTTTCCCATCAGGAAGAAGAATGAACCACAGGCTCAGCCTGCCCCCCAGAACCAAAATAGGGCCTGAAGCAATCCTGCGCTTTTGCGGCCAGCTCCCAAAAAAGCGAGTAGACAAATGGAGCTCAGGGGCACTGCAATTCACAAACGTGCAGAGTTATAAATGATAACTCTCGTCCATAAATATATTGAGGGAAGGCAACGAAGAGGATTTGAAAGCAAGACAGATTTGCAGGAAACAGATTTCAGGAGGTACATTCGAATCGCCTTTAAAGCACATGAAAAGCGGCAAAACGTTGACAATGATGCCCTTGGCCAAAAAGGGCGTATGCGTTTTTTCCTGAATATATTCAGGAAAAAACGCATACGCCCTTTTTGGCCAACCAAGCAAGCCGGAAGGGCAAATCAGCGCTACAAAGAAGTCTCGCTTGCCCTCGGTCAAAAGGGCCATGCTGAAAAAAGTGTAAAAACCAGAAAAGCAGGACAGGCCATGGAGACATGGGAGCCTTGCTACGCTGATGGGCGGGATGTAAATTGCCAACAGGCACTCTGGAGAAGTGTACGGTGTGTCCTGAAACAAGTAATAAACACAGCTGAGAGAGCATAGGGCACTTCCACTCATGGGCGTATAAATTGGGAAAACTAAAAATCAACAAGACACAGGCACCCCAAACTTGACGGCTGCTCTGTTTCCAAGAACCTCCACTTCGGTACACCTTCAATATCCCAGGAAAGAGAAAAATGGATAAAGACATGGTGGTACTTGGCACAATGGAATATCACTCAGCCATGAAATCAGTGTCATAAGGCTAGTTAGCAGCATGATGAGTGGATTTAGCGACGATGATTCTAAGTGAAATAAGTCACACAGAAAAAGACACTTATCCTAAGATATCGCTTATAGAGGGAATGTCAAAATCGCTACACTTGAATTGAATTACAAAACAGAACAGAGTCACACCTTTAGAAGACACACTATGGCTGCTTAACGGGAAAGATGAGGTGGGTTGATGCATAAAACAAGGGTTTGAAATTAGCTCAGAGACCGTTCCATAAGCCAAATATGTAATAGACAAGGCCTACTCCCTGCTCAGTGAACTGGACTCAACACCCCCTAGTCACCGCACAAGAATATATCTGACTAGTAAGAATCTGAAAACCTATGTATCGATATCTCTCTGCAAGTGAATCAAGAGGGTGTAAAGTGGCATAAACACAGCAGGGAAAAGCAGCTAAACCCCATTATAAAAATAGACTACTTAAAAAAAAAAACCCCATAAAACAAAGACAGTGAAAGAGAGAGAAATTCTTACAAAATCCGTTCAGGGTCTCTGATGCAACCTGGATTGACCATATCTAGACCCACAGCTGGATGAGACATAAGGCTGGACACTCTTGGGGCTGAGAGGATTGGTGAGGTTGGGTGAGCAAACGCAGACCCTTTAAAGTAATACTGCGTGGTACCCATGCCATGGGTCCCAAATCTCCAGGTTCAAGGGCATCTTCCTACATCGAAAACATGCCTGGGAAACCCAGAAGATGGTACACCGTGTGATCGGGAAAGGTTTCTAAAACGCACCTCATTTCTCCTCTCCTTGTGCTCGGGTTCGCCATTCCAGCCGCTTCACTAACAATCTCCCTACGTGGAGAATCAGCACCGTTGACCTCCTGTTTCGTACAGGTCGCAATTTGTCCCGAGGATGAACGGGAAGAGGGGGAACCAATGAGAGACTAGCTCTAGGTGTTGGGACAGGCACAGGTCACTCTATTTTCCCATCAGGAAGAAGAATGAACCACAGGCTCAGCCTGCCCCCCGGAACCAGAATAGGGCCTGAAGCAATCCTGCGCTTTTGCGGCCAGCTCCCAAAAAAGCGAGTTGACACATGGAGCTCAGGGGCACTGCAATTCACAAACCTGCAGAGTTGTAAATGATAACTCTCGTCCACAAATATATTGAGGGAAGGCAACGAAGAGGATTTGAAAGCAAGGCAGAATTGCAAGAAACCGGTTTCAGGAGGTAGATTCGACTCGCCTTGAAAGCACATGAAAAGCGGCAAAGCGTTGACAATGATGCCCTTGGCCAAAAAGGGCGTATGCGTTTTTTCCTGAATATATTCAGGAAAAAACGCATACGCCCTTTTTGGCCAACCAAGCAAGCCGGAACGGCAAATCGGCGCTACAAAGAAGTCTGGCTTGCCAGAGGTCAAAAGGGCCATGCTGAAAAAAGTGTAAAAACCGGAAATGCAGGACAGGCCATGGAGACATGGGAGCCTTGCTACGCTGATGGGCGGGATGGAAATTGCCAACAGCCACTCTGGAGAAGTGTACGCTGCGTCCTGAAACATGGAATAAACACAGCTTAGAGAGCATAGGGCACTTCCACTCATGGGCGTAGAAATCGGGAAACCTAAAAATCAACAAGACACAGGCACCCCAAAGTTTAGGGCTGCTCTGTTTCCAAGAACCTCCACTTCGGTACACCTTAAATATCCCAGGAAAGAGAAAAATGGATAAAGAAGTTGTGGTACTTATGCACAATGGAATATCACTCAGCCATAAATCAGTGTCATAAGGCTAGTAGCAGCATGATGAGTGGATTTAGGGACGATGACTCTAAGTGAAGTAAGTCACACAGAAAAGGACACTTATCCTAAGATATCACTTATAGAGGGAATGTCAAAATCGCTACACCTGAACTGAATTCCAAAACACAACAGAGTCACACATTTAGAAAACACACTATGGCTGCTTAACGGGAAAGGTGAGGTGGGGCGATGCATAAAACAAGGGTTTGAAATTAGCTCAGATACCGTTCCACAAGCCAAATATGTAATAGACAAGACCTACTCCCTGCTCAGTGAACTGGACTCAACACCCCCTATTCACCACCCAAGAATATATCTGACTAGGAAGAGTCTTAAAACATATGTATTGATATCTCTCTGGAAGTGAATCAAGAGGGTGTAAAGCGGCATAAACACAGCAAGGAAAAGAAGCTAAACCCCCTTATAAAAACTGACTACTTAAAAAAAAAACCCATAAAACAAAGACAGTGAAAGAGAGAGAAATTCTTACAAAATCCGTTCAGGGGCTCTGATGCAACCTGGATTGACCATATCTAGACCCACAGCTGGATGAGACATAAGGCTGGACACTCTTGGGGCTGAGAGGATTGGTGAGGTTGGGTGAGCAAACGCAGACCCTTTAAAGTAATACTGCGTGGTACCCATGCCATGGGTCCCAAATCTCCAGGTTCAAGGGCATCTTCCTACATCGAAAACATGCCTGGGAAACCCAGAAGATGGTACACCGTGTGATCGGGAAAGGTTTCTAAAACGCACCTCATTTCTCCTCTCCTTGTGCTCGGGTTCGCCATTCCAGCCGCTTCACTAACAATCTCCCTACGTGGAGAATCAGCACCGTTGACCTCCTGTTTCATACAGGTCGCAATTTGTCCCGAGGATGAACGGGAAGAGGGGGAACCAATGAGAGACTAGCTCTAGGTGTTGGGACAGGCACAGGTCACTCTATTTTCCCATCAGGAAGAAGAATGAACCACAGGCTCAGCCTGCCCCCCGGAACCAGAATAGGGCCTGAAGCAATCCTGCGCTTTTGCGGCCAGCTCCCAAAAAAGCGAGTTGACACATGGAGCTCAGGGGCACTGCAATTCACAAACCTGCAGAGTTATAAATGATAACTCTCGTCCACAAATATATTGAGGGAAGGCAACGAAGAGGATTTGAAAGCAAGGCAGAATTGCAGGAAACCGGTTTCAGGAGGTAGATTCGACTCGCCTTGAAAGCACATGAAAAGCGGCAAAGCGTTGACAATGATGCCCTTGGCCAAAAAGGGCGTATGCGTTTTTTCCTGAATATATTCAGGAAAAAACGCATACGCCCTTTTTGGCCAACCAAGCAAGCCGGAAAGGCAAATCGGCGCTACAAAGAAGTCTGGCTTGCCAGAGGTCAAAAGGGCCATGCTGAAAAATGTGTAAAAACCAGAAATGCAGGACAGGCCATGGAGACATGGGAGCCTTGCTACGCTGATGGGCGGGGTGGAAATTGCCAACAGCCACTCTGGAGAAGTGTACGCTGCGTCCTGAAACATGTAATAAACACAGCTTAGAGAGCATAGGGCCCTTCCACTCATGGGCGTAGAAATCGGGAAACCTAAAAATCAACAAGACACAGGCACCCCAAAGTTTAGGGCTGCTCTGTTTCCAAGAACCTCCACTTCGGTACACCTTAAATATCCCAGGAAAGAGAAAAATGGATAAAGAAGTTGTGGTACTTATGCACAATGGAATATCACTCAGCCATGAAATCAGTGTCATAAGGCTAGTAGCAGCATGATGAGTGGATTTAGGGACGATGACTCTAAGTGAAGTAAGTCACACAGAAAAGGAAACTTATCCTAAGTTATCACTTGTAGAGGGAATGTCAAAATCGCTACACCTGAACTGAATTCCAAAACAGAACAGAGTCACACATTTAGAAAACACACTATGGCTGCTTAACGGGAAAGCTGAGGTGGGGCGATGCATAAAACAAGGGTTTGAAATTAGCTCAGATACCGTTCCACAAGCCAAATATTTAATAGACAAGACCTACTCCCTGCTCACTGAACTGGACTCAACACCCCCTATTCACCGCCCAAGAATATATCTGACTAGGAAGAGTCTTAAAACCTATGTATTGATATCTCTCTGGAAGTGAATCAAGAGGGTGTAAAGCGGCATAAACACAGCAAGGAAAAGAAGCTAAACCCCCTTATAAAAACTGACTACTTAAAAAAAAAAAACCCATAAAACAAAGACAGTGAAAGAGAGAGAAATTCTTACAAAATCCCTTCAGGGGCTCTGATGCAACCTGGATTGACCATATCTAGACCCACAGCTGGATGAGACATAAGGCTGGACACTCTTGGGGCTGAGAGGATTGGTGAGGTTGGGTGAGCAAACGCAGACCCTTTAAAGTAATACTGCGTGGTACCCATGCCATGGGTCCCAAATCTCCAGGTTCAAGGGCATCTTCCTACATCGAAAACATGCCTGGGAAACCCAGAAAATGGTACACCGTGTGATCGGGAAAGGTTTCTAAAACGCACCTCATTTCTCCTCTCCTTGTGCTCGGGTTCGCCATTCCAGCCGCTTCACTAACAATCTCCCTACGTGGAGAATCAGCACCGTTGACCTCCTGTTTCGTACAGGTCGCAATTTGTTCTGAGGATGAACGGGAAGAGGGGGAACGAATGAGAGACTAGCTCTAGGTGTTGGGACAGGCACAGGTCACTCTATTTTCCCATCAGGAAGAAGAATGAACCACAGGCTCAGCCTGCCCCCCGGAACCAGAATAGGGCCTGAAGCAATCCTGCGCTTTTGAGGCCAGCTCCCAAAAAAGCGAGTTGACAAATGGAGCTCAGGGGCACTGCAATTCACAAACCTGCAGAGTTGTAAATGATAACTCTTGTCCACAAATATATTGAGGGAAGGCAACGAAGAGGATTTGAAAGCAAGGCAGAATTGCAGGAAACCGGTTTCAGGAGGTAGATTCGACTCGCCTTGAAAGCACATGAAAAGCGGCAAAGCGTTGACAATGATGCCCTTGCCCAAAAAGGGCGTATGCGTTTTTTCCTGAATATATTCAGGAAAAAACGCATACGCCCTTTTTGGCCAACCAAGCAAGCCGGAAAGGCAAATCGGCGCTACAAAGAAGTCTCGCTTGCCAGCGGTCAAAAGGGCCATGCTGAAAAAAGTGTAAAAACCAGAAATGCAGGACAGGCCATGGAGACATGGGAGCCTTGCTACGCTGATGGGCGGGATGGAAATTGCCAACAGCCACTCTGGAGAAGTGTACGCTGCGTCCTGAAACGTATAATAAACACAGCTTAGAGAGCATAGGGCACTTCCACTCACGCGCGTAGAAATCGGGAAACCTAAAAATCAACAAGACACAGGCACCCCAAAATTTAGGGCTGCTCTGTTTCCAAGAACCTCCACTTCGGTACACCTTAAATATCCCAGGAAAGAGAAAAATGGATAAAGAAGTTGTGGTACTTATGCACAATGGAATATCACTCAGCCATAAATCAGTGTCATAAGGCTAGTAGCAGCATGATGAGTGGATTTAGGGACGATGACTCTAAGTGAAGTAAGTCACACAGAAAAGGACACTTATCCTAAGATATCACTTATAGAGGGAATGTCAAAATCGCTACACCTGAACTGAATTCCAAAACACAACAGAGTCACACATTTAGAAAACACACTATGGCTGCTTAACGGGAAAGGTGAGGTGGGGCGATGCATAAAACAAGGGTTTGAAATTAGCTCAGATACCGTTCCAGAAGCCAAATATGTAATAGACAAGACCTACTCCCTGCTCAGTGAACTGGACTCAACACCCCCTATTCACCACCCAAGAATATATCTGACTAGGAAGAGTCTTAAAACCTATGTATTGATATCTCTCTGGAAGTGAATCAAGAGGGTGTAAAGCGGCATAAACACAGCAAGGAAAAGAAGCTAAACCCCCTTATAAAAATTGACTACTTAAAAAAAAAACCCCATAAAACAAAGACAGTGAAAGAGAGAGAAATTCTTACAAAATCCGTTCAGGGGCTCTGATGCAACCTGGATTGACCATATCTAGACGCAGAGCTGGATGAGACTTAAGGCTGGAAACTCTTGGGGCTGAGAGGATTGGTGAGGTTGGGTGAGCAAACGCAGACCCTTTAAAGTAATACTGCGTGGTACCCATGCCATGAGTCCCAAATCTCCAGGTTCAAGGGCATCTTCCTACATCGAAAACATGCCTGGGAAACCCAGAAGATGGTACACCGTGTGATCGGGAAAGGTTTCTAAAACGCACCTCATTTCTCCTCTCCTTGTGCTCGGGTTCGCCATTCCAGCCGCTTCACTAACAATCTCCCTACGTGGAGAATCAGCACCGTTGACCTCCTGTTTCGTACAGGTTGCAATTTGTCCCGAGGATGAACGGGAAGAGGGGGAACCAATGAGAGACTAGCTCTAGGTGTTGGGACAGGCACAGGTCACTCTATTTTCCCATCAGGAAGAAGAATGAACCACAGGCTCAGCCTGCCCCCCGGAACCAGAATAGGGCCTGAAGCAATCCTGCGCTTTTGCGGCCAGCTCCCAAAAAAGCGAGTTGACAAATGGAGCTCAGGGGCACTGCAATTCACAAACCTGCAGAGTTATAAATGATAACTCTCGTCCATAAATATATTGAGGGAAGGCAACGAAGAGGATTTGAAAGCAAGGCAGATTTTCAGGAAACAGATTTCAGGAGGTACATTGGACTCGCCTTTAAAGCACATGAAAAGCGGCAAAACGTTGACAATGATGCCCTTGGCCAAAAAGGGCGTATGCGTTTTTTCCTGAATATATTCAGGAAAAAACGCATACGCCCTTTTTGGCCAACCAAGCAAGCAGGAAGGGCAAATCAGCGCTACAAAGAAGTCTCGCTTGCCCTCGGTCAAAAGGGCCATGCTGAAAAAAGTGTAAAAACCAGAAAAGCAGGACAGGCCATGGAGACATGGGAGCCTTGCTACGCTGATGGGCGGGATGTAAATTGCCAACAGGCACTCTGGAGAAGTGTACGGTGTGTCCTGAAGCAAGTAACAAACACAGCTTAGAGAGCATAGGGCACTTCCACTCATGGGCGTATAAATTGGGAAAAGTAAAAATCAACAAGACACAGGCACCCCAATCTTTACGGCTGCTCTGTTTCCAAGAACCGCCACTTCGGTACACCTTCAATATCCCAGGAAAGAGAAAAATAGATAAAGAAATGGTGGTATTTGGCACAACGGAATATCACTCAGCCATGAAATCAGTGTCATAAGGCTAGTTAGCAGCATGATGAGTGGATTTAGGTACGATGATTCTAAGTGAAATAAGTCACATAGAAAAAGGCCCTTATCCTAAGATATTGCTTATAGAGGGAATGTCAAAATCGCTACACTTGAACTGAATTACAAAACAGAACAGAGTCACACCTTTAGAAGACACACTATGGCTGCTTAACGGGAAAGGTGAGGTGGGGTGATGCATAAAACAAGGGTTTGAAATTAGCTCAGAGACCGTTCCATAAGCCAAATATGTAATAGACAAGGCCTACTCCCTGCTCAGTGAACTGGACTCAACACCCCCTAGTCACCGCACAAGAATATATCTGACTAGTAAGAATCTGAAAACCTATGTATCGATATCTCTCTGCAAGTGAATCAAGAGGGTGTAAAGCGGCATAAACACAGCAGGGAAAAGCAGTCAAGCCCCATTCTAAACACTAATTACTTTAAAAAACCCACAAAAGAAAGACAGTGAAAGAGAGAGAAATTCTTACAAAATCCGTTCAGGGTCTCTGATGCAACCTGGATTGACCGTATCTAGACCCACAGCTAGATGAGACATAAGGCTGGACACTCTTGGGGCTGAGAGGATTAGTGAGGTTGGGTGAGCAAACACAGATATTTTAAAGTAATAACGTGGGGTACCCACCCCATGGGTCTCAAATCTCCAGATACAAGGGCATCTTCCTACATCAAAACATGCATGGGAAATCCAGAGGATGGTATGCCGTGAGATCGGGAAAGGTTTCTAAAACGGACCTCATTTCTCCTCTCCTTGTGCTCGGGTTCGCCATTCCAGCCGCTTGACTAACCATCTCCCTACTTGGAGAATCACCACCTTTTACCTCCTGTTTCGTACAGGTTGCAATTTGTCCTGAGGATGAACGGGAAGACGGGGAACCAACGAGAGACTACCCCTAGGTGTTGGGACAGGCACAGGTCACTCCATTTTCCCATCAGGAAGAAGAATGAACCACAGGCTCAGCCTGCCCCCCAGAACCAAAATAGGGCCTGAAGCAATCCTGCGCTTTTGCGGCCAGCTCCCAAAAAAGCGAGTAGACAAATGGAGCTCAGGGGCACTGCAATTCACAAACGTGCAGAGTTATAAATGATAACTCTCGTCCATAAATATATTGAGGGAAGGCAACGAAGAGGATTTGAAAGCAAGACAGATTTGCAGGAAACAGATTTCAGGAGGTACATTCGAATCGCCTTTAAAGCACATGAAAAGCGGCAAAACGTTGACAATGATGCCCTTGGCCAAAAAGGGCGTATGCGTTTTTTCCTGAATATATTCAGGAAAAAACGCATACGCCCTTTTTGGCCAACCAAGCAAGCCGGAAGGGCAAATCAGCGCTACAAAGAAGTCTCGCTTGCCCTCGGTCAAAAGGGCCATGCTGAAAAAAGTGTAAAAACCAGAAAAGCAGGACAGGCCATGGAGACATGGGAGCCTTGCTACGCTGATGGGCGGGATGTAAATTGCCAACAGGCACTCTGGAGAAGTGTACGGTGTGTCCTGAAACAAGTAATAAACACAGCTGAGAGAGCATAGGGCACTTCCACTCATGGGCGTATAAATTGGGAAAACTAAAAATCAACAAGACACAGGCACCCCAAACTTGACGGCTGCTCTGTTTCCAAGAACCTCCACTTCGGTACACCTTCAATATCCCAGGAAAGAGAAAAATGGATAAAGACATGGTGGTACTTGGCACAATGGAATATCACTCAGCCATGAAATCAGTGTCATAAGGCTAGTTAGCAGCATGATGAGTGGATTTAGCGACGATGATTCTAAGTGAAATAAGTCACACAGAAAAAGACACTTATCCTAAGATATCGCTTATAGAGGGAATGTCAAAATCGCTACACTTGAATTGAATTACAAAACAGAACAGAGTCACACCTTTAGAAGACACACTATGGCTGCTTAACGGGAAAGATGAGGTGGGTTGATGCATAAAACAAGGGTTTGAAATTAGCTCAGAGACCGTTCCATAAGCCAAATATGTAATAGACAAGGCCTACTCCCTGCTCAGTGAACTGGACTCAACACCCCCTAGTCACCGCACAAGAATATATCTGACTAGTAAGAATCTGAAAACCTATGTATCGATATCTCTCTGCAAGTGAATCAAGAGGGTGTAAAGTGGCATAAACACAGCAGGGAAAAGCAGCTAAACCCCATTATAAAAATAGACTACTTAAAAAAAAAAACCCCATAAAACAAAGACAGTGAAAGAGAGAGAAATTCTTACAAAATCCGTTCAGGGTCTCTGATGCAACCTGGATTGACCATATCTAGACCCACAGCTGGATGAGACATAAGGCTGGACACTCTTGGGGCTGAGAGGATTGGTGAGGTTGGGTGAGCAAACGCAGACCCTTTAAAGTAATACTGCGTGGTACCCATGCCATGGGTCCCAAATCTCCAGGTTCAAGGGCATCTTCCTACATCGAAAACATGCCTGGGAAACCCAGAAGATGGTACACCGTGTGATCGGGAAAGGTTTCTAAAACGCACCTCATTTCTCCTCTCCTTGTGCTCGGGTTCGCCATTCCAGCCGCTTCACTAACAATCTCCCTACGTGGAGAATCAGCACCGTTGACCTCCTGTTTCGTACAGGTCGCAATTTGTCCCGAGGATGAACGGGAAGAGGGGGAACCAATGAGAGACTAGCTCTAGGTGTTGGGACAGGCACAGGTCACCCGATTTTCCCATCAGGAAGAAGAATGAACCACAGGCTCAGCCTGCCCCCCGGAACCAGAATAGGGCCTGAAGCAATCCTGCGCTTTTGCGGCCAGCTCCCAAAAAAGCGAGTTGACACATGGAGCTCAGGGGCACTGCAATTCACAAACCTGCAGAGTTATAAATGATAACTCTCGTCCACAAATATATTGAGGGAAGGCAACGAAGAGGATTTGAAAGCAAGGCAGAATTGCAGGAAACCGATTTCAGGAGGTAGATTCGACTCGCCTTGAAAGCACATGAAAAGCGGCAAAGCGTTGACAATGATGCCCTTGGCCAAAAAGGGCGTATGCGTTTTTTCCTGAATATATTAGGAAAAAACGCATACGCCCTTTTTGGCCAACCAAGCAAGCCGGAAAGGCAAATCGGCGCTACAAAGAAGTCTGGCTTGCCAGAGGTCAAAAGGGCCATGCTGAAAAATGTGTAAAAACCAGAAATGCAGGACAGGCCATGGAGACATGGGAGCCTTGCTACGCTGATGGGCGGGGTGGAAATTGCCAACAGCCACTCTGGAGAAGTGTACGCTGCGTCCTGAAACATGTAATAAACACAGCTTAGAGAGCATAGGGCACTTCCACTCATGGGCGTAGAAATCGGGAAACCTAAAAATCAACAAGACACAGGCACCCCAAAGTTTAGGGCTGCTCTGTTTCCAAGAACCTCCACTTCGGTACACCTTAAATATCCCAGGAAAGAGAAAAATGGATAAAGAAGTTGTGGTACTTATGCACAATGGAATATCACTCAGCCATGAAATCAGTGTCATAAGGCTAGTAGCAGCATGATGAGTGGATTTAGGGACGATGACTCTAAGTGAAGTAAGTCACACAGAAAAGGAAACTTATCCTAAGTTATCACTTGTAGAGGGAATGTCAAAATCGCTACACCTGAATTGAATTGCAAAACAGAACAGAGTCACACATTTAGAAAACACACTATGGCTGCTTAACGGGAAAGCTGAGGTGGGGCGATGCATAAAACAAGGGTTTGAAATTAGCTCAGATACCGTTCCACAAGCCAAATATTTAATAGACAAGACCTACTCCCTGCTCAGTGAACTGGACTCAACACCCCCTATTCACCGCCCAAGAATATATCTGACTAGGAAGAGTCTTAAAACCTATGTATTGATATCTCTCTGGAAGTGAATCAAGAGGGTGTAAAGCGGCATAAACACAGCAAGGAAAAGAAGCTAAACCCCCTTATAAAAATTGACTACTTAAAAAAAAAACCCATAAAACAAAGACAGTGAAAGAGAGAGAAATTCTTACAAAATCCTTTCAGGGGCTCTGATGCAAACTGCATTGACCATATCTAGACCCACAGCTGGATAGACATAAGGCTGGACACTCTTGGAGCTGAGAGGATTGGTGAGGTTGGGTGAGCAAACGCAGACCCTTTAAAGTAATACTGCGTGGTACCCATGCCATGGGTCCCAAATCTCCAGGTTCAAGGGCATCTTCCTACATCGAAAACATGCCTGGGAAACCCAGAAGATGGTACACCGTGTGATCGGGAAAGGTTTCTAAAACGCACCTCATTTCTCCTCTCCTTGTGCTCGGGTTCGCCATTCCAGCCGCTTCACTAACAATCTCCCTACGTGGAGAATCAGCACCGTTGACCTCCTGTTTCGTACAGGTCGCAATTTGTCCCGAGGATGAACGGGAAGAGGGGGAACCAATTAGAGACTAGCTCTAGGTGTTGGGACAGGCACAGGTCACCCTATTTTCCCATCAGGAAGAAGAATGAACCACAGGCTCAGCCTGGCCCCCGGAACCAGAATAGGGCCTGAAGCAATCCTGCGCTTTTGCGCGAGCTCCCAAAAAAGCGAGTTGACAAATGGAGCTCAGGGGCACTGCAATTCACAAACCTGCAAAGTTGTAAATGATAACTCTTGTCCACAAATATATTGAGGGAAGGCAACGAAGAGGATTTGAAAGCAAGGCAGAATTGCAGGAAACCGGTTTCAGGAGGTAGATTCGACTCGCCTTGAAAGCACATGAAAAGCGGCAAAGCTTTGACAATGATGCCCTTGGCCAAAAAGGACGTATGCGTTTTTTCCTGAATATATTCAGGAAAAAACGCATACGTCCTTTTTGGCCAACCAAGCAAGCCAGAAAGGCAAATCGGCGCTACAAAGAAGTCTCGCTTGCCAGAGGTCAAAAGGGCCATGCTGAAAAAAGTGTAAAAACCGGAAATGCAGGACAGGCCATGGAGACATGGGAGCCTTGCTACGCTGATGGGCGGGATGGAAATTGCCAACAGCCACTCTGGAGAAGTGTACGCTGCGTCCTGAAACATGTAATAAACACAGCTTAGAGAGCATAGGGCACTTCCACTCATGGGCGTAAAATCGGGAAACCTAAAAATCAACAAGACACAGGCACCCCAAAGTTTAGGGCTGCACTGTTTCCAAGAACCTCCACTTCGGTACACCTTAAATATCCCAGGAAAGAGAAAAATGGATAAAGAAGTTGTGGTACTTATGCACAATGGAATATCACTCAGCCATGAAATCAGTGTCATAAGGCTAGTAGCAGCATGATGAGTGGATTTAGGGACGATGACTCTAAGTGAAGTAAGTCACACAGAAAAGGACACGTATCCTAAGATATCACTTATAGAGGGAATGTCAAAATCGCTACACCTGAACTGAATTCCAAAACACAACAGAGTCACACATTTAGAAAACACACTATGGCTGCTTAACGGGAAAGGTGAGGTGGGGCGATGCATAAAACAAGGGTTTGAAATTAGCTCAGATACCGTTCCACAAGCCAAATATGTAATAGACAAGACCTACTCCCTGCTCAGTGAACTGGACTCAACACCCCCTATTCACCGCCCAAGAATATATCTGACTAGGAAGAGTCTTAAAACCTATGTATTGATATCTCTCTGGAAGTGAATCAAGAGGGTGTAAAGCGGCATAAACACAGCAGGGAAAAGCAGCTAAATCCCGTTATAAAAATAGGCTACTTAAAAAAAAAAAACCCATAAAACAAAGACAGTGAAAGAGAGAGAAATTCTTACAAAATCCGTTCAGGGGCTCTGATGAAACCTGGATTGACCATATGTAGACCCACAGCTGGATGAGACATAAGGCTGGACACTCTTGGGGCTGAGAGGATTGGTGAGGTTGGGTGAGCAAACACAGACCCTTTAAAGTAATACTGCGTGGTACCCATGCCATGGGTCCCAAATCTCCAGGTTCAAGGGCATCTTCCTACATCGAAAACATGCCTGGGAAACCCAGAAGATGGTACACCGTGTGATCGGGAAAGGTTTCTAAAACGCACCTCATTTCTCCTCTCCTTGTGCTCGGGTTCGCCATTCCAGCCGCTTCACTAACAATCTCCCTACGTGGAGAATCAGCACCGTTGACCTCCTGTTTCGTACAGGTCGCAATTTGTCCCGAGGATGAACGGGAAGAGGGGGAACCAATGAGAGACTAGCTCTAGGTGTTGGGACAGGCACAGGTCACTCTATTTTCCCATCAGGAAGAAGAATGAACCACAGGCTCAGCCTGCCCCCCGGAACCAGAATAGGGCCTGAAGCAATCCTGCGCTTTTGCGGCCAGCTCCCAAAAAAGCGAGTTGACACATGGAGCTCAGGGGCACTGCAATTCACAAACCTGCAGAGTTGTAAATGATAACTCTTGTCCACAAATATATTGAGGGAAGGCAACGAAGAGGATTTGAAAGCAAGGCAGAATTGCAGGAAACCGGTTTCAGGAGGTAGATTCGACTCGCCTTGAAAGCACATGAAAAGCGGCAAAGCGTTGACAATGATGCCCTTGCCCAAAAAGGGCGTATGCGTTTTTTCCTGAATATATTCAGGAAAAAACGCATACGCCCTTTTTGGCCAACCAAGCAAGCCGGAAAGGCAAATCGGCGCTACAAAGAAGTCTCGCTTGCCAGCGGTCAAAAGGGCCATGCTGAAAAAAGTGTAAAAACCAGAAATGCAGGACAGGCCATGGAGACATGGGAGCCTTGCTACGCTGATGGGCGGGATGGAAATTGCCAACAGCCACTCTGTAGAAGTGTACGCTGCGTCCTGAAACGTATAATAAACACAGCTTAGAGAGCATAGGGCACTTCCACTCACGCGCGTAGAAATCGGGAAACCTAAAAATCAACAAGACACAGGCACCCCAAAGTTTAGGGCTGCACTGTTTCCAAGAACCTCCACTTCGGTACACCTTAAATATCCCAGGAAAGAGAAAAATGGATAAAGAAGTTGTGGTACTTATGCACAATGGAATATCACTCAGCCATAAATCAGTGTCATAAGGCTAGTAGCAGCATGATGAGTGGATTTAGGGACGATGACTCTAAGTGAAGTAAGTCACACAGAAAAGGACACGTATCCTAAGATATCACTTATAGAGGGAATGTCAAAATCGCTACACCTGAACTGAATTCCAAAACACAACAGAGTCACACATTTAGAAAACACACTATGGCTGCTTAACGGGAAAGGTGAGGTGGGGCGATGCATAAAACAAGGGTTTGAAATTAGCTCAGATACCGTTCCACAAGCCAAATATGTAACAGACAAGACCTACTCCCTGCTCAGTGAACTGGACTCAACACCCCCTATTCACCACCCAAGAATATATCTGACTAGGAAGAGTCTTAAAACCTATGTATTGATATCTCTCTGGAAGTGAATCAAGAGGGTGTAAAGCGGCATAAACACAGCAAGGAAAAGAAGCTAAACCCCCTTATAAAAATTGACTACTTAAAAAAAAAACCCATAAAACAAAGACAGTGAAAGAGAGAGAAATTCTTACAAAATCCTTTCAGGGGCTCTGATGCAAACTGCATTGACCATATCTAGACCCACAGCTGGATAGACATAAGGCTGGACACTCTTGGAGCTGAGAGGATTGGTGAGGTTGGGTGAGCAAACGCAGACCCTTTAAAGTAATACTGCGTGGTACCCATGCCATGGGTCCCAAATCTCCAGGTTCAAGGGCATCTTCCTACATCGAAAACATGCCTGGGAAACCCAGAAGATGGTACACCGTGTGATCGGGAAAGGTTTCTAAAACGCACCTCATTTCTCCTCTCCTTGTGCTCGGGTTCGCCATTCCAGCCGCTTCACTAACAATCTCCCTACGTGGAGAATCAGCACCGTTGACCTCCTGTTTCGTACAGGTCGCAATTTGTCCCGAGGATGAACGGGAAGAGGGGGAACCAATTAGAGACTAGCTCTAGGTGTTGGGACAGGCACAGGTCACCCTATTTTCCCATCAGGAAGAAGAATGAACCACAGGCTCAGCCTGGCCCCCGGAACCAGAATAGGGCCTGAAGCAATCCTGCGCTTTTGCGCGAGCTCCCAAAAAAGCGAGTTGACAAATGGAGCTCAGGGGCACTGCAATTCACAAACCTGCAAAGTTGTAAATGATAACTCTTGTCCACAAATATATTGAGGGAAGGCAACGAAGAGGATTTGAAAGCAAGGCAGAATTGCAGGAAACCGGTTTCAGGAGGTAGATTCGACTCGCCTTGAAAGCACATGAAAAGCGGCAAAGCTTTGACAATGATGCCCTTGGCCAAAAAGGACGTATGCGTTTTTTCCTGAATATATTCAGGAAAAAACGCATACGTCCTTTTTGGCCAACCAAGCAAGCCAGAAAGGCAAATCGGCGCTACAAAGAAGTCTCGCTTGCCAGAGGTCAAAAGGGCCATGCTGAAAAAAGTGTAAAAACCGGAAATGCAGGACAGGCCATGGAGACATGGGAGCCTTGCTACGCTGATGGGCGGGATGGAAATTGCCAACAGCCACTCTGGAGAAGTGTACGCTGCGTCCTGAAACATGTAATAAACACAGCTTAGAGAGCATAGGGCACTTCCACTCATGGGCGTAAAATCGGGAAACCTAAAAATCAACAAGACACAGGCACCCCAAAGTTTAGGGCTGCACTGTTTCCAAGAACCTCCACTTCGGTACACCTTAAATATCCCAGGAAAGAGAAAAATGGATAAAGAAGTTGTGGTACTTATGCACAATGGAATATCACTCAGCCATGAAATCAGTGTCATAAGGCTAGTAGCAGCATGATGAGTGGATTTAGGGACGATGACTCTAAGTGAAGTAAGTCACACAGAAAAGGACACGTATCCTAAGATATCACTTATAGAGGGAATGTCAAAATCGCTACACCTGAACTGAATTCCAAAACACAACAGAGTCACACATTTAGAAAACACACTATGGCTGCTTAACGGGAAAGGTGAGGTGGGGCGATGCATAAAACAAGGGTTTGAAATTAGCTCAGATACCGTTCCACAAGCCAAATATGTAATAGACAAGACCTACTCCCTGCTCAGTGAACTGGACTCAACACCCCCTATTCACCGCCCAAGAATATATCTGACTAGGAAGAGTCTTAAAACCTATGTATTGATATCTCTCTGGAAGTGAATCAAGAGGGTGTAAAGCGGCATAAACACAGCAGGGAAAAGCAGCTAAATCCCGTTATAAAAATAGGCTACTTAAAAAAAAAAAACCCATAAAACAAAGACAGTGAAAGAGAGAGAAATTCTTACAAAATCCGTTCAGGGGCTCTGATGAAACCTGGATTGACCATATGTAGACCCACAGCTGGATGAGACATAAGGCTGGACACTCTTGGGGCTGAGAGGATTGGTGAGGTTGGGTGAGCAAACACAGACCCTTTAAAGTAATACTGCGTGGTACCCATGCCATGGGTCCCAAATCTCCAGGTTCAAGGGCATCTTCCTACATCGAAAACATGCCTGGGAAACCCAGAAGATGGTACACCGTGTGATCGGGAAAGGTTTCTAAAACGCACCTCATTTCTCCTCTCCTTGTGCTCGGGTTCGCCATTCCAGCCGCTTCACTAACAATCTCCCTACGTGGAGAATCAGCACCGTTGACCTCCTGTTTCGTACAGGTCGCAATTTGTCCCGAGGATGAACGGGAAGAGGGGGAACCAATGAGAGACTAGCTCTAGGTGTTGGGACAGGCACAGGTCACTCTATTTTCCCATCAGGAAGAAGAATGAACCACAGGCTCAGCCTGCCCCCCGGAACCAGAATAGGGCCTGAAGCAATCCTGCGCTTTTGCGGCCAGCTCCCAAAAAAGCGAGTTGACACATGGAGCTCAGGGGCACTGCAATTCACAAACCTGCAGAGTTGTAAATGATAACTCTTGTCCACAAATATATTGAGGGAAGGCAACGAAGAGGATTTGAAAGCAAGGCAGAATTGCAGGAAACCGGTTTCAGGAGGTAGATTCGACTCGCCTTGAAAGCACATGAAAAGCGGCAAAGCGTTGACAATGATGCCCTTGCCCAAAAAGGGCGTATGCGTTTTTTCCTGAATATATTCAGGAAAAAACGCATACGCCCTTTTTGGCCAACCAAGCAAGCCGGAAAGGCAAATCGGCGCTACAAAGAAGTCTCGCTTGCCAGCGGTCAAAAGGGCCATGCTGAAAAAAGTGTAAAAACCAGAAATGCAGGACAGGCCATGGAGACATGGGAGCCTTGCTACGCTGATGGGCGGGATGGAAATTGCCAACAGCCACTCTGTAGAAGTGTACGCTGCGTCCTGAAACGTATAATAAACACAGCTTAGAGAGCATAGGGCACTTCCACTCACGCGCGTAGAAATCGGGAAACCTAAAAATCAACAAGACACAGGCACCCCAAAGTTTAGGGCTGCACTGTTTCCAAGAACCTCCACTTCGGTACACCTTAAATATCCCAGGAAAGAGAAAAATGGATAAAGAAGTTGTGGTACTTATGCACAATGGAATATCACTCAGCCATAAATCAGTGTCATAAGGCTAGTAGCAGCATGATGAGTGGATTTAGGGACGATGACTCTAAGTGAAGTAAGTCACACAGAAAAGGACACGTATCCTAAGATATCACTTATAGAGGGAATGTCAAAATCGCTACACCTGAACTGAATTCCAAAACACAACAGAGTCACACATTTAGAAAACACACTATGGCTGCTTAACGGGAAAGGTGAGGTGGGGCGATGCATAAAACAAGGGTTTGAAATTAGCTCAGATACCGTTCCACAAGCCAAATATGTAACAGACAAGACCTACTCCCTGCTCAGTGAACTGGACTCAACACCCCCTATTCACCACCCAAGAATATATCTGACTAGGAAGAGTCTTAAAACCTATGTATTGATATCTCTCTGGAAGTGAATCAAGAGGGTGTAAAGCCGCATAAACACAGCAAGGAAAAGAAGCTAAACCCCCTTATAAAAATTGACTACTTAAAAAAAAAAACCCATAAAACAAAGACAGTGAAAGAGAGAGAAATTCTTACAAAATCCCTTCAGGGGCTCTGATGCAACCTGGATTGACCATATCTAGACCCACAGCTGGATGAGACATAAGGCTGGACACTCTTGGGGCTCAGAGGATTGGTGAGGTTGGGTGAGCAAACGCAGACCCTTTAAAGTAATACTGCGTGGTACCCATGCCATGGGTCCCAAATCTCCAGGTTCAAGGGCAACTTCCTACATCGAAAACATGCCTGGGAAACCCAGAAGATGGTACACCGTGTGATCGGGAAAGGTTTCTAAAACGCACCTCATTTCTCCTCTCCTTGTGCTCGGGTTCGCCATTCCAGCCGCTTCACTAACAATCTCCCTACGTGGAGAATCAGCACCGTTGACCTCCTGTTTCGTACAGGTCGCAATTTGTCCCGAGGATGAACGGGAAGAGGGGGAACCAATTAGAGACTAGCTCTAGGTGTTGGGACAGGCACAGGTCACTCTATTTTCCCATCAGGAAGAAGAATGAACCACAGGCTCAGCCTGCCCCCCGGAACCAGAATAGGGCCTGAAGCAATCCTGCGCTTTTGCGGCCAGCTCCCAAAAAAGCGAGTTGACAAATGGAGCTCAGGGGCACTGCAATTCACAAACCTGCAGAGTTGTAAATGATAACTCTCGTCCACAAATATATTGAGGGAAGGCAACGAAGAGGATTTGAAAGCAAGGCAGAATTGCAGGAAACCGGTTTCAGGAGGTAGATTCGACTCGCCTTGAAAGCACATGAAAAGCGGCAAAGCGTTGACAATGATGCCCTTGGCTAAAAAGGGCGTATGCGTTTTTTCCTGAATATATTCAGGAAAAAACGCATACGCCCTTTTTGGCCAACCAAGCAAGCCGGAAAGGCAAATCGGCGCTACAAAGAAGTCTCGCTTGCCAGAGGTCAAAAGGGCCATGCTGAAAAAAGTGTAAAAACCGGAAATGCAGGACAGGCCATGGAGACATGGGAGCCTTGCTACGCTGATGGGCGGGGTGGAAATTGCCAACAGCCACTCTGGAGAAGTGTACGCTGCGTCCTGAAACATGTAATAAACACAGCTTAGAGAGCATAGGGCACTTCCACTCATGGGCGTAGAAATCGGGAAACCTAAAATTCAACAAGACACAGGCACCCCAAAGTTCAGGGCTGCTCTGTTTCCAAGAACCTCCACTTCGGTACACCTTAAATATCCCAGGAAAGAGAAAAATGGATAAAGAAGTTGTGGTACTTATGCACAATGGAATATCACTCAGCCATAAATCAGTGTCATAAGGCTAGTAGCAGCATGATGAGTGGATTTAGGGACGATGACTCTAAGTGAAGTAAGTCACACAGAAAAGGACACTTATCCTAAGATATCACTTATAGAGGGAATGTCAAAATCGCTACACCTGAACTGAATTCCAAAACACAACAGAGTCACACATTTAGAAAACACACTATGGCTGCTTAACGGGAAAGGTGAGGTGGGGCGATGCATAAAACAAGGGTTTGAAATTAGCTCAGATACCGTTCCAGAAGCCAAATATGTAATAGACAAGACCTACTCCCTGCTCAGTGAACTGGACTCAACACCCCCTATTCACCACCCAAGAATATATCTGACTAGGAAGAGTCTTAAAACCTATGTATTGATATCTCTCTGGAAGTGAATCAAGAGGGTGTAAAGCGGCATAAACACAGCAAGGAAAAGAAGCTAAAACCCTTATAAAAATTGACTACTTTAAAAAAAAAACCCATAAAACAAAGACAGTGAAAGAGAGAGAAATTCTTACAAAATCCGTTCAGGGGCTCTGATGCAACCTGGATTGACCATATCTAGACGCACAGCTGGATGAGACATAAGGCTGGAAACTCTTGGGGCTGAGAGGATTGGTGAGGTTGGGTGAGCAAACGCAGACCCTTTAAAGTAATACTGCGTGGTACCCATGCCATGAGTCCCAAATCTCCAGGTTCAAGGGCATCTTCCTACATCGAAAACATGCCTGGGAAACCCAGAAGATGGTACACCGTGTGATCGGGAAAGGTTTCTAAAACGCACCTCATTTCTCCTCTCCTTGTGCTCGGGTTCGCCATTCCAGCCGCTTCACTAACAATCTCCCTACGTGGAGAATCAGCACCGTTGACCTCCTGTTTCGTACAGGTTGCAATTTGTCCCGAGGATGAACGGGAAGAGGGGGAACCAATGAGAGACTAGCTCTAGGTGTTGGGACAGGCACAGGTCACTCTATTTTCCCATCAGGAAGAAGAATGAACCACAGGCTCAGCCTGCCCCCCGGAACCAGAATAGGGCCTGAAGCAATCCTGCGCTTTTGCGGCCAGCTCCCAAAAAAGCGAGTTGACAAATGGAGCTCAGGGGCACTGCAATTCACAAACCTGCAGAGTTATAAATGATAACTCTCGTCCATAAATATATTGAGGGAAGGCAACGAAGAGGATTTGAAAGCAAGGCAGATTTGCAGGAAACAGATTTCAGGAGGTACATTGGACTCGCCTTTAAAGCACATGAAAAGCGGCAAAACGTTGACAATGATGCCCTTGGCCAAAAAGGGCGTATGCGTTTTTTCCTGAATATATTCAGGAAAAAACGCATACGCCCTTTTTGGCCAACCAAGCAAGCCGGAAGGGCAAATCAGCGCTACAAAGAAGTCTCGCTTGCCCGCGGTCAAAAGGGCCATGCTGAAAAAAGTGTAAAAACCAGAAAAGCAGGACAGGCCATGGAGACATGGGAGCCTTGCTACGCTGATGGGCGGGATGTAAATTGCCAACAGGCACTCTGGAGAAGTGTACGGTGTGTCCTGAAGCAAGTAACAAACACAGCTTAGAGAGCATAGGGCACTTCCATTCATGGGCGTATAAATTGGGAAAAGTAAAAATCAACAAGACACAGGCACCCCAATCTTTACGGCTGCTCTGTTTCCAAGAACCGCCACTTCGGTACACCTTCAATATCCGAGGAAAGAGAAAAATAGATAAAGAAATGGTGGTATTTGGCACAACGGAATATCACTCAGCCATGAAATCAGTGTCATAAGGCTAGTTAGCAGCATGATGAGTGGATTTAGGTACGATGATTCTAAGTGAAATAAGTCACATAGAAAAAGGCCCTTATCCTAAGATATTGCTTATAGAGGGAATGTCAAAATCGCTACACTTGAACTGAATTACAAAACAGAACAGAGTCACACCTTTAGAAGACACACTATGGCTGCTTAACGGGAAAGGTGAGGTGGGGTGATGCATAAAACAAGGGTTTGAAATTAGCTCAGAGACCGTTCCATAAGCCAAATATGTAATAGACAAGGCCTACTCCCTGCTCAGTGAACTGGACTCAACACCCCCTAGTCACCGCACAAGAATATATCTGACTAGTAAGAATCTGAAAACCTATGTATCGATATCTCTCTGCAAGTGAATCAAGAGGGTGTAAAGCGGCATAAACACAGCAGGGAAAAGCAGTCAAGCCCCATTCTAAACACTAATTACTTTAAAAAACCCACAAAAGAAAGACAGTGAAAGAGAGAGAAATTCTTACAAAATCCGTTCAGGGTCTCTGATGCAACCTGGATTGACCGTATCTAGACCCACAGCTAGATGAGACATAAGGCTGGACACTCTTGGGGCTGAGAGGATTAGTGAGGTTGGGTGAGCAAACACAGATATTTTAAAGTAATAACGTGGGGTACCCACCCCATGGGTCTCAAATCTCCAGATACAAGGGCATCTTCCTACATCAAAACATGCATGGGAAATCCAGAGGATGGTATGCCGTGAGATCGGGAAAGGTTTCTAAAACGGACCTCATTTCTCCTCTCCTTGTGCTCGGTTTCGCCATTCCAGCCGCTTGACTAACCATCTCCCTACTTGGAGAATCACCACCTTTTACCTCCTGTTTCGTACAGGTTGCAATTTGTCCTGAGGATGAACGGGAAGACGGGGAACCAACGAGAGACTACCCCTAGGTGTTGGGACAGGCACAGGTCACTCCATTTTCCCATCAGGAAGAAGAATGAACCACAGGCTCAGCCTGCCCCCCAGAACCAAAATAGGGCCTGAAGCAATCCTGCGCTTTTGCGGCCAGCTCCCAAAAAAGCGAGTAGACAAATGGAGCTCAGGGGCACTGCAATTCACAAACGTGCAGAGTTATAAATGATAACTCTCGTCCATAAATATATTGAGGGAAGGCAACGAAGAGGATTTGAAAGCAAGACAGATTTGCAGGAAACAGATTTCAGGAGGTACATTCGAATCGCCTTTAAAGCACATGAAAAGCGGCAAAACGTTGACAATGATGCCCTTGGCCAAAAAGGGCGTATGCGTTTTTTCCTGAATATATTCAGGAAAAAACGCATACGCCCTTTTTGGCCAACCAAGCAAGCCGGAAGGGCAAATCAGCGCTACAAAGAAGTCTCGCTTGCCCTCGGTCAAAAGGGCCATGCTGAAAAAAGTGTAAAAACCAGAAAAGCAGGACAGGCCATGGAGACATGGGAGCCTTGCTACGCTGATGGGCGGGATGTAAATTGCCAACAGGCACTCTGGAGAAGTGTACGGTGTGTCCTGAAACAAGTAATAAACACAGCTGAGAGAGCATAGGGCACTTCCACTCATGGGCGTATAAATTGGGAAAACTAAAAATCAACAAGACACAGGCACCCCAAACTTGACGGCTGCTCTGTTTCCAAGAACCTCCACTTCGGTACACCTTCAATATCCCAGGAAAGAGAAAAATGGATAAAGACATGGTGGTACTTGGCACAATGGAATATCACTCAGCCATGAAATCAGTGTCATAAGGCTAGTTAGCAGCATGATGAGTGGATTTAGCGACGATGATTCTAAGTGAAATAAGTCACACAGAAAAAGACACTTATCCTAAGATATCGCTTATAGAGGGAATGTCAAAATCGCTACACTTGAATTGAATTACAAAACAGAACAGAGTCACACCTTTAGAAGACACACTATGGCTGCTTAACGGGAAAGATGAGGTGGGTTGATGCATAAAACAAGGGTTTGAAATTAGCTCAGAGACCGTTCCATAAGCCAAATATGTAATAGACAAGGCCTACTCCCTGCTCAGTGAACTGGACTCAACACCCCCTAGTCACCGCACAAGAATATATCTGACTAGTAAGAATCTGAAAACCTATGTATCGATATCTCTCTGCAAGTGAATCAAGAGGGTGTAAAGTGGCATAAACACAGCAGGGAAAAGCAGCTAAACCCCATTATAAAAATAGACTACTTAAAAAAAAAAACCCCATAAAACAAAGACAGTGAAAGAGAGAGAAATTCTTACAAAATCCGTTCAGGGTCTCTGATGCAACCTGGATTGACCATATCTAGACCCACAGCTGGATGAGACATAAGGCTGGACACTCTTGGGGCTGAGAGGATTGGTGAGGTTGGGTGAGCAAACGCAGACCCTTTAAAGTAATACTGCGTGGTACCCATGCCATGGGTCCCAAATCTCCAGGTTCAAGGGCATCTTCCTACATCGAAAACATGCCTGGGAAACCCAGAAGATGGTACACCGTGTGATCGGGAAAGGTTTCTAAAACGCACCTCATTTCTCCTCTCCTTGTGCTCGGGTTCGCCATTCCAGCCGCTTCACTAACAATCTCCCTACGTGGAGAATCAGCACCGTTGACCTCCTGTTTCGTACAGGTCGCAATTTGTCCCGAGGATGAACGGGAAGAGGGGGAACCAATGAGAGACTAGCTCTAGGTGTTGGGACAGGCACAGGTCACTCTATTTTCCCATCAGGAAGAAGAATGAACCACAGGCTCAGCCTGCCCCCCGGAACCAGAATAGGGCCTGAAGCAATCCTGCGCTTTTGCGGCCAGCTCCCAAAAAAGCGAGTTGACACATGGAGCTCAGGGGCACTGCAATTCACAAACCTGCAGAGTTGTAAATGATAACTCTCGTCCACAAATATATTGAGGGAAGGCAACGAAGAGGATTTGAAAGCAAGGCAGAATTGCAGGAAACTGGTTTCAGGAGGTAGATTCGACTCGCCTTGAAAGCACATGAAAAGCGGCAAAGCGTTGACAATGATGCCCTTGGCCAAAAAGGGCGTATGCGTTTTTTCCTGAATATATTCAGGAAAAAACGCATACGCCCTTTTTGGCCAACCAAGCAAGCCGGAAAGGCAAATCGGCGCTACAAAGAAGTCTGGCTTGCCAGAGGTCAAAAGGGCCATGCTGAAAAAAGTGTAAAAACCGGAAATGCAGGACAGGCCATGGAGACATGGGAGCCTTGCTACGCTGATGGGCGGGATGGAAATTGCCAACAGCCACTCTGGAGAAGTGTACGCTGCGTCCTGAAACATGGAATAAACACAGCTTAGAGAGCATAGGGCACTTCCACTCATGGGCGTAGAAATCGGGAAACCTAAAAATCAACAAGAAACAGGCACCCCAAAGTTTAGGGCTGCTCTGTTTCCAAGAACCTCCACTTCGGTACACCTTAAATATCCCAGGAAAGAGAAAAATGGATAAAGAAGTTGTGGTACTTATGCACAATGGAATATCACTCAGCCATAAATCAGTGTCATAAGGCTAGTAGCAGCATGATGAGAGGATTTAGGGACGATGACTCTAAGTGAAGTAAGTCACACAGAAAAGGACACTTATCCTAAGATATCACTTATAGAGGGAATGTCAAAATCGCTACACCTGAACTGAATTCCAAAACACAACAGAGTCACACATTTAGAAAACACACTATGGCTGCTTAACGGGAAAGGTGAGGTGGGGCGATGCATAAAACAAGGGTTTGAAATTAGCTCAGATACCGTTCCACAAGCCAAATATGTAATAGACAAGACCTACTCCCTGCTCAGTGAACTGGACTCAACACCCCCTATTCACCACCCAAGAATATATCTGACTAGGAAGAGTCTTAAAACATATGTATTGATATCTCTCTGGAAGTGAATCAAGAGGGTGTAAAGCGGCATAAACACAGCAAGGAAAAGAAGCTAAACCCCCTTATAAAAACTGACTACTTAAAAAAAAACCCATAAAACAAAGACAGTGAAAGAGAGAGAAATTCTTACAAAATCCGTTCAGGGGCTCTGATGCAACCTGGATTGACCATATCTAGACCCACAGCTGGATGAGACATAAGGCTGGACACTCTTGGGGCTGAGAGGATTGGTGAGGTTGGGTGAGCAAACGCAGACCCTTTAAAGTAATACTGCGTGGTACCCATGCCATGGGTCCCAAATCTCCAGGTTCAAGGGCATCTTCCTACATCGAAAACATGCCTGGGAAACCCAGAAGATGGTACACCGTGTGATCGGGAAAGGTTTCTAAAACGCACCTCATTTCTCCTCTCCTTGTGCTCGGGTTCGCCATTCCAGCCGCTTCACTAACAATCTCCCTACGTGGAGAATCAGCACTGTTGACCTCCTGTTTCGTACAGGTCGCAATTTGTCCCGAGGATGAACGGGAAGAGGGGGAACCAATGAGAGACTAGCTCTAGGTGTTGGGACAGGCACAGGTCACTCTATTTTCCCATCAGGAAGAAGAATGAACCACAGGCTCAGCCTGCCCCCCGGAACCAGAATAGGGCCTGAAGCAATCCTGCGCTTTTGCAGCCAGCTCCCAAAAAAGCGAGTTGACACATGGAGCTCAGGGGCACTGCAATTCACAAACCTGCAGAGTTATAAATGATAACTCTCGTCCACAAATATATTGAGGGAAGGCAACGAAGAGGATTTGAAAGCAAGGCAGAATTGCAGGAAACCGATTTCAGGAGGTAGATTCGACTCGCCTTGAAAGCACATGAAAAGCGGCAAAGCGTTGACAATGATGCCCTTGGCCAAAAAGGGCGTATGCGTTTTTTCCTGAATATATTCAGGAAAAAACGCATACGCCCTTTTTGGCCAACCAAGCAAGCCGGAAAGGCAAATCGGCGCTACAAAGAAGTCTGGCTTGCCAGAGGTCAAAAGGGCCATGCTGAAAAATGTGTAAAAACCAGAAATGCAGGACAGGCCATGGAGACATGGGAGCCTTGCTACGCTGATGGGCGGGGTGGAAATTGCCAACAGCCACTCTGGAGAAGTGTACGCTGCGTCCTGAAACATGTAATAAACACAGCTTAGAGAGCATAGGGCACTTCCACTCATGGGCGTAGAAATCGGGAAACCTAAAAATCAACAAGACACAGGCACCCCAAAGTTTAGGGCTGCTCTGTTTCCAAGAACCTCCACTTCGGTACACCTTAAATATCCCAGGAAAGAGAAAAATGGATAAAGAAGTTGTGGTACTTATGCACAATGGAATATCACTCAGCCATGAAATCAGTGTCATAAGGCTAGTAGCAGCATGATGAGTGGATTTAGGGACGATGACTCTAAGTGAAGTAAGTCACACAGAAAAGGAAACTTATCCTAAGTTATCACTTGTAGAGGGAATGTCAAAATCGCTACACCTGAATTGAATTGCAAAACAGAACAGAGTCACACATTTAGAAAACACACTATGGCTGCTTAACGGGAAAGCTGAGGTGGGGCGATGCATAAAACAAGGGTTTGAAATTAGCTCAGATACCGTTCCACAAGCCAAATATTTAATAGACAAGACCTACTCCCTGCTCAGTGAACTGGACTCAACACCCCCTATTCACCGCCCAAGAATATATCTGACTAGGAAGAGTCTTAAAACCTATGTATTGATATCTCTCTGGAAGTGAATCAAGAGGGTGTAAAGCGGCATAAACACAGCAAGGAAAAGAAGCTAAACCCCCTTATAAAAATTGACTACTTAAAAAAAAAACCCATAAAACAAAGACAGTGAAAGAGAGAGAAATTCTTACAAAATCCTTTCAGGGGCTCTGATGCAAACTGCATTGACCATATCTAGACCCACAGCTGGATGAGACATAAGGCTGGACACTCTTGGGGCTGAGAGGATTGGTGAGGTTGGGTGAGCAAACGCAGACCCTTTAAAGTAATACTGCGTGGTACCCATGCCATGGGTCCCAAATCTCCAGGTTCAAGGGCATCTTCCTACATCGAAAACATGCCTGGGAAACCCAGAAGATGGTACACCGTGTGATCGGGAAAGGTTTCTAAAACGCACCTCATTTCTCCTCTCCTTGTGCTCGGGTTCGCCATTCCAGCCGCTTCACTAACAATCTCCCTACGTGGAGAATCAGCACCGTTGACCTCCTGTTTCGTACAGGTCGCAATTTGTCCCGAGGATGAACGGGAAGAGGGGGAACCAATGAGAGACTAGCTCTAGGTGTTGGGACAGGCACAGGTCACCCTATTTTCCCATCAGGAAGAAGAATGAACCACAGGCTCAGCCTGCCCCCCGGAACCAGAATAAGGCCTGAAGCAATCCTGCGCTTTTGCGGCCAGCTCCCAAAAAAGCGAGTTGACACATGGAGCTCAGGGGCACTGCAATTCACAAACCTGCAGAGTTGTAAATGATAACTCTCGTCCACAAATATATTGAGGGAAGGCAACAAAGAGGATTTGAAAGCAAGGCAGAATTGCAGGAAACCGGTTTCAGGAGGTAGATTCGACTCGCCTTGAAAGCACATGAAAAGCGGCAAAGCGTTGACAATGATGCCCTTGGCCAAAAAGGGCGTATGCGTTTTTTCCTGAATATATTCAGGAAAAAACGCATACGCCCTTTTTGGCCAACCAAGCAAGCCGGAAAGGCAAATCGGCGCTACAAAGAAGTCTGGCATGCCAGAGGTCAAAAGGGCCATGCTGAAAAAAGTGTAAAAACCGGAAATGCAGGACAGGCCATGGAGACATGGGAGCCTTGCTACGCTGATGGGCGGGATGGAAATTGCCAACAGCCACTCTGGAGAAGTGTACGCTGCGTCCTGAAACATGGAATAAACACAGCTTAGAGAGCATAGGGCACTTCCACTCATGGGCGTAGAAATCGGGAAACCTAAAAATCAACAAGACACAGGCACCCCAAAGTTTAGGGCTGCTCTGTTTCCAAGAACCTCCACTTCGGTACACCTTAAATATCCCAGGAAAGAGAAAAATGGATAAAGAAGTTGTGGTACTTATGCACAATGGAATATCACTCAGCCATGAAATCAGTGTTATAAGGCTAGTAGCAGCATGATGAGTGGATTTAGGGACGATGACTCTAAGTGAAGTAAGTCACACAGAAAAGGACACTTATCCTAAGATATCACTTATAGAGGGAATGTCAAAATCGCTACACCTGAACTGAATTCCAAAACAGAACAGAGTCACACATTTAGAAAACACACTATGGCTGCTTAAAGGGAAAGGTGAGGTGGGGCGATGCATAAAACAAGGGTTTGAAATTAGCTCAGATACCGTTCCACAAGCCAAATATGTAACAGACAAGACCTACTCCCTGCTCAGTGAACTGGACTCAACACCCCCTATTCACCACCCAAGAATATATCTGACTAGGAAGAGTCTTAAAACCTATGTATTGATATCTCTCTGGAAGTGAATCAAGAGGGTGTAAAGCGGCATAAACACAGCAAGGAAAAGAAGCTAAACCCCCTTATAAAAATTGACTACTTAAAAAAAAAAACCCATAAAACAAAGACAGTGAAAGAGAGAGAAATTCTTACAAAATCCGTTCAGGGGCTCTGATGCAACCTGGATTGACCATATCTAGACGCACAGCTGGATGAGACATAAGGCTGGAAACTCTTGGGGCTGAGAGGATTGGTGAGGTTGGGTGAGCAAACGCAGACCCTTTAAAGTAATACTGCGTGGTACCCATGCCATGAGTCCCAAATCTCCAGGTTCAAGGGCATCTTCCTACATCGAAAACATGCCTGGGAAACCCAGAAGATGGTACACCGTGTGATCGGGAAAGGTTTCTAAAACGCACCTCATTTCTCCTCTCCTTGTGCTCGGGTTCGCCATTCCAGCCGCTTCACTAACAATCTCCCTACGTGGAGAATCAGCACCGTTGACCTCCTGTTTCGTACAGGTTGCAATTTGTCCCGAGGATGAACGGGAAGAGGGGGAACCAATGAGAGACTAGCTCTAGGTGTTGGGACAGGCACAGGTCACTCTATTTTCCCATCAGGAAGAAGAATGAACCACAGGCTCAGCCTGCCCCCCGGAACCAGAATAGGGCCTGAAGCAATCCTGCGCTTTTGCGGCCAGCTCCCAAAAAAGCGAGTTGACACATGGAGCTCAGGGGCACTGCAATTCACAAACCTGCAGAGTTATAAATGATAACTCTCGTCCACAAATATATTGAGGGAAGGCAACGAAGAGGATTTGAAAGCAAGGCAGAATTGCAGGAAACCGATTTCAGGAGGTAGATTCGACTCGCCTTGAAAGCACATGAAAAGCGGCAAAGCGTTGACAATGATGCCCTTGGCCAAAAAGGGCGTATGCGTTTTTTCCTGAATATATTCAGGAAAAAACGCATACGCCCTTTTTGGCCAACCAAGCAAGCCGGAAAGGCAAATCGGCGCTACAAAGAAGTCTGGCTTGCCAGAGGTCAAAAGGGCCATGCTGAAAAATGTGTAAAAACCAGAAATGCAGGACAGGCCATGGAGACATGGGAGCCTTGCTACGCTGATGGGCGGGGTGGAAATTGCCAACAGCCACTCTGGAGAAGTGTACGCTGCGTCCTGAAACATGTAATAAACACAACTTAGAGAGCATAGGGCACTTCCACTCATGGGCGTAGAAATCGGGAAACCTAAAAATCAACAAGACACAGGCACCCCAAAGTTTAGGGCTGCTCTGTTTCCAAGAACCTCCACTTCGGTACACCTTAAATATCCCAGGAAAGAGAAAAATGGATAAAGAAGTTGTGGTACTTATGCACAATGGAATATCACTCAGCCATGAAATCAGTGTCATAAGGCTAGTAGCAGCATGATGAGTGGATTTAGGGACGATGACTCTAAGTGAAGTAAGTCACACAGAAAAGGAAACTTATCCTAAGTTATCACTTGTAGAGGGAATGTCAAAATCGCTACACCTGAATTGAATTGCAAAACAGAACAGAGTCACACATTTAGAAAACACACTATGGCTGCTTAACGGGAAAGCTGAGGTGGGGCGATGCATAAAACAAGGGTTTGAAATTAGCTCAGATACCGTTCCACAAGCCAAATATTTAATAGACAAGACCTACTCCCTGCTCAGTGAACTGGACTCAACACCCCCTATTCACCGCCCAAGAATATATCTGACTAGGAAGAGTCTTAAAACCTATGTATTGATATCTCTCTGGAAGTGAATCAAGAGGGTGTAAAGCGGCATAAACACAGCAAGGAAAAGAAGCTAAACCCCCTTATAAAAACTGACTACTTAAAAAAAAAAAACCCATAAAACAAAGACAGTGAAAGAGAGAGAAATTCTTACAAAATCCCTTCAGGGGCTCTGATGCAACCTGGATTGACCATATCTAAACCCACAGCTGGATGAGACATAAGGCTGGACACTCTTGGGGCTGAGAGGATTGGTGAGGTTGGGTGAGCAAACGCAGACCCTTTAAAGTAATACTGCGTGGTACCCATGCCATGGGTCCCAAATCTCCAGGTTCAAGGGCATCTTCCTACATCGAAAACATGCCTGGGAAACCCAGAAGATGGTACACCGTGTGATCGGGAAAGGTTTCTAAAACGCACCTCATTTCTCCTCTCCTTGTGCTCGGGTTCGCCATTCCAGCCGCTTCACTAACAATCTCCCTACGTGGAGAATCAGCACCGTTGACCTCCTGTTTCATACAGGTCGCAATTTGTCCCGAGGATGAACGGGAAGAGGGGGAACCAATGAGAGACTAGCTCTAGGTGTTGGGACAGGCACAGGTCACTCTATTTTCCCATCAGGAAGAAGAATGAACCACAGGCTCAGCCTGCCCCCCGGAACCAGAATAGGGCCTGAAGCAATCCTGCGCTTTTGCGGCCAGCTCCCAAAAAAGCGAGTTGACACATGGAGCTCAGGGGCACTGCAATTCACAAACCTGCAGAGTTATAAATGATAACTCTCGTCCACAAATATATTGAGGGAAGGCAACGAAGAGGATTTGAAAGCAAGGCAGAATTGCAGGAAACCGGTTTCAGGAGGTAGATTCGACTCGCCTTGAAAGCACATGAAAAGCGGCAAAGCGTTGACAATGATGCCCTTGGCCAAAAAGGGCGTATGCGTTTTTTCCTGAATATATTCAGGAAAAAACGCATACGCCCTTTTTGGCCAACCAAGCAAGCCGGAAAGGCAAATCGGCGCTACAAAGAAGTCTGGCTTGCCAGAGGTCAAAAGGGCCATGCTGAAAAATGTGTAAAAACCAGAAATGCAGGACAGGCCATGGAGACATGGGAGCCTTGCTACGCTGATGGGCGGGGTGGAAATTGCCAACAGCCACTCTGGAGAAGTGTACGCTGCGTCCTGAAACATGTAATAAACACAGCTTAGAGAGCATAGGGCCCTTCCACTCATGGGCGTAGAAATCGGGAAACCTAAAAATCAACAAGACACAGGCACCCCAAAGTTTAGGGCTGCTCTGTTTCCAAGAACCTCCACTTCGGTACACCTTAAATATCCCAGGAAAGAGAAAAATGGATAAAGAAGTTGTGGTACTTATGCACAATGGAATATCACTCAGCCATGAAATCAGTGTCATAAGGCTAGTAGCAGCATGATGAGTGGATTTAGGGACGATGACTCTAAGTGAAGTAAGTCACACAGAAAAGGAAACTTATCCTAAGTTATCACTTGTAGAGGGAATGTCAAAATCGCTACACCTGAACTGAATTCCAAAACAGAACAGAGTCACACATTTAGAAAACACACTATGGCTGCTTAACGGGAAAGCTGAGGTGGGGCGATGCATAAAACAAGGGTTTGAAATTAGCTCAGATACCGTTCCACAAGCCAAATATTTAATAGACAAGACCTACTCCCTGCTCACTGAACTGGACTCAACACCCCCTATTCACCGCCCAAGAATATATCTGACTAGGAAGAGTCTTAAAACCTATGTATTGATATCTCTCTGGAAGTGAATCAAGAGGGTGTAAAGCGGCATAAACACAGCAAGGAAAAGAAGCTAAACCCCCTTATAAAAACTGACTACTTAAAAAAAAAAAACCCATAAAACAAAGACAGTGAAAGAGAGAGAAATTCTTACAAAATCCCTTCAGGGGCTCTGATGCAACCTGGATTGACCATATCTAGACCCACAGCTGGATGAGACATAAGGCTGGACACTCTTGGGGCTGAGAGGATTGGTGAGGTTGGGTGAGCAAACGCAGACCCTTTAAAGTAATACTGCGTGGTACCCATGCCATGGGTCCCAAATCTCCAGGTTCAAGGGCATCTTCCTACATCGAAAACATGCCTGGGAAACCCAGAAAATGGTACACCGTGTGATCGGGAAAGGTTTCTAAAACGCACCTCATTTCTCCTCTCCTTGTGCTCGGGTTCGCCATTCCAGCCGCTTCACTAACAATCTCCCTACGTGGAGAATCAGCACCGTTGACCTCCTGTTTCGTACAGGTCGCAATTTGTTCTGAGGATGAACGGGAAGAGGGGGAACGAATGAGAGACTAGCTCTAGGTGTTGGGACAGGCACAGGTCACTCTATTTTCCCATCAGGAAGAAGAATGAACCACAGGCTCAGCCTGCCCCCCGGAACCAGAATAGGGCCTGAAGCAATCCTGCGCTTTTGAGGCCAGCTCCCAAAAAAGCGAGTTGACAAATGGAGCTCAGGGGCACTGCAATTCACAAACCTGCAGAGTTGTAAATGATAACTCTTGTCCACAAATATATTGAGGGAAGGCAACGAAGAGGATTTGAAAGCAAGGCAGAATTGCAGGAAACCGGTTTCAGGAGGTAGATTCGACTCGCCTTGAAAGCACATGAAAAGCGGCAAAGCGTTGACAATGATGCCCTTGCCCAAAAAGGGCGTATGCGTTTTTTCCTGAATATATTCAGGAAAAAACGCATACGCCCTTTTTGGCCAACCAAGCAAGCCGGAAAGGCAAATCGGCGCTACAAAGAAGTCTCGCTTGCCAGCGGTCAAAAGGGCCATGCTGAAAAAAGTGTAAAAACCAGAAATGCAGGACAGGCCATGGAGACATGGGAGCCTTGCTACGCTGATGGGCGGGATGGAAATTGCCAACAGCCACTCTGGAGAAGTGTACGCTGCGTCCTGAAACGTATAATAAACACAGCTTAGAGAGCATAGGGCACTTCCACTCACGCGCGTAGAAATCGGGAAACCTAAAAATCAACAAGACACAGGCACCCCAAAATTTAGGGCTGCTCTGTTTCCAAGAACCTCCACTTCGGTACACCTTAAATATCCCAGGAAAGAGAAAAATGGATAAAGAAGTTGTGGTACTTATGCACAATGGAATATCACTCAGCCATAAATCAGTGTCATAAGGCTAGTAGCAGCATGATGAGTGGATTTAGGGACGATGACTCTAAGTGAAGTAAGTCACACAGAAAAGGACACTTATCCTAAGATATCACTTATAGAGGGAATGTCAAAATCGCTACACCTGAACTGAATTCCAAAACACAACAGAGTCACACATTTAGAAAACACACTATGGCTGCTTAACGGGAAAGGTGAGGTGGGGCGATGCATAAAACAAGGGTTTGAAATTAGCTCAGATACCGTTCCAGAAGCCAAATATGTAATAGACAAGACCTACTCCCTGCTCAGTGAACTGGACTCAACACCCCCTATTCACCACCCAAGAATATATCTGACTAGGAAGAGTCTTAAAACCTATGTATTGATATCTCTCTGGAAGTGAATCAAGAGGGTGTAAAGCGGCATAAACACAGCAAGGAAAAGAAGCTAAACCCCCTTATAAAAATTGACTACTTAAAAAAAAAACCCCATAAAACAAAGACAGTGAAAGAGAGAGAAATTCTTACAAAATCCGTTCAGGGGCTCTGATGCAACCTGGATTGACCATATCTAGACGCAGAGCTGGATGAGACTTAAGGCTGGAAACTCTTGGGGCTGAGAGGATTGGTGAGGTTGGGTGAGCAAACGCAGACCCTTTAAAGTAATACTGCGTGGTACCCATGCCATGAGTCCCAAATCTCCAGGTTCAAGGGCATCTTCCTACATCGAAAACATGCCTGGGAAACCCAGAAGATGGTACACCGTGTGATCGGGAAAGGTTTCTAAAACGCACCTCATTTCTCCTCTCCTTGTGCTCGGGTTCGCCATTCCAGCCGCTTCACTAACAATCTCCCTACGTGGAGAATCAGCACCGTTGACCTCCTGTTTCGTACAGGTTGCAATTTGTCCCGAGGATGAACGGGAAGAGGGGGAACCAATGAGAGACTAGCTCTAGGTGTTGGGACAGGCACAGGTCACTCTATTTTCCCATCAGGAAGAAGAATGAACCACAGGCTCAGCCTGCCCCCCGGAACCAGAATAGGGCCTGAAGCAATCCTGCGCTTTTGCGGCCAGCTCCCAAAAAAGCGAGTTGACAAATGGAGCTCAGGGGCACTGCAATTCACAAACCTGCAGAGTTATAAATGATAACTCTCGTCCATAAATATATTGAGGGAAGGCAACGAAGAGGATTTGAAAGCAAGGCAGATTTTCAGGAAACAGATTTCAGGAGGTACATTGGACTCGCCTTTAAAGCACATGAAAAGCGGCAAAACGTTGACAATGATGCCCTTGGCCAAAAAGGGCGTATGCGTTTTTTCCTGAATATATTCAGGAAAAAACGCATACGCCCTTTTTGGCCAACCAAGCAAGCAGGAAGGGCAAATCAGCGCTACAAAGAAGTCTCGCTTGCCCTCGGTCAAAAGGGCCATGCTGAAAAAAGTGTAAAAACCAGAAAAGCAGGACAGGCCATGGAGACATGGGAGCCTTGCTACGCTGATGGGCGGGATGTAAATTGCCAACAGGCACTCTGGAGAAGTGTACGGTGTGTCCTGAAGCAAGTAACAAACACAGCTTAGAGAGCATAGGGCACTTCCACTCATGGGCGTATAAATTGGGAAAAGTAAAAATCAACAAGACACAGGCACCCCAATCTTTACGGCTGCTCTGTTTCCAAGAACCGCCACTTCGGTACACCTTCAATATCCCAGGAAAGAGAAAAATAGATAAAGAAATGGTGGTATTTGGCACAACGGAATATCACTCAGCCATGAAATCAGTGTCATAAGGCTAGTTAGCAGCATGATGAGTGGATTTAGGTACGATGATTCTAAGTGAAATAAGTCACATAGAAAAAGGCCCTTATCCTAAGATATTGCTTATAGAGGGAATGTCAAAATCGCTACACTTGAACTGAATTACAAAACAGAACAGAGTCACACCTTTAGAAGACACACTATGGCTGCTTAACGGGAAAGGTGAGGTGGGGTGATGCATAAAACAAGGGTTTGAAATTAGCTCAGAGACCGTTCCATAAGCCAAATATGTAATAGACAAGGCCTACTCCCTGCTCAGTGAACTGGACTCAACACCCCCTAGTCACCGCACAAGAATATATCTGACTAGTAAGAATCTGAAAACCTATGTATCGATATCTCTCTGCAAGTGAATCAAGAGGGTGTAAAGCGGCATAAACACAGCAGGGAAAAGCAGTCAAGCCCCATTCTAAACACTAATTACTTTAAAAAACCCACAAAAGAAAGACAGTGAAAGAGAGAGAAATTCTTACAAAATCCGTTCAGGGTCTCTGATGCAACCTGGATTGACCGTATCTAGACCCACAGCTAGATGAGACATAAGGCTGGACACTCTTGGGGCTGAGAGGATTAGTGAGGTTGGGTGAGCAAACACAGATATTTTAAAGTAATAACGTGGGGTACCCACCCCATGGGTCTCAAATCTCCAGATACAAGGGCATCTTCCTACATCAAAACATGCATGGGAAATCCAGAGGATGGTATGCCGTGAGATCGGGAAAGGTTTCTAAAACGGACCTCATTTCTCCTCTCCTTGTGCTCGGGTTCGCCATTCCAGCCGCTTGACTAACCATCTCCCTACTTGGAGAATCACCACCTTTTACCTCCTGTTTCGTACAGGTTGCAATTTGTCCTGAGGATGAACGGGAAGACGGGGAACCAACGAGAGACTACCCCTAGGTGTTGGGACAGGCACAGGTCACTCCATTTTCCCATCAGGAAGAAGAATGAACCACAGGCTCAGCCTGCCCCCCAGAACCAAAATAGGGCCTGAAGCAATCCTGCGCTTTTGCGGCCAGCTCCCAAAAAAGCGAGTAGACAAATGGAGCTCAGGGGCACTGCAATTCACAAACGTGCAGAGTTATAAATGATAACTCTCGTCCATAAATATATTGAGGGAAGGCAACGAAGAGGATTTGAAAGCAAGACAGATTTGCAGGAAACAGATTTCAGGAGGTACATTCGAATCGCCTTTAAAGCACATGAAAAGCGGCAAAACGTTGACAATGATGCCCTTGGCCAAAAAGGGCGTATGCGTTTTTTCCTGAATATATTCAGGAAAAAACGCATACGCCCTTTTTGGCCAACCAAGCAAGCCGGAAGGGCAAATCAGCGCTACAAAGAAGTCTCGCTTGCCCTCGGTCAAAAGGGCCATGCTGAAAAAAGTGTAAAAACCAGAAAAGCAGGACAGGCCATGGAGACATGGGAGCCTTGCTACGCTGATGGGCGGGATGTAAATTGCCAACAGGCACTCTGGAGAAGTGTACGGTGTGTCCTGAAACAAGTAATAAACACAGCTGAGAGAGCATAGGGCACTTCCACTCATGGGCGTATAAATTGGGAAAACTAAAAATCAACAAGACACAGGCACCCCAAACTTGACGGCTGCTCTGTTTCCAAGAACCTCCACTTCGGTACACCTTCAATATCCCAGGAAAGAGAAAAATGGATAAAGACATGGTGGTACTTGGCACAATGGAATATCACTCAGCCATGAAATCAGTGTCATAAGGCTAGTTAGCAGCATGATGAGTGGATTTAGCGACGATGATTCTAAGTGAAATAAGTCACACAGAAAAAGACACTTATCCTAAGATATCGCTTATAGAGGGAATGTCAAAATCGCTACACTTGAATTGAATTACAAAACAGAACAGAGTCACACCTTTAGAAGACACACTATGGCTGCTTAACGGGAAAGATGAGGTGGGTTGATGCATAAAACAAGGGTTTGAAATTAGCTCAGAGACCGTTCCATAAGCCAAATATGTAATAGACAAGGCCTACTCCCTGCTCAGTGAACTGGACTCAACACCCCCTAGTCACCGCACAAGAATATATCTGACTAGTAAGAATCTGAAAACCTATGTATCGATATCTCTCTGCAAGTGAATCAAGAGGGTGTAAAGTGGCATAAACACAGCAGGGAAAAGCAGCTAAACCCCATTATAAAAATAGACTACTTAAAAAAAAAAACCCCATAAAACAAAGACAGTGAAAGAGAGAGAAATTCTTACAAAATCCGTTCAGGGTCTCTGATGCAACCTGGATTGACCATATCTAGACCCACAGCTGGATGAGACATAAGGCTGGACACTCTTGGGGCTGAGAGGATTGGTGAGGTTGGGTGAGCAAACGCAGACCCTTTAAAGTAATACTGCGTGGTACCCATGCCATGGGTCCCAAATCTCCAGGTTCAAGGGCATCTTCCTACATCGAAAACATGCCTGGGAAACCCAGAAGATGGTACACCGTGTGATCGGGAAAGGTTTCTAAAACGCACCTCATTTCTCCTCTCCTTGTGCTCGGGTTCGCCATTCCAGCCGCTTCACTAACAATCTCCCTACGTGGAGAATCAGCACCGTTGACCTCCTGTTTCGTACAGGTCGCAATTTGTCCCGAGGATGAACGGGAAGAGGGGGAACCAATGAGAGACTAGCTCTAGGTGTTGGGACAGGCACAGGTCACCCGATTTTCCCATCAGGAAGAAGAATGAACCACAGGCTCAGCCTGCCCCCCGGAACCAGAATAGGGCCTGAAGCAATCCTGCGCTTTTGCGGCCAGCTCCCAAAAAAGCGAGTTGACACATGGAGCTCAGGGGCACTGCAATTCACAAACCTGCAGAGTTATAAATGATAACTCTCGTCCACAAATATATTGAGGGAAGGCAACGAAGAGGATTTGAAAGCAAGGCAGAATTGCAGGAAACCGATTTCAGGAGGTAGATTCGACTCGCCTTGAAAGCACATGAAAAGCGGCAAAGCGTTGACAATGATGCCCTTGGCCAAAAAGGGCGTATGCGTTTTTTCCTGAATATATTAGGAAAAAACGCATACGCCCTTTTTGGCCAACCAAGCAAGCCGGAAAGGCAAATCGGCGCTACAAAGAAGTCTGGCTTGCCAGAGGTCAAAAGGGCCATGCTGAAAAATGTGTAAAAACCAGAAATGCAGGACAGGCCATGGAGACATGGGAGCCTTGCTACGCTGATGGGCGGGGTGGAAATTGCCAACAGCCACTCTGGAGAAGTGTACGCTGCGTCCTGAAACATGTAATAAACACAGCTTAGAGAGCATAGGGCACTTCCACTCATGGGCGTAGAAATCGGGAAACCTAAAAATCAACAAGACACAGGCACCCCAAAGTTTAGGGCTGCTCTGTTTCCAAGAACCTCCACTTCGGTACACCTTAAATATCCCAGGAAAGAGAAAAATGGATAAAGAAGTTGTGGTACTTATGCACAATGGAATATCACTCAGCCATGAAATCAGTGTCATAAGGCTAGTAGCAGCATGATGAGTGGATTTAGGGACGATGACTCTAAGTGAAGTAAGTCACACAGAAAAGGAAACTTATCCTAAGTTATCACTTGTAGAGGGAATGTCAAAATCGCTACACCTGAATTGAATTGCAAAACAGAACAGAGTCACACATTTAGAAAACACACTATGGCTGCTTAACGGGAAAGCTGAGGTGGGGCGATGCATAAAACAAGGGTTTGAAATTAGCTCAGATACCGTTCCACAAGCCAAATATTTAATAGACAAGACCTACTCCCTGCTCAGTGAACTGGACTCAACACCCCCTATTCACCGCCCAAGAATATATCTGACTAGGAAGAGTCTTAAAACCTATGTATTGATATCTCTCTGGAAGTGAATCAAGAGGGTGTAAAGCGGCATAAACACAGCAAGGAAAAGAAGCTAAACCCCCTTATAAAAATTGACTACTTAAAAAAAAAACCCATAAAACAAAGACAGTGAAAGAGAGAGAAATTCTTACAAAATCCTTTCAGGGGCTCTGATGCAAACTGCATTGACCATATCTAGACCCACAGCTGGATAGACATAAGGCTGGACACTCTTGGAGCTGAGAGGATTGGTGAGGTTGGGTGAGCAAACGCAGACCCTTTAAAGTAATACTGCGTGGTACCCATGCCATGGGTCCCAAATCTCCAGGTTCAAGGGCATCTTCCTACATCGAAAACATGCCTGGGAAACCCAGAAGATGGTACACCGTGTGATCGGGAAAGGTTTCTAAAACGCACCTCATTTCTCCTCTCCTTGTGCTCGGGTTCGCCATTCCAGCCGCTTCACTAACAATCTCCCTACGTGGAGAATCAGCACCGTTGACCTCCTGTTTCGTACAGGTCGCAATTTGTCCCGAGGATGAACGGGAAGAGGGGGAACCAATTAGAGACTAGCTCTAGGTGTTGGGACAGGCACAGGTCACCCTATTTTCCCATCAGGAAGAAGAATGAACCACAGGCTCAGCCTGGCCCCCGGAACCAGAATAGGGCCTGAAGCAATCCTGCGCTTTTGCGCGAGCTCCCAAAAAAGCGAGTTGACAAATGGAGCTCAGGGGCACTGCAATTCACAAACCTGCAAAGTTGTAAATGATAACTCTTGTCCACAAATATATTGAGGGAAGGCAACGAAGAGGATTTGAAAGCAAGGCAGAATTGCAGGAAACCGGTTTCAGGAGGTAGATTCGACTCGCCTTGAAAGCACATGAAAAGCGGCAAAGCTTTGACAATGATGCCCTTGGCCAAAAAGGACGTATGCGTTTTTTCCTGAATATATTCAGGAAAAAACGCATACGTCCTTTTTGGCCAACCAAGCAAGCCAGAAAGGCAAATCGGCGCTACAAAGAAGTCTCGCTTGCCAGAGGTCAAAAGGGCCATGCTGAAAAAAGTGTAAAAACCGGAAATGCAGGACAGGCCATGGAGACATGGGAGCCTTGCTACGCTGATGGGCGGGATGGAAATTGCCAACAGCCACTCTGGAGAAGTGTACGCTGCGTCCTGAAACATGTAATAAACACAGCTTAGAGAGCATAGGGCACTTCCACTCATGGGCGTAAAATCGGGAAACCTAAAAATCAACAAGACACAGGCACCCCAAAGTTTAGGGCTGCACTGTTTCCAAGAACCTCCACTTCGGTACACCTTAAATATCCCAGGAAAGAGAAAAATGGATAAAGAAGTTGTGGTACTTATGCACAATGGAATATCACTCAGCCATGAAATCAGTGTCATAAGGCTAGTAGCAGCATGATGAGTGGATTTAGGGACGATGACTCTAAGTGAAGTAAGTCACACAGAAAAGGACACGTATCCTAAGATATCACTTATAGAGGGAATGTCAAAATCGCTACACCTGAACTGAATTCCAAAACACAACAGAGTCACACATTTAGAAAACACACTATGGCTGCTTAACGGGAAAGGTGAGGTGGGGCGATGCATAAAACAAGGGTTTGAAATTAGCTCAGATACCGTTCCACAAGCCAAATATGTAATAGACAAGACCTACTCCCTGCTCAGTGAACTGGACTCAACACCCCCTATTCACCGCCCAAGAATATATCTGACTAGGAAGAGTCTTAAAACCTATGTATTGATATCTCTCTGGAAGTGAATCAAGAGGGTGTAAAGCGGCATAAACACAGCAGGGAAAAGCAGCTAAATCCCGTTATAAAAATAGGCTACTTAAAAAAAAAAAACCCATAAAACAAAGACAGTGAAAGAGAGAGAAATTCTTACAAAATCCGTTCAGGGGCTCTGATGAAACCTGGATTGACCATATGTAGACCCACAGCTGGATGAGACATAAGGCTGGACACTCTTGGGGCTGAGAGGATTGGTGAGGTTGGGTGAGCAAACACAGACCCTTTAAAGTAATACTGCGTGGTACCCATGCCATGGGTCCCAAATCTCCAGGTTCAAGGGCATCTTCCTACATCGAAAACATGCCTGGGAAACCCAGAAGATGGTACACCGTGTGATCGGGAAAGGTTTCTAAAACGCACCTCATTTCTCCTCTCCTTGTGCTCGGGTTCGCCATTCCAGCCGCTTCACTAACAATCTCCCTACGTGGAGAATCAGCACCGTTGACCTCCTGTTTCGTACAGGTCGCAATTTGTCCCGAGGATGAACGGGAAGAGGGGGAACCAATGAGAGACTAGCTCTAGGTGTTGGGACAGGCACAGGTCACTCTATTTTCCCATCAGGAAGAAGAATGAACCACAGGCTCAGCCTGCCCCCCGGAACCAGAATAGGGCCTGAAGCAATCCTGCGCTTTTGCGGCCAGCTCCCAAAAAAGCGAGTTGACACATGGAGCTCAGGGGCACTGCAATTCACAAACCTGCAGAGTTGTAAATGATAACTCTTGTCCACAAATATATTGAGGGAAGGCAACGAAGAGGATTTGAAAGCAAGGCAGAATTGCAGGAAACCGGTTTCAGGAGGTAGATTCGACTCGCCTTGAAAGCACATGAAAAGCGGCAAAGCGTTGACAATGATGCCCTTGCCCAAAAAGGGCGTATGCGTTTTTTCCTGAATATATTCAGGAAAAAACGCATACGCCCTTTTTGGCCAACCAAGCAAGCCGGAAAGGCAAATCGGCGCTACAAAGAAGTCTCGCTTGCCAGCGGTCAAAAGGGCCATGCTGAAAAAAGTGTAAAAACCAGAAATGCAGGACAGGCCATGGAGACATGGGAGCCTTGCTACGCTGATGGGCGGGATGGAAATTGCCAACAGCCACTCTGTAGAAGTGTACGCTGCGTCCTGAAACGTATAATAAACACAGCTTAGAGAGCATAGGGCACTTCCACTCACGCGCGTAGAAATCGGGAAACCTAAAAATCAACAAGACACAGGCACCCCAAAGTTTAGGGCTGCACTGTTTCCAAGAACCTCCACTTCGGTACACCTTAAATATCCCAGGAAAGAGAAAAATGGATAAAGAAGTTGTGGTACTTATGCACAATGGAATATCACTCAGCCATAAATCAGTGTCATAAGGCTAGTAGCAGCATGATGAGTGGATTTAGGGACGATGACTCTAAGTGAAGTAAGTCACACAGAAAAGGACACGTATCCTAAGATATCACTTATAGAGGGAATGTCAAAATCGCTACACCTGAACTGAATTCCAAAACACAACAGAGTCACACATTTAGAAAACACACTATGGCTGCTTAACGGGAAAGGTGAGGTGGGGCGATGCATAAAACAAGGGTTTGAAATTAGCTCAGATACCGTTCCACAAGCCAAATATGTAACAGACAAGACCTACTCCCTGCTCAGTGAACTGGACTCAACACCCCCTATTCACCACCCAAGAATATATCTGACTAGGAAGAGTCTTAAAACCTATGTATTGATATCTCTCTGGAAGTGAATCAAGAGGGTGTAAAGCCGCATAAACACAGCAAGGAAAAGAAGCTAAACCCCCTTATAAAAATTGACTACTTAAAAAAAAAAACCCATAAAACAAAGACAGTGAAAGAGAGAGAAATTCTTACAAAATCCCTTCAGGGGCTCTGATGCAACCTGGATTGACCATATCTAGACCCACAGCTGGATGAGACATAAGGCTGGACACTCTTGGGGCTCAGAGGATTGGTGAGGTTGGGTGAGCAAACGCAGACCCTTTAAAGTAATACTGCGTGGTACCCATGCCATGGGTCCCAAATCTCCAGGTTCAAGGGCAACTTCCTACATCGAAAACATGCCTGGGAAACCCAGAAGATGGTACACCGTGTGATCGGGAAAGGTTTCTAAAACGCACCTCATTTCTCCTCTCCTTGTGCTCGGGTTCGCCATTCCAGCCGCTTCACTAACAATCTCCCTACGTGGAGAATCAGCACCGTTGACCTCCTGTTTCGTACAGGTCGCAATTTGTCCCGAGGATGAACGGGAAGAGGGGGAACCAATTAGAGACTAGCTCTAGGTGTTGGGACAGGCACAGGTCACTCTATTTTCCCATCAGGAAGAAGAATGAACCACAGGCTCAGCCTGCCCCCCGGAACCAGAATAGGGCCTGAAGCAATCCTGCGCTTTTGCGGCCAGCTCCCAAAAAAGCGAGTTGACAAATGGAGCTCAGGGGCACTGCAATTCACAAACCTGCAGAGTTGTAAATGATAACTCTCGTCCACAAATATATTGAGGGAAGGCAACGAAGAGGATTTGAAAGCAAGGCAGAATTGCAGGAAACCGGTTTCAGGAGGTAGATTCGACTCGCCTTGAAAGCACATGAAAAGCGGCAAAGCGTTGACAATGATGCCCTTGGCTAAAAAGGGCGTATGCGTTTTTTCCTGAATATATTCAGGAAAAAACGCATACGCCCTTTTTGGCCAACCAAGCAAGCCGGAAAGGCAAATCGGCGCTACAAAGAAGTCTCGCTTGCCAGAGGTCAAAAGGGCCATGCTGAAAAAAGTGTAAAAACCGGAAATGCAGGACAGGCCATGGAGACATGGGAGCCTTGCTACGCTGATGGGCGGGGTGGAAATTGCCAACAGCCACTCTGGAGAAGTGTACGCTGCGTCCTGAAACATGTAATAAACACAGCTTAGAGAGCATAGGGCACTTCCACTCATGGGCGTAGAAATCGGGAAACCTAAAATTCAACAAGACACAGGCACCCCAAAGTTCAGGGCTGCTCTGTTTCCAAGAACCTCCACTTCGGTACACCTTAAATATCCCAGGAAAGAGAAAAATGGATAAAGAAGTTGTGGTACTTATGCACAATGGAATATCACTCAGCCATAAATCAGTGTCATAAGGCTAGTAGCAGCATGATGAGTGGATTTAGGGACGATGACTCTAAGTGAAGTAAGTCACACAGAAAAGGACACTTATCCTAAGATATCACTTATAGAGGGAATGTCAAAATCGCTACACCTGAACTGAATTCCAAAACACAACAGAGTCACACATTTAGAAAACACACTATGGCTGCTTAACGGGAAAGGTGAGGTGGGGCGATGCATAAAACAAGGGTTTGAAATTAGCTCAGATACCGTTCCAGAAGCCAAATATGTAATAGACAAGACCTACTCCCTGCTCAGTGAACTGGACTCAACACCCCCTATTCACCACCCAAGAATATATCTGACTAGGAAGAGTCTTAAAACCTATGTATTGATATCTCTCTGGAAGTGAATCAAGAGGGTGTAAAGCGGCATAAACACAGCAAGGAAAAGAAGCTAAAACCCTTATAAAAATTGACTACTTTAAAAAAAAAACCCATAAAACAAAGACAGTGAAAGAGAGAGAAATTCTTACAAAATCCGTTCAGGGGCTCTGATGCAACCTGGATTGACCATATCTAGACGCACAGCTGGATGAGACATAAGGCTGGAAACTCTTGGGGCTGAGAGGATTGGTGAGGTTGGGTGAGCAAACGCAGACCCTTTAAAGTAATACTGCGTGGTACCCATGCCATGAGTCCCAAATCTCCAGGTTCAAGGGCATCTTCCTACATCGAAAACATGCCTGGGAAACCCAGAAGATGGTACACCGTGTGATCGGGAAAGGTTTCTAAAACGCACCTCATTTCTCCTCTCCTTGTGCTCGGGTTCGCCATTCCAGCCGCTTCACTAACAATCTCCCTACGTGGAGAATCAGCACCGTTGACCTCCTGTTTCGTACAGGTTGCAATTTGTCCCGAGGATGAACGGGAAGAGGGGGAACCAATGAGAGACTAGCTCTAGGTGTTGGGACAGGCACAGGTCACTCTATTTTCCCATCAGGAAGAAGAATGAACCACAGGCTCAGCCTGCCCCCCGGAACCAGAATAGGGCCTGAAGCAATCCTGCGCTTTTGCGGCCAGCTCCCAAAAAAGCGAGTTGACAAATGGAGCTCAGGGGCACTGCAATTCACAAACCTGCAGAGTTATAAATGATAACTCTCGTCCATAAATATATTGAGGGAAGGCAACGAAGAGGATTTGAAAGCAAGGCAGATTTGCAGGAAACAGATTTCAGGAGGTACATTGGACTCGCCTTTAAAGCACATGAAAAGCGGCAAAACGTTGACAATGATGCCCTTGTCCAAAAAGGGCGTATGCGTTTTTTCCTGAATATATTCAGGAAAAAACGCATACGCCCTTTTTGGCCAACCAAGCAAGCCGGAAGGGCAAATCAGCGCTACAAAGAAGTCTCGCTTGCCCGCGGTCAAAAGGGCCATGCTGAAAAAAGTGTAAAAACCAGAAAAGCAGGACAGGCCATGGAGACATGGGAGCCTTGCTACGCTGATGGGCGGGATGTAAATTGCCAACAGGCACTCTGGAGAAGTGTACGGTGTGTCCTGAAGCAAGTAACAAACACAGCTTAGAGAGCATAGGGCACTTCCATTCATGGGCGTATAAATTGGGAAAAGTAAAAATCAACAAGACACAGGCACCCCAATCTTTACGGCTGCTCTGTTTCCAAGAACCGCCACTTCGGTACACCTTCAATATCCGAGGAAAGAGAAAAATAGATAAAGAAATGGTGGTATTTGGCACAACGGAATATCACTCAGCCATGAAATCAGTGTCATAAGGCTAGTTAGCAGCATGATGAGTGGATTTAGGTACGATGATTCTAAGTGAAATAAGTCACATAGAAAAAGGCCCTTATCCTAAGATATTGCTTATAGAGGGAATGTCAAAATCGCTACACTTGAACTGAATTACAAAACAGAACAGAGTCACACCTTTAGAAGACACACTATGGCTGCTTAACGGGAAAGGTGAGGTGGGGTGATGCATAAAACAAGGGTTTGAAATTAGCTCAGAGACCGTTCCATAAGCCAAATATGTAATAGACAAGGCCTACTCCCTGCTCAGTGAACTGGACTCAACACCCCCTAGTCACCGCACAAGAATATATCTGACTAGTAAGAATCTGAAAACCTATGTATCGATATCTCTCTGCAAGTGAATCAAGAGGGTGTAAAGCGGCATAAACACAGCAGGGAAAAGCAGTCAAGCCCCATTCTAAACACTAATTACTTTAAAAAACCCACAAAAGAAAGACAGTGAAAGAGAGAGAAATTCTTACAAAATCCGTTCAGGGTCTCTGATGCAACCTGGATTGACCGTATCTAGACCCACAGCTAGATGAGACATAAGGCTGGACACTCTTGGGGCTGAGAGGATTAGTGAGGTTGGGTGAGCAAACACAGATATTTTAAAGTAATAACGTGGGGTACCCACCCCATGGGTCTCAAATCTCCAGGTTCAAGGGCATCTTCCTACATCAAAACATGCATGGGAAATCCAGAGGATGGTATGCCGTGAGATCGGGAAAGGTTTCTAAAACGGACCTCATTTCTCCTCTCCTTGTGCTCGGTTTCGCCATTCCAGCCGCTTGACTAACCATCTCCCTACTTGGAGAATCACCACCTTTTACCTCCTGTTTCGTACAGGTTGCAATTTGTCCTGAGGATGAACGGGAAGACGGGGAACCAACGAGAGACTACCCCTAGGTGTTGGGACAGGCACAGGTCACTCCATTTTCCCATCAGGAAGAAGAATGAACCACAGGCTCAGCCTGCCCCCCAGAACCAAAATAGGGCCTGAAGCAATCCTGCGCTTTTGCGGCCAGCTCCCAAAAAAGCGAGTAGACAAATGGAGCTCAGGGGCACTGCAATTCACAAACGTGCAGAGTTATAAATGATAACTCTCGTCCATAAATATATTGAGGGAAGGCAACGAAGAGGATTTGAAAGCAAGACAGATTTGCAGGAAACAGATTTCAGGAGGTACATTCGAATCGCCTTTAAAGCACATGAAAAGCGGCAAAACGTTGACAATGATGCCCTTGGCCAAAAAGGGCGTATGCGTTTTTTCCTGAATATATTCAGGAAAAAACGCATACGCCCTTTTTGGCCAACCAAGCAAGCCGGAAGGGCAAATCAGCGCTACAAAGAAGTCTCGCTTGCCCTCGGTCAAAAGGGCCATGCTGAAAAAAGTGTAAAAACCAGAAAAGCAGGACAGGCCATGGAGACATGGGAGCCTTGCTACGCTGATGGGCGGGATGTAAATTGCCAACAGGCACTCTGGAGAAGTGTACGGTGTGTCCTGAAACAAGTAATAAACACAGCTGAGAGAGCATAGGGCACTTCCACTCATGGGCGTATAAATTGGGAAAACTAAAAATCAACAAGACACAGGCACCCCAAACTTGACGGCTGCTCTGTTTCCAAGAACCTCCACTTCGGTACACCTTCAATATCCCAGGAAAGAGAAAAATGGATAAAGACATGGTGGTACTTGGCACAATGGAATATCACTCAGCCATGAAATCAGTGTCATAAGGCTAGTTAGCAGCATGATGAGTGGATTTAGCGACGATGATTCTAAGTGAAATAAGTCACACAGAAAAAGACACTTATCCTAAGATATCGCTTATAGAGGGAATGTCAAAATCGCTACACTTGAATTGAATTACAAAACAGAACAGAGTCACACCTTTAGAAGACACACTATGGCTGCTTAACGGGAAAGATGAGGTGGGTTGATGCATAAAACAAGGGTTTGAAATTAGCTCAGAGACCGTTCCATAAGCCAAATATGTAATAGACAAGGCCTACTCCCTGCTCAGTGAACTGGACTCAACACCCCCTAGTCACCGCACAAGAATATATCTGACTAGTAAGAATCTGAAAACCTATGTATCGATATCTCTCTGCAAGTGAATCAAGAGGGTGTAAAGTGGCATAAACACAGCAGGGAAAAGCAGCTAAACCCCATTATAAAAATAGACTACTTAAAAAAAAAAACCCCATAAAACAAAGACAGTGAAAGAGAGAGAAATTCTTACAAAATCCGTTCAGGGTCTCTGATGCAACCTGGATTGACCATATCTAGACCCACAGCTGGATGAGACATAAGGCTGGACACTCTTGGGGCTGAGAGGATTGGTGAGGTTGGGTGAGCAAACGCAGACCCTTTAAAGTAATACTGCGTGGTACCCATGCCATGGGTCCCAAATCTCCAGGTTCAAGGGCATCTTCCTACATCGAAAACATGCCTGGGAAACCCAGAAGATGGTACACCGTGTGATCGGGAAAGGTTTCTAAAACGCACCTCATTTCTCCTCTCCTTGTGCTCGGGTTCGCCATTCCAGCCGCTTCACTAACAATCTCCCTACGTGGAGAATCAGCACCGTTGACCTCCTGTTTCGTACAGGTCGCAATTTGTCCCGAGGATGAACGGGAAGAGGGGGAACCAATGAGAGACTAGCTCTAGGTGTTGGGACAGGCACAGGTCACTCTATTTTCCCATCAGGAAGAAGAATGAACCACAGGCTCAGCCTGCCCCCCGGAACCAGAATAGGGCCTGAAGCAATCCTGCGCTTTTGCGGCCAGCTCCCAAAAAAGCGAGTTGACACATGGAGCTCAGGGGCACTGCAATTCACAAACCTGCAGAGTTGTAAATGATAACTCTCGTCCACAAATATATTGAGGGAAGGCAACGAAGAGGATTTGAAAGCAAGGCAGAATTGCAGGAAACTGGTTTCAGGAGGTAGATTCGACTCGCCTTGAAAGCACATGAAAAGCGGCAAAGCGTTGACAATGATGCCCTTGGCCAAAAAGGGCGTATGCGTTTTTTCCTGAATATATTCAGGAAAAAACGCATACGCCCTTTTTGGCCAACCAAGCAAGCCGGAAAGGCAAATCGGCGCTACAAAGAAGTCTGGCTTGCCAGAGGTCAAAAGGGCCATGCTGAAAAAAGTGTAAAAACCGGAAATGCAGGACAGGCCATGGAGACATGGGAGCCTTGCTACGCTGATGGGCGGGATGGAAATTGCCAACAGCCACTCTGGAGAAGTGTACGCTGCGTCCTGAAACATGGAATAAACACAGCTTAGAGAGCATAGGGCACTTCCACTCATGGGCGTAGAAATCGGGAAACCTAAAAATCAACAAGAAACAGGCACCCCAAAGTTTAGGGCTGCTCTGTTTCCAAGAACCTCCACTTCGGTACACCTTAAATATCCCAGGAAAGAGAAAAATGGATAAAGAAGTTGTGGTACTTATGCACAATGGAATATCACTCAGCCATAAATCAGTGTCATAAGGCTAGTAGCAGCATGATGAGAGGATTTAGGGACGATGACTCTAAGTGAAGTAAGTCACACAGAAAAGGACACTTATCCTAAGATATCACTTATAGAGGGAATGTCAAAATCGCTACACCTGAACTGAATTCCAAAACACAACAGAGTCACACATTTAGAAAACACACTATGGCCGCTTAACGGGAAAGGTGAGGTGGGGCGATGCATAAAACAAGGGTTTGAAATTAGCTCAGATACCGTTCCACAAGCCAAATATGTAATAGACAAGACCTACTCCCTGCTCAGTGAACTGGACTCAACACCCCCTATTCACCACCCAAGAATATATCTGACTAGGAAGAGTCTTAAAACATATGTATTGATATCTCTCTGGAAGTGAATCAAGAGGGTGTAAAGCGGCATAAACACAGCAAGGAAAAGAAGCTAAACCCCCTTATAAAAACTGACTACTTAAAAAAAAACCCATAAAACAAAGACAGTGAAAGAGAGAGAAATTCTTACAAAATCCGTTCAGGGGCTCTGATGCAACCTGGATTGACCATATCTAGACCCACAGCTGGATGAGACATAAGGCTGGACACTCTTGGGGCTGAGAGGATTGGTGAGGTTGGGTGAGCAAACGCAGACCCTTTAAAGTAATACTGCGTGGTACCCATGCCATGGGTCCCAAATCTCCAGGTTCAAGGGCATCTTCCTACATCGAAAACATGCCTGGGAAACCCAGAAGATGGTACACCGTGTGATCGGGAAAGGTTTCTAAAACGCACCTCATTTCTCCTCTCCTTGTGCTCGGGTTCGCCATTCCAGCCGCTTCACTAACAATCTCCCTACGTGGAGAATCAGCACTGTTGACCTCCTGTTTCGTACAGGTCGCAATTTGTCCCGAGGATGAACGGGAAGAGGGGGAACCAATGAGAGACTAGCTCTAGGTGTTGGGACAGGCACAGGTCACTCTATTTTCCCATCAGGAAGAAGAATGAACCACAGGCTCAGCCTGCCCCCCGGAACCAGAATAGGGCCTGAAGCAATCCTGCGCTTTTGCAGCCAGCTCCCAAAAAAGCGAGTTGACACATGGAGCTCAGGGGCACTGCAATTCACAAACCTGCAGAGTTATAAATGATAACTCTCGTCCACAAATATATTGAGGGAAGGCAACGAAGAGGATTTGAAAGCAAGGCAGAATTGCAGGAAACCGATTTCAGGAGGTAGATTCGACTCGCCTTGAAAGCACATGAAAAGCGGCAAAGCGTTGACAATGATGCCCTTGGCCAAAAAGGGCGTATGCGTTTTTTCCTGAATATATTCAGGAAAAAACGCATACGCCCTTTTTGGCCAACCAAGCAAGCCGGAAAGGCAAATCGGCGCTACAAAGAAGTCTGGCTTGCCAGAGGTCAAAAGGGCCATGCTGAAAAATGTGTAAAAACCAGAAATGCAGGACAGGCCATGGAGACATGGGAGCCTTGCTACGCTGATGGGCGGGGTGGAAATTGCCAACAGCCACTCTGGAGAAGTGTACGCTGCGTCCTGAAACATGTAATAAACACAGCTTAGAGAGCATAGGGCACTTCCACTCATGGGCGTAGAAATCGGGAAACCTAAAAATCAACAAGACACAGGCACCCCAAAGTTTAGGGCTGCTCTGTTTCCAAGAACCTCCACTTCGGTACACCTTAAATATCCCAGGAAAGAGAAAAATGGATAAAGAAGTTGTGGTACTTATGCACAATGGAATATCACTCAGCCATGAAATCAGTGTCATAAGGCTAGTAGCAGCATGATGAGTGGATTTAGGGACGATGACTCTAAGTGAAGTAAGTCACACAGAAAAGGAAACTTATCCTAAGTTATCACTTGTAGAGGGAATGTCAAAATCGCTACACCTGAATTGAATTGCAAAACAGAACAGAGTCACACATTTAGAAAACACACTATGGCTGCTTAACGGGAAAGCTGAGGTGGGGCGATGCATAAAACAAGGGTTTGAAATTAGCTCAGATACCGTTCCACAAGCCAAATATTTAATAGACAAGACCTACTCCCTGCTCAGTGAACTGGACTCAACACCCCCTATTCACCGCCCAAGAATATATCTGACTAGGAAGAGTCTTAAAACCTATGTATTGATATCTCTCTGGAAGTGAATCAAGAGGGTGTAAAGCGGCATAAACACAGCAAGGAAAAGAAGCTAAACCCCCTTATAAAAATTGACTACTTAAAAAAAAAACCCATAAAACAAAGACAGTGAAAGAGAGAGAAATTCTTACAAAATCCTTTCAGGGGCTCTGATGCAAACTGCATTGACCATATCTAGACCCACAGCTGGATGAGACATAAGGCTGGACACTCTTGGGGCTGAGAGGATTGGTGAGGTTGGGTGAGCAAACGCAGACCCTTTAAAGTAATACTGCGTGGTACCCATGCCATGGGTCCCAAATCTCCAGGTTCAAGGGCATCTTCCTACATCGAAAACATGCCTGGGAAACCCAGAAGATGGTACACCGTGTGATCGGGAAAGGTTTCTAAAACGCACCTCATTTCTCCTCTCCTTGTGCTCGGGTTCGCCATTCCAGCCGCTTCACTAACAATCTCCCTACGTGGAGAATCAGCACCGTTGACCTCCTGTTTCGTACAGGTCGCAATTTGTCCCGAGGATGAACGGGAAGAGGGGGAACCAATGAGAGACTAGCTCTAGGTGTTGGGACAGGCACAGGTCACCCTATTTTCCCATCAGGAAGAAGAATGAACCACAGGCTCAGCCTGCCCCCCGGAACCAGAATAAGGCCTGAAGCAATCCTGCGCTTTTGCGGCCAGCTCCCAAAAAAGCGAGTTGACACATGGAGCTCAGGGGCACTGCAATTCACAAACCTGCAGAGTTGTAAATGATAACTCTCGTCCACAAATATATTGAGGGAAGGCAACAAAGAGGATTTGAAAGCAAGGCAGAATTGCAGGAAACCGGTTTCAGGAGGTAGATTCGACTCGCCTTGAAAGCACATGAAAAGCGGCAAAGCGTTGACAATGATGCCCTTGGCCAAAAAGGGCGTATGCGTTTTTTCCTGAATATATTCAGGAAAAAACGCATACGCCCTTTTTGGCCAACCAAGCAAGCCGGAAAGGCAAATCGGCGCTACAAAGAAGTCTGGCATGCCAGAGGTCAAAAGGGCCATGCTGAAAAAAGTGTAAAAACCGGAAATGCAGGACAGGCCATGGAGACATGGGAGCCTTGCTACGCTGATGGGCGGGATGGAAATTGCCAACAGCCACTCTGGAGAAGTGTACGCTGCGTCCTGAAACATGGAATAAACACAGCTTAGAGAGCATAGGGCACTTCCACTCATGGGCGTAGAAATCGGGAAACCTAAAAATCAACAAGACACAGGCACCCCAAAGTTTAGGGCTGCTCTGTTTCCAAGAACCTCCACTTCGGTACACCTTAAATATCCCAGGAAAGAGAAAAATGGATAAAGAAGTTGTGGTACTTATGCACAATGGAATATCACTCAGCCATGAAATCAGTGTTATAAGGCTAGTAGCAGCATGATGAGTGGATTTAGGGACGATGACTCTAAGTGAAGTAAGTCACACAGAAAAGGACACTTATCCTAAGATATCACTTATAGAGGGAATGTCAAAATCGCTACACCTGAACTGAATTCCAAAACAGAACAGAGTCACACATTTAGAAAACACACTATGGCTGCTTAAAGGGAAAGGTGAGGTGGGGCGATGCATAAAACAAGGGTTTGAAATTAGCTCAGATACCGTTCCACAAGCCAAATATGTAACAGACAAGACCTACTCCCTGCTCAGTGAACTGGACTCAACACCCCCTATTCACCACCCAAGAATATATCTGACTAGGAAGAGTCTTAAAACCTATGTATTGATATCTCTCTGGAAGTGAATCAAGAGGGTGTAAAGCGGCATAAACACAGCAAGGAAAAGAAGCTAAACCCCCTTATAAAAATTGACTACTTAAAAAAAAAAACCCATAAAACAAAGACAGTGAAAGAGAGAGAAATTCTTACAAAATCCGTTCAGGGGCTCTGATGCAACCTGGATTGACCATATCTAGACGCACAGCTGGATGAGACATAAGGCTGGAAACTCTTGGGGCTGAGAGGATTGGTGAGGTTGGGTGAGCAAACGCAGACCCTTTAAAGTAATACTGCGTGGTACCCATGCCATGAGTCCCAAATCTCCAGGTTCAAGGGCATCTTCCTACATCGAAAACATGCCTGGGAAACCCAGAAGATGGTACACCGTGTGATCGGGAAAGGTTTCTAAAACGCACCTCATTTCTCCTCTCCTTGTGCTCGGGTTCGCCATTCCAGCCGCTTCACTAACAATCTCCCTACGTGGAGAATCAGCACCGTTGACCTCCTGTTTCGTACAGGTTGCAATTTGTCCCGAGGATGAACGGGAAGAGGGGGAACCAATGAGAGACTAGCTCTAGGTGTTGGGACAGGCACAGGTCACTCTATTTTCCCATCAGGAAGAAGAATGAACCACAGGCTCAGCCTGCCCCCCGGAACCAGAATAGGGCCTGAAGCAATCCTGCGCTTTTGCGGCCAGCTCCCAAAAAAGCGAGTTGACACATGGAGCTCAGGGGCACTGCAATTCACAAACCTGCAGAGTTATAAATGATAACTCTCGTCCACAAATATATTGAGGGAAGGCAACGAAGAGGATTTGAAAGCAAGGCAGAATTGCAGGAAACCGATTTCAGGAGGTAGATTCGACTCGCCTTGAAAGCACATGAAAAGCGGCAAAGCGTTGACAATGATGCCCTTGGCCAAAAAGGGCGTATGCGTTTTTTCCTGAATATATTCAGGAAAAAACGCATACGCCCTTTTTGGCCAACCAAGCAAGCCGGAAAGGCAAATCGGCGCTACAAAGAAGTCTGGCTTGCCAGAGGTCAAAAGGGCCATGCTGAAAAATGTGTAAAAACCAGAAATGCAGGACAGGCCATGGAGACATGGGAGCCTTGCTACGCTGATGGGCGGGGTGGAAATTGCCAACAGCCACTCTGGAGAAGTGTACGCTGCGTCCTGAAACATGTAATAAACACAACTTAGAGAGCATAGGGCACTTCCACTCATGGGCGTAGAAATCGGGAAACCTAAAAATCAACAAGACACAGGCACCCCAAAGTTTAGGGCTGCTCTGTTTCCAAGAACCTCCACTTCGGTACACCTTAAATATCCCAGGAAAGAGAAAAATGGATAAAGAAGTTGTGGTACTTATGCACAATGGAATATCACTCAGCCATGAAATCAGTGTCATAAGGCTAGTAGCAGCATGATGAGTGGATTTAGGGACGATGACTCTAAGTGAAGTAAGTCACACAGAAAAGGAAACTTATCCTAAGTTATCACTTGTAGAGGGAATGTCAAAATCGCTACACCTGAATTGAATTGCAAAACAGAACAGAGTCACACATTTAGAAAACACACTATGGCTGCTTAACGGGAAAGCTGAGGTGGGGCGATGCATAAAACAAGGGTTTGAAATTAGCTCAGATACCGTTCCACAAGCCAAATATTTAATAGACAAGACCTACTCCCTGCTCAGTGAACTGGACTCAACACCCCCTATTCACCGCCCAAGAATATATCTGACTAGGAAGAGTCTTAAAACCTATGTATTGATATCTCTCTGGAAGTGAATCAAGAGGGTGTAAAGCGGCATAAACACAGCAAGGAAAAGAAGCTAAACCCCCTTATAAAAACTGACTACTTAAAAAAAAAAAACCCATAAAACAAAGACAGTGAAAGAGAGAGAAATTCTTACAAAATCCGTTCAGGGGCTCTGATGCAACCTGGATTGACCATATCTAGACCCACAGCTGGATGAGACATAAGGCTGGACACTCTTGGGGCTGAGAGGATTGGTGAGGTTGGGTGAGCAAACGCAGACCCTTTAAAGTAATACTGCGTGGTACCCATGCCATGGGTCCCAAATCTCCAGGTTCAAGGGCATCTTCCTACATCGAAAACATGCCTGGGAAACCCAGAAGATGGTACACCGTGTGATCGGGAAAGGTTTCTAAAACGCACCTCATTTCTCCTCTCCTTGTGCTCGGGTTCGCCATTCCAGCCGCTTCACTAACAATCTCCCTACGTGGAGAATCAGCACCGTTGACCTCCTGTTTCATACAGGTCGCAATTTGTCCCGAGGATGAACGGGAAGAGGGGGAACCAATGAGAGACTAGCTCTAGGTGTTGGGACAGGCACAGGTCACTCTATTTTCCCATCAGGAAGAAGAATGAACCACAGGCTCAGCCTGCCCCCCGGAACCAGAATAGGGCCTGAAGCAATCCTGCGCTTTTGCGGCCAGCTCCCAAAAAAGCGAGTTGACACATGGAGCTCAGGGGCACTGCAATTCACAAACCTGCAGAGTTATAAATGATAACTCTCGTCCACAAATATATTGAGGGAAGGCAACGAAGAGGATTTGAAAGCAAGGCAGAATTGCAGGAAACCGGTTTCAGGAGGTAGATTCGACTCGCCTTGAAAGCACATGAAAAGCGGCAAAGCGTTGACAATGATGCCCTTGGCCAAAAAGGGCGTATGCGTTTTTTCCTGAATATATTCAGGAAAAAACGCATACGCCCTTTTTGGCCAACCAAGCAAGCCGGAAAGGCAAATCGGCGCTACAAAGAAGTCTGGCTTGCCAGAGGTCAAAAGGGCCATGCTGAAAAATGTGTAAAAACCAGAAATGCAGGACAGGCCATGGAGACATGGGAGCCTTGCTACGCTGATGGGCGGGGTGGAAATTGCCAACAGCCACTCTGGAGAAGTGTACGCTGCGTCCTGAAACATGTAATAAACACAGCTTAGAGAGCATAGGGCCCTTCCACTCATGGGCGTAGAAATCGGGAAACCTAAAAATCAACAAGACACAGGCACCCCAAAGTTTAGGGCTGCTCTGTTTCCAAGAACCTCCACTTCGGTACACCTTAAATATCCCAGGAAAGAGAAAAATGGATAAAGAAGTTGTGGTACTTATGCACAATGGAATATCACTCAGCCATGAAATCAGTGTTATAAGGCTAGTAGCAGCATGATGAGTGGATTTAGGGACGATGACTCTAAGTGAAGTAAGTCACACAGAAAAGGACACTTATCCTAAGATATCACTTATAGAGGGAATGTCAAAATCGCTACACCTGAACTGAATTCCAAAACAGAACAGAGTCACACATTTAGAAAACACACTATGGCTGCTTAAAGGGAAAGGTGAGGTGGGGCGATGCATAAAACAAGGGTTTGAAATTAGCTCAGATACCGTTCCACAAGCCAAATATGTAACAGACAAGACCTACTCCCTGCTCAGTGAACTGGACTCAACACCCCCTATTCACCACCCAAGAATATATCTGACTAGGAAGAGTCTTAAAACCTATGTATTGATATCTCTCTGGAAGTGAATCAAGAGGGTGTAAAGCGGCATAAACACAGCAAGGAAAAGAAGCTAAACCCCCTTATAAAAATTGACTACTTAAAAAAAAAAACCCATAAAACAAAGACAGTGAAAGAGAGAGAAATTCTTACAAAATCCGTTCAGGGGCTCTGATGCAACCTGGATTGACCATATCTAGACGCACAGCTGGATGAGACATAAGGCTGGAAACTCTTGGGGCTGAGAGGATTGGTGAGGTTGGGTGAGCAAACGCAGACCCTTTAAAGTAATACTGCGTGGTACCCATGCCATGAGTCCCAAATCTCCAGGTTCAAGGGCATCTTCCTACATCGAAAACATGCCTGGGAAACCCAGAAGATGGTACACCGTGTGATCGGGAAAGGTTTCTAAAACGCACCTCATTTCTCCTCTCCTTGTGCTCGGGTTCGCCATTCCAGCCGCTTCACTAACAATCTCCCTACGTGGAGAATCAGCACCGTTGACCTCCTGTTTCGTACAGGTTGCAATTTGTCCCGAGGATGAACGGGAAGAGGGGGAACCAATGAGAGACTAGCTCTAGGTGTTGGGACAGGCACAGGTCACTCTATTTTCCCATCAGGAAGAAGAATGAACCACAGGCTCAGCCTGCCCCCCGGAACCAGAATAGGGCCTGAAGCAATCCTGCGCTTTTGCGGCCAGCTCCCAAAAAAGCGAGTTGACACATGGAGCTCAGGGGCACTGCAATTCACAAACCTGCAGAGTTATAAATGATAACTCTCGTCCACAAATATATTGAGGGAAGGCAACGAAGAGGATTTGAAAGCAAGGCAGAATTGCAGGAAACCGATTTCAGGAGGTAGATTCGACTCGCCTTGAAAGCACATGAAAAGCGGCAAAGCGTTGACAATGATGCCCTTGGCCAAAAAGGGCGTATGCGTTTTTTCCTGAATATATTCAGGAAAAAACGCATACGCCCTTTTTGGCCAACCAAGCAAGCCGGAAAGGCAAATCGGCGCTACAAAGAAGTCTGGCTTGCCAGAGGTCAAAAGGGCCATGCTGAAAAATGTGTAAAAACCAGAAATGCAGGACAGGCCATGGAGACATGGGAGCCTTGCTACGCTGATGGGCGGGGTGGAAATTGCCAACAGCCACTCTGGAGAAGTGTACGCTGCGTCCTGAAACATGTAATAAACACAACTTAGAGAGCATAGGGCACTTCCACTCATGGGCGTAGAAATCGGGAAACCTAAAAATCAACAAGACACAGGCACCCCAAAGTTTAGGGCTGCTCTGTTTCCAAGAACCTCCACTTCGGTACACCTTAAATATCCCAGGAAAGAGAAAAATGGATAAAGAAGTTGTGGTACTTATGCACAATGGAATATCACTCAGCCATGAAATCAGTGTCATAAGGCTAGTAGCAGCATGATGAGTGGATTTAGGGACGATGACTCTAAGTGAAGTAAGTCACACAGAAAAGGAAACTTATCCTAAGTTATCACTTGTAGAGGGAATGTCAAAATCGCTACACCTGAATTGAATTGCAAAACAGAACAGAGTCACACATTTAGAAAACACACTATGGCTGCTTAACGGGAAAGCTGAGGTGGGGCGATGCATAAAACAAGGGTTTGAAATTAGCTCAGATACCGTTCCACAAGCCAAATATTTAATAGACAAGACCTACTCCCTGCTCAGTGAACTGGACTCAACACCCCCTATTCACCGCCCAAGAATATATCTGACTAGGAAGAGTCTTAAAACCTATGTATTGATATCTCTCTGGAAGTGAATCAAGAGGGTGTAAAGCGGCATAAACACAGCAAGGAAAAGAAGCTAAACCCCCTTATAAAAACTGACTACTTAAAAAAAAAAAACCCATAAAACAAAGACAGTGAAAGAGAGAGAAATTCTTACAAAATCCGTTCAGGGGCTCTGATGCAACCTGGATTGACCATATCTAGACCCACAGCTGGATGAGACATAAGGCTGGACACTCTTGGGGCTGAGAGGATTGGTGAGGTTGGGTGAGCAAACGCAGACCCTTTAAAGTAATACTGCGTGGTACCCATGCCATGGGTCCCAAATCTCCAGGTTCAAGGGCATCTTCCTACATCGAAAACATGCCTGGGAAACCCAGAAGATGGTACACCGTGTGATCGGGAAAGGTTTCTAAAACGCACCTCATTTCTCCTCTCCTTGTGCTCGGGTTCGCCATTCCAGCCGCTTCACTAACAATCTCCCTACGTGGAGAATCAGCACCGTTGACCTCCTGTTTCATACAGGTCGCAATTTGTCCCGAGGATGAACGGGAAGAGGGGGAACCAATGAGAGACTAGCTCTAGGTGTTGGGACAGGCACAGGTCACTCTATTTTCCCATCAGGAAGAAGAATGAACCACAGGCTCAGCCTGCCCCCCGGAACCAGAATAGGGCCTGAAGCAATCCTGCGCTTTTGCGGCCAGCTCCCAAAAAAGCGAGTTGACACATGGAGCTCAGGGGCACTGCAATTCACAAACCTGCAGAGTTATAAATGATAACTCTCGTCCACAAATATATTGAGGGAAGGCAACGAAGAGGATTTGAAAGCAAGGCAGAATTGCAGGAAACCGGTTTCAGGAGGTAGATTCGACTCGCCTTGAAAGCACATGAAAAGCGGCAAAGCGTTGACAATGATGCCCTTGGCCAAAAAGGGCGTATGCGTTTTTTCCTGAATATATTCAGGAAAAAACGCATACGCCCTTTTTGGCCAACCAAGCAAGCCGGAAAGGCAAATCGGCGCTACAAAGAAGTCTGGCTTGCCAGAGGTCAAAAGGGCCATGCTGAAAAATGTGTAAAAACCAGAAATGCAGGACAGGCCATGGAGACATGGGAGCCTTGCTACGCTGATGGGCGGGGTGGAAATTTCCAACAGCCACTCTGGAGAAGTGTACGCTGCGTCCTGAAACATGTAATAAACACAGCTTAGAGAGCATAGGGCCCTTCCACTCATGGGCGTAGAAATCGGGAAACCTAAAAATCAACAAGACACAGGCACCCCAAAGTTTAGGGCTGCTCTGTTTCCAAGAACCTCCACTTCGGTACACCTTAAATATCCCAGGAAAGAGAAAAATGGATAAAGAAGTTGTGGTACTTATGCACAATGGAATATCACTCAGCCATGAAATCAGTGTCATAAGGCTAGTAGCAGCATGATGAGTGGATTTAGGGACGATGACTCTAAGTGAAGTAAGTCACACAGAAAAGGAAACTTATCCTAAGTTATCACTTGTAGAGGGAATGTCAAAATCGCTACACCTGAACTGAATTCCAAAACAGAACAGAGTCACACATTTAGAAAACACACTATGGCTGCTTAACGGGAAAGCTGAGGTGGGGCGATGCATAAAACAAGGGTTTGAAATTAGCTCAGATACCGTTCCACAAGCCAAATATTTAATAGACAAGACCTACTCCCTGCTCACTGAACTGGACTCAACACCCCCTATTCACCGCCCAAGAATATATCTGACTAGGAAGAGTCTTAAAACCTATGTATTGATATCTCTCTGGAAGTGAATCAAGAGGGTGTAAAGCGGCATAAACACAGCAAGGAAAAGAAGCTAAACCCCCTTATAAAAACTGACTACTTAAAAAAAAAAAACCCATAAAACAAAGACAGTGAAAGAGAGAGAAATTCTTACAAAATCCCTTCAGGGGCTCTGATGCAACCTGGATTGACCATATCTAGACCCACAGCTGGATGAGACATAAGGCTGGACACTCTTGGGGCTGAGAGGATTGGTGAGGTTGGGTGAGCAAACGCAGACCCTTTAAAGTAATACTGCGTGGTACCCATGCCATGGGTCCCAAATCTCCAGGTTCAAGGGCATCTTCCTACATCGAAAACATGCCTGGGAAACCCAGAAAATGGTACACCGTGTGATCGGGAAAGGTTTCTAAAACGCACCTCATTTCTCCTCTCCTTGTGCTCGGGTTCGCCATTCCAGCCGCTTCACTAACAATCTCCCTACGTGGAGAATCAGCACCGTTGACCTCCTGTTTCGTACAGGTCGCAATTTGTTCTGAGGATGAACGGGAAGAGGGGGAACGAATGAGAGACTAGCTCTAGGTGTTGGGACAGGCACAGGTCACTCTATTTTCCCATCAGGAAGAAGAATGAACCACAGGCTCAGCCTGCCCCCCGGAACCAGAATAGGGCCTGAAGCAATCCTGCGCTTTTGAGGCCAGCTCCCAAAAAAGCGAGTTGACAAATGGAGCTCAGGGGCACTGCAATTCACAAACCTGCAGAGTTGTAAATGATAACTCTTGTCCACAAATATATTGAGGGAAGGCAACGAAGAGGATTTGAAAGCAAGGCAGAATTGCAGGAAACCGGTTTCAGGAGGTAGATTCGACTCGCCTTGAAAGCACATGAAAAGCGGCAAAGCGTTGACAATGATGCCCTTGCCCAAAAAGGGCGTATGCGTTTTTTCCTGAATATATTCAGGAAAAAACGCATACGCCCTTTTTGGCCAACCAAGCAAGCCGGAAAGGCAAATCGGCGCTACAAAGAAGTCTCGCTTGCCAGCGGTCAAAAGGGCCATGCTGAAAAAAGTGTAAAAACCAGAAATGCAGGACAGGCCATGGAGACATGGGAGCCTTGCTACGCTGATGGGCGGGATGGAAATTGCCAACAGCCACTCTGGAGAAGTGTACGCTGCGTCCTGAAACGTATAATAAACACAGCTTAGAGAGCATAGGGCACTTCCACTCACGCGCGTAGAAATCGGGAAACCTAAAAATCAACAAGACACAGGCACCCCAAAATTTAGGGCTGCTCTGTTTCCAAGAACCTCCACTTCGGTACACCTTAAATATCCCAGGAAAGAGAAAAATGGATAAAGAAGTTGTGGTACTTATGCACAATGGAATATCACTCAGCCATAAATCAGTGTCATAAGGCTAGTAGCAGCATGATGAGTGGATTTAGGGACGATGACTCTAAGTGAAGTAAGTCACACAGAAAAGGACACTTATCCTAAGATATCACTTATAGAGGGAATGTCAAAATCGCTACACCTGAACTGAATTCCAAAACACAACAGAGTCACACATTTAGAAAACACACTATGGCTGCTTAACGGGAAAGGTGAGGTGGGGCGATGCATAAAACAAGGGTTTGAAATTAGCTCAGATACCGTTCCAGAAGCCAAATATGTAATAGACAAGACCTACTCCCTGCTCAGTGAACTGGACTCAACACCCCCTATTCACCACCCAAGAATATATCTGACTAGGAAGAGTCTTAAAACCTATGTATTGATATCTCTCTGGAAGTGAATCAAGAGGGTGTAAAGCGGCATAAACACAGCAAGGAAAAGAAGCTAAACCCCCTTATAAAAATTGACTACTTAAAAAAAAAACCCCATAAAACAAAGACAGTGAAAGAGAGAGAAATTCTTACAAAATCCGTTCAGGGGCTCTGATGCAACCTGGATTGACCATATCTAGACGCAGAGCTGGATGAGACTTAAGGCTGGAAACTCTTGGGGCTGAGAGGATTGGTGAGGTTGGGTGAGCAAACGCAGACCCTTTAAAGTAATACTGCGTGGTACCCATGCCATGAGTCCCAAATCTCCAGGTTCAAGGGCATCTTCCTACATCGAAAACATGCCTGGGAAACCCAGAAGATGGTACACCGTGTGATCGGGAAAGGTTTCTAAAACGCACCTCATTTCTCCTCTCCTTGTGCTCGGGTTCGCCATTCCAGCCGCTTCACTAACAATCTCCCTACGTGGAGAATCAGCACCGTTGACCTCCTGTTTCGTACAGGTTGCAATTTGTCCCGAGGATGAACGGGAAGAGGGGGAACCAATGAGAGACTAGCTCTAGGTGTTGGGACAGGCACAGGTCACTCTATTTTCCCATCAGGAAGAAGAATGAACCACAGGCTCAGCCTGCCCCCCGGAACCAGAATAGGGCCTGAAGCAATCCTGCGCTTTTGCGGCCAGCTCCCAAAAAAGCGAGTTGACAAATGGAGCTCAGGGGCACTGCAATTCACAAACCTGCAGAGTTATAAATGATAACTCTCGTCCATAAATATATTGAGGGAAGGCAACGAAGAGGATTTGAAAGCAAGGCAGATTTTCAGGAAACAGATTTCAGGAGGTACATTGGACTCGCCTTTAAAGCACATGAAAAGCGGCAAAACGTTGACAATGATGCCCTTGGCCAAAAAGGGCGTATGCGTTTTTTCCTGAATATATTCAGGAAAAAACGCATACGCCCTTTTTGGCCAACCAAGCAAGCAGGAAGGGCAAATCAGCGCTACAAAGAAGTCTCGCTTGCCCTCGGTCAAAAGGGCCATGCTGAAAAAAGTGTAAAAACCAGAAAAGCAGGACAGGCCATGGAGACATGGGAGCCTTGCTACGCTGATGGGCGGGATGTAAATTGCCAACAGGCACTCTGGAGAAGTGTACGGTGTGTCCTGAAGCAAGTAACAAACACAGCTTAGAGAGCATAGGGCACTTCCACTCATGGGCGTATAAATTGGGAAAAGTAAAAATCAACAAGACACAGGCACCCCAATCTTTACGGCTGCTCTGTTTCCAAGAACCGCCACTTCGGTACACCTTCAATATCCCAGGAAAGAGAAAAATAGATAAAGAAATGGTGGTATTTGGCACAACGGAATATCACTCAGCCATGAAATCAGTGTCATAAGGCTAGTTAGCAGCATGATGAGTGGATTTAGGTACGATGATTCTAAGTGAAATAAGTCACATAGAAAAAGGCCCTTATCCTAAGATATTGCTTATAGAGGGAATGTCAAAATCGCTACACTTGAACTGAATTACAAAACAGAACAGAGTCACACCTTTAGAAGACACACTATGGCTGCTTAACGGGAAAGGTGAGGTGGGGTGATGCATAAAACAAGGGTTTGAAATTAGCTCAGAGACCGTTCCATAAGCCAAATATGTAATAGACAAGGCCTACTCCCTGCTCAGTGAACTGGACTCAACACCCCCTAGTCACCGCACAAGAATATATCTGACTAGTAAGAATCTGAAAACCTATGTATCGATATCTCTCTGCAAGTGAATCAAGAGGGTGTAAAGCGGCATAAACACAGCAGGGAAAAGCAGTCAAGCCCCATTCTAAACACTAATTACTTTAAAAAACCCACAAAAGAAAGACAGTGAAAGAGAGAGAAATTCTTACAAAATCCGTTCAGGGTCTCTGATGCAACCTGGATTGACCGTATCTAGACCCACAGCTAGATGAGACATAAGGCTGGACACTCTTGGGGCTGAGAGGATTAGTGAGGTTGGGTGAGCAAACACAGATATTTTAAAGTAATAACGTGGGGTACCCACCCCATGGGTCTCAAATCTCCAGATACAAGGGCATCTTCCTACATCAAAACATGCATGGGAAATCCAGAGGATGGTATGCCGTGAGATCGGGAAAGGTTTCTAAAACGGACCTCATTTCTCCTCTCCTTGTGCTCGGGTTCGCCATTCCAGCCGCTTGACTAACCATCTCCCTACTTGGAGAATCACCACCTTTTACCTCCTGTTTCGTACAGGTTGCAATTTGTCCTGAGGATGAACGGGAAGACGGGGAACCAACGAGAGACTACCCCTAGGTGTTGGGACAGGCACAGGTCACTCCATTTTCCCATCAGGAAGAAGAATGAACCACAGGCTCAGCCTGCCCCCCAGAACCAAAATAGGGCCTGAAGCAATCCTGCGCTTTTGCGGCCAGCTCCCAAAAAAGCGAGTAGACAAATGGAGCTCAGGGGCACTGCAATTCACAAACGTGCAGAGTTATAAATGATAACTCTCGTCCATAAATATATTGAGGGAAGGCAACGAAGAGGATTTGAAAGCAAGACAGATTTGCAGGAAACAGATTTCAGGAGGTACATTCGAATCGCCTTTAAAGCACATGAAAAGCGGCAAAACGTTGACAATGATGCCCTTGGCCAAAAAGGGCGTATGCGTTTTTTCCTGAATATATTCAGGAAAAAACGCATACGCCCTTTTTGGCCAACCAAGCAAGCCGGAAGGGCAAATCAGCGCTACAAAGAAGTCTCGCTTGCCCTCGGTCAAAAGGGCCATGCTGAAAAAAGTGTAAAAACCAGAAAAGCAGGACAGGCCATGGAGACATGGGAGCCTTGCTACGCTGATGGGCGGGATGTAAATTGCCAACAGGCACTCTGGAGAAGTGTACGGTGTGTCCTGAAACAAGTAATAAACACAGCTGAGAGAGCATAGGGCACTTCCACTCATGGGCGTATAAATTGGGAAAACTAAAAATCAACAAGACACAGGCACCCCAAACTTGACGGCTGCTCTGTTTCCAAGAACCTCCACTTCGGTACACCTTCAATATCCCAGGAAAGAGAAAAATGGATAAAGACATGGTGGTACTTGGCACAATGGAATATCACTCAGCCATGAAATCAGTGTCATAAGGCTAGTTAGCAGCATGATGAGTGGATTTAGCGACGATGATTCTAAGTGAAATAAGTCACACAGAAAAAGACACTTATCCTAAGATATCGCTTATAGAGGGAATGTCAAAATCGCTACACTTGAATTGAATTACAAAACAGAACAGAGTCACACCTTTAGAAGACACACTATGGCTGCTTAACGGGAAAGATGAGGTGGGTTGATGCATAAAACAAGGGTTTGAAATTAGCTCAGAGACCGTTCCATAAGCCAAATATGTAATAGACAAGGCCTACTCCCTGCTCAGTGAACTGGACTCAACACCCCCTAGTCACCGCACAAGAATATATCTGACTAGTAAGAATCTGAAAACCTATGTATCGATATCTCTCTGCAAGTGAATCAAGAGGGTGTAAAGTGGCATAAACACAGCAGGGAAAAGCAGCTAAACCCCATTATAAAAATAGACTACTTAAAAAAAAAAACCCCATAAAACAAAGACAGTGAAAGAGAGAGAAATTCTTACAAAATCCGTTCAGGGTCTCTGATGCAACCTGGATTGACCATATCTAGACCCACAGCTGGATGAGACATAAGGCTGGACACTCTTGGGGCTGAGAGGATTGGTGAGGTTGGGTGAGCAAACGCAGACCCTTTAAAGTAATACTGCGTGGTACCCATGCCATGGGTCCCAAATCTCCAGGTTCAAGGGCATCTTCCTACATCGAAAACATGCCTGGGAAACCCAGAAGATGGTACACCGTGTGATCGGGAAAGGTTTCTAAAACGCACCTCATTTCTCCTCTCCTTGTGCTCGGGTTCGCCATTCCAGCCGCTTCACTAACAATCTCCCTACGTGGAGAATCAGCACCGTTGACCTCCTGTTTCGTACAGGTCGCAATTTGTCCCGAGGATGAACGGGAAGAGGGGGAACCAATGAGAGACTAGCTCTAGGTGTTGGGACAGGCACAGGTCACCCGATTTTCCCATCAGGAAGAAGAATGAACCACAGGCTCAGCCTGCCCCCCGGAACCAGAATAGGGCCTGAAGCAATCCTGCGCTTTTGCGGCCAGCTCCCAAAAAAGCGAGTTGACACATGGAGCTCAGGGGCACTGCAATTCACAAACCTGCAGAGTTATAAATGATAACTCTCGTCCACAAATATATTGAGGGAAGGCAACGAAGAGGATTTGAAAGCAAGGCAGAATTGCAGGAAACCGATTTCAGGAGGTAGATTCGACTCGCCTTGAAAGCACATGAAAAGCGGCAAAGCGTTGACAATGATGCCCTTGGCCAAAAAGGGCGTATGCGTTTTTTCCTGAATATATTAGGAAAAAACGCATACGCCCTTTTTGGCCAACCAAGCAAGCCGGAAAGGCAAATCGGCGCTACAAAGAAGTCTGGCTTGCCAGAGGTCAAAAGGGCCATGCTGAAAAATGTGTAAAAACCAGAAATGCAGGACAGGCCATGGAGACATGGGAGCCTTGCTACGCTGATGGGCGGGGTGGAAATTGCCAACAGCCACTCTGGAGAAGTGTACGCTGCGTCCTGAAACATGTAATAAACACAGCTTAGAGAGCATAGGGCACTTCCACTCATGGGCGTAGAAATCGGGAAACCTAAAAATCAACAAGACACAGGCACCCCAAAGTTTAGGGCTGCTCTGTTTCCAAGAACCTCCACTTCGGTACACCTTAAATATCCCAGGAAAGAGAAAAATGGATAAAGAAGTTGTGGTACTTATGCACAATGGAATATCACTCAGCCATGAAATCAGTGTCATAAGGCTAGTAGCAGCATGATGAGTGGATTTAGGGACGATGACTCTAAGTGAAGTAAGTCACACAGAAAAGGAAACTTATCCTAAGTTATCACTTGTAGAGGGAATGTCAAAATCGCTACACCTGAATTGAATTGCAAAACAGAACAGAGTCACACATTTAGAAAACACACTATGGCTGCTTAACGGGAAAGCTGAGGTGGGGCGATGCATAAAACAAGGGTTTGAAATTAGCTCAGATACCGTTCCACAAGCCAAATATTTAATAGACAAGACCTACTCCCTGCTCAGTGAACTGGACTCAACACCCCCTATTCACCGCCCAAGAATATATCTGACTAGGAAGAGTCTTAAAACCTATGTATTGATATCTCTCTGGAAGTGAATCAAGAGGGTGTAAAGCGGCATAAACACAGCAAGGAAAAGAAGCTAAACCCCCTTATAAAAATTGACTACTTAAAAAAAAAACCCATAAAACAAAGACAGTGAAAGAGAGAGAAATTCTTACAAAATCCTTTCAGGGGCTCTGATGCAAACTGCATTGACCATATCTAGACCCACAGCTGGATAGACATAAGGCTGGACACTCTTGGAGCTGAGAGGATTGGTGAGGTTGGGTGAGCAAACGCAGACCCTTTAAAGTAATACTGCGTGGTACCCATGCCATGGGTCCCAAATCTCCAGGTTCAAGGGCATCTTCCTACATCGAAAACATGCCTGGGAAACCCAGAAGATGGTACACCGTGTGATCGGGAAAGGTTTCTAAAACGCACCTCATTTCTCCTCTCCTTGTGCTCGGGTTCGCCATTCCAGCCGCTTCACTAACAATCTCCCTACGTGGAGAATCAGCACCGTTGACCTCCTGTTTCGTACAGGTCGCAATTTGTCCCGAGGATGAACGGGAAGAGGGGGAACCAATTAGAGACTAGCTCTAGGTGTTGGGACAGGCACAGGTCACCCTATTTTCCCATCAGGAAGAAGAATGAACCACAGGCTCAGCCTGGCCCCCGGAACCAGAATAGGGCCTGAAGCAATCCTGCGCTTTTGCGCGAGCTCCCAAAAAAGCGAGTTGACAAATGGAGCTCAGGGGCACTGCAATTCACAAACCTGCAAAGTTGTAAATGATAACTCTTGTCCACAAATATATTGAGGGAAGGCAACGAAGAGGATTTGAAAGCAAGGCAGAATTGCAGGAAACCGGTTTCAGGAGGTAGATTCGACTCGCCTTGAAAGCACATGAAAAGCGGCAAAGCTTTGACAATGATGCCCTTGGCCAAAAAGGACGTATGCGTTTTTTCCTGAATATATTCAGGAAAAAACGCATACGTCCTTTTTGGCCAACCAAGCAAGCCAGAAAGGCAAATCGGCGCTACAAAGAAGTCTCGCTTGCCAGAGGTCAAAAGGGCCATGCTGAAAAAAGTGTAAAAACCGGAAATGCAGGACAGGCCATGGAGACATGGGAGCCTTGCTACGCTGATGGGCGGGATGGAAATTGCCAACAGCCACTCTGGAGAAGTGTACGCTGCGTCCTGAAACATGTAATAAACACAGCTTAGAGAGCATAGGGCACTTCCACTCATGGGCGTAAAATCGGGAAACCTAAAAATCAACAAGACACAGGCACCCCAAAGTTTAGGGCTGCACTGTTTCCAAGAACCTCCACTTCGGTACACCTTAAATATCCCAGGAAAGAGAAAAATGGATAAAGAAGTTGTGGTACTTATGCACAATGGAATATCACTCAGCCATGAAATCAGTGTCATAAGGCTAGTAGCAGCATGATGAGTGGATTTAGGGACGATGACTCTAAGTGAAGTAAGTCACACAGAAAAGGACACGTATCCTAAGATATCACTTATAGAGGGAATGTCAAAATCGCTACACCTGAACTGAATTCCAAAACACAACAGAGTCACACATTTAGAAAACACACTATGGCTGCTTAACGGGAAAGGTGAGGTGGGGCGATGCATAAAACAAGGGTTTGAAATTAGCTCAGATACCGTTCCACAAGCCAAATATGTAATAGACAAGACCTACTCCCTGCTCAGTGAACTGGACTCAACACCCCCTATTCACCGCCCAAGAATATATCTGACTAGGAAGAGTCTTAAAACCTATGTATTGATATCTCTCTGGAAGTGAATCAAGAGGGTGTAAAGCGGCATAAACACAGCAGGGAAAAGCAGCTAAATCCCGTTATAAAAATAGGCTACTTAAAAAAAAAAAACCCATAAAACAAAGACAGTGAAAGAGAGAGAAATTCTTACAAAATCCGTTCAGGGGCTCTGATGAAACCTGGATTGACCATATGTAGACCCACAGCTGGATGAGACATAAGGCTGGACACTCTTGGGGCTGAGAGGATTGGTGAGGTTGGGTGAGCAAACACAGACCCTTTAAAGTAATACTGCGTGGTACCCATGCCATGGGTCCCAAATCTCCAGGTTCAAGGGCATCTTCCTACATCGAAAACATGCCTGGGAAACCCAGAAGATGGTACACCGTGTGATCGGGAAAGGTTTCTAAAACGCACCTCATTTCTCCTCTCCTTGTGCTCGGGTTCGCCATTCCAGCCGCTTCACTAACAATCTCCCTACGTGGAGAATCAGCACCGTTGACCTCCTGTTTCGTACAGGTCGCAATTTGTCCCGAGGATGAACGGGAAGAGGGGGAACCAATGAGAGACTAGCTCTAGGTGTTGGGACAGGCACAGGTCACTCTATTTTCCCATCAGGAAGAAGAATGAACCACAGGCTCAGCCTGCCCCCCGGAACCAGAATAGGGCCTGAAGCAATCCTGCGCTTTTGCGGCCAGCTCCCAAAAAAGCGAGTTGACACATGGAGCTCAGGGGCACTGCAATTCACAAACCTGCAGAGTTGTAAATGATAACTCTTGTCCACAAATATATTGAGGGAAGGCAACGAAGAGGATTTGAAAGCAAGGCAGAATTGCAGGAAACCGGTTTCAGGAGGTAGATTCGACTCGCCTTGAAAGCACATGAAAAGCGGCAAAGCGTTGACAATGATGCCCTTGCCCAAAAAGGGCGTATGCGTTTTTTCCTGAATATATTCAGGAAAAAACGCATACGCCCTTTTTGGCCAACCAAGCAAGCCGGAAAGGCAAATCGGCGCTACAAAGAAGTCTCGCTTGCCAGCGGTCAAAAGGGCCATGCTGAAAAAAGTGTAAAAACCAGAAATGCAGGACAGGCCATGGAGACATGGGAGCCTTGCTACGCTGATGGGCGGGATGGAAATTGCCAACAGCCACTCTGTAGAAGTGTACGCTGCGTCCTGAAACGTATAATAAACACAGCTTAGAGAGCATAGGGCACTTCCACTCACGCGCGTAGAAATCGGGAAACCTAAAAATCAACAAGACACAGGCACCCCAAAGTTTAGGGCTGCACTGTTTCCAAGAACCTCCACTTCGGTACACCTTAAATATCCCAGGAAAGAGAAAAATGGATAAAGAAGTTGTGGTACTTATGCACAATGGAATATCACTCAGCCATAAATCAGTGTCATAAGGCTAGTAGCAGCATGATGAGTGGATTTAGGGACGATGACTCTAAGTGAAGTAAGTCACACAGAAAAGGACACGTATCCTAAGATATCACTTATAGAGGGAATGTCAAAATCGCTACACCTGAACTGAATTCCAAAACACAACAGAGTCACACATTTAGAAAACACACTATGGCTGCTTAACGGGAAAGGTGAGGTGGGGCGATGCATAAAACAAGGGTTTGAAATTAGCTCAGATACCGTTCCACAAGCCAAATATGTAACAGACAAGACCTACTCCCTGCTCAGTGAACTGGACTCAACACCCCCTATTCACCACCCAAGAATATATCTGACTAGGAAGAGTCTTAAAACCTATGTATTGATATCTCTCTGGAAGTGAATCAAGAGGGTGTAAAGCCGCATAAACACAGCAAGGAAAAGAAGCTAAACCCCCTTATAAAAATTGACTACTTAAAAAAAAAAACCCATAAAACAAAGACAGTGAAAGAGAGAGAAATTCTTACAAAATCCCTTCAGGGGCTCTGATGCAACCTGGATTGACCATATCTAGACCCACAGCTGGATGAGACATAAGGCTGGACACTCTTGGGGCTCAGAGGATTGGTGAGGTTGGGTGAGCAAACGCAGACCCTTTAAAGTAATACTGCGTGGTACCCATGCCATGGGTCCCAAATCTCCAGGTTCAAGGGCAACTTCCTACATCGAAAACATGCCTGGGAAACCCAGAAGATGGTACACCGTGTGATCGGGAAAGGTTTCTAAAACGCACCTCATTTCTCCTCTCCTTGTGCTCGGGTTCGCCATTCCAGCCGCTTCACTAACAATCTCCCTACGTGGAGAATCAGCACCGTTGACCTCCTGTTTCGTACAGGTCGCAATTTGTCCCGAGGATGAACGGGAAGAGGGGGAACCAATTAGAGACTAGCTCTAGGTGTTGGGACAGGCACAGGTCACTCTATTTTCCCATCAGGAAGAAGAATGAACCACAGGCTCAGCCTGCCCCCCGGAACCAGAATAGGGCCTGAAGCAATCCTGCGCTTTTGCGGCCAGCTCCCAAAAAAGCGAGTTGACAAATGGAGCTCAGGGGCACTGCAATTCACAAACCTGCAGAGTTGTAAATGATAACTCTCGTCCACAAATATATTGAGGGAAGGCAACGAAGAGGATTTGAAAGCAAGGCAGAATTGCAGGAAACCGGTTTCAGGAGGTAGATTCGACTCGCCTTGAAAGCACATGAAAAGCGGCAAAGCGTTGACAATGATGCCCTTGGCTAAAAAGGGCGTATGCGTTTTTTCCTGAATATATTCAGGAAAAAACGCATACGCCCTTTTTGGCCAACCAAGCAAGCCGGAAAGGCAAATCGGCGCTACAAAGAAGTCTCGCTTGCCAGAGGTCAAAAGGGCCATGCTGAAAAAAGTGTAAAAACCGGAAATGCAGGACAGGCCATGGAGACATGGGAGCCTTGCTACGCTGATGGGCGGGGTGGAAATTGCCAACAGCCACTCTGGAGAAGTGTACGCTGCGTCCTGAAACATGTAATAAACACAGCTTAGAGAGCATAGGGCACTTCCACTCATGGGCGTAGAAATCGGGAAACCTAAAATTCAACAAGACACAGGCACCCCAAAGTTCAGGGCTGCTCTGTTTCCAAGAACCTCCACTTCGGTACACCTTAAATATCCCAGGAAAGAGAAAAATGGATAAAGAAGTTGTGGTACTTATGCACAATGGAATATCACTCAGCCATAAATCAGTGTCATAAGGCTAGTAGCAGCATGATGAGTGGATTTAGGGACGATGACTCTAAGTGAAGTAAGTCACACAGAAAAGGACACTTATCCTAAGATATCACTTATAGAGGGAATGTCAAAATCGCTACACCTGAACTGAATTCCAAAACACAACAGAGTCACACATTTAGAAAACACACTATGGCTGCTTAACGGGAAAGGTGAGGTGGGGCGATGCATAAAACAAGGGTTTGAAATTAGCTCAGATACCGTTCCAGAAGCCAAATATGTAATAGACAAGACCTACTCCCTGCTCAGTGAACTGGACTCAACACCCCCTATTCACCACCCAAGAATATATCTGACTAGGAAGAGTCTTAAAACCTATGTATTGATATCTCTCTGGAAGTGAATCAAGAGGGTGTAAAGCGGCATAAACACAGCAAGGAAAAGAAGCTAAAACCCTTATAAAAATTGACTACTTTAAAAAAAAAACCCATAAAACAAAGACAGTGAAAGAGAGAGAAATTCTTACAAAATCCGTTCAGGGGCTCTGATGCAACCTGGATTGACCATATCTAGACGCACAGCTGGATGAGACATAAGGCTGGAAACTCTTGGGGCTGAGAGGATTGGTGAGGTTGGGTGAGCAAACGCAGACCCTTTAAAGTAATACTGCGTGGTACCCATGCCATGAGTCCCAAATCTCCAGGTTCAAGGGCATCTTCCTACATCGAAAACATGCCTGGGAAACCCAGAAGATGGTACACCGTGTGATCGGGAAAGGTTTCTAAAACGCACCTCATTTCTCCTCTCCTTGTGCTCGGGTTCGCCATTCCAGCCGCTTCACTAACAATCTCCCTACGTGGAGAATCAGCACCGTTGACCTCCTGTTTCGTACAGGTTGCAATTTGTCCCGAGGATGAACGGGAAGAGGGGGAACCAATGAGAGACTAGCTCTAGGTGTTGGGACAGGCACAGGTCACTCTATTTTCCCATCAGGAAGAAGAATGAACCACAGGCTCAGCCTGCCCCCCGGAACCAGAATAGGGCCTGAAGCAATCCTGCGCTTTTGCGGCCAGCTCCCAAAAAAGCGAGTTGACAAATGGAGCTCAGGGGCACTGCAATTCACAAACCTGCAGAGTTATAAATGATAACTCTCGTCCATAAATATATTGAGGGAAGGCAACGAAGAGGATTTGAAAGCAAGGCAGATTTGCAGGAAACAGATTTCAGGAGGTACATTGGACTCGCCTTTAAAGCACATGAAAAGCGGCAAAACGTTGACAATGATGCCCTTGGCCAAAAAGGGCGTATGCGTTTTTTCCTGAATATATTCAGGAAAAAACGCATACGCCCTTTTTGGCCAACCAAGCAAGCCGGAAGGGCAAATCAGCGCTACAAAGAAGTCTCGCTTGCCCGCGGTCAAAAGGGCCATGCTGAAAAAAGTGTAAAAACCAGAAAAGCAGGACAGGCCATGGAGACATGGGAGCCTTGCTACGCTGATGGGCGGGATGTAAATTGCCAACAGGCACTCTGGAGAAGTGTACGGTGTGTCCTGAAGCAAGTAACAAACACAGCTTAGAGAGCATAGGGCACTTCCATTCATGGGCGTATAAATTGGGAAAAGTAAAAATCAACAAGACACAGGCACCCCAATCTTTACGGCTGCTCTGTTTCCAAGAACCGCCACTTCGGTACACCTTCAATATCCGAGGAAAGAGAAAAATAGATAAAGAAATGGTGGTATTTGGCACAACGGAATATCACTCAGCCATGAAATCAGTGTCATAAGGCTAGTTAGCAGCATGATGAGTGGATTTAGGTACGATGATTCTAAGTGAAATAAGTCACATAGAAAAAGGCCCTTATCCTAAGATATTGCTTATAGAGGGAATGTCAAAATCGCTACACTTGAACTGAATTACAAAACAGAACAGAGTCACACCTTTAGAAGACACACTATGGCTGCTTAACGGGAAAGGTGAGGTGGGGTGATGCATAAAACAAGGGTTTGAAATTAGCTCAGAGACCGTTCCATAAGCCAAATATGTAATAGACAAGGCCTACTCCCTGCTCAGTGAACTGGACTCAACACCCCCTAGTCACCGCACAAGAATATATCTGACTAGTAAGAATCTGAAAACCTATGTATCGATATCTCTCTGCAAGTGAATCAAGAGGGTGTAAAGCGGCATAAACACAGCAGGGAAAAGCAGTCAAGCCCCATTCTAAACACTAATTACTTTAAAAAACCCACAAAAGAAAGACAGTGAAAGAGAGAGAAATTCTTACAAAATCCGTTCAGGGTCTCTGATGCAACCTGGATTGACCGTATCTAGACCCACAGCTAGATGAGACATAAGGCTGGACACTCTTGGGGCTGAGAGGATTAGTGAGGTTGGGTGAGCAAACACAGATATTTTAAAGTAATAACGTGGGGTACCCACCCCATGGGTCTCAAATCTCCAGATACAAGGGCATCTTCCTACATCAAAACATGCATGGGAAATCCAGAGGATGGTATGCCGTGAGATCGGGAAAGGTTTCTAAAACGGACCTCATTTCTCCTCTCCTTGTGCTCGGTTTCGCCATTCCAGCCGCTTGACTAACCATCTCCCTACTTGGAGAATCACCACCTTTTACCTCCTGTTTCGTACAGGTTGCAATTTGTCCTGAGGATGAACGGGAAGACGGGGAACCAACGAGAGACTACCCCTAGGTGTTGGGACAGGCACAGGTCACTCCATTTTCCCATCAGGAAGAAGAATGAACCACAGGCTCAGCCTGCCCCCCAGAACCAAAATAGGGCCTGAAGCAATCCTGCGCTTTTGCGGCCAGCTCCCAAAAAAGCGAGTAGACAAATGGAGCTCAGGGGCACTGCAATTCACAAACGTGCAGAGTTATAAATGATAACTCTCGTCCATAAATATATTGAGGGAAGGCAACGAAGAGGATTTGAAAGCAAGACAGATTTGCAGGAAACAGATTTCAGGAGGTACATTCGAATCGCCTTTAAAGCACATGAAAAGCGGCAAAACGTTGACAATGATGCCCTTGGCCAAAAAGGGCGTATGCGTTTTTTCCTGAATATATTCAGGAAAAAACGCATACGCCCTTTTTGGCCAACCAAGCAAGCCGGAAGGGCAAATCAGCGCTACAAAGAAGTCTCGCTTGCCCTCGGTCAAAAGGGCCATGCTGAAAAAAGTGTAAAAACCAGAAAAGCAGGACAGGCCATGGAGACATGGGAGCCTTGCTACGCTGATGGGCGGGATGTAAATTGCCAACAGGCACTCTGGAGAAGTGTACGGTGTGTCCTGAAACAAGTAATAAACACAGCTGAGAGAGCATAGGGCACTTCCACTCATGGGCGTATAAATTGGGAAAACTAAAAATCAACAAGACACAGGCACCCCAAACTTGACGGCTGCTCTGTTTCCAAGAACCTCCACTTCGGTACACCTTCAATATCCCAGGAAAGAGAAAAATGGATAAAGACATGGTGGTACTTGGCACAATGGAATATCACTCAGCCATGAAATCAGTGTCATAAGGCTAGTTAGCAGCATGATGAGTGGATTTAGCGACGATGATTCTAAGTGAAATAAGTCACACAGAAAAAGACACTTATCCTAAGATATCGCTTATAGAGGGAATGTCAAAATCGCTACACTTGAATTGAATTACAAAACAGAACAGAGTCACACCTTTAGAAGACACACTATGGCTGCTTAACGGGAAAGATGAGGTGGGTTGATGCATAAAACAAGGGTTTGAAATTAGCTCAGAGACCGTTCCATAAGCCAAATATGTAATAGACAAGGCCTACTCCCTGCTCAGTGAACTGGACTCAACACCCCCTAGTCACCGCACAAGAATATATCTGACTAGTAAGAATCTGAAAACCTATGTATCGATATCTCTCTGCAAGTGAATCAAGAGGGTGTAAAGTGGCATAAACACAGCAGGGAAAAGCAGCTAAACCCCATTATAAAAATAGACTACTTAAAAAAAAAAACCCCATAAAACAAAGACAGTGAAAGAGAGAGAAATTCTTACAAAATCCGTTCAGGGTCTCTGATGCAACCTGGATTGACCATATCTAGACCCACAGCTGGATGAGACATAAGGCTGGACACTCTTGGGGCTGAGAGGATTGGTGAGGTTGGGTGAGCAAACGCAGACCCTTTAAAGTAATACTGCGTGGTACCCATGCCATGGGTCCCAAATCTCCAGGTTCAAGGGCATCTTCCTACATCGAAAACATGCCTGGGAAACCCAGAAGATGGTACACCGTGTGATCGGGAAAGGTTTCTAAAACGCACCTCATTTCTCCTCTCCTTGTGCTCGGGTTCGCCATTCCAGCCGCTTCACTAACAATCTCCCTACGTGGAGAATCAGCACCGTTGACCTCCTGTTTCGTACAGGTCGCAATTTGTCCCGAGGATGAACGGGAAGAGGGGGAACCAATGAGAGACTAGCTCTAGGTGTTGGGACAGGCACAGGTCACTCTATTTTCCCATCAGGAAGAAGAATGAACCACAGGCTCAGCCTGCCCCCCGGAACCAGAATAGGGCCTGAAGCAATCCTGCGCTTTTGCGGCCAGCTCCCAAAAAAGCGAGTTGACACATGGAGCTCAGGGGCACTGCAATTCACAAACCTGCAGAGTTGTAAATGATAACTCTCGTCCACAAATATATTGAGGGAAGGCAACGAAGAGGATTTGAAAGCAAGGCAGAATTGCAGGAAACTGGTTTCAGGAGGTAGATTCGACTCGCCTTGAAAGCACATGAAAAGCGGCAAAGCGTTGACAATGATGCCCTTGGCCAAAAAGGGCGTATGCGTTTTTTCCTGAATATATTCAGGAAAAAACGCATACGCCCTTTTTGGCCAACCAAGCAAGCCGGAAAGGCAAATCGGCGCTACAAAGAAGTCTGGCTTGCCAGAGGTCAAAAGGGCCATGCTGAAAAAAGTGTAAAAACCGGAAATGCAGGACAGGCCATGGAGACATGGGAGCCTTGCTACGCTGATGGGCGGGATGGAAATTGCCAACAGCCACTCTGGAGAAGTGTACGCTGCGTCCTGAAACATGGAATAAACACAGCTTAGAGAGCATAGGGCACTTCCACTCATGGGCGTAGAAATCGGGAAACCTAAAAATCAACAAGAAACAGGCACCCCAAAGTTTAGGGCTGCTCTGTTTCCAAGAACCTCCACTTCGGTACACCTTAAATATCCCAGGAAAGAGAAAAATGGATAAAGAAGTTGTGGTACTTATGCACAATGGAATATCACTCAGCCATAAATCAGTGTCATAAGGCTAGTAGCAGCATGATGAGAGGATTTAGGGACGATGACTCTAAGTGAAGTAAGTCACACAGAAAAGGACACTTATCCTAAGATATCACTTATAGAGGGAATGTCAAAATCGCTACACCTGAACTGAATTCCAAAACACAACAGAGTCACACATTTAGAAAACACACTATGGCTGCTTAACGGGAAAGGTGAGGTGGGGCGATGCATAAAACAAGGGTTTGAAATTAGCTCAGATACCGTTCCACAAGCCAAATATGTAATAGACAAGACCTACTCCCTGCTCAGTGAACTGGACTCAACACCCCCTATTCACCACCCAAGAATATATCTGACTAGGAAGAGTCTTAAAACATATGTATTGATATCTCTCTGGAAGTGAATCAAGAGGGTGTAAAGCGGCATAAACACAGCAAGGAAAAGAAGCTAAACCCCCTTATAAAAACTGACTACTTAAAAAAAAACCCATAAAACAAAGACAGTGAAAGAGAGAGAAATTCTTACAAAATCCGTTCAGGGGCTCTGATGCAACCTGGATTGACCATATCTAGACCCACAGCTGGATGAGACATAAGGCTGGACACTCTTGGGGCTGAGAGGATTGGTGAGGTTGGGTGAGCAAACGCAGACCCTTTAAAGTAATACTGCGTGGTACCCATGCCATGGGTCCCAAATCTCCAGGTTCAAGGGCATCTTCCTACATCGAAAACATGCCTGGGAAACCCAGAAGATGGTACACCGTGTGATCGGGAAAGGTTTCTAAAACGCACCTCATTTCTCCTCTCCTTGTGCTCGGGTTCGCCATTCCAGCCGCTTCACTAACAATCTCCCTACGTGGAGAATCAGCACTGTTGACCTCCTGTTTCGTACAGGTCGCAATTTGTCCCGAGGATGAACGGGAAGAGGGGGAACCAATGAGAGACTAGCTCTAGGTGTTGGGACAGGCACAGGTCACTCTATTTTCCCATCAGGAAGAAGAATGAACCACAGGCTCAGCCTGCCCCCCGGAACCAGAATAGGGCCTGAAGCAATCCTGCGCTTTTGCAGCCAGCTCCCAAAAAAGCGAGTTGACACATGGAGCTCAGGGGCACTGCAATTCACAAACCTGCAGAGTTATAAATGATAACTCTCGTCCACAAATATATTGAGGGAAGGCAACGAAGAGGATTTGAAAGCAAGGCAGAATTGCAGGAAACCGATTTCAGGAGGTAGATTCGACTCGCCTTGAAAGCACATGAAAAGCGGCAAAGCGTTGACAATGATGCCCTTGGCCAAAAAGGGCGTATGCGTTTTTTCCTGAATATATTCAGGAAAAAACGCATACGCCCTTTTTGGCCAACCAAGCAAGCCGGAAAGGCAAATCGGCGCTACAAAGAAGTCTGGCTTGCCAGAGGTCAAAAGGGCCATGCTGAAAAATGTGTAAAAACCAGAAATGCAGGACAGGCCATGGAGACATGGGAGCCTTGCTACGCTGATGGGCGGGGTGGAAATTGCCAACAGCCACTCTGGAGAAGTGTACGCTGCGTCCTGAAACATGTAATAAACACAGCTTAGAGAGCATAGGGCACTTCCACTCATGGGCGTAGAAATCGGGAAACCTAAAAATCAACAAGACACAGGCACCCCAAAGTTTAGGGCTGCTCTGTTTCCAAGAACCTCCACTTCGGTACACCTTAAATATCCCAGGAAAGAGAAAAATGGATAAAGAAGTTGTGGTACTTATGCACAATGGAATATCACTCAGCCATGAAATCAGTGTCATAAGGCTAGTAGCAGCATGATGAGTGGATTTAGGGACGATGACTCTAAGTGAAGTAAGTCACACAGAAAAGGAAACTTATCCTAAGTTATCACTTGTAGAGGGAATGTCAAAATCGCTACACCTGAATTGAATTGCAAAACAGAACAGAGTCACACATTTAGAAAACACACTATGGCTGCTTAACGGGAAAGCTGAGGTGGGGCGATGCATAAAACAAGGGTTTGAAATTAGCTCAGATACCGTTCCACAAGCCAAATATTTAATAGACAAGACCTACTCCCTGCTCAGTGAACTGGACTCAACACCCCCTATTCACCGCCCAAGAATATATCTGACTAGGAAGAGTCTTAAAACCTATGTATTGATATCTCTCTGGAAGTGAATCAAGAGGGTGTAAAGCGGCATAAACACAGCAAGGAAAAGAAGCTAAACCCCCTTATAAAAATTGACTACTTAAAAAAAAAACCCATAAAACAAAGACAGTGAAAGAGAGAGAAATTCTTACAAAATCCTTTCAGGGGCTCTGATGCAAACTGCATTGACCATATCTAGACCCACAGCTGGATGAGACATAAGGCTGGACACTCTTGGGGCTGAGAGGATTGGTGAGGTTGGGTGAGCAAACGCAGACCCTTTAAAGTAATACTGCGTGGTACCCATGCCATGGGTCCCAAATCTCCAGGTTCAAGGGCATCTTCCTACATCGAAAACATGCCTGGGAAACCCAGAAGATGGTACACCGTGTGATCGGGAAAGGTTTCTAAAACGCACCTCATTTCTCCTCTCCTTGTGCTCGGGTTCGCCATTCCAGCCGCTTCACTAACAATCTCCCTACGTGGAGAATCAGCACCGTTGACCTCCTGTTTCGTACAGGTCGCAATTTGTCCCGAGGATGAACGGGAAGAGGGGGAACCAATGAGAGACTAGCTCTAGGTGTTGGGACAGGCACAGGTCACCCTATTTTCCCATCAGGAAGAAGAATGAACCACAGGCTCAGCCTGCCCCCCGGAACCAGAATAAGGCCTGAAGCAATCCTGCGCTTTTGCGGCCAGCTCCCAAAAAAGCGAGTTGACACATGGAGCTCAGGGGCACTGCAATTCACAAACCTGCAGAGTTGTAAATGATAACTCTCGTCCACAAATATATTGAGGGAAGGCAACAAAGAGGATTTGAAAGCAAGGCAGAATTGCAGGAAACCGGTTTCAGGAGGTAGATTCGACTCGCCTTGAAAGCACATGAAAAGCGGCAAAGCGTTGACAATGATGCCCTTGGCCAAAAAGGGCGTATGCGTTTTTTCCTGAATATATTCAGGAAAAAACGCATACGCCCTTTTTGGCCAACCAAGCAAGCCGGAAAGGCAAATCGGCGCTACAAAGAAGTCTGGCATGCCAGAGGTCAAAAGGGCCATGCTGAAAAAAGTGTAAAAACCGGAAATGCAGGACAGGCCATGGAGACATGGGAGCCTTGCTACGCTGATGGGCGGGATGGAAATTGCCAACAGCCACTCTGGAGAAGTGTACGCTGCGTCCTGAAACATGGAATAAACACAGCTTAGAGAGCATAGGGCACTTCCACTCATGGGCGTAGAAATCGGGAAACCTAAAAATCAACAAGACACAGGCACCCCAAAGTTTAGGGCTGCTCTGTTTCCAAGAACCTCCACTTCGGTACACCTTAAATATCCCAGGAAAGAGAAAAATGGATAAAGAAGTTGTGGTACTTATGCACAATGGAATATCACTCAGCCATGAAATCAGTGTTATAAGGCTAGTAGCAGCATGATGAGTGGATTTAGGGACGATGACTCTAAGTGAAGTAAGTCACACAGAAAAGGACACTTATCCTAAGATATCACTTATAGAGGGAATGTCAAAATCGCTACACCTGAACTGAATTCCAAAACAGAACAGAGTCACACATTTAGAAAACACACTATGGCTGCTTAAAGGGAAAGGTGAGGTGGGGCGATGCATAAAACAAGGGTTTGAAATTAGCTCAGATACCGTTCCACAAGCCAAATATGTAACAGACAAGACCTACTCCCTGCTCAGTGAACTGGACTCAACACCCCCTATTCACCACCCAAGAATATATCTGACTAGGAAGAGTCTTAAAACCTATGTATTGATATCTCTCTGGAAGTGAATCAAGAGGGTGTAAAGCGGCATAAACACAGCAAGGAAAAGAAGCTAAACCCCCTTATAAAAATTGACTACTTAAAAAAAAAAACCCATAAAACAAAGACAGTGAAAGAGAGAGAAATTCTTACAAAATCCGTTCAGGGGCTCTGATGCAACCTGGATTGACCATATCTAGACGCACAGCTGGATGAGACATAAGGCTGGAAACTCTTGGGGCTGAGAGGATTGGTGAGGTTGGGTGAGCAAACGCAGACCCTTTAAAGTAATACTGCGTGGTACCCATGCCATGAGTCCCAAATCTCCAGGTTCAAGGGCATCTTCCTACATCGAAAACATGCCTGGGAAACCCAGAAGATGGTACACCGTGTGATCGGGAAAGGTTTCTAAAACGCACCTCATTTCTCCTCTCCTTGTGCTCGGGTTCGCCATTCCAGCCGCTTCACTAACAATCTCCCTACGTGGAGAATCAGCACCGTTGACCTCCTGTTTCGTACAGGTTGCAATTTGTCCCGAGGATGAACGGGAAGAGGGGGAACCAATGAGAGACTAGCTCTAGGTGTTGGGACAGGCACAGGTCACTCTATTTTCCCATCAGGAAGAAGAATGAACCACAGGCTCAGCCTGCCCCCCGGAACCAGAATAGGGCCTGAAGCAATCCTGCGCTTTTGCGGCCAGCTCCCAAAAAAGCGAGTTGACACATGGAGCTCAGGGGCACTGCAATTCACAAACCTGCAGAGTTATAAATGATAACTCTCGTCCACAAATATATTGAGGGAAGGCAACGAAGAGGATTTGAAAGCAAGGCAGAATTGCAGGAAACCGATTTCAGGAGGTAGATTCGACTCGCCTTGAAAGCACATGAAAAGCGGCAAAGCGTTGACAATGATGCCCTTGGCCAAAAAGGGCGTATGCGTTTTTTCCTGAATATATTCAGGAAAAAACGCATACGCCCTTTTTGGCCAACCAAGCAAGCCGGAAAGGCAAATCGGCGCTACAAAGAAGTCTGGCTTGCCAGAGGTCAAAAGGGCCATGCTGAAAAATGTGTAAAAACCAGAAATGCAGGACAGGCCATGGAGACATGGGAGCCTTGCTACGCTGATGGGCGGGGTGGAAATTGCCAACAGCCACTCTGGAGAAGTGTACGCTGCGTCCTGAAACATGTAATAAACACAACTTAGAGAGCATAGGGCACTTCCACTCATGGGCGTAGAAATCGGGAAACCTAAAAATCAACAAGACACAGGCACCCCAAAGTTTAGGGCTGCTCTGTTTCCAAGAACCTCCACTTCGGTACACCTTAAATATCCCAGGAAAGAGAAAAATGGATAAAGAAGTTGTGGTACTTATGCACAATGGAATATCACTCAGCCATGAAATCAGTGTCATAAGGCTAGTAGCAGCATGATGAGTGGATTTAGGGACGATGACTCTAAGTGAAGTAAGTCACACAGAAAAGGAAACTTATCCTAAGTTATCACTTGTAGAGGGAATGTCAAAATCGCTACACCTGAATTGAATTGCAAAACAGAACAGAGTCACACATTTAGAAAACACACTATGGCTGCTTAACGGGAAAGCTGAGGTGGGGCGATGCATAAAACAAGGGTTTGAAATTAGCTCAGATACCGTTCCACAAGCCAAATATTTAATAGACAAGACCTACTCCCTGCTCAGTGAACTGGACTCAACACCCCCTATTCACCGCCCAAGAATATATCTGACTAGGAAGAGTCTTAAAACCTATGTATTGATATCTCTCTGGAAGTGAATCAAGAGGGTGTAAAGCGGCATAAACACAGCAAGGAAAAGAAGCTAAACCCCCTTATAAAAACTGACTACTTAAAAAAAAAAAACCCATAAAACAAAGACAGTGAAAGAGAGAGAAATTCTTACAAAATCCCTTCAGGGGCTCTGATGCAACCTGGATTGACCATATCTAAACCCACAGCTGGATGAGACATAAGGCTGGACACTCTTGGGGCTGAGAGGATTGGTGAGGTTGGGTGAGCAAACGCAGACCCTTTAAAGTAATACTGCGTGGTACCCATGCCATGGGTCCCAAATCTCCAGGTTCAAGGGCATCTTCCTACATCGAAAACATGCCTGGGAAACCCAGAAGATGGTACACCGTGTGATCGGGAAAGGTTTCTAAAACGCACCTCATTTCTCCTCTCCTTGTGCTCGGGTTCGCCATTCCAGCCGCTTCACTAACAATCTCCCTACGTGGAGAATCAGCACCGTTGACCTCCTGTTTCGTACAGGTCGCAATTTGTCCCGAGGATGAACGGGAAGAGGGGGAACCAATGAGAGACTAGCTCTAGGTGTTGGGACAGGCACAGGTCACCCTATTTTCCCATCAGGAAGAAGAATGAACCACAGGCTCAGCCTGCCCCCCGGAACCAGAATAGGGCCTGAAGCAATCCTGCGCTTTTGCGGCCAGCTCCCAAAAAAGCGAGTTGACACATGGAGCTCAGGGGCACTGCAATTCACAAACCTGCAGAGTTATAAATGATAACTCTCGTCCACAAATATATTGAGGGAAGGCAACGAAGAGGATTTGAAAGCAAGGCAGAATTGCAGGAAACCGATTTCAGGAGGTAGATTCGACTCGCCTTGAAAGCACATGAAAAGCGGCAAAGCGTTGACAATGATGCCCTTGGCCAAAAAGGGCGTATGCGTTTTTTCCTGAATATATTCAGGAAAAAACGCATACGCCCTTTTTGGCCAACCAAGCAAGCCGGAAAGGCAAATCGGCGCTACAAAGAAGTCTGGCTTGCCAGAGGTCAAAAGGGCCATGCTGAAAAATGTGTAAAAACCAGAAATGCAGGACAGGCCATGGAGACATGGGAGCCTTGCTACGCTGATGGGCGGGGTGGAAATTGCCAACAGCCACTCTGGAGAAGTGTACGCTGCGTCCTGAAACATGTAATAAACACAGCTTAGAGAGCATAGGGCACTTCCACTCATGGGCGTAGAAATCGGGAAACCTAAAAATCAACAAGACACAGGCACCCCAAAGTTTAGGGCTGCTCTGTTTCCAAGAACCTCCACTTCGGTACACCTTAAATATCCCAGGAAAGAGAAAAATGGATAAAGAAGTTGTGGTACTTATGCACAATGGAATATCACTCAGCCATGAAATCAGTGTCATAAGGCTAGTAGCAGCATGATGAGTGGATTTAGGGACGATGACTCTAAGTGAAGTAAGTCACACAGAAAAGGAAACTTATCCTAAGTTATCACTTGTAGAGGGAATGTCAAAATCGCTACACCTGAATTGAATTGCAAAACAGAACAGAGTCACACATTTAGAAAACACACTATGGCTGCTTAACGGGAAAGCTGAGGTGGGGCGATGCATAAAACAAGGGTTTGAAATTAGCTCAGATACCGTTCCACAAGCCAAATATTTAATAGACAAGACCTACTCCCTGCTCACTGAACTGGACTCAACACCCCCTATTCACCGCCCAAGAATATATCTGACTAGGAAGAGTCTTAAAACCTATGTATTGATATCTCTCTGGAAGTGAATCAAGAGGGTGTAAAGCGGCATAAACACAGCAAGGAAAAGAAGCTAAACCCCCTTATAAAAATTGACTACTTAAAAAAAAAAACCCATAAAACAAAGACAGTGAAAGAGAGAGAAATTCTTACAAAATCCTTTCAGGGGCTCTGATGCAAACTGCATTGACCATATCTAGACCCACAGCTGGATGAGACATAAGGCTGGACACTCTTGGGGCTGAGAGGATTGGTGAGGTTGGGTGAGCAAACGCAGACCCTTTAAAGTAATACTGCGTGGTACCCATGCCATGGGTCCCAAATCTCCAGGTTCAAGGGCATCTTCCTACATCGAAAACATGCCTGGGAAACCCAGAAGATGGTACACCGTGTGATCGGGAAAGGTTTCTAAAACGCACCTCATTTCTCCTCTCCTTGTGCTCGGGTTCGCCATTCCAGCCGCTTCACTAACAATCTCCCTACGTGGAGAATCAGCACCGTTGACCTCCTGTTTCGTACAGGTCGCAATTTGTCCTGAGGATGAACGGGAAGAGGGGGAACCAATGAGAGACTAGCTCTAGGTGTTGGGACAGGCACAGGTCACCCTATTTTCCCATCAGGAAGAAGAATGAACCACAGGCTCAGCCTGCCCCCCGGAACCAGAATAAGGCCTGAAGCAATCCTGCGCTTTTGCGGCCAGCTCCCAAAAAAGCGAGTTGACACATGGAGCTCAGGGGCACTGCAATTCACAAACCTGCAGAGTTGTAAATGATAACTCTCGTCCACAAATATATTGAGGGAAGGCAACAAAGAGGATTTGAAAGCAAGGCAGAATTGCAGGAAACCGGTTTCAGGAGGTAGATTCGACTCGCCTTGAAAGCACATGAAAAGCGGCAAAGCGTTGACAATGATGCCCTTGGCCAAAAAGGGCGTATGCGTTTTTTCCTGAATATATTCAGGAAAAAACGCATACGCCCTTTTTGGCCAACCAAGCAAGCCGGAAAGGCAAATCAGCGCTACAAAGAAGTCTGGCATGCCAGAGGTCAAAAGGGCCATGCTGAAAAAAGTGTAAAAACCGGAAATGCAGGACAGGCCATGGAGACATGGGAGCCTTGCTACGCTGATGGGCGGGATGGAAATTGCCAACAGCCACTCTGGAGAAGTGTACGCTGCGTCCTGAAACATGGAATAAACACAGCTTAGAGAGCATAGGGCACTTCCACTCATGGGCGTAGAAATCGGGAAACCTAAAAATCAACAAGACACAGGCACCCCAAAGTTTAGGGCTGCTCTGTTTCCAAGAACCTCCACTTCGGTACACCTTAAATATCCCAGGAAAGAGAAAAATGGATAAAGAAGTTGTGGTACTTATGCACAATGGAATATCACTCAGCCATGAAATCAGTGTTATAAGGCTAGTAGCAGCATGATGAGTGGATTTAGGGACGATGACTCTAAGTGAAGTAAGTCACACAGAAAAGGACACTTATCCTAAGATATCACTTATAGAGGGAATGTCAAAATCGCTACACCTGAACTGAATTCCAAAACAGAACAGAGTCACACATTTAGAAAACACACTATGGCTGCTTAAAGGGAAAGGTGAGGTGGGGCGATGCATAAAACAAGGGTTTGAAATTAGCTCAGATACCGTTCCACAAGCCAAATATGTAACAGACAAGACCTACTCCCTGCTCAGTGAACTGGACTCAACACCCCCTATTCACCACCCAAGAATATATCTGACTAGGAAGAGTCTTAAAACCTATGTATTGATATCTCTCTGGAAGTGAATCAAGAGGGCGTAAAGCGGCATAAACACAGCAAGGAAAAGAAGCTAAACCCCCTTATAAAAATTGACTACTTAAAAAAAAAAACCCCATAAAACAAAGACAGTGAAAGAGAGAGAAATTCTTACAAAATCCGTTCAGGGGCTCTGATGCAACCTGGATTGACCATATCTAGACCCACAGCTGGATGAGACATAAGGCTGGACACTCTTGGGGCTGAGAGGATTGGTGAGGTTGGGTGAGCAAACGCAGACCCTTTAAAGTAATACTGCGTGGTACCCATGCCATGGGTCCCAAATCTCCAGGTTCAAGGGCATCTTCCTACATCGAAAACATGCCTGGGAAACCCAGAAGATGGTACACCGTGTGATCGGGAAAGGTTTCTAAAACGCACCTCATTTCTCCTCTCCTTGTGCTCGGGTTCGCCATTCCAGCCGCTTCACTAACAATCTCCCTACGTGGAGAATCAGCACCGTTGACCTCCTGTTTCGTACAGGTCGCAATTTGTCCCGAGGATGAACGGGAAGAGGGGGAACCAATGAGAGACTAGCTCTAGGTGTTGGGACAGGCACAGGTCACTCTATTTTCCCATCAGGAAGAAGAATGAACCACAGGCTCAGCCTGCCCCCCGGAACCAGAATAGGGCCTGAAGCAATCCTGCGCTTTTGCGGCCAGCTCCCAAAAAAGCGAGTTGACACATGGAGCTCAGGGGCACTGCAATTCACAAACCTGCAGAGTTATAAATGATAACTCTCGTCCACAAATATATTGAGGGAAGGCAACGAAGAGGATTTGAAAGCAAGGCAGAATTGCAGGAAACCGATTTCAGGAGGTAGATTCGACTCGCCTTGAAAGCACATGAAAAGCGGCAAAGCGTTGACAATGATGCCCTTGGCCAAAAAGGGCGTATGCGTTTTTTCCTGAATATATTAGGAAAAAACGCATACGCCCTTTTTGGCCAACCAAGCAAGCCGGAAAGGCAAATCGGCGCTACAAAGAAGTCTGGCTTGCCAGAGGTCAAAAGGGCCATGCTGAAAAATGTGTAAAAACCAGAAATGCAGGACAGGCCATGGAGACATGGGAGCCTTGCTACGCTGATGGGCGGGGTGGAAATTGCCAACAGCCACTCTGGAGAAGTGTACGCTGCGTCCTGAAACATGTAATAAACACAGCTTAGAGAGCATAGGGCACTTCCACTCATGGGCGTAGAAATCGGGAAACCTAAAAATCAACAAGACACAGGCACCCCAAAGTTTAGGGCTGCTCTGTTTCCAAGAACCTCCACTTCGGTACACCTTAAATATCCCAGGAAAGAGAAAAATGGATAAAGAAGTTGTGGTACTTATGCACAATGGAATATCACTCAGCCATGAAATCAGTGTCATAAGGCTAGTAGCAGCATGATGAGTGGATTTAGGGACGATGACTCTAAGTGAAGTAAGTCACACAGAAAAGGAAACTTATCCTAAGTTATCACTTGTAGAGGGAATGTCAAAATCGCTACACCTGAATTGAATTGCAAAACAGAACAGAGTCACACATTTAGAAAACACACTATGGCTGCTTAACGGGAAAGCTGAGGTGGGGCGATGCATAAAACAAGGGTTTGAAATTAGCTCAGATACCGTTCCACAAGCCAAATATTTAATAGACAAGACCTACTCCCTGCTCACTGAACTGGACTCAACACCCCCTATTCACCGCCCAAGAATATATCTGACTAGGAAGAGTCTTAAAACCTATGTATTGATATCTCTCTGGAAGTGAATCAAGAGGGTGTAAAGCGGCATAAACACAGCAAGGAAAAGAAGCTAAACCCCCTTATAAAAATTGACTACTTAAAAAAAAAACCCATAAAACAAAGACAGTGAAAGAGAGAGAAATTCTTACAAAATCCTTTCAGGGGCTCTGATGCAAACTGCATTGACCATATCTAGACCCACAGCTGGATGAGACATAAGGCTGGACACTCTTGGGGCTGAGAGGATTGGTGAGGTTGGGTGAGCAAACGCAGACCCTTTAAAGTAATACTGCGTGGTACCCATGCCATGGGTCCCAAATCTCCAGGTTCAAGGGCATCTTCCTACATCGAAAACATGCCTGGGAAACCCAGAAGATGGTACACCGTGTGATCGGGAAAGGTTTCTAAAACGCACCTCATTTCTCCTCTCCTTGTGCTCGGGTTCGCCATTCCAGCCGCTTCACTAACAATCTCCCTACGTGGAGAATCAGCACCGTTGACCTCCTGTTTCGTACAGGTCGCAATTTGTCCCGAGGATGAACGGGAAGAGGGGGAACCAATGAGAGACTAGCTCTAGGTGTTGGGACAGGCACAGGTCACTCTATTTTCCCATCAGGAAGAAGAATGAACCACAGGCTCAGCCTGCCCCCCGGAACCAGAATAGGGCCTGAAGCAATCCTGCGCTTTTGCGGCCAGCTCCCAAAAAAGCGAGTTGACACATGGAGCTCAGGGGCACTGCAATTCACAAACCTGCAGAGTTATAAATGATAACTCTCGTCCACAAATATATTGAGGGAAGGCAACGAAGAGGATTTGAAAGCAAGGCAGAATTGCAGGAAACCGATTTCAGGAGGTAGATTCGACTCGCCTTGAAAGCACATGAAAAGCGGCAAAGCGTTGACAATGATGCCCTTGGCCAAAAAGGGCGTATGCGTTTTTTCCTGAATATATTCAGGAAAAAACGCATACGCCCTTTTTGGCCAACCAAGCAAGCCGGAAAGGCAAATCGGCGCTACAAAGAAGTCTGGCTTGCCAGAGGTCAAAAGGGCCATGCTGAAAAATGTGTAAAAACCAGAAATGCAGGACAGGCCATGGAGACATGGGAGCCTTGCTACGCTGATGGGCGGGGTGGAAATTGCCAACAGCCACTCTGGAGAAGTGTACGCTGCGTCCTGAAACATGTAATAAACACAGCTTAGAGAGCATAGGGCACTTCCACTCATGGGCGTAGAAATCGGGAAACCTAAAAATCAACAAGACACAGGCACCCCAAAGTTTAGGGCTGCTCTGTTTCCAAGAACCTCCACTTCGGTACACCTTAAATATCCCAGGAAAGAGAAAAATGGATAAAGAAGTTGTGGTACTTATGCACAATGGAATATCACTCAGCCATGAAATCAGTGTCATAAGGCTAGTAGCAGCATGATGAGTGGATTTAGGGACGATGACTCTAAGTGAAGTAAGTCACACAGAAAAGGAAACTTATCCTAAGTTATCACTTGTAGAGGGAATGTCAAAATCGCTACACCTGAATTGAATTGCAAAACAGAACAGAGTCACACATTTAGAAAACACACTATGGCTGCTTAACGGGAAAGCTGAGGTGGGGCGATGCATAAAACAAGGGTTTGAAATTAGCTCAGATACCGTTCCACAAGCCAAATATTTAATAGACAAGACCTACTCCCTGCTCAGTGAACTGGACTCAACACCCCCTATTCACCGCCCAAGAATATATCTGACTAGGAAGAGTCTTAAAACCTATGTATTGATATCTCTCTGGAAGTGAATCAAGAGGGTGTAAAGCGGCATAAACACAGCAAGGAAAAGAAGCTAAACCCCCTTATAAAAATTGACTACTTAAAAAAAAAACCCATAAAACAAAGACAGTGAAAGAGAGAGAAATTCTTACAAAATCCTTTCAGGGGCTCTGATGCAAACTGCATTGACCATATCTAGACCCACAGCTGGATGAGACATAAGGCTGGACACTCTTGGGGCTGAGAGGATTGGTGAGGTTGGGTGAGCAAACGCAGACCCTTTAAAGTAATACTGCGTGGTACCCATGCCATGGGTCCCAAATCTCCAGGTTCAAGGGCATCTTCCTACATCGAAAACATGCCTGGGAAACCCAGAAGATGGTACACCGTGTGATCGGGAAAGGTTTCTAAAACGCACCTCATTTCTCCTCTCCTTGTGCTCGGGTTCGCCATTCCAGCCGCTTCACTAACAATCTCCCTACGTGGAGAATCAGCACCGTTGACCTCCTGTTTCGTACAGGTCGCAATTTATTCTGAGGATGAACGGGAAGAGGGGGAACCAATGAGAGACTAGCTCTAGGTGTTGGGACAGGCACAGGTCACCCTATTTTCCCATCAGGAAGAAGAATGAACCACAGGCTCAGCCTGCCCCCCGGAACCAGAATAAGGCCTGAAGCAATCCTGCGCTTTTGCGGCCAGCTCCCAAAAAAGCGAGTTGACACATGGAGCTCAGGGGCACTGCAATTCACAAACCTGCAGAGTTGTAAATGATAACTCTCGTCCACAAATATATTGAGGGAAGGCAACAAAGAGGATTTGAAAGCAAGGCAGAATTGCAGGAAACCGGTTTCAGGAGGTAGATTCGACTCGCCTTGAAAGCACATGAAAAGCGGCAAAGCGTTGACAATGATGCCCTTGGCCAAAAAGGGCGTATGCGTTTTTTCCTGAATATATTCAGGAAAAAACGCATACGCCCTTTTTGGCCAACCAAGCAAGCCGGAAAGGCAAATCGGCGCTACAAAGAAGTCTGGCATGCCAGAGGTCAAAAGGGCCATGCTGAAAAAAGTGTAAAAACCGGAAATGCAGGACAGGCCATGGAGACATGGGAGCCTTGCTACGCTGATGGGCGGGATGGAAATTGCCAACAGCCACTCTGGAGAAGTGTACGCTGCGTCCTGAAACATGGAATAAACACAGCTTAGAGAGCATAGGGCACTTCCACTCATGGGCGTAGAAATCGGGAAACCTAAAAATCAACAAGACACAGGCACCCCAAAGTTTAGGGCTGCTCTGTTTCCAAGAACCTCCACTTCGGTACACCTTAAATATCCCAGGAAAGAGAAAAATGGATAAAGAAGTTGTGGTACTTATGCACAATGGAATATCACTCAGCCATGAAATCAGTGTTATAAGGCTAGTAGCAGCATGATGAGTGGATTTAGGGACGATGACTCTAAGTGAAGTAAGTCACACAGAAAAGGACACTTATCCTAAGATATCACTTATAGAGGGAATGTCAAAATCGCTACACCTGAACTGAATTCCAAAACAGAACAGAGTCACACATTTAGAAAACACACTATGGCTGCTTAAAGGGAAAGGTGAGGTGGGGCGATGCATAAAACAAGGGTTTGAAATTAGCTCAGATACCGTTCCACAAGCCAAATATGTAACAGACAAGACCTACTCCCTGCTCAGTGAACTGGACTCAACACCCCCTATTCACCACCCAAGAATATATCTGACTAGGAAGAGTCTTAAAACCTATGTATTGATATCTCTCTGGAAGTGAATCAAGAGGGCGTAAAGCGGCATAAACACAGCAAGGAAAAGAAGCTAAACCCCCTTATAAAAATTGACTACTTAAAAAAAAAAACCCCATAAAACAAAGACAGTGAAAGAGAGAGAAATTCTTACAAAATCCGTTCAGGGGCTCTGATGCAACCTGGATTGACCATATCTAGACCCACAGCTGGATGAGACATAAGGCTGGACACTCTTGGGGCTGAGAGGATTGGTGAGGTTGGGTGAGCAAACGCAGACCCTTTAAAGTAATACTGCGTGGTACCCATGCCATGGTTCCCAAATCTCCAGGTTCAAGGGCATCTTCCTACATCGAAAACATGCCTGGGAAACCCAGAAGATTGTACACCGTGTGATCGGGAAAGGTTTCTAAAACGCACCTCATTTCTCCTCTCCTTGTGCTCGGGTTCGCCATTCCAGCCGCTTCACTAACAATCTCCCTACGTGGAGAATCAGCACCGTTGACCTCCTGTTTCGTACAGGTCGCAATTTGTCCCGAGGATGAACGGGAAGAGGGGGAACCAATGAGAGACTAGCTCTAGGTGTTGGGACAGGCACAGGTCACTCTATTTTCCCATCAGGAAGAAGAATGAACCACAGGCTCAGCCTGCCCCCCGGAACCAGAATAGGGCCTGAAGCAATCCTGCGCTTTTGCGGCCAGCTCCCAAAAAAGCTAGTTGACACATGGAGCTCAGGGGCACTGCAATTCACAAACCTGCAGAGTTATAAATGATAACTCTCGTCCACAAATATATTGAGGGAAGGCAACGAAGAGGATTTGAAAGCAAGGCAGAATTGCAGGAAACCGATTTCAGGAGGTAGATTCGACTCGCCTTGAAAGCACATGAAAAGCGGCAAAGCGTTGACAATGATGCCCTTGGCCAAAAAGGGCGTATGCGTTTTTTCCTGAATATATTCAGGAAAAAACGCATACGCCCTTTTTGGCCAACCAAGCAAGCCGGAAAGGCAAATCGGCGCTACAAAGAAGTCTGGCTTGCCAGAGGTCAAAAGGGCCATGCTGAAAAATGTGTAAAAACCAGAAATGCAGGACAGGCCATGGAGACATGGGAGCCTTGCTACGCTGATGGGCGGGGTGGAAATTGCCAACAGCCACTCTGGAGAAGTGTACGCTGCGTCCTGAAACATGTAATAAACACAGCTTAGAGAGCATAGGGCACTTCCACTCATGGGCGTAGAAATCGGGAAACCTAAAAATCAACAAGACACAGGCACCCCAAAGTTTAGGGCTGCTCTGTTTCCAAGAACTTCCACTTCGGTACACCTTAAATATCCCAGGAAAGAGAAAAATGGATAAAGAAGTTGTGGTACTTATGCACAATGGAATATCACTCAGCCATGAAATCAGTGTCATAAGGCTAGTAGCAGCATGATGAGTGGATTTAGGGACGATGACTCTAAGTGAAGTAAGTCACACAGAAAAGGAAACTTATCCTAAGTTATCACTTGTAGAGGGAATGTCAAAATCGCTACACCTGAATTGAATTGCAAAACAGAACAGAGTCACACATTTAGAAAACACACTATGGCTGCTTAACGGGAAAGCTGAGGTGGGGCGATGCATAAAACAAGGGTTTGAAATTAGCTCAGATACCATTCCAGAAGCCAAATATGTAATAGACAAGACCTACTCCCTGCTCAGTGAACTGGACTCAACACCCCCTATTCACCGCCCAAGAATATATCTGACTAGGAAGAGTCTTCAAACCTATGTATTGATATCTCTCTGGAAGTGAATCAAGAGGGTGTAAAGCGGCATAAACACAGCACGGAAAAGCAGCTAAACCCCATTATAAAAATAGATTACTTCAAAAAAAACCCATAAAACAAAGACAGTGAAAGAGAGAGAAATTCTTACAAAATCCGTTCAGGGGCTCTGATGCAACCTGGATTGACCATATCTAGACCCACAGCTGGATGAGACATAAGGCTGGACACTCTTGGGGCTGAGAGGATTGGTGAGGTTGGGTGAGCAAACGCAGACCCTTTAAAGTAATACTGCGTGGTACCCATGCCATGGGTCCCAAATCTCCAGGTTCAAGGGCATCTTCCTACATCGAAAACATGCCTGGGAAACCCAGAAGATGGTACACCGTGTGATCGGGAAAGGTTTCTAAAACGCACCTCATTTCTCCTCTCCTTGTGCTCGGGTTCGCCATTCCAGCCGCTTCACTAACAATCTCCCTACGTGGAGAATCAGCACCGTTGACCTCCTGTTTCGTACAGGTCGCAATTTGTCCCGAGGATGAACGGGAAGAGGGGGAACCAATGAGAGACTAGCTCTAGGTGTTGGGACAGGCACAGGTCACCCTATTTTCCCATCAGGAAGAAGAATGAACCACAGGCTCAGCCTGCCCCCCGGAACCAGAATAGGGCCTGAAGCAATCCTGCGCTTTTGCGGCCAGCTCCCAAAAAAGCGAGTTGACACATGGAGCTCAGGGGCACTGCAATTCACAAACCTGCAGAGTTATAAATGATAACTCTCGTCCACAAATATATTGAGGGAAGGCAACGAAGAGGATTTGAAAGCAAGGCAGAATTGCAGGAAACCGATTTCAGGAGGTAGATTCGACTCGCCTTGAAAGCACATGAAAAGCGGCAAAGCGTTGACAATGATGCCCTTGGCCAAAAAGGGCGTATGCGTTTTTTCCTGAATATATTCAGGAAAAAACGCATACGCCCTTTTTGGCCAACCAAGCAAGCCGGAAAGGCAAATCGGCGCTACAAAGAAGTCTGGCTTGCCAGAGGTCAAAAGGGCCATGCTGAAAAATGTGTAAAAACCAGAAATGCAGGACAGGCCATGGAGACATGGGAGCCTTGCTACGCTGATGGGCGGGGTGGAAATTGCCAACAGCCACTCTGGAGAAGTGTACGCTGCGTCCTGAAACATGTAATAAACACAGCTTAGAGAGCATAGGGCACTTCCACTCATGGGCGTAGAAATCGGGAAACCTAAAAATCAACAAGACACAGGCACCCCAAAGTTTAGGGCTGCTCTGTTTCCAAGAACCTCCACTTCGGTACACCTTAAATATCCCAGGAAAGAGAAAAATGGATAAAGAAGTTGTGGTACTTATGCACAATGGAATATCACTCAGCCATGAAATCAGTGTCATAAGGCTAGTAGCAGCATGATGAGTGGATTTAGGGACGATGACTCTAAGTGAAGTAAGTCACACAGAAAAGGAAACTTATCCTAAGTTATCACTTGTAGAGGGAATGTCAAAATCGCTACACCTGAATTGAATTGCAAAACAGAACAGAGTCACACATTTAGAAAACACACTATGGCTGCTTAACGGGAAAGCTGAGGTGGGGCGATGCATAAAACAAGGGTTTGAAATTAGCTCAGATACCGTTCCACAAGCCAAATATGTAATAGACAAGACCTACTCCCTGCTCAGTGAACTGGACTCAACACCCCCTATTCACCACCCAAGAATATATCTGACTAGGAAGAGTCTTAAAACATATGTATTGATATCTCTCTGGAAGTGAATCAAGAGGGTGTAAAGCGGCATAAACACAGCAAGGAAAAGAAGCTAAACCCCCTTATAAAAACTGACTACTTAAAAAAAAAACCCATAAAACAAAGACAGTGAAAGAGAGAGAAATTCTTACAAAATCCGTTCAGGGGCTCTGATGCAACCTGGATTGACCATATCTAGACCCACAGCTGGATGAGACATAAGGCTGGACACTCTTGGGGCTGAGAGGATTGGTGAGGTTGGGTGAGCAAACGCAGACCCTTTAAAGTAATACTGCGTGGTACCCATGCCATGGGTCCCAAATCTCCAGGTTCAAGGGCATCTTCCTACATCGAAAACATGCCTGGGAAACCCAGAAGATGGTACACCGTGTGATCGGGAAAGGTTTCTAAAACGCACCTCATTTCTCCTCTCCTTGTGCTCGGGTTCGCCATTCCAGCCGCTTCACTAACAATCTCCCTACGTGGAGAATCAGCACCGTTGACCTCCTGTTTCGTACAGGTCGCAATTTGTCCCGAGGATGAACGGGAAGAGGGGGAACCAATGAGAGACTAGCTCTAGGTGTTGGGACAGGCACAGGTCACCCGATTTTCCCATCAGGAAGAAGAATGAACCACAGGCTCAGCCTGCCCCCCGGAACCAGAATAGGGCCTGAAGCAATCCTGCGCTTTTGCGGCCAGCTCCCAAAAAAGCGAGTTGACACATGGAGCTCAGGGGCACTGCAATTCACAAACCTGCAGAGTTATAAATGATAACTCTCGTCCACAAATATATTGAGGGAAGGCAACGAAGAGGATTTGAAAGCAAGGCAGAATTGCAGGAAACCGATTTCAGGAGGTAGATTCGACTCGCCTTGAAAGCACATGAAAAGCGGCAAAGCGTTGACAATGATGCCCTTGGCCAAAAAGGGCGTATGCGTTTTTTCCTGAATATATTCAGGAAAAAACGCATACGCCCTTTTTGGCCAACCAAGCAAGCCGGAAAGGCAAATCGGCGCTACAAAGAAGTCTGGCTTGCCAGAGGTCAAAAGGGCCATGCTGAAAAATGTGTAAAAACCAGAAATGCAGGACAGGCCATGGAGACATGGGAGCCTTGCTACGCTGATGGGCGGGGTGGAAATTGCCAACAGCCACTCTGGAGAAGTGTACGCTGCGTCCTGAAACATGTAATAAACACAGCTTAGAGAGCATAGGGCACTTCCACTCATGGGCGTAGAAATCGGGAAACCTAAAAATCAACAAGACACAGGCACCCCAAAGTTTAGGGCTGCTCTGTTTCCAAGAACCTCCACTTCGGTACACCTTAAATATCCCAGGAAAGAGAAAAATGGATAAAGAAGTTGTGGTACTTATGCACAATGGAATATCACTCAGCCATGAAATCAGTGTCATAAGGCTAGTAGCAGCATGATGAGTGGATTTAGGGACGATGACTCTAAGTGAAGTAAGTCACACAGAAAAGGAAACTTATCCTAAGTTATCACTTGTAGAGGGAATGTCAAAATCGCTACACCTGAATTGAATTGCAAAACAGAACAGAGTCACACATTTAGAAAACACACTATGGCTGCTTAACGGGAAAGCTGAGGTGGGGCGATGCATAAAACAAGGGTTTGAAATTAGCTCAGATACCGTTCCACAAGCCAAATATTTAATAGACAAGACCTACTCCCTGCTCACTGAACTGGACTCAACACCCCCTATTCACCGCCCAAGAATATATCTGACTAGGAAGAGTCTTAAAACCTATGTATTGATATCTCTCTGGAAGTGAATCAAGAGGGTGTAAAGCGGCATAAACACAGCAAGGAAAAGAAGCTAAACCCCCTTATAAAAACTGACTACTTAAAAAAAAAAAACCCATAAAACAAAGACAGTGAAAGAGAGAGAAATTCTTACAAAATCCCTTCAGGGGCTCTGATGCAACCTGGATTGACCATATCTAGACCCACAGCTGGATGAGACATAAGGCTGGACACTCTTGGGGCTGAGAGGATTGGTGAGGTTGGGTGAGCAAACGCAGACCCTTTAAAGTAATACTGCGTGGTACCCATGCCATGGGTCCCAAATCTCCAGGTTCAAGGGCATCTTCCTACATCGAAAACATGCCTGGGAAACCCAGAAGATGGTACACCGTGTGATCGGGAAAGGTTTCTAAAACGCACCTCATTTCTCCTCTCCTTGTGCTCGGGTTCGCCATTCCAGCCGCTTCACTAACAATCTCCCTACGTGGAGAATCAGCACCGTTGACCTCCTGTTTCGTACAGGTCGCAATTTGTCCCGAGGATGAACGGGAAGAGGGGGAACCAATGAGAGACTAGCTCTAGGTGTTGGGACAGGCACAGGTCACCCGATTTTCCCATCAGGAAGAAGAATGAACCACAGGCTCAGCCTGCCCCCCGGAACCAGAATAGGGCCTGAAGCAATCCTGCGCTTTTGCGGCCAGCTCCCAAAAAAGCGAGTTGACACATGGAGCTCAGGGGCACTGCAATTCACAAACCTGCAGAGTTATAAATGATAACTCTCGTCCACAAATATATTGAGGGAAGGCAACGAAGAGGATTTGAAAGCAAGGCAGAATTGCAGGAAACCGATTTCAGGAGGTAGATTCGACTCGCCTTGAAAGCACATGAAAAGCGGCAAAGCGTTGACAATGATGCCCTTGGCCAAAAAGGGCGTATGCGTTTTTTCCTGAATATATTCAGGAAAAAACGCATACGCCCTTTTTGGCCAACCAAGCAAGCCGGAAAGGCAAATCGGCGCTACAAAGAAGTCTGGCTTGCCAGAGGTCAAAAGGGCCATGCTGAAAAATGTGTAAAAACCAGAAATGCAGGACAGGCCATGGAGACATGGGAGCCTTGCTACGCTGATGGGCGGGGTGGAAATTGCCAACAGCCACTCTGGAGAAGTGTACGCTGCGTCCTGAAACATGTAATAAACACAGCTTAGAGAGCATAGGGCACTTCCACTCATGGGCGTAGAAATCGGGAAACCTAAAAATCAACAAGACACAGGCACCCCAAAGTTTAGGGCTGCTCTGTTTCCAAGAACCTCCACTTCGGTACACCTTAAATATCCCAGGAAAGAGAAAAATGGATAAAGAAGTTGTGGTACTTATGCACAATGGAATATCACTCAGCCATGAAATCAGTGTCATAAGGCTAGTAGCAGCATGATGAGTGGATTTAGGGACGATGACCCTAAGTGAAGTAAGTCACACAGAAAAGGAAACTTATCCTAAGTTATCACTTGTAGAGGGAATGTCAAAATCGCTACACCTGAATTGAATTGCAAAACAGAACAGAGTCACACATTTAGAAAACACACTATGGCTGCTTAACGGGAAAGCTGAGGTGGGGCGATGCATAAAACAAGGGTTTGAAATTAGCTCAGATACCGTTCCACAAGCCAAATATGTAATAGACAAGACCTACTCCCTGCTCAGTGAACTGGACTCAACACCCCCTATTCACCGCCCAAGAATATATCTGACTAGGAAGAGTCTTAAAACATATGTATTGATATCTCTCTGGAAGTGAATCAAGAGGGTGTAAAGCGGCATAAACACAGCAAGGAAAAGAAGCTAAACCCCCTTATAAAAACTGACTACTTAAAAAAAAAACCCATAAAACAAAGACAGTGAAAGAGAGAGAAATTCTTACAAAATCCGTTCAGGGGCTCTGATGCAACCTGGATTGACCATATCTAGACCCACAGCTGGATGAGACATAAGGCTGGACACTCTTGGGGCTGAGAGGATTGGTGAGGTTGGGTGAGCAAACGCAGACCCTTTAAAGTAATACTGCGTGGTACCCATGCCATGGGTCCCAAATCTCCAGGTTCAAGGGCATCTTCCTACATCGAAAACATGCCTGGGAAACCCAGAAGATGGTACACCGTGTGATCGGGAAAGGTTTCTAAAACGCACCTCATTTCTCCTCTCCTTGTGCTCGGGTTCGCCATTCCAGCCGCTTCACTAACAATCTCCCTACGTGGAGAATCAGCACCGTTGACCTCCTGTTTCGTACAGGTCGCAATTTGTCCCGAGGATGAACGGGAAGAGGGGGAACCAATGAGAGACTAGCTCTAGGTGTTGGGACAGGCACAGGTCACCCGATTTTCCCATCAGGAAGAAGAATGAACCACAGGCTCAGCCTGCCCCCCGGAACCAGAATAGGGCCTGAAGCAATCCTGCGCTTTTGCGGCCAGCTCCCAAAAAAGCGAGTTGACACATGGAGCTCAGGGGCACTGCAATTCACAAACCTGCAGAGTTATAAATGATAACTCTCGTCCACAAATATATTGAGGGAAGGCAACGAAGAGGATTTGAAAGCAAGGCAGAATTGCAGGAAACCGATTTCAGGAGGTAGATTCGACTCGCCTTGAAAGCACATGAAAAGCGGCAAAGCGTTGACAATGATGCCCTTGGCCAAAAAGGGCGTATGCGTTTTTTCCTGAATATATTCAGGAAAAAACGCATACGCCCTTTTTGGCCAACCAAGCAAGCCGGAAAGGCAAATCGGCGCTACAAAGAAGTCTGGCTTGCCAGAGGTCAAAAGGGCCATGCTGAAAAATGTGTAAAAACCAGAAATGCAGGACAGGCCATGGAGACATGGGAGCCTTGCTACGCTGATGGGCGGGGTGGAAATTGCCAACAGCCACTCTGGAGAAGTGTACGCTGCGTCCTGAAACATGTAATAAACACAGCTTAGAGAGCATAGGGCACTTCCACTCATGGGCGTAGAAATCGGGAAACCTAAAAATCAACAAGACACAGGCACCCCAAAGTTTAGGGCTGCTCTGTTTCCAAGAACCTCCACTTCGGTACACCTTAAATATCCCAGGAAAGAGAAAAATGGATAAAGAAGTTGTGGTACTTATGCACAATGGAATATCACTCAGCCATGAAATCAGTGTCATAAGGCTAGTAGCAGCATGATGAGTGGATTTAGGGACGATGACTCTAAGTGAAGTAAGTCACACAGAAAAGGAAACTTATCCTAAGTTATCACTTGTAGAGGGAATGTCAAAATCGCTACACCTGAATTGAATTGCAAAACAGAACAGAGTCACACATTTAGAAAACACACTATGGCTGCTTAACGGGAAAGCTGAGGTGGGGCGATGCATAAAACAAGGGTTTGAAATTAGCTCAGATACCGTTCCACAAGCCAAATATTTAATAGACAAGACCTACTCCCTGCTCAGTGAACTGGACTCAACACCCCCTATTCACCGCCCAAGAATATATCTGACTAGGAAGAGTCTTAAAACCTATGTATTGATATCTCTCTGGAAGTGAATCAAGAGGGTGTAAAGCGGCATAAACACAGCAAGGAAAAGAAGCTAAACCCCCTTATAAAAATTGACTACTTAAAAAAAAAAACCCATAAAACAAAGACAGTGAAAGAGAGAGAAATTCTTACAAAATCCTTTCAGGGGCTCTGATGCAAACTGCATTGACCATATCTAGACCCACAGCTGGATGAGACATAAGGCTGGACACTCTTGGGGCTGAGAGGATTGGTGAGGTTGGGTGAGCAAACGCAGACCCTTTAAAGTAATACTGCGTGGTACCCATGCCATGGGTCCCAAATCTCCAGGTTCAAGGGCATCTTCCTACATCGAAAACATGCCTGGGAAACCCAGAAGATGGTACACCGTGTGATCGGGAAAGGTTTCTAAAACGCACCTCATTTCTCCTCTCCTTATGCTCGGGTTCGCCATTCCAGCCGCTTCACTAACAATCTCCCTACGTGGAGAATCAGCACCGTTGACCTCCTGTTTCGTACAGGTCACAATTTGTCCCGAGGATGAACGGGAAGAGGGGGAACCAATGAGAGACTAGCTCTAGGTGTTGGGACAGGCACAGGTCACCCTATTTTCCCATCAGGAAGAAGAATGAACCACAGGCTCAGCCTGCCCCCCGGAACCAGAATAAGGCCTGAAGCAATCCTGCGTTTTGCGGCCAGCTCCCAAAAAAGCGAGTTGACAAATGGAGCTCAGGGGCACTGCAATTCACAAACCTGCAGAGTTGTAAATGATAACTCTCGTCCACAAATATATTGAGGGAAGGCAACAAAGAGGATTTGAAAGCAAGGCAGAATTGCAGGAAACCGGTTTCAGGAGGTAGATTCGACTCGCCTTGAAAGCACATGAAAAGCGGCAAAGCGTTGACAATGATGCCCTTGGCCAAAAAGGGCGTATGCGTTTTTTCCTGAATATATTCAGGAAAAAACGCATACGCCCTTTTTAGCCAACCAAGCAAGCCGGAAAGGCAAATCGGCGCTACAAAGAAGTCTGGCATGCCAGAGGTCAAAAGGGCCATGCTGAAAAAAGTGTAAAAACCGGAAATGCAGGACAGGCCATGGAGACATGGGAGCCTTGCTACGCTGATGGGCGGGATGGAAATTGCCAACAGCCACTCTGGAGAAGTGTAAGCTGCGTCCTGAAACATGGAATAAACACAGCTTAGAGAGCATAGGGCACTTCCACTCATGGGCGTAGAAATCGGGAAACCTAAAAATCAACAAGACACAGGCACCCCAAAATTTAGGGCTGCTCTGTTTCCAAGAACCTCCACTTCGGTACACCTTAAATATCCCAGGAAAGAGAAAAATGGATAAAGAAGTTGTGGTACTTATGCACAATGGAATATCACTCAGCCATGAAATCAGTGTAATAAGGCTAGTAGCAGCATGATGAGTGGATTTAGGGACGATGACTCTAAGTGAAGTAAGTCACACAGAAAAGGACACTTATCCTAAGATATCACTTATAGAGGGAATGTCAAAATCGCTACACCTGAACTGAATTCCAAAACAGAACAGAGTCACACATTTAGAAAACACACTATGGCTGCTTAAAGGGAAAGGTGAGGTGGGGCGATGCATAAAACAAGGGTTTGAAATTAGCTCAGATACCGTTCCACAAGCCAAATATGTAACAGACAAGACCTACTCCCTGCTCAGTGAACTGGACTCAACACCCCCTATTCACCACCCAAGAATATATCTGACTAGGAAGAGTCTTAAAACCTATGTATTGATATCTCTCTGGAAGTGAATCAAGAGGGTGTAAAGCGGCATAAACACAGCAAGGAAAAGAAGCTAAACCCCCTTATAAAAATTGACTACTTAAAAAAAAAAACCCATAAAACAAAGACAGTGAAAGAGAGAGAAATTCTTACAAAATCCCTTCAGGGGCTCTGATGCAACCTGGATTGACCATATCTAGACCCACAGCTGGATGAGACATAAGGCTGGACACTCTTGGGGCTGAGAGGATTGGTGAGGTTGAGTGAGCAAACGCAGACCCTTTAAAGTAATACTGCGTGGTACCCATGCCATGGGTCCCAAATCTCCAGGTTCAAGGGCATCTTCCTACATCGAAAACATGCCTGGGAAACCCAGAAGATGGTACACCGTGTGATCGGGAAAGGTTTCTAAAACGCACCTCATTTCTCCTCTCCTTGTGCTCGGGTTCGCCATTCCAGCCGCTTCACTAACAATCTCCCTACGTGGAGAATCAGCACCGTTGACCTCCTGTTTCGTACAGGTCGCAATTTGTCCCGAGGATGAACGGGAAGAGGGGGAACCAATGAGAGACTAGCTCTAGGTGTTGGGACAGGCACAGGTCACTCTATTTTCCCATCAGGAAGAAGAATGAACCACAGGCTCAGCCTGCCCCCCGGAACCAGAATAGGGCCTGAAGCAATCCTGCGCTTTTGCGGCCAGCTCCCAAAAAAGCGAGTTGACAAATGGAGCTCAGGGTCACTGCAATTCACAAACCTGCAGAGTTGTAAATGATAACTCTCGTCCACAAATATATTGAGGGAAGGCAACGAAGAGGATTTGAAAGCAAGGCAGAATTGCAGGAAACCGGTTTCAGGAGGTAGATTCGACTCGCCTTGAAAGCACATGAAAAGCGGCAAAGCGTTGACAATGATGCCCTTGGCCAAAAAGGGCGTATGCGTTTTTTCCTGAATATATTCAGGAAAAAACGCATACGCCCTTTTTGGCCAACCAAGCAAGCCGGAAAGGCAAATCGGCGCTACAAAGAAGTCTGGCATGCCAGAGGTCAAAAGGGCCATGCTGAAAAAAGTGTAAAAACCGGAAATGCAGGACAGGCCATGGAGACATGGGAGCCTTGCTACGCTGATGGGCGGGATGGAAATTGCCAACAGCCACTCTGGAGAAGTGTACGCTGCGTCCTGAAACATGGAATAAACACAGCTTAGAGAGCATAGGGCACTTCCACTCATGGGCGTAGAAATCGGGAAACCTAAAAATCAACAAGACACAGGCACCCCAAAGTTTAGGGCTGCTCTGTTTCCAAGAACCTCCACTTCGGTACACCTTAAATATCCCAGGAAAGAGAAAAATGGATAAAGAAGTTGTGGTACTTATGCACAATGGAATATCACTCAGCCATGAAATCAGTGTTATAAGGCTAGTAGCAGCATGATGAGTGGATTTAGGGACGATGACTCTAAGTGAAGTAAGTCACACAGAAAAGGACACTTATCCTAAGATATCACTTATAGAGGGAATGTCAAAATCGCTACACCTGAACTGAATTCCAAAACAGAACAGAGTCACACATTTAGAAAACACACTATGGCTGCTTAAAGGGAAAGGTGAGGTGGGGCGATGCATAAAACAAGGGTTTGAAATTAGCTCAGATACCGTTCCACAAGCCAAATATGTAACAGACAAGACCTACTCCCTGCTCAGTGAACTGGACTCAACACCCCCTATTCACCACCCAAGAATATATCTGACTAGGAAGAGTCTTAAAACCTATGTATTGATATCTCTCTGGAAGTGAATCAAGAGGGCGTAAAGCGGCATAAACACAGCAAGGAAAAGAAGCTAAACCCCCTTATAAAAATTGACTACTTAAAAAAAAAAACCCCATAAAACAAAGACAGTGAAAGAGAGAGAAATTCTTACAAAATCCGTTCAGGGGCTCTGATGCAACCTGGATTGACCATATCTAGACCCACAGCTGGATGAGACATAAGGCTGGACACTCTTGGGGCTGAGAGGATTGGTGAGGTTGGGTGAGCAAACGCAGACCCTTTAAAGTAATACTGCGTGGTACCCATGCCATGGGTCCCAAATCTCCAGGTTCAAGGGCATCTTCCTACATCGAAAACATGCCTGGGAAACCCAGAAGATGGTACACCGTGTGATCGGGAAAGGTTTCTAAAACGCACCTCATTTCTCCTCTCCTTGTGCTCGGGTTCGCCATTCCAGCCGCTTCACTAACAATCTCCCTACGTGGAGAATCAGCACCGTTGACCTCCTGTTTCGTACAGGTCGCAATTTGTCCCGAGGATGAACGGGAAGAGGGGGAACCAATGAGAGACTAGCTCTAGGTGTTGGGACAGGCACAGGTCACTCTATTTTCCCATCAGGAAGAAGAATGAACCACAGGCTCAGCCTGCCCCCCGGAACCAGAATAGGGCCTGAAGCAATCCTGCGCTTTTGCGGCCAGCTCCCAAAAAAGCGAGTTGACACATGGAGCTCAGGGGCACTGCAATTCACAAACCTGCAGAGTTATAAATGATAACTCTCGTCCACAAATATATTGAGGGAAGGCAACGAAGAGGATTTGAAAGCAAGGCAGAATTGCAGGAAACCGATTTCAGGAGGTAGATTCGACTCGCCTTGAAAGCACATGAAAAGCGGCAAAGCGTTGACAATGATGCCCTTGGCCAAAAAGGGCGTATGCGTTTTTTCCTGAATATATTCAGGAAAAAACGCATACGCCCTTTTTGGCCAACCAAGCAAGCCGGAAAGGCAAATCGGCGCTACAAAGAAGTCTGGCTTGCCAGAGGTCAAAAGGGCCATGCTGAAAAATGTGTAAAAACCAGAAATGCAGGACAGGCCATGGAGACATGGGAGCCTTGCTACGCTGATGGGCGGGGTGGAAATTGCCAACAGCCACTCTGGAGAAGTGTACGCTGCGTCCTGAAACATGTAATAAACACAGCTTAGAGAGCATAGGGCACTTCCACTCATGGGAGTAGAAATCGGGAAACCTAAAAATCAACAAGACACAGGCACCCCAAAGTTTAGGGCTGCTCTGTTTCCAAGAACCTCCACTTCGGTACACCTTAAATATCCCAGGAAAGAGAAAAATGGATAAAGAAGTTGTGGTACTTATGCACAATGGAATATCACTCAGCCATGAAATCAGTGTCATAAGGCTAGTAGCAGCATGATGAGTGGATTTAGGGACGATGACTCTAAGTGAAGTAAGTCACACAGAAAAGGAAACTTATCCTAAGTTATCACTTGTAGAGGGAATGTCAAAATCGCTACACCTGAATTGAATTGCAAAACAGAACAGAGTCACACATTTAGAAAACACACTATGGCTGCTTAACGGGAAAGCTGAGGTGGGGCGATGCATAAAACAAGGGTTTGAAATTAGCTCAGATACCGTTCCACAAGCCAAATATGTAATAGACAAGACCTACTCCCTGCTCACTGAACTGGACTCAACACCCCCTATTCACCGCCCAAGAATATATCTGACTAGGAAGAGTCTTAAAACCTATGTATTGATATCTCTCTGGAAGTGAATCAAGAGGGTGTAAAGCGGCATAAACACAGCAAGGAAAAGAAGCTAAACCCCCTTATAAAAACTGACTACTTAAAAAAAAAAAACCCATAAAACAAAGACAGTGAAAGAGAGAGAAATTCTTACAAAATCCCTTCAGGGGCTCTGATGCAACCTGGATTGACCATATCTAGACCCACAGCTGGATGAGACATAAGGCTGGACACTCTTGGGGCTGAGAGGATTGGTGAGGTTGGGTGAGCAAACGCAGACCCTTTAAAGTAATACTGCGTGGTACCCATGCCATGGGTCCCAAATCTCCAGGTTCAAGGGCATCTTCCTACATCGAAAACATGCCTGGGAAACCCAGAAGATGGTACACCGTGTGATCGGGAAAGGTTTCTAAAACGCACCTCATTTCTCCTCTCCTTGTGCTCGGGTTCGCCATTCCAGCCGCTTCACTAACAATCTCCCTACGTGGAGAATCAGCACCGTTGACCTCCTGTTTCGTACAGGTCGCAATTTGTCCCGAGGATGAACGGGAAGAGGGGGAACCAATGAGAGACTAGCTCTAGGTGTTGGGACAGGCACAGGTCACCCTATTTTCCCATCAGGAAGAAGAATGAACCACAGGCTCAGCCTGCCCCCCGGAACCAGAATAGGGCCTGAAGCAATCCTGCGCTTTTGCGGCCAGCTCCCAAAAAAGCGAGTTGACACATGGAGCTCAGGGGCACTGCAATTCACAAACCTGCAGAGTTATAAATGATAACTCTCGTCCACAAATATATTGAGGGAAGGCAACGAAGAGGATTTGAAAGCAAGGCAGAATTGCAGGAAACCGATTTCAGGAGGTAGATTCGACTCGCCTTGAAAGCACATGAAAAGCGGCAAAGCGTTGACAATGATGCCCTTGGCCAAAAAGGGCGTATGCGTTTTTTCCTGAATATATTCAGGAAAAAACGCATACGCCCTTTTTGGCCAACCAAGCAAGCCGGAAAGGCAAATCGGCGCTACAAAGAAGTCTGGCTTGCCAGAGGTCAAAAGGGCCATGCTGAAAAATGTGTAAAAACCAGAAATGCAGGACAGGCCATGGAGACATGGGAGCCTTGCTACGCTGATGGGCGGGGTGGAAATTGCCAACAGCCACTCTGGAGAAGTGTACGCTGCGTCCTGAAACATGTAATAAACACAGCTTAGAGAGCATAGGGCACTTCCACTCATGGGCGTAGAAATCGGGAAACCTAAAAATCAACAAGACACAGGCACCCCAAAGTTTAGGGCTGCTCTGTTTCCAAGAACCTCCACTTCGGTACACCTTAAATATCCCAGGAAAGAGAAAAATGGATAAAGAAGTTGTGGTACTTATGCACAATGGAATATCACTCAGCCATGAAATCAGTGTCATAAGGCTAGTAGCAGCATGATGAGTGGATTTAGGGACGATGACTCTAAGTGAAGTAAGTCACACAGAAAAGGAAACTTATCCTAAGTTATCACTTGTAGAGGGAATGTCAAAATCGCTACACCTGAATTGAATTGCAAAACAGAACAGAGTCACACATTTAGAAAACACACTATGGCTGCTTAACGGGAAAGCTGAGGTGGGGCGATGCATAAAACAAGGGTTTGAAATTAGCTCAGATACCGTTCCACAAGCCAAATATGTAATAGACAAGACCTACTCCCTGCTCAGTGAACTGGACTCAACACCCCCTATTCACCACCCAAGAATATATCTGACTAGGAAGAGTCTTAAAACATATGTATTGATATCTCTCTGGAAGTGAATCAAGAGGGTGTAAAGCGGCATAAACACAGCAAGGAAAAGAAGCTAAACCCCCTTATAAAAACTGACTACTTAAAAAAAAAACCCATAAAACAAAGACAGTGAAAGAGAGAGAAATTCTTACAAAATCCGTTCAGGGGCTCTGATGCAACCTGGATTGACCATATCTAGACCCACAGCTGGATGAGACATAAGGCTGGACACTCTTGGGGCTGAGAGGATTGGTGAGGTTGGGTGAGCAAACGCAGACCCTTTAAAGTAATACTGCGTGGTACCCATGCCATGGGTCCCAAATCTCCAGGTTCAAGGGCATCTTCCTACATCGAAAACATGCCTGGGAAACCCAGAAGATGGTACACCGTGTGATCGGGAAAGGTTTCTAAAACGCACCTCATTTCTCCTCTCCTTGTGCTCGGGTTCGCCATTCCAGCCGCTTCACTAACAATCTCCCTACGTGGAGAATCAGCACCGTTGACCTCCTGTTTCGTACAGGTCGCAATTTGTCCCGAGGATGAACGGGAAGAGGGGGAACCAATGAGAGACTAGCTCTAGGTGTTGGGACAGGCACAGGTCACCCGATTTTCCCATCAGGAAGAAGAATGAACCACAGGCTCAGCCTGCCCCCCGGAACCAGAATAGGGCCTGAAGCAATCCTGCGCTTTTGCGGCCAGCTCCCAAAAAAGCGAGTTGACACATGGAGCTCAGGGGCACTGCAATTCACAAACCTGCAGAGTTATAAATGATAACTCTCGTCCACAAATATATTGAGGGAAGGCAACGAAGAGGATTTGAAAGCAAGGCAGAATTGCAGGAAACCGATTTAAGGAGGTAGATTCGACTCGCCTTGAAAGCACATGAAAAGCGGCAAAGCGTTGACAATGATGCCCTTGGCCAAAAAGGGCGTATGCGTTTTTTCCTGAATATATTCAGGAAAAAACGCATACGCCCTTTTTGGCCAACCAAGCAAGCCGGAAAGGCAAATCGGCGCTACAAAGAAGTCTGGCTTGCCAGAGGTCAAAAGGGCCATGCTGAAAAATGTGTAAAAACCAGAAATGCAGGACAGGCCATGGAGACATGGGAGCCTTGCTACGCTGATGGGCGGGGTGGAAATTGCCAACAGCCACTCTGGAGAAGTGTACGCTGCGTCCTGAAACATGTAATAAACACAGCTTAGAGAGCATAGGGCACTTCCACTCATGGGCGTAGAAATCGGGAAACCTAAAAATCAACAAGACACAGGCACCCCAAAGTTTAGGGCTGCTCTGTTTCCAAGAACCTCCACTTCGGTACACCTTAAATATCCCAGGAAAGAGAAAAATGGATAAAGAAGTTGTGGTACTTATGCACAATGGAATATCACTCAGCCATGAAATCAGTGTCATAAGGCTAGTAGCAGCATGATGAGTGGATTTAGGGACGATGACTCTAAGTGAAGTAAGTCACACAGAAAAGGAAACTTATCCTAAGTTATCACTTGTAGAGGGAATGTCAAAATCGCTACACCTGAATTGAATTGCAAAACAGAACAGAGTCACACATTTAGAAAACACACTATGGCTGCTTAACGGGAAAGCTGAGGTGGGGCGATGCATAAAACAAGGGTTTGAAATTAGCTCAGATACCGTTCCACAAGCCAAATATTTAATAGACAAGACCTACTCCCTGCTCAGTGAACTGGACTCAACACCCCCTATTCACCGCCCAAGAATATATCTGACTAGGAAGAGTCTTAAAACCTATGTATTGATATCTCTCTGGAAGTGAATCAAGAGGGTGTAAAGCGGCATAAACACAGCAAGGAAAAGAAGCTAAACCCCCTTATAAAAATTGACTACTTAAAAAAAAAACCCATAAAACAAAGACAGTGAAAGAGAGAGAAATTCTTACAAAATCCTTTCAGGGGCTCTGATGCAAACTGCATTGACCATATCTGGACCCACAGCTGGATGAGACATAAGGCTGGACACTCTTGGGGCTGAGAGGATTGGTGAGGTTGGGTGAGCAAACGCAGACCCTTTAAAGTAATACTGCGTGGTACCCATGCCATGGGTCCCAAATCTCCAGGTTCAAGGGCATCTTCCTACATCGAAAACATGCCTGGGAAACCCAGAAGATGGTACACCGTGTGATCGGGAAAGGTTTCTAAAACGCACCTCATTTCTCCTCTCCTTGTGCTCGGGTTCGCCATTCCAGCCGCTTCACTAACAATCTCCCTACGTGGAGAATCAGCACCGTTGACCTCCTGTTTCGTACAGGTCACAATTTGTCCCGAGGATGAACGGGAAGAGGGGGAACCAATGAGAGACTAGCTCTAGGTGTTGGGACAGGCACAGGTCACCCTATTTTCCCATCAGGAAGAAGAATGAACCACAGGCTCAGCCTGCCCCCCGGAACCAGAATAAGGCCTGAAGCAATCCTGCGCTTTTGCGGCCAGCTCCCAAAAAAGCGAGTTGACAAATGGAGCTCAGGGGCACTGCAATTCACAAACCTGCAGAGTTGTAAATGATAACTCTCGTCCACAAATATATTGAAGGAAGGCAACAAAGAGGATTTGAAAGCAAGGCAGAATTGCAGGAAACCGGTTTCAGGAGGTAGATTCGACTCGCCTTGAAAGCACATGAAAAGCGGCAAAGCGTTGACAATGATGCCCTTGGCCAAAAAGGGCGTATGCGTTTTTTCCTGAATATATTCAGGAAAAAACGCATACGCCCTTTTTAGCCAACCAAGCAAGCCGGAAAGGCAAATCGGCGCTACAAAGAAGTCTGGCATGCCAGAGGTCAAAAGGGCCATGCTGAAAAAAGTGTAAAAACCGGAAATGCAGGACAGGCCATGGAGACATGGGAGCCTTGCTACGCTGATGGGCGGGATGGAAATTGCCAACAGCCACTCTGGAGAAGTGTAAGCTGCGTCCTGAAACATGGAATAAACACAGCTTAGAGAGCATAGGGCACTTCCACTCATGGGCGTAGAAATCGGGAAACCTAAAAATCAACAAGACACAGGCACCCCAAAGTTTAGGGCTGCTCTGTTTCCAAGAACCTCCACTTCGGTACACCTTAAATATCCCAGGAAAGAGAAAAATTGATAAAGAAGTTGTGGTACTTATGCACAATGGAATATCACTCAGCCATAAATCAGTGTCATAAGGCTAGTAGCAGCATGATGAGTGGATTTAGGGACGATGACTCTAAGTGAAGTAAGTCACACAGAAAAGGACACTTATCCTAAGATATGACTTATAGAGGGAATGTCAAAATCGCTACACCTGAACTGAATTCCAAAACAGAACAGAGTCACACATTTAGAAAACACACTATGGCTGCTTAAAGGGAAAGGTGAGGTGGGGCGATGCATAAAACAAGGGTTTGAAATTAGCTCAGATACCGTTCCACAAGCCAAATATGTAACAGACAAGACCTACTCCCTGCTCAGTGAACTGGACTCAACACCCCCTATTCACCACCCAAGAATATATCTGACTAGGAAGAGTCTTAAAACCTATGTATTGATATCTCTCTGGAAGTGAATCAAGAGGGTGTAAAGCGGCATAAACACAGCAAGGAAAAGAAGCTAAACCCCCTTATAAAAATTGACTACTTAAAAAAAAAAACCCATAAAACAAAGACAGTGAAAGAGAGAGAAATTCTTACAAAATCCCTTCAGGGGCTCTGATGCAACCTGGATTGACCATATCTAGACCCACAGCTGGATGAGACATAAGGCTGGACACTCTTGGGGCTGAGAGGATTGGTGAGGTTGAGTGAGCAAACGCAGACCCTTTAAAGTAATACTGCGTGGTACCCATGCCATGGGTCCCAAATCTCCAGGTTCAAGGGCATCTTCCTACATCGAAAACATGCCTGGGAAACCCAGAAGATGGTACACCGTGTGATCGGGAAAGGTTTCTAAAACGCACCTCATTTCTCCTCTCCTTGTGCTCGGGTTCGCCATTCCAGCCGCTTCACTAACAATCTCCCTACGTGGAGAATCAGCACCGTTGACCTCCTGTTTCGTACAGGTCGCAATTTGTCCCGAGGATGAACGGGAAGAGGGGGAACCAATGAGAGACTAGCTCTAGGTGTTGGGACAGGCACAGGTCACTCTATTTTCCCATCAGGAAGAAGAATGAACCACAGGCTCAGCCTGCCCCCCGGAACCAGAATAGGGCCTGAAGCAATCCTGCGCTTTTGCGGCCAGCTCCCAAAAAAGCGAGTTGACAAATGGAGCTCAGGGTCACTGCAATTCACAAACCTGCAGAGTTGTAAATGATAACTCTTGTCCACAAATATATTGAGGGAAGGCAACGAAGAGGATTTGAAAGCAAGGCAGAATTGCAGGAAACCGGTTTCAGGAGGTAGATTCGACTCGCCTTGAAAGCACATGAAAAGCGGCAAAGCGTTGACAATGATGCCCTTGGCCAAAAAGGGCGTATGCGTTTTTTCCTGAATATATTCAGGAAAAAACGCATACGCCCTTTTTGGCCAACCAAGCAAGCCGGAAAGAGCAAATCGGCGCTACAAAGAAGTCTCGCTTGCCAGCGGTCAAAAGGGCCATGCTGAAAAAAGTGTAAAAACCAGAAATGCAGGACAGGCCATGGAGACATGGGAGCCTTGCTACGCTGATGGGCGGGATGGAAATTGCCAACAGCCACTCTGGAGAAGTGTACGCTGCGTCCTGAAACATGTAATAAACACAGCTTAGAGAGCATAGGGCACTTCCACTCATGGGCGTAAAATCGGGAAACCTAAAAATCAACAAGACACAGGCACCCCAAAGTTTAGGGCTGCACTGTTTCCAAGAACCTCCACTTCGGTACACCTTAAATATCCCAGGAAAGAGAAAAATGGATAAAGAAGTTGTGGTACTTATGCACAATGGAATATCACTCAGCCATAAATCAGTGTCATAAGGCTAGTAGAAGCATGATGAGTGGATTTAGGGACGATGACTCTAAGTGAAGTAAGTCACACAGAAAAGGACACGTATCCTAAGATATCACTTATAGAGGGAATGTCAAAATCGCTACACCTGAACTGAATTCCAAAACACAACAGAGTCACACATTTAGAAAACACACTATGGCTGCTTAACGGGAAAGGTGAGGTGGGGCGATGCATAAAACAAGGGTTTGAAATTAGCTCAGATACCGTTCCACAAGCCAACTATGTAATAGACAAGACCTACTTCCTGCTCAGTGAACTGGACTCAACACCCCCTATTCACCGCCGAAGAATATATCTGACTAGGAAGAGTCTTAAAACCTATGTATTGATATCTCTCTGGAAGTGAATCAAGAGGGTGTAAAGCGGCATAAACACAGCAGGGAAAAGCAGCTAAATCCCGTTATAAAAATAAGCTACTTAAAAAAAAAAACCCATAAAACAAAGACAGTGAAAGAGAGAGAAATTCTTACAAAATCCGTTCAGGGGCTCTGATGCAACCTGGATTGACCATATCTAGACCCACAGCTGGATGAGACATAAGGCTGGACACTCTTGGGGCTCAGAGGATTGGTGAGGTTGGGTGAGCAAACGCAGACCCTTTAAAGTAATACTGCGTGGTACCCATGCCATGGGTCCCAAATCTCCAGGTTCAAGGGCATCTTCCTACATCGAAAACATGCCTGGGAAACCCAGAAGATGGTACACCGTGTGATCGGGAAAGGTTTCTAAAACGCACCTCATTTCTCCTCTCCTTGTGCTCGGGTTCGCCATTCCAGCCGCTTCATTAACAATCTCCCTACGTGGAGAATCAGCACCGTTGACCTCCTGTTTCGTACAGGTCGCAATTTGTCCCGAGGATGAACGGGAAGAGGGGGAACCAATGAGAGACTAGCTCTAGGTGTTGGGACAGGCACAGGTCACTCTATTTTCCCATCAGGAAGAAGAATGAACCACAGGCTCAGCCTGCCCCCCGGAACCAGAATAGGGCCTGAAGCAATCCTGCGCTTTTGCGGCCAGCTCCCAAAAAAGCGAGTTGACACATGGAGCTCAGGGGCACTGCAATTCACAAACCTGCAGAGTTATAAATGATAACTCTCGTCCACAAATATATTGAGGGAAGGCAACGAAGAGGATTTGAAAGCAAGGCAGAATTGCAGGAAACCGATTTCAGGAGGTAGATTCGACTCGCCTTGAAAGCACATGAAAAGCGGCAAAGCGTTGACAATGATGCCCTTGGCCAAAAAGGGCGTATGCGTTTTTTCCTGAATATATTCAGGAAAAAACGCATACGCCCTTTTTGGCCAACCAAGCAAGCCGGAAAGGCAAATCGGCGCTACAAAGAAGTCTCGCTTGCCAGCGGTCAAAAGGGCCATGCTGAAAAAAGTGTAAAAACCAGAAATGCAGGACAGGCCATGGAGACATGGGAGCCTTGCTACGCTGATGGGCGCGGTGGAAATTGCCAACAGCCACTCTGGAGAAGTGTACGCTGCGTCCTGAAACGTATAATAAACACAGCTTAGAGAGCATAGGGCACTTCCACTCACGCGCGTAGAAATCGGGAAACCTAAAAATCAACAAGACACAGGCACCCCAAAATTTAGGGCTGCTCTGTTTCCAAGAACCTCCACTTCGGTACACCTTAAATATCCCAGGAAAGAGAAAAATGGATAAAGAAGTTGTGGTACTTATGCACAATGGAATATCACTCAGCCATGAAATCAGTGTAATAAGGCTAGTAGCAGCATGATGAGTGGATTTAGGGACGATGACTCTAAGTGAAGTAAGTCACACAGAAAAGGACACTTATCCTAAGATATGACTTATAGAGGGAATGTCAAAATCGCTACACCTGAACTGAATTCCAAAACAGAACAGAGTCACACATTTAGAAAACACACTATGGCTGCTTAAAGGGAAAGGTGAGGTGGGGCGATGCATAAAACAAGGGTTTGAAATTAGCTCAGATACCGTTCCACAAGCCAAATATGTAACAGACAAGACCTACTCCCTGCTCAGTGAACTGGACTCAACACCCCCTATTCACCACCCAAGAATATATCTGACTAGGAAGAGTCTTAAAACCTATGTATTGATATCTCTCTGGAAGTGAATCAAGAGGGTGTAAAGCGGCATAAACACAGCAAGGAAAAGAAGCTAAACCCCCTTATAAAAATTGACTACTTAAAAAAAAAAACCCATAAAACAAAGACATTGAAAGAGAGAGAAATTCTTACAAAATCCCTTCAGGGGCTCTGATGCAACCTGGATTGACCATATCTAGACCCACAGCTGGATGAGACATAAGGCTGGACACTCTTGGGGCTGAGAGGATTGGTGAGGTTGAGTGAGCAAACGCAGACCCTTTAAAGTAATACTGCGTGGTACCCATGCCATGGGTCCCAAATCTCCAGGTTCAAGGGCATCTTTCTACATCGAAAACATGCCTGGGAAACCCAGAAGATGGTACACCGTGTGATCGGGAAAGGTTTCTAAAACGCACCTCATTTCTCCTCTCCTTGTGCTCGGGTTCGCCATTCCAGCCGCTTCACTAACAATCTCCCTACGTGGAGAATCAGCACCGTTGACCTCCTGTTTCGTACAGGTCGCAATTTGTCCCGAGGATGAACGGGAAGAGGGGGAACCAATGAGAGACTAGCTCTAGGTGTTGGGACAGGCACAGGTCACTCTATTTTCCCATCAGGAAGAAGAATGAACCACAGGCTCAGCCTGCCCCCCGGAACCAGAATAGGGCCTGAAGCAATCCTGCGCTTTTGCGGCCAGCTCCCAAAAAAGCGAGTTGACACATGGAGCTCAGGGGCACTGCAATTCACAAACCTGCAGAGTTGTAAATGATAACTCTTGTCCACAAATATATTGAGGGAAGGCAACGAAGAGGATTTGAAAGCAAGGCAGAATTGCAGGAAACCGGTTTCAGGAGGTAGATTCGACTCGCCTTGAAAGCACATGAAAAGCGGCAAAGCGTTGACAATGATGCCCTTGGCCAAAAAGGGCGTAGGCGTTTTTTCCTGAATATATTCAGGAAAAAACGCATACGCCCTTTTTGGCCAACCAAGCAAGCCGGAAAGGCAAATCGGCGCTACAAAGAAGTCTCGCTTGCCAGCGGTCAAAAGGGCCATGCTGAAAAAAGTGTAAAAACCAGAAATGCAGGACAGGCCATGGAGACATGGGAGCCTTGCTACGCTGATGGGCGGGATGGAAATTGCCAACAGCCACTCTGGAGAAGTGTACGCTGCGTCCTGAAACGTATAATAAACACAGCTTAGAGAGCATAGGGCACTTCCACTCACGCGCGTAGAAATCGGGAAACCTAAAAATCAACAAGACACAGGCACCCCAAAATTTAGGGCTGCTCTGTTTCCAAGAACCTCCACTTCGGTACACCTTAAATATCCCAGGAAAGAGAAAAATGGATAAAGAAGTTGTGGTACTTATGCACAATGGAATATCACTCAGCCATAAATCAGTGTCATAAGGCTAGTAGCAGCATGATGAGTGGATTTAGGGACGATGACTCTAAGTGAAGTAAGTCACACAGAAAAGGACACTTATCCTAAGATATCACTTATAGAGGGAATGTCAAAATCGCTACACCTGAACTGAATTCCAAAACACAACAGAGTCACACATTTAGAAAACACACTATGGCTGCTTAACGGGAAAGGTGAGGTGGGGCGATGCATAAAACAAGGGTTTGAAATTAGCTCAGATACCGTTCCAGAAGCCAAATATGTAATAGACAAGACCTACTCCCTGCTCAGTGAACTGGACTCAACACCCCTTATTCACCACCCAAGAATATATCTGACTAGGAAGAGTCTTAAAACCTATGTATTGATATCTCTCTGGAAGTGAATCAAGAGGGTGTAAAGCAGCATAAACACAGCAAGGAAAAGAAGCTAAACCCCCTTATAAAAATTGACTACTTAAAAAAAAAAACCCATAAAACAAAGACAGTGAAAGAGAGAGAAATTCTTACAAAATCCGTTCAGGGTCTCTGATGCAACCTGGATTGACCATATCTAGACCCACAGCTGGATGAGACATAAGGCTGGACACTCTTGGGGCTGAGAGGATTGGTGAGGTTGGGTGAGCAAACGCAGACCCTTTAAAGTAATACTGCGTGGTACCCATGCCATGGGTCCCAAATCTCCAGGTTCAAGGGCATCTTCCTACATCGAAAACATGCCTGGGAAACCCAGAAGATGGTACACCGTGTGATCGGGAAAGGTTTCTAAAACGCACCTCATTTCTCCTCTCCTTGTGCTCGGGTTCGCCATTCCAGCCGCTTCACTAACAATCTCCCTACGTGGAGAATCAGCACCGTTGACCTCCTGTTTCGTACAGGTCGCAATTTGTCCCGAGGATGAACGGGAAGAGGGGGAACCAATGAGAGACTAGCTCTAGGTGTTGGGACAGGCACAGGTCACCCGATTTTCCCATCAGGAAGAAGAATGAACCACAGGCTCAGCCTGCCCCCCGGAACCAGAATAGGGCCTGAAGCAATCCTGCGCTTTTGCGGCCAGCTCCCAAAAAAGCGAGTTGACACATGGAGCTCAGGGGCACTGCAATTCACAAACCTGCAGAGTTATAAATGATAACTCTCGTCCACAAATATATTGAGGGAAGGCAACGAAGAGGATTTGAAAGCAAGGCAGAATTGCAGGAAACCGATTTCAGGAGGTAGATTCGACTCGCCTTGAAAGCACATGAAAAGCGGCAAAGCGTTGACAATGATGCCCTTGGCCAAAAAGGGCGTATGCGTTTTTTCCTGAATATATTCAGGAAAAAACGCATACGCCCTTTTTGGCCAACCAAGCAAGCCGGAAAGGCAAATCGGCGCTACAAAGAAGTCTGGCTTGCCAGAGGTCAAAAGGGCCATGCTGAAAAATGTGTAAAAACCAGAAATGCAGGACAGGCCATGGAGACATGGGAGCCTTGCTACGCTGATGGGCGGGGTGGAAATTGCCAACAGCCACTCTGGAGAAGTGTACGCTGCGTCCTGAAACATGTAATAAACACAGCTTAGAGAGCATAGGGCACTTCCACTCATGGGCGTAGAAATCGGGAAACCTAAAAATCAACAAGACACAGGCACCCCAAAGTTTAGGGCTGCTCTGTTTCCAAGAACCTCCACTTCGGTACACCTTAAATATCCCAGGAAAGAGAAAAATGGATAAAGAAGTTGTGGTACTTATGCACAATGGAATATCACTCAGCCATGAAATCAGTGTCATAAGGCTAGTAGCAGCATGATGAGTGGATTTAGGGACGATGACTCTAAGTGAAGTAAGTCACACAGAAAAGGAAACTTATCCTAAGTTATCACTTGTAGAGGGAATGTCAAAATCGCTACACCTGAATTGAATTGCAAAACAGAACAGAGTCACACATTTAGAAAACACACTATGGCTGCTTAACGGGAAAGCTGAGGTGGGGCGATGCATAAAACAAGGGTTTGAAATTAGCTCAGATACCGTTCCACAAGCCAAATATTTAATAGACAAGACCTACTCCCTGCTCACTGAACTGGACTCAACACCCCCTATTCACCGCCCAAGAATATATCTGACTAGGAAGAGTCTTAAAACCTATGTATTGATATCTCTCTGGAAGTGAATCAAGAGGGTGTAAAGCGGCATAAACACAGCAAGGAAAAGAAGCTAAACCCCCTTATAAAAACTGACTACTTAAAAAAAAAAAACCCATAAAACAAAGACAGTGAAAGAGAGAGAAATTCTTACAAAATCCCTTCAGGGGCTCTGATGCAACCTGGATTGACCATATCTAGACCCACAGCTGGATGAGACATAAGGCTGGACACTCTTGGGGCTGAGAGGATTGGTGAGGTTGGGAGAGCAAACGCAGACCCTTTAAAGTAATACTGCGTGGTACCCATGCCATGGGTCCCAAATCTCCAGGTTCAAGGGCATCTTCCTACATCGAAAACATGCCTGGGAAACCCAGAAGATGGTACACCGTGTGATCGGGAAAGGTTTCTAAAACGCACCTCATTTCTCCTCTCCTTGTGCTCGGGTTCGCCATTCCAGCCGCTTCACTAACAATCTCCCTACGTGGAGAATCAGCACCGTTGACCTCCTGTTTCGTACAGGTCGCAATTTGTCCCGAGGATGAACGGGAAGAGGGGGAACCAATGAGAGACTAGCTCTAGGTGTTGGGACAGGCACAGGTCACCCGATTTTCCCATCAGGAAGAAGAATGAACCACAGGCTCAGCCTGCCCCCCGGAACCAGAATAGGGCCTGAAGCAATCCTGCGCTTTTGCGGCCAGCTCCCAAAAAAGCGAGTTGACACATGGAGCTCAGGGGCACTGCAATTCACAAACCTGCAGAGTTATAAATGATAACTCTCGTCCACAAATATATTGAGGGAAGGCAACGAAGAGGATTTGAAAGCAAGGCAGAATTGCAGGAAACCGATTTCAGGAGGTAGATTCGACTCGCCTTGAAAGCACATGAAAAGCGGCAAAGCGTTGACAATGATGCCCTTGGCCAAAAAGGGCGTATGCGTTTTTTCCTGAATATATTCAGGAAAAAACGCATACGCCCTTTTTGGCCAACCAAGCAAGCCGGAAAGGCAAATCGGCGCTACAAAGAAGTCTGGCTTGCCAGAGGTCAAAAGGGCCATGCTGAAAAATGTGTAAAAACCAGAAATGCAGGACAGGCCATGGAGACATGGGAGCCTTGCTACGCTGATGGGCGGGGTGGAAATTGCCAACAGCCACTCTGGAGAAGTGTACGCTGCGTCCTGAAACATGTAATAAACACAGCTTAGAGAGCATAGGGCACTTCCACTCATGGGCGTAGAAATCGGGAAACCTAAAAATCAACAAGACACAGGCACCCCAAAGTTTAGGGCTGCTCTGTTTCCAAGAACCTCCACTTCGGTACACCTTAAATATCCCAGGAAAGAGAAAAATGGATAAAGAAGTTGTGGTACTTATGCACAATGGAATATCACTCAGCCATGAAATCAGTGTCATAAGGCTAGTAGCAGCATGATGAGTGGATTTAGGGACGATGACCCTAAGTGAAGTAAGTCACACAGAAAAGGAAACTTATCCTAAGTTATCACTTGTAGAGGGAATGTCAAAATCGCTACACCTGAATTGAATTGCAAAACAGAACAGAGTCACACATTTAGAAAACACACTATGGCTGCTTAACGGGAAAGCTGAGGTGGGGCGATGCATAAAACAAGGGTTTGAAATTAGCTCAGATACCGTTCCACAAGCCAAATATGTAATAGACAAGACCTACTCCCTGCTCAGTGAACTGGACTCAACACCCCCTATTCACCGCCCAAGAATATATCTGACTAGGAAGAGTCTTAAAACATATGTATTGATATCTCTCTGGAAGTGAATCAAGAGGGTGTAAAGCGGCATAAACACAGCAAGGAAAAGAAGCTAAACCCCCTTATAAAAACTGACTACTTAAAAAAAAAACCCATAAAACAAAGACAGTGAAAGAGAGAGAAATTCTTACAAAATCCGTTCAGGGGCTCTGATGCAACCTGGATTGACCATATCTAGACCCACAGCTGGATGAGACATAAGGCTGGACACTCTTGGGGCTGAGAGGATTGGTGAGGTTGGGTGAGCAAACGCAGACCCTTTAAAGTAATACTGCGTGGTACCCATGCCATGGGTCCCAAATCTCCAGGTTCAAGGGCATCTTCCTACATCGAAAACATGCCTGGGAAACCCAGAAGATGGTACACCGTGTGATCGGGAAAGGTTTCTAAAACGCACCTCATTTCTCCTCTCCTTGTGCTCGGGTTCGCCATTCCAGCCGCTTCACTAACAATCTCCCTACGTGGAGAATCAGCACCGTTGACCTCCTGTTTCGTACAGGTCGCAATTTGTCCCGAGGATGAACGGGAAGAGGGGGAACCAATGAGAGACTAGCTCTAGGTGTTGGGACAGGCACAGGTCACCCGATTTTCCCATCAGGAAGAAGAATGAACCACAGGCTCAGCCTGCCCCCCGGAACCAGAATAGGGCCTGAAGCAATCCTGCGCTTTTGCGGCCAGCTCCCAAAAAAGCGAGTTGACACATCGAGCTCAGGGGCACTGCAATTCACAAACCTGCAGAGTTATAAATGATAACTCTCGTCCACAAATATATTGAGGGAAGGCAACGAAGAGGATTTGAAAGCAAGGCAGAATTGCAGGAAACCGGTTTCAGGAGGTAGATTCGACTCGCCTTGAAAGCACATGAAAAGCGGCAAAGCGTTGACAATGATGCCCTTGGCCAAAAAGGGCGTATGCGTTTTTTCCTGAATATATTCAGGAAAAAACGCATACGCCCTTTTTGGCCAACCAAGCAAGCCGGAAAGGCAAATCGGCGCTACAAAGAAGTCTGGCTTGCCAGAGGTCAAAAGGGCCATGCTGAAAAATGTGTAAAAACCAGAAATGCAGGACAGGCCATGGAGACATGGGAGCCTTGCTACGCTGATGGGCGGGGTGGAAATTGCCAACAGCCACTCTGGAGAAGTGTACGCTGCGTCCTGAAACATGTAATAAACACAGCTTAGAGAGCATAGGGCACTTCCACTCATGGGCGTAGAAATCGGGAAACCTAAAAATCAACAAGACACAGGCACCCCAAAGTTTAGGGCTGCTCTGTTTCCAAGAACCTCCACTTCGGTACACCTTAAATATCCCAGGAAAGAGAAAAATGGATAAAGAAGTTGTGGTACTTATGCACAATGGAATATCACTCAGCCATGAAATCAGTGTCATAAGGCTAGTAGCAGCATGATGAGTGGATTTAGGGACGATGACTCTAAGTGAAGTAAGTCACACAGAAAAGGAAACTTATCCTAAGTTATCACTTGTAGAGGGAATGTCAAAATCGCTACACCTGAATTGAATTGCAAAACAGAACAGAGTCACACATTTAGAAAACACACTATGGCTGCTTAACGGGAAAGCTGAGGTGGGGCGATGCATAAAACAAGGGTTTGAAATTAGCTCAGATACCGTTCCACAAGCCAAATATTTAATAGACAAGACCTACTCCCTGCTCACTGAACTGGACTCAACACCCCCTATTCACCGCCCAAGAATATATCTGACTAGGAAGAGTCTTAAAACCTATGTATTGATATCTCTCTGGAAGTGAATCAAGAGGGTGTAAAGCGGCATAAACACAGCAAGGAAAAGAAGCTAAACCCCCTTATAAAAACTGACTACTTAAAAAAAAAAAACCCATAAAACAAAGACAGTGAAAGAGAGAGAAATTCTTACAAAATCCCTTCAGGGGCTCTGATGCAACCTGGATTGACCATATCTAGACCCACAGCTGGATGAGACATAAGGCTGGACACTCTTGGGGCTGAGAGGATTGGTGAGGTTGGGAGAGCAAACGCAGACCCTTTAAAGTAATACTGCGTGGTACCCATGCCATGGGTCCCAAATCTCCAGGTTCAAGGGCATCTTCCTACATCGAAAACATGCCTGGGAAACCCAGAAGATGGTACACCGTGTGATCGGGAAAGGTTTCTAAAACGCACCTCATTTCTCCTCTCCTTGTGCTCGGGTTCGCCATTCCAGCCGCTTCACTAACAATCTCCCTACGTGGAGAATCAGCACCGTTGACCTCCTGTTTCGTACAGGTCGCAATTTGTCCCGAGGATGAACGGGAAGAGGGGGAACCAATGAGAGACTAGCTCTAGGTGTTGGGACAGGCACAGGTCACCCGATTTTCCCATCAGGAAGAAGAATGAACCACAGGCTCAGCCTGCCCCCCGGAACCAGAATAGGGCCTGAAGCAATCCTGCGCTTTTGCGGCCAGCTCCCAAAAAAGCGAGTTGACACATGGAGCTCAGGGGCACTGCAATTCACAAACCTGCAGAGTTATAAATGATAACTCTCGTCCACAAATATATTGAGGGAAGGCAACGAAGAGGATTTGAAAGCAAGGCAGAATTGCAGGAAACCGATTTCAGGAGGTAGATTCGACTCGCCTTGAAAGCACATGAAAAGCGGCAAAGCGTTGACAATGATGCCCTTGGCCAAAAAGGGCGTATGCGTTTTTTCCTGAATATATTCAGGAAAAAACGCATACGCCCTTTTTGGCCAACCAAGCAAGCCGGAAAGGCAAATCGGCGCTACAAAGAAGTCTGGCTTGCCAGAGGTCAAAAGGGCCATGCTGAAAAATGTGTAAAAACCAGAAATGCAGGACAGGCCATGGAGACATGGGAGCCTTGCTACGCTGATGGGCGGGGTGGAAATTGCCAACAGCCACTCTGGAGAAGTGTACGCTGCGTCCTGAAACATGTAATAAACACAGCTTAGAGAGCATAGGGCACTTCCACTCATGGGCGTAGAAATCGGGAAACCTAAAAATCAACAAGACACAGGCACCCCAAAGTTTAGGGCTGCTCTGTTTCCAAGAACCTCCACTTCGGTACACCTTAAATATCCCAGGAAAGAGAAAAATGGATAAAGAAGTTGTGGTACTTATGCACAATGGAATATCACTCAGCCATGAAATCAGTGTCATAAGGCTAGTAGCAGCATGATGAGTGGATTTAGGGACGATGACTCTAAGTGAAGTAAGTCACACAGAAAAGGAAACTTATCCTAAGTTATCACTTGTAGAGGGAATGTCAAAATCGCTACACCTGAATTGAATTGCAAAACAGAACAGAGTCACACATTTAGAAAACACACTATGGCTGCTTAACGGGAAAGCTGAGGTGGGGCGATGCATAAAACAAGGGTTTGAAATTAGCTCAGATACCGTTCCACAAGCCAAATATGTAATAGACAAGACCTACTCCCTGCTCAGTGAACTGGACTCAACACCCCCTATTCACCGCCCAAGAATATATCTGACTAGGAAGAGTCTTAAAACATATGTATTGATATCTCTCTGGAAGTGAATCAAGAGGGTGTAAAGCGGCATAAACACAGCAAGGAAAAGAAGCTAAACCCCCTTATAAAAACTGACTACTTAAAAAAAAAACCCATAAAACAAAGACAGTGAAAGAGAGAGAAATTCTTACAAAATCCGTTCAGGGGCTCTGATGCAACCTGGATTGACCATATCTAGACCCACAGCTGGATGAGACATAAGGCTGGACACTCTTGGGGCTGAGAGGATTGGTGAGGTTGGGTGAGCAAACGCAGACCCTTTAAAGTAATACTGCGTGGTACCCATGCCATGGGTCCCAAATCTCCAGGTTCAAGGGCATCTTCCTACATCGAAAACATGCCTGGGAAACCCAGAAGATGGTACACCGTGTGATCGGGAAAGGTTTCTAAAACGCACCTCATTTCTCCTCTCCTTGTGCTCGGGTTCGCCATTCCAGCCGCTTCACTAACAATCTCCCTACGTGGAGAATCAGCACCGTTGACCTCCTGTTTCGTACAGGTCGCAATTTGTCCCGAGGATGAACGGGAAGAGGGGGAACCAATGAGAGACTAGCTCTAGGTGTTGGGACAGGCACAGGTCACCCGATTTTCCCATCAGGAAGAAGAATGAACCACAGGCTCAGCCTGCCCCCCGGAACCAGAATAGGGCCTGAAGCAATCCTGCGCTTTTGCGGCCAGCTCCCAAAAAAGCGAGTTGACACATCGAGCTCAGGGGCACTGCAATTCACAAACCTGCAGAGTTATAAATGATAACTCTCGTCCACAAATATATTGAGGGAAGGCAACGAAGAGGATTTGAAAGCAAGGCAGAATTGCAGGAAACCGGTTTCAGGAGGTAGATTCGACTCGCCTTGAAAGCACATGAAAAGCGGCAAAGCGTTGACAATGATGCCCTTGGCCAAAAAGGGCGTATGCGTTTTTTCCTGAATATATTCAGGAAAAAACGCATACGCCCTTTTTGGCCAACCAAGCAAGCCGGAAAGGCAAATCGGCGCTACAAAGAAGTCTGGCTTGCCAGAGGTCAAAAGGGCCATGCTGAAAAATGTGTAAAAACCAGAAATGCAGGACAGGCCATGGAGACATGGGAGCCTTGCTACGCTGATGGGCGGGGTGGAAATTGCCAACAGCCACTCTGGAGAAGTGTACGCTGCGTCCTGAAACATGTAATAAACACAGCTTAGAGAGCATAGGGCACTTCCACTCATGGGCGTAGAAATCGGGAAACCTAAAAATCAACAAGACACAGGCACCCCAAAGTTTAGGGCTGCTCTGTTTCCAAGAACCTCCACTTCGGTACACCTTAAATATCCCAGGAAAGAGAAAAATGGATAAAGAAGTTGTGGTACTTATGCACAATGGAATATCACTCAGCCATGAAATCAGTGTCATAAGGCTAGTAGCAGCATGATGAGTGGATTTAGGGACGATGACTCTAAGTGAAGTAAGTCACACAGAAAAGGAAACTTATCCTAAGTTATCACTTGTAGAGGGAATGTCAAAATCGCTACACCTGAATTGAATTGCAAAACAGAACAGAGTCACACATTTAGAAAACACACTATGGCTGCTTAACGGGAAAGCTGAGGTGGGGCGATGCATAAAACAAGGGTTTGAAATTAGCTCAGATACCGTTCCACAAGCCAAATATTTAATAGACAAGACCTACTCCCTGCTCAGTGAACTGGACTCAACACCCCCTATTCACCGCCCAAGAATATATCTGACTAGGAAGAGTCTTAAAACCTATGTATTGATATCTCTCTGGAAGTGAATCAAGAGGGTGTAAAGCGGCATAAACACAGCAAGGAAAAGAAGCTAAACCCCCTTATAAAAATTGACTACTAAAAAAAAAAAACCCATAAAACAAAGACAGTGAAAGAGAGAGAAATTCTTACAAAATCCTTTCAGGGGCTCTGATGCAAACTGCATTGACCATATCTAGACCCACAGCTGGATGAGACATAAGGCTGGACACTCTTGGGGCTGAGAGGATTGGTGAGGTTGGGTGAGCAAACGCAGACCCTTTAAAGTAATACTGCGTGGTACCCATGCCATGGGTCCCAAATCTCCAGGTTCAAGGGCATCTTCCTACATCGAAAACATGCCTGGGAAACCCAGAAGATGGTACACCGTGTGATCGGGAAAGGTTTCTAAAACGCACCTCATTTCTCCTCTCCTTGTGCTCGGGTTCGCCATTCCAGCCGCTTCACTAACAATCTCCCTACGTGGAGAATCAGCACCGTTGACCTCCTGTTTCGTACAGGTCACAATTTGTCCCGAGGATGAACGGGAAGAGGGGGAACCAATGAGAGACTAGCTCTAGGTGTTGGGACAGGCACAGGTCACCCTATTTTCCCATCAGGAAGAAGAATGAACCACAGGCTCAGCCTGCCCCCCGGAACCAGAATAAGGCCTGAAGCAATCCTGCGTTTTGCGGCCAGCTCCCAAAAAAGCGAGTTGACAAATGGAGCTCAGGGGCACTGCAATTCACAAACCTGCAGAGTTGTAAATGATAACTCTCGTCCACAAATATATTGAGGGAAGGCAACAAAGAGGATTTGAAAGCAAGGCAGAATTGCAGGAAACCGGTTTCAGGAGGTAGATTCGACTCGCCTTGAAAGCACATGAAAAGCGGCAAAGCGTTGACAATGATGCCCTTGGCCAAAAAGGGCGTATGCGTTTTTTCCTGAATATATTCAGGAAAAAACGCATACGCCCTTTTTAGCCAACCAAGCAAGCCGGAAAGGCAAATCGGCGCTACAAAGAAGTCTGGCATGCCAGAGGTCAAAAGGGCCATGCTGAAAAAAGTGTAAAAACCGGAAATGCAGGACAGGCCATGGAGACATGGGAGCCTTGCTACGCTGATGGGCGGGATGGAAATTGCCAACAGCCACTCTGGAGAAGTGTAAGCTGCGTCCTGAAACATGGAATAAACACAGCTTAGAGAGCATAGGGCACTTCCACTCATGGGCGTAGAAATCGGGAAACCTAAAAATCAACAAGACACAGGCACCCCAAAATTTAGGGCTGCTCTGTTTCCAAGAACCTCCACTTCGGTACACCTTAAATATCCCAGGAAAGAGAAAAATGGATAAAGAAGTTGTGGTACTTATGCACAATGGAATATCACTCAGCCATGAAATCAGTGTAATAAGGCTAGTAGCAGCATGATGAGTGGATTTAGGGACGATGACTCTAAGTGAAGTAAGTCACACAGAAAAGGACACTTATCCTAAGATATGACTTATAGAGGGAATGTCAAAATCGCTACACCTGAACTGAATTCCAAAACAGAACAGAGTCACACATTTAGAAAACACACTATGGCTGCTTAAAGGGAAAGGTGAGGTGGGGCGATGCATAAAACAAGGGTTTGAAATTAGCTCAGATACCGTTCCACAAGCCAAATATGTAACAGACAAGACCTACTCCCTGCTCAGTGAACTGGACTCAACACCCCCTATTCACCACCCAAGAATATATCTGACTAGGAAGAGTCTTAAAACCTATGTATTGATATCTCTCTGGAAGTGAATCAAGAGGGTGTAAAGCGGCATAAACACAGCAAGGAAAAGAAGCTAAACCCCCTTATAAAAATTGACTACTTAAAAAAAAAAACCCATAAAACAAAGACAGTGAAAGAGAGAGAAATTCTTACAAAATCCCTTCAGGGGCTCTGATGCAACCTGGATTGACCATATCTAGACCCACAGCTGGATGAGACATAAGGCTGGACACTCTTGGGGCTGAGAGGATTGGTGAGGTTGAGTGAGCAAACGCAGACCCTTTAAAGTAATACTGCGTGGTACCCATGCCATGGGTCCCAAATCTCCAGGTTCAAGGGCATCTTCCTACATCGAAAACATGCCTGGGAAACCCAGAAGATGGTACACCGTGTGATCGGGAAAGGTTTCTAAAACGCACCTCATTTCTCCTCTCCTTGTGCTCGAGTTCGCCATTCCAGCCGCTTCACTAACAATCTCCCTACGTGGAGAATCAGCACCGTTGACCTCCTGTTTCGTACAGGTCGCAATTTGTCCCGAGGATGAACGGGAAGAGGGGGAACCAATGAGAGACTAGCTCTAGGTGTTGGGACAGGCACAGGTCACTCTATTTTCCCATCAGGAAGAAGAATGAACCACAGGCTCAGCCTGCCCCCCGGAACCAGAATAGGGCCTGAAGCAATCCTGCGCTTTTGCGGCCAGCTCCCAAAAAAGCGAGTTGACAAATGGAGCTCAGGGTCACTGCAATTCACAAACCTGCAGAGTTGTAAATGATAACTCTCGTCCACAAATATATTGAGGGAAGGCAACGAAGAGGATTTGAAAGCAAGGCAGAATTGCAGGAAACCGGTTTCAGGAGGTAGATTCGACTCGCCTTGAAAGCACATGAAAAGCGGCAAAGCGTTGACAATGATGCCCTTGGCCAAAAAGGGCGTATGCGTTTTTTCCTGAATATATTCAGGAAAAAACGCATACGCCCTTTTTGGCCAACCAAGCAAGCCGGAAAGGCAAATCGGCGCTACAAAGAAGTCTGGCATGCCAGAGGTCAAAAGGGCCATGCTGAAAAAAGTGTAAAAACCGGAAATGCAGGACAGGCCATGGAGACATGGGAGCCTTGCTACGCTGATGGGCGGGATGGAAATTGCCAACAGCCACTCTGGAGAAGTGTACGCTGCGTCCTGAAACATGGAATAAACACAGCTTAGAGAGCATAGGGCACTTCCACTCATGGGCGTAGAAATCGGGAAACCTAAAAATCAACAAGACACAGGCACCCCAAAGTTTAGGGCTGCTCTGTTTCCAAGAACCTCCACTTCGGTACACCTTAAATATCCCAGGAAAGAGAAAAATGGATAAAGAAGTTGTGGTACTTATGCACAATGGAATATCACTCAGCCATGAAATCAGTGTCATAAGGCTAGTAGCAGCATGATGAGTGGATTTAGGGACGATGACTCTAAGTGAAGTAAGTCACACAGAAAAGGAAACTTATCCTAAGTTATCACTTGTAGAGGGAATGTCAAAATCGCTACACCTGAATTGAATTGCAAAACAGAACAGAGTCACACATTTAGAAAACACACTATGGCTGCTTAACGGGAAAGCTGAGGTGGGGCGATGCATAAAACAAGGGTTTGAAATTAGCTCAGATACCGTTCCACAAGCCAAATATGTAATAGACAAGACCTACTCCCTGCTCAGTGAACTGGACTCAACACCCCCTATTCACCACCCAAGAATATATCTGACTAGGAAGAGTCTTAAAACATATGTATTGATATCTCTCTGGAAGTGAATCAAGAGGGTGTAAAGCGGCATAAACACAGCAAGGAAAAGAAGCTAAACCCCCTTATAAAAACTGACTACTTAAAAAAAAAACCCATAAAACAAAGACAGTGAAAGAGAGAGAAATTCTTACAAAATCCGTTCAGGGGCTCTGATGCAACCTGGATTGACCATATCTAGACCCACAGCTGGATGAGACATAAGGCTGGACACTCTTGGGGCTGAGAGGATTGGTGAGGTTGGGTGAGCAAACGCAGACCCTTTAAAGTAATACTGCGTGGTACCCATGCCATGGGTCCCAAATCTCCAGGTTCAAGGGCATCTTCCTACATCGAAAACATGCCTGGGAAACCCAGAAGATGGTACACCGTGTGATCGGGAAAGGTTTCTAAAACGCACCTCATTTCTCCTCTCCTTGTGCTCGGGTTCGCCATTCCAGCCGCTTCACTAACAATCTCCCTACGTGGAGAATCAGCACCGTTGACCTCCTGTTTCGTACAGGTCGCAATTTGTCCCGAGGATGAACGGGAAGAGGGGGAACCAATGAGAGACTAGCTCTAGGTGTTGGGACAGGCACAGGTCACCCGATTTTCCCATCAGGAAGAAGAATGAACCACAGGCTCAGCCTGCCCCCCGGAACCAGAATAGGGCCTGAAGCAATCCTGCGCTTTTGCGGCCAGCTCCCAAAAAAGCGAGTTGACACATGGAGCTCAGGGGCACTGCAATTCACAAACCTGCAGAGTTATAAATGATAACTCTCGTCCACAAATATATTGAGGGAAGGCAACGAAGAGGATTTGAAAGCAAGGCAGAATTGCAGGAAACCGATTTCAGGAGGTAGATTCGACTCGCCTTGAAAGCACATGAAAAGCGGCAAAGCGTTGACAATGATGCCCTTGGCCAAAAAGGGCATATGCGTTTTTTCCTGAATATATTCAGGAAAAAACGCATACGCCCTTTTTGGCCAACCAAGCAAGCCGGAAAGGCAAATCGGCGCTACAAAGAAGTCTGGCTTGCCAGAGGTCAAAAGGGCCATGCTGAAAAATGTGTAAAAACCAGAAATGCAGGACAGGCCATGGAGACATGGGAGCCTTGCTACGCTGATGGGCGGGGTGGAAATTGCCAACAGCCACTCTGGAGAAGTGTACGCTGCGTCCTGAAACATGTAATAAACACAGCTTAGAGAGCATAGGGCACTTCCACTCATGGGCGTAGAAATCGGGAAACCTAAAAATCAACAAGACACAGGCACCCCAAAGTTTAGGGCTGCTCTGTTTCCAAGAACCTCCACTTCGGTACACCTTAAATATCCCAGGAAAGAGAAAAATGGATAAAGAAGTTGTGGTACTTATGCACAATGGAATATCACTCAGCCATGAAATCAGTGTCATAAGGCTAGTAGCAGCATGATGAGTGGATTTAGGGACGATGACTCTAAGTGAAGTAAGTCACACAGAAAAGGAAACTTATCCTAAGTTATCACTTGTAGAGGGAATGTCAAAATCGCTACACCTGAATTGAATTGCAAAACAGAACAGAGTCACACATTTAGAAAACACACTATGGCTGCTTAACGGGAAAGCTGAGGTGGGGCGATGCATAAAACAAGGGTTTGAAATTAGCTCAGATACCGTTCCACAAGCCAAATATTTAATAGACAAGACCTACTCCCTGCTCAGTGAACTGGACTCAACACCCCCTATTCACCGCCCAAGAATATATCTGACTAGGAAGAGTCTTAAAACCTATGTATTGATATCTCTCTGGAAGTGAATCAAGAGGGTGTAAAGCGGCATAAACACAGCAAGGAAAAGAAGCTAAACCCCCTTATAAAAATTGACTACTTAAAAAAAAAAACCCATAAAACAAAGACAGTGAAAGAGAGAGAAATTCTTACAAAATCCTTTCAGGGGCTCTGATGCAAACTGCATTGACCATATCTGGACCCACAGCTGGATGAGACATAAGGCTGGACACTCTTGGGGCTGAGAGGATTGGTGAGGTTGGGTGAGCAAACGCAGACCCTTTAAAGTAATACTGCGTGGTACCCATGCCATGGGTCCCAAATCTCCAGGTTCAAGGGCATCTTCCTACATCGAAAACATGCCTGGGAAACCCAGAAGATGGTACACCGTGTGATCGGGAAAGGTTTCTAAAACGCACCTCATTTCTCCTCTCCTTGTGCTCGGGTTCGCCATTCCAGCCGCTTCACTAACAATCTCCCTACGTGGAGAATCAGCACCGTTGACCTCCTGTTTCGTACAGGTCACAATTTGTCCCGAGGATGAACGGGAAGAGGGGGAACCAATGAGAGACTAGCTCTAGGTGTTGGGACAGGGACAGGTCACCCTATTTTCCCATCAGGAAGAAGAATGAACCACAGGCTCAGCCTGCCCCCCGGAACCAGAATAAGGCCTGAAGCAATCCTGCGCTTTTGCGGCCAGCTCCCAAAAAAGCGAGTTGACAAATGGAGCTCAGGGGCACTGCAATTCACAAACCTGCAGAGTTGTAAATGATAACTCTCGTCCACAAATATATTGAAGGAAGGCAACAAAGAGGATTTGAAAGCAAGGCAGAATTGCAGGAAACCGGTTTCAGGAGGTAGATTCGACTCGCCTTGAAAGCACATGAAAAGCGGCAAAGCGTTGACAATGATGCCCTTGGCCAAAAAGGGCGTATGCGTTTTTTCCTGAATATATTCAGGAAAAAACGCATACGCCCTTTTTAGCCAACCAAGCAAGCCGGAAAGGCAAATCGGCGCTACAAAGAAGTCTGGCATGCCAGAGGTCAAAAGGGCCATGCTGAAAAAAGTGTAAAAACCGGAAATGCAGGACAGGCCATGGAGACATGGGAGCCTTGCTACGCTGATGGGCGGGATGGAAATTGCCAACAGCCACTCTGGAGAAGTGTAAGCTGCGTCCTGAAACATGGAATAAACACAGCTTAGAGAGCATAGGGCACTTCCACTCATGGGCGTAGAAATCGGGAAACCTAAAAATCAACAAGACACAGGCACCCCAAAGTTTAGGGCTGCTCTGTTTCCAAGAACCTCCACTTCGGTACACCTTAAATATCCCAGGAAAGAGAAAAATTGATAAAGAAGTTGTGGTACTTATGCACAATGGAATATCACTCAGCCATAAATCAGTGTCATAAGGCTAGTAGCAGCATGATGAGTGGATTTAGGGACGATGACTCTAAGTGAAGTAAGTCACACAGAAAAGGACACTTATCCTAAGATATCACTTATAGAGGGAATGTCAAAATCGCTACACCTGAACTGAATTCCAAAACACAACAGAGTCACACATTTAGAAAACACACTATGGCTGCTTAACGGGAAAGCTGAGGTGGGGCGATGCATAAAACAAGGGTTTGAAATTAGCTCAGATACCGTTCCACAAGCCAAATATGTAATAGACAAGACCTACTCCCTGCTCAGTGAACTGGACTCAACACCCCCTATTCACCACCCAAGAATATATCTGACTAGGAAGAGTCTTAAAACCTATGTATTGATATCTCTCTGGAAGTGAATCAAGAGGGTGTAAAGCGGCATAAACACAGCAAGGAAAAGAAGCTAAACCCCCTTATAAAAACTGACTACTTAAAAAAAAAAAAACCCATAAAACAAAGACAGTGAAAGAGAGAGAAATTCTTACAAAATCCGTTCAGGGGCTCTGATGCAACCTGGATTGACCATATCTAGACCCACAGCTGGATGAGACATAAGGCTGGACACTCTTGGGGCTGAGAGGATTGGTGAGGTTGGGTGAGCAAACGCAGACCCTTTAAAGTAATACTGCGTGGTACCCATGCCATGGGTCCCAAATCTCCAGGTTCAAGGGCATCTTCCTACATCGAAAACATGCCTGGGAAACCCAGAAGATGGTACACCGTGTGATCGGGAAAGGTTTCTAAAACGCACCTCATTTCTCCTCTCCTTGTGCTCGGGTTCGCCATTCCAGCCGCTTCACTAACAATCTCCCTACGTGGAGAATCAGCACCGTTGACCTCCTGTTTCGTACAGGTCGCAATTTGTCCCGAGGATGAACGGGAAGAGGGGGAACCAATGAGAGACTAGCTCTAGGTGTTGGGACAGGCACAGGTCACTCTATTTTCCCATCAGGAAGAAGAATGAACCACAGGCTCAGCCTGCCCCCCGGAACCAGAATAGGGCCTGAAGCAATCCTGCGCTTTTGCGGCCAGCTTCCAAAAAAGCGAGTTGACAAATGGAGCTCAGGGGCACTGCAATTCACAAACCTGCAGAGTTGTAAATGATAACTCTTGTCCACAAATATATTGAGGGAAGGCAACGAAGAGGATTTGAAAGCAAGGCAGAATTGCAGGAAACCGGTTTCAGGAGGTAGATTCGACTCGCCTTGAAAGCACATGAAAAGCGGCAAAGCGTTGACAATGATGCCCTTGGCCAAAAAGGGCGTATGCGTTTTTTCCTGAATATATTCAGGAAAAAACGCATACGCCCTTTTTGGCCAACCAAGCAAGCCGGAAAGGCAAATCGGCGCTACAAAGAAGTCTCGCTTGCCAGCGGTCAAAAGGGCCATGCTGAAAAAAGTGTAAAAACCAGAAATGCAGGACAGGCCATGGAGACATGGGAGCCTTGCTACGCTGATGGGCGCGGTGGAAATTGCCAACAGCCACTCTGGAGAAGTGTACGCTGCGTCCTGAAACGTATAATAAACACAGCTTAGAGAGCATAGGGCACTTCCACTCACGCGCGTAGAAATCGGGAAACCTAAAAATCAACAAGACACAGGCACCCCAAAATTTAGGGCTGCTCTGTTTCCAAGAACCTCCACTTCGGTACACCTTAAATATCCCAGGAAAGAGAAAAATGGATAAAGAAGTTGTGGTACTTATGCACAATGGAATATCACTCAGCCATGAAATCAGTGTAATAAGGCTAGTAGCAGCATGATGAGTGGATTTAGGGACGATGACTCTAAGTGAAGTAAGTCACACAGAAAAGGACACTTATCCTAAGATATGACTTATAGAGGGAATGTCAAAATCGCTACACCTGAACTGAATTCCAAAACAGAACAGAGTCACACATTTAGAAAACACACTATGGCTGCTTAAAGGGAAAGGTGAGGTGGGGCGATGCATAAAACAAGGGTTTGAAATTAGCTCAGATACCGTTCCACAAGCCAAATATGTAACAGACAAGACCTACTCCCTGCTCAGTGAACTGGACTCAACACCCCCTATTCACCACCCAAGAATATATCTGACTAGGAAGAGTCTTAAAACCTATGTATTGATATCTCTCTGGAAGTGAATCAAGAGGGTGTAAAGCGGCATAAACACAGCAAGGAAAAGAAGCTAAACCCCCTTATAAAAATTGACTACTTAAAAAAAAAAACCCATAAAACAAAGACAGTGAAAGAGAGAGAAATTCTTACAAAATCCCTTCAGGGGCTCTGATGCAACCTGGATTGACCATATCTAGACCCACAGCTGGATGAGACATAAGGCTGGACACTCTTGGGGCTGAGAGGATTGGTGAGGTTGAGTGAGCAAACGCAGACCCTTTAAAGTAATACTGCGTGGTACCCATGCCATGGGTCCCAAATCTCCAGGTTCAAGGGCATCTTCCTACATCGAAAACATGCCTGGGAAACCCAGAAGATGGTACACCGTGTGATCGGGAAAGGTTTCTAAAACGCACCTCATTTCTCCTCTCCTTGTGCTCGGGTTCGCCATTCCAGCCGCTTCACTAACAATCTCCCTACGTGGAGAATCAGCACCGTTGACCTCCTGTTTCGTACAGGTCGCAATTTGTCCCGAGGATGAACGGGAAGAGGGGGAACCAATGAGAGACTAGCTCTAGGTGTTGGGACAGGCACAGGTCACTCTATTTTCCCATCAGGAAGAAGAATGAACCACAGGCTCAGCCTGCCCCCCGGAACCAGAATAGGGCCTGAAGCAATCCTGCGCTTTTGCGGCCAGCTCCCAAAAAAGCGAGTTGACAAATGGAGCTCAGGGTCACTGCAATTCACAAACCTGCAGAGTTGTAAATGATAACTCTTGTCCACAAATATATTGAGGGAAGGCAACGAAGAGGAATTGAAAGCAAGGCAGAATTGCAGGAAACCGGTTTCAGGAGGTAGATTCGACTCGCCTTGAAAGCACATGAAAAGCGGCAAAGCGTTGACAATGATGCCCTTGGCCAAAAAGGGCGTATGCGTTTTTTCCTGAATATATTCAGGAAAAAACGCATACGCCCTTTTTGGCCAACCAAGCAAGCCGGAAAGAGCAAATCGGCGCTACAAAGAAGTCTCGCTTGCCAGCGGTCAAAAGGGCCATGCTGAAAAAAGTGTAAAAACCAGAAATGCAGGACAGGCCATGGAGACATGGGAGCCTTGCTACGCTGATGGGCGGGATGGAAATTGCCAACAGCCACTCTGGAGAAGTGTACGCTGCGTCCTGAAACATGTAATAAACACAGCTTAGAGAGCATAGGGCACTTCCACTCATGGGCGTAAAATCGGGAAACCTAAAAATCAACAAGACACAGGCACCCCAAAGTTTAGGGCTGCACTGTTTCCAAGAACCTCCACTTCGGTACACCTTAAATATCCCAGGAAAGAGAAAAATGGATAAAGAAGTTGTGGTACTTATGCACAATGGAATATCACTCAGCCATAAATCAGTGTCATAAGGCTAGTAGAAGCATGATGAGTGGATTTAGGGACGATGACTCTAAGTGAAGTAAGTCACACAGAAAAGGACACGTATCCTAAGATATCACTTATAGAGGGAATGTCAAAATCGCTACACCTGAACTGAATTCCAAAACACAACAGAGTCACACATTTAGAAAACACACTATGGCTGCTTAACGGGAAAGGTGAGGTGGGGCGATGCATAAAACAAGGGTTTGAAATTAGCTCAGATACCGTTCCACAAGCCAACTATGTAATAGACAAGACCTACTTCCTGCTCAGTGAACTGGACTCAACACCCCCTATTCACCACCCAAGAATATATCTGACTAGGAAGAGTCTTAAAACCTATGTATTGATATCTCTCTGGAAGTGAATCAAGAGGGTGTAAAGCGGCATAAACACAGCCGGGAAAAGCAGCTAAATCCCGTTATAAAAATAAGCTACTTAAAAAAAAAAACCCATAAAACAAAGACAGTGAAAGAGAGAGAAATTCTTACAAAATCCGTTCAGGGGCTCTGATGCAACCTGGATTGACCATATCTAGACCCACAGCTGGATGAGACATAAGGCTGGACACTCTTGGGGCTCAGAGGATTGGTGAGGTTGGGTGAGCAAACGCAGACCCTTTAAAGTAATACTGCGTGGTACCCATGCCATGGGTCCCAAATCTCCAGGTTCAAGGGCATCTTCCTACATCGAAAACATGCCTGGGAAACCCAGAAGATGGTACACCGTGTGATCGGGAAAGGTTTCTAAAACGCACCTCATTTCTCCTCTCCTTGTGCTCGGGTTCGCCATTCCAGCCGCTTCATTAACAATCTCCCTACGTGGAGAATCAGCACCGTTGACCTCCTGTTTCGTACAGGTCGCAATTTGTCCCGAGGATGAACGGGAAGAGGGGGAACCAATGAGAGACTAGCTCTAGGTGTTGGGACAGGCACAGGTCACTCTATTTTCCCATCAGGAAGAAGAATGAACCACAGGCTCAGCCTGCCCCCCGGAACCAGAATAGGGCCTGAAGCAATCCTGCGCTTTTGCGGCCAGCTCCCAAAAAAGCGAGTTGACACATGGAGCTCAGGGGCACTGCAATTCACAAACCTGCAGAGTTATAAATGATAACTCTCGTCCACAAATATATTGAGGGAAGGCAACGAAGAGGATTTGAAAGCAAGGCAGAATTGCAGGAAACCGATTTCAGGAGGTAGATTCGACTCGCCTTGAAAGCACATGAAAAGCGGCAAAGCGTTGACAATGATGCCCTTGGCCAAAAAGGGCGTATGCGTTTTTTCCTGAATATATTCAGGAAAAAACGCATACGCCCTTTTTGGCCAACCAAGCAAGCCGGAAAGGCAAATCGGCGCTACAAAGAAGTCTCGCTTGCCAGCGGTCAAAAGGGCCATGCTGAAAAAAGTGTAAAAACCAGAAATGCAGGACAGGCCATGGAGACATGGGAGCCTTGCTACGCTGATGGGCGCGGTGGAAATTGCCAACAGCCACTCTGGAGAAGTGTACGCTGCGTCCTGAAACGTATAATAAACACAGCTTAGAGAGCATAGGGCACTTCCACTCACGCGCGTAGAAATCGGGAAACCTAAAAATCAACAAGACACAGGCACCCCAAAATTTAGGGCTGCTCTGTTTCCAAGAACCTCCACTTCGGTACACCTTAAATATCCCAGGAAAGAGAAAAATGGATAAAGAAGTTGTGGTACTTATGCACAATGGAATATCACTCAGCCATGAAATCAGTGTAATAAGGCTAGTAGCAGCATGATGAGTGGATTTAGGGACGATGACTCTAAGTGAAGTAAGTCACACAGAAAAGGACACTTATCCTAAGATATGACTTATAGAGGGAATGTCAAAATCGCTACACCTGAACTGAATTCCAAAACAGAACAGAGTCACACATTTAGAAAACACACTATGGCTGCTTAAAGGGAAAGGTGAGGTGGGGCGATGCATAAAACAAGGGTTTGAAATTAGCTCAGATACCGTTCCACAAGCCAAATATGTAACAGACAAGACCTACTCCCTGCTCAGTGAACTGGACTCAACACCCCCTATTCACCACCCAAGAATATATCTGACTAGGAAGAGTCTTAAAACCTATGTATTGATATCTCTCTGGAAGTGAATCAAGAGGGTGTAAAGCGGCATAAACACAGCAAGGAAAAGAAGCTAAACCCCCTTATAAAAATTGACTACTTAAAAAAAAAAACCCATAAAACAAAGACATTGAAAGAGAGAGAAATTCTTACAAAATCCCTTCAGGGGCTCTGATGCAACCTGGATTGACCATATCTAGACCCACAGCTGGATGAGACATAAGGCTGGACACTCTTGGGGCTGAGAGGATTGGTGAGGTTGAGTGAGCAAACGCAGACCCTTTAAAGTAATACTGCGTGGTACCCATGCCATGGGTCCCAAATCTCCAGGTTCAAGGGCATCTTCCTACATCGAAAACATGCCTGGGAAACCCAGAAGATGGTACACCGTGTGATCGGGAAAGGTTTCTAAAACGCACCTCATTTCTCCTCTCCTTGTGCTCGGGTTCGCCATTCCAGCCGCTTCACTAACAATCTCCCTACGTGGAGAATCAGCACCGTTGACCTCCTGTTTCGTACAGGTCGCAATTTGTCCCGAGGATGAACGGGAAGAGGGGGAACCAATGAGAGACTAGCTCTAGGTGTTGGGACAGGCACAGGTCACTCTATTTTCCCATCAGGAAGAAGAATGAACCACAGGCTCAGCCTGCCCCCCGGAACCAGAATAGGGCCTGAAGCAATCCTGCGCTTTTGCGGCCAGCTCCCAAAAAAGCGAGTTGACACATGGAGCTCAGGGGCACTGCAATTCACAAACCTGCAGAGTTGTAAATGATAACTCTTGTCCACAAATATATTGAGGGAAGGCAACGAAGAGGATTTGAAAGCAAGGCAGAATTGCAGGAAACCGGTTTCAGGAGGTAGATTCGACTCGCCTTGAAAGCACATGAAAAGCGGCAAAGCGTTGACAATGATGCCCTTGGCCAAAAAGGGCGTATGCGTTTTTTCCTGAATATATTCAGGAAAAAACGCATACGCCCTTTTTGGCCAACCAAGCAAGCCGGAAAGGCAAATCGGCGCTACAAAGAAGTCTCGCTTGCCAGCGGTCAAAAGGGCCATGCTGAAAAAAGTGTAAAAACCAGAAATGCAGGACAGGCCATGGAGACATGGGAGCCTTGCTACGCTGATGGGCGGGATGGAAATTGCCAACAGCCACTCTGGAGAAGTGTACGCTGCGTCCTGAAACGTATAATAAACACAGCTTAGAGAGCATAGGGCACTTCCACTCACGCGCGTAGAAATCGGGAAACCTAAAAATCAACAAGACACAGGCACCCCAAAATTTAGGGCTGCTCTGTTTCCAAGAACCTCCACTTCGGTACACCTTAAATATCCCAGGAAAGAGAAAAATGGATAAAGAAGTTGTGGTACTTATGCACAATGGAATATCACTCAGCCATAAATCAGTGTCATAAGGCTAGTAGCAGCATGATGAGTGGATTTAGGGACGATGACTCTAAGTGAAGTAAGTCACACAGAAAAGGACACTTATCCTAAGATATCACTTATAGAGGGAATGTCAAAATCGCTACACCTGAACTGAATTCCAAAACACAACAGAGTCACACATTTAGAAAACACACTATGGCTGCTTAACGGGAAAGGTGAGGTGGGGCGATGCATAAAACAAGGGTTTGAAATTAGCTCAGATACCGTTCCAGAAGCCAAATATGTAATAGACAAGACCTACTCCCTGCTCAGTGAACTGGACTCAACACCCCTTATTCACCACCCAAGAATATATCTGACTAGGAAGAGTCTTAAAACCTATGTATTGATATCTCTCTGGAAGTGAATCAAGAGGGTGTAAAGCAGCATAAACACAGCAAGGAAAAGAAGCTAAACCCCCTTATAAAAATTGACTACTTAAAAAAAAAAACCCATAAAACAAAGACAGTGAAAGAGAGAGAAATTCTTACAAAATCCGTTCAGGGGCTCTGATGCAACCTGGATTGACCATATCTAGACGCACAGCTGGATGAGACATAAGGCTATAAACTCTTGGGGCTGAGAGGATTGGTGAGGTTGGGTGAGCAAACGCAGACCCTTTAAAGTAATACTGCGTGGTACCCATGCCATGAGTCCCAAATCTCCAGGTTCAAGGGCATCTTCCTACATCGAAAACATGCCTGGGAAACCCAGAAGATGGTACACCGTGTGATCGGGAAAGGTTTCTAAAACGCACCTCATTTCTCCTCTCCTTGTGCTCGGGTTCGCCATTCCAGCCGCTTCACTAACAATCTCCCTACGTGGAGAATCAGCACCGTTGACCTCCTGTTTCGTACAGGTTGCAATTTGTCCCGAGGATGAACGGGAAGAGGGGGAACCAATGAGAGACTAGCTCTAGGTGTTGGGACAGGCACAGGTCACTCTATTTTCCCATCAGGAAGAAGAATGAACCACAGGCTCAGCCTGCCCCCCGGAACCAGAATAGGGCCTGAAGCAATCCTGCGCTTTTGCGGCCAGCTCCCAAAAAAGCGAGTTGACAAATGGAGCTCAGGGGCACTGCAATTCACAAACCTGCAGAGTTGTAAATGATAACTCTCGTCCACAAATATATTGAGGGAAGGCAACGAAGAGGATTTGAAAGCAAGGCAGAATTGCAGGAAACCGGTTTCAGGAGGTAGATTCGACTCGCCTTGAAAGCACATGAAAAGCGGCAAAGCGTTGACAATGATGCCCTTGGCCAAAAAGGGCGTATGCGTTTTTTCCTGAATATATTCAGGAAAAAACGCATACGCCCTTTTTGGCCAACCAAGCAAGCCGGAAAGAGCAAATCGGCGCTACAAAGAAGTCTCGCTTGCCAGCGGTCAAAAGGGCCATGCTGAAAAAAGTGTAAAAACCAGAAATGCAGGACAGGCCATGGAGACATGGGAGCCTTGCTACGCTGATGGGCGGGATGGAAATTGCCAACAGCCACTCTGGAGAAGTGTACGCTGCGTCCTGAAACATGTAATAAACACAGCTTAGAGAGCATAGGGCACTTCCACTCATGGGCGTAAAATCGGGAAACCTAAAAATCAACAAGACACAGGCACCCCAAAGTTTAGGGCTGCACTGTTTCCAAGAACCTCCACTTCGGTACACCTTAAATATCCCAGGAAAGAGAAAAATGGATAAAGAAGTTGTGGTACTTATGCACAATGGAATATCACTCAGCCATAAATCAGTGTCATAAGGCTAGTAGAAGCATGATGAGTGGATTTAGGGACGATGACTCTAAGTGAAGTAAGTCACACAGAAAAGGACACGTATCCTAAGATATCACTTATAGAGGGAATGTCAAAATCGCTACACCTGAACTGAATTCCAAAACACAACAGAGTCACACATTTAGAAAACACACTATGGCTGCTTAACGGGAAAGGTGAGGTGGGGCGATGCATAAAACAAGGGTTTGAAATTAGCTCAGATACCGTTCCACAAGCCAACTATGTAATAGACAAGACCTACTTCCTGCTCAGTGAACTGGACTCAACACCCCCTATTCACCGCCGAAGAATATATCTGACTAGGAAGAGTCTTAAAACCTATGTATTGATATCTCTCTGGAAGTGAATCAAGAGGGTGTAAAGCGGCATAAACACAGCCGGGAAAAGCAGCTAAATCCCGTTATAAAAATAAGCTACTTAAAAAAAAAAAACCCATAAAACAAAGACAGTGAAAGAGAGAGAAATTCTTACAAAATCCGTTCAGGGGCTCTGATGCAACCTGGATTGACCATATCTAGACCCACAGCTGGATGAGACATAAGGCTGGACACTCTTGGGGCTCAGAGGATTGGTGAGGTTGGGTGAGCAAACGCAGACCCTTTAAAGTAATACTGCGTGGTACCCATGCCATGGGTCCCAAATCTCCAGGTTCAAGGGCATCTTCCTACATCGAAAACATGCCTGGGAAACCCAGAAGATGGTACACCGTGTGATCGGGAAAGGTTTCTAAAACGCACCTCATTTCTCCTCTCCTTGTGCTCGGGTTCGCCATTCCAGCCGCTTCATTAACAATCTCCCTACGTGGAGAATCAGCACCGTTGACCTCCTGTTTCGTACAGGTCGCAATTTGTCCCGAGGATGAACGGGAAGAGGGGGAACCAATGAGAGACTAGCTCTAGGTGTTGGGACAGGCACAGGTCACTCTATTTTCCCATCAGGAAGAAGAATGAACCACAGGCTCAGCCTGCCCCCCGGAACCAGAATAGGGCCTGAAGCAATCCTGCGCTTTTGCGGCCAGCTCCCAAAAAAGCGAGTTGACACATGGAGCTCAGGGGCACTGCAATTCACAAACCTGCAGAGTTATAAATGATAACTCTCGTCCACAAATATATTGAGGGAAGGCAACGAAGAGGATTTGAAAGCAAGGCAGAATTGCAGGAAACCGATTTCAGGAGGTAGATTCGACTCGCCTTGAAAGCACATGAAAAGCGGCAAAGCGTTGACAATGATGCCCTTGGCCAAAAAGGGCGTATGCGTTTTTTCCTGAATATATTCAGGAAAAAACGCATACGCCCTTTTTGGCCAACCAAGCAAGCCGGAAAGGCAAATCGGCGCTACAAAGAAGTCTCGCTTGCCAGCGGTCAAAAGGGCCATGCTGAAAAAAGTGTAAAAACCAGAAATGCAGGACAGGCCATGGAGACATGGGAGCCTTGCTACGCTGATGGGCGCGGTGGAAATTGCCAACAGCCACTCTGGAGAAGTGTACGCTGCGTCCTGAAACGTATAATAAACACAGCTTAGAGAGCATAGGGCACTTCCACTCACGCGCGTAGAAATCGGGAAACCTAAAAATCAACAAGACACAGGCACCCCAAAATTTAGGGCTGCTCTGTTTCCAAGAACCTCCACTTCGGTACACCTTAAATATCCCAGGAAAGAGAAAAATGGATAAAGAAGTTGTGGTACTTATGCACAATGGAATATCACTCAGCCATGAAATCAGTGTAATAAGGCTAGTAGCAGCATGATGAGTGGATTTAGGGACGATGACTCTAAGTGAAGTAAGTCACACAGAAAAGGACACTTATCCTAAGATATGACTTATAGAGGGAATGTCAAAATCGCTACACCTGAACTGAATTCCAAAACAGAACAGAGTCACACATTTAGAAAACACACTATGGCTGCTTAAAGGGAAAGGTGAGGTGGGGCGATGCATAAAACAAGGGTTTGAAATTAGCTCAGATACCGTTCCACAAGCCAAATATGTAACAGACAAGACCTACTCCCTGCTCAGTGAACTGGACTCAACACCCCCTATTCACCACCCAAGAATATATCTGACTAGGAAGAGTCTTAAAACCTATGTATTGATATCTCTCTGGAAGTGAATCAAGAGGGTGTAAAGCGGCATAAACACAGCAAGGAAAAGAAGCTAAACCCCCTTATAAAAATTGACTACTTAAAAAAAAAAACCCATAAAACAAAGACATTGAAAGAGAGAGAAATTCTTACAAAATCCCTTCAGGGGCTCTGATGCAACCTGGATTGACCATATCTAGACCCACAGCTGGATGAGACATAAGGCTGGACACTCTTGGGGCTGAGAGGATTGGTGAGGTTGAGTGAGCAAACGCAGACCCTTTAAAGTAATACTGCGTGGTACCCATGCCATGGGTCCCAAATCTCCAGGTTCAAGGGCATCTTCCTACATCGAAAACATGCCTGGGAAACCCAGAAGATGGTACACCGTGTGATCGGGAAAGGTTTCTAAAACGCACCTCATTTCTCCTCTCCTTGTGCTCGGGTTCGCCATTCCAGCCGCTTCACTAACAATCTCCCTACGTGGAGAATCAGCACCGTTGACCTCCTGTTTCGTACAGGTCGCAATTTGTCCCGAGGATGAACGGGAAGAGGGGGAACCAATGAGAGACTAGCTCTAGGTGTTGGGACAGGCACAGGTCACTCTATTTTCCCATCAGGAAGAAGAATGAACCACAGGCTCAGCCTGCCCCCCGGAACCAGAATAGGGCCTGAAGCAATCCTGCGCTTTTGCGGCCAGCTCCCAAAAAAGCGAGTTGACACATGGAGCTCAGGGGCACTGCAATTCACAAACCTGCAGAGTTGTAAATGATAACTCTTGTCCACAAATATATTGAGGGAAGGCAACGAAGAGGATTTGAAAGCAAGGCAGAATTGCAGGAAACCGGTTTCAGGAGGTAGATTCGACTCGCCTTGAAAGCACATGAAAAGCGGCAAAGCGTTGACAATGATGCCCTTGGCCAAAAAGTGCGTATGCGTTTTTTCCTGAATATATTCAGGAAAAAACGCATACGCCCTTTTTGGCCAACCAAGCAAGCCGGAAAGGCAAATCGGCGCTACAAAGAAGTCTCGCTTGCCAGCGGTCAAAAGGGCCATGCTGAAAAAAGTGTAAAAACCAGAAATGCAGGACAGGCCATGGAGACATGGGAGCCTTGCTACGCTGATGGGCGGGATGGAAATTGCCAACAGCCACTCTGGAGAAGTGTACGCTGCGTCCTGAAACGTATAATAAACACAGCTTAGAGAGCATAGGGCACTTCCACTCACGCGCGTAGAAATCGGGAAACCTAAAAATCAACAAGACACAGGCACCCCAAAATTTAGGGCTGCTCTGTTTCCAAGAACCTCCACTTCGGTACACCTTAAATATCCCAGGAAAGAGAAAAATGGATAAAGAAGTTGTGGTACTTATGCACAATGGAATATCACTCAGCCATAAATCAGTGTCATAAGGCTAGTAGCAGCATGATGAGTGGATTTAGGGACGATGACTCTAAGTGAAGTAAGTCACACAGAAAAGGACACTTATCCTAAGATATCACTTATAGAGGGAATGTCAAAATCGCTACACCTGAACTGAATTCCAAAACACAACAGAGTCACACATTTAGAAAACACACTATGGCTGCTTAACGGGAAAGGTGAGGTGGGGCGATGCATAAAACAAGGGTTTGAAATTAGCTCAGATACCGTTCCAGAAGCCAAATATGTAATAGACAAGACCTACTCCCTGCTCAGTGAACTGGACTCAACACCCCTTATTCACCACCCAAGAATATATCTGACTAGGAAGAGTCTTAAAACCTATGTATTGATATCTCTCTGGAAGTGAATCAAGAGGGTGTAAAGCAGCATAAACACAGCAAGGAAAAGAAGCTAAACCCCCTTATAAAAATTGACTACTTAAAAAAAAAAACCCATAAAACAAAGACAGTGAAAGAGAGAGAAATTCTTACAAAATCCGTTCAGGGGCTCTGATGCAACCTGGATTGACCATATCTAGACGCACAGCTGGATGAGACATAAGGCTATAAACTCTTGGGGCTGAGAGGATTGGTGAGGTTGGGTGAGCAAACGCAGACCCTTTAAAGTAATACTGCGTGGTACCCATGCCATGAGTCCCAAATCTCCAGGTTCAAGGGCATCTTCCTACATCGAAAACATGCCTGGGAAACCCAGAAGATGGTACACCGTGTGATCGGGAAAGGTTTCTAAAACGCACCTCATTTCTCCTCTCCTTGTGCTCGGGTTCGCCATTCCAGCCGCTTCACTAACAATCTCCCTACGTGGAGAATCAGCACCGTTGACCTCCTGTTTCGTACAGGTTGCAATTTGTCCCGAGGATGAACGGGAAGAGGGGGAACCAATGAGAGACTAGCTCTAGGTGTTGGGACAGGCACAGGTCACTCTATTTTCCCATCAGGAAGAAGAATGAACCACAGGCTCAGCCTGCCCCCCGGAACCAGAATAGGGCCTGAAGCAATCCTGCGCTTTTGCGGCCAGCTCCCAAAAAAGCGAGTTGACAAATGGAGCTCAGGGGCACTGCAATTCACAAACCTGCAGAGTTGTAAATGATAACTCTCGTCCACAAATATATTGAGGGAAGGCAACGAAGAGGATTTGAAAGCAAGGCAGAATTGCAGGAAACCGGTTTCAGGAGGTAGATTCGACTCGCCTTGAAAGCACATGAAAAGCGGCAAAGCGTTGACAATGATGCCCTTGTCTAAAAAGGGCGTATGCGTTTTTTCCTGAATATATTCAGGAAAAAACGCATACGCCCTTTTTGGCCAACCAAGCAAGCCGGAAAGGCAAATCGGCGCTACAAAGAAGTCTGGCATGCCAGAGGTCAAAAGGGCCATGCTGAAAAAAGTGTAAAAACCGGAAATGCAGGACAGGCCATGGAGACATGGGAGCCTTCCTACGCTGATGGGCGGGGTGGAAATTGCCAACAGCCACTCTGGAGAAGTGTACGCTGCGTCCTGAAACATGTAATAAACACAGCTTAGAGAGCATAGGGCACTTCCACTCATGGGCGTAGAAATCGGGAAACCTAAAATTCAACAAGACACAGGCACCCCAAAGTTTAGGGCTGCTCTGTTTCCAAGAACCTCCACTTCGGTACACCTTAAACATCCCAGGAAAGAGAAAAATGGATAAAGAAGTTGTGGTACTTATGCACAATGGAATATCACTCAGCCATGAAATCAGTGTCATAAGGCTAGTAGCAGCATGATGAGTGGATTTAGGGACGATGACTCTAAGTGAAGTAAGTCACACAGAAAAGGAAACTTATCCTAAGTTATCACTTGTAGAGGGAATGTCAAAATCGCTACACCTGAATTGAATTGCAAAACAGAACAGAGTCACACATTTAGAAAACACACTATGGCTGCTTAACGGGAAAGCTGAGGTGGGGCGATGCATAAAACAAGGGTTTGAAATTAGCTCAGATACCGTTCCACAAGCCAAATATTTAATAGACAAGACCTACTCCCTGCTCACTGAACTGGACTCAACACCCCCTATTCACCGCCCAAGAATATATCTGACTAGGAAGAGTCTTAAAACCTATGTATTGATATCTCTCTGGAAGTGAATCAAGAGGGTGTAAAGCGGCATAAACACAGCAAGGAAAAGAAGCTAAACCCCCTTATAAAAATTGACTACTTAAAAAAAAAACCCATAAAACAAAGACAGTGAAAGAGAGAGAAATTCTTACAAAATCCTTTCAGGGGCTCTGATGCAAACTGCATTGACCATATCTAGACCCACAGCTGGATGAGACATAAGGCTGGACACTCTTGGGGCTGAGAGGATTGGTGAGGTTGGGTGAGCAAACGCAGACCCTTTAAAGTAATACTGCGTGGTACCCATGCCATGGGTCCCAAATCTCCAGGTTCAAGGGCATCTTCCTACATCGAAAACATGCCTGGGAAACCCAGAAGATGGTACACCGTGTGATCGGGAAAGGTTTCTAAAACGCACCTCATTTCTCCTCTCCTTGTGCTCGGGTTCGCCATTCCAGCCGCTTCACTAACAATCTCCCTACGTGGAGAATCAGCACCGTTGACCTCCTGTTTCGTACAGGTCGCAATTTGTCCCGAGGATGAACGGGAAGAGGGGGAACCAATGAGAGACTAGCTCTAGGTGTTGGGACAGGCACAGGTCACTCTATTTTCCCATCAGGAAGAAGAATGAACCACAGGCTCAGCCTGCCCCCCGGAACCAGAATAGGGCCTGAAGCAATCCTGCGCTTTTGCGGCCAGCTCCCAAAAAAGCGAGTTGACACATGGAGCTCAGGGGCACTGCAATTCACAAACCTGCAGAGTTATAAATGATAACTCTCGTCCACAAATATATTGAGGGAAGGCAACGAAGAGGATTTGAAAGCAAGGCAGAATTGCAGGAAACCGATTTCAGGAGGTAGATTCGACTCGCCTTGAAAGCACATGAAAAGCGGCAAAGCGTTGACAATGATGCCCTTGGCCAAAAAGGGCGTATGCGTTTTTTCCTGAATATATTCAGGAAAAAACGCATACGCCCTTTTTGGCCAACCAAGCAAGCCGGAAAGGCAAATCGGCGCTACAAAGAAGTCTGGCTTGCCAGAGGTCAAAAGGGCCATGCTGAAAAATGTGTAAAAACCAGAAATGCAGGACAGGCCATGGAGACATGGGAGCCTTGCTACGCTGATGGGCGGGGTGGAAATTGCCAACAGCCACTCTGGAGAAGTGTACGCTGCGTCCTGAAACATGTAATAAACACAGCTTAGAGAGCATAGGGCACTTCCACTCATGGGCGTAGAAATCGGGAAACCTAAAAATCAACAAGACACAGGCACCCCAAAGTTTAGGGCTGCTCTGTTTCCAAGAACCTCCACTTCGGTACACCTTAAATATCCCAGGAAAGAGAAAAATGGATAAAGAAGTTGTGGTACTTATGCACAATGGAATATCACTCAGCCATGAAATCAGTGTCATAAGGCTAGTAGCAGCATGATGAGTGGATTTAGGGACGATGACTCTAAGTGAAGTAAGTCACACAGAAAAGGAAACTTATCCTAAGTTATCACTTGTAGAGGGAATGTCAAAATCGCTACACCTGAATTGAATTGCAAAACAGAACAGAGTCACACATTTAGAAAACACACTATGGCTGCTTAACGGGAAAGCTGAGGTGGGGCGATGCATAAAACAAGGGTTTGAAATTAGCTCAGATACCGTTCCACAAGCCAAATATTTAATAGACAAGACCTACTCCCTGCTCAGTGAACTGGACTCAACACCCCCTATTCACCGCCCAAGAATATATCTGACTAGGAAGAGTCTTAAAACCTATGTATTGATATCTCTCTGGAAGTGAATCAAGAGGGTGTAAAGCGGCATAAACACAGCAAGGAAAAGAAGCTAAACCCCCTTATAAAAATTGACTACTTAAAAAAAAAACCCATAAAACAAAGACAGTGAAAGAGAGAGAAATTCTTACAAAATCCTTTCAGGGGCTCTGATGCAAACTGCATTGACCATATCTAGACCCACAGCTGGATGAGACATAAGGCTGGACACTCTTGGGGCTGAGAGGATTGGTGAGGTTGGGTGAGCAAACGCAGACCCTTTAAAGTAATACTGCGTGGTACCCATGCCATGGGTCCCAAATCTCCAGGTTCAAGGGCATCTTCCTACATCGAAAACATGCCTGGGAAACCCAGAAGATGGTACACCGTGTGATCGGGAAAGGTTTCTAAAACGCACCTCATTTCTCCTCTCCTTGTGCTCGGGTTCGCCATTCCAGCCGCTTCACTAACAATCTCCCTACGTGGAGAATCAGCACCGTTGACCTCCTGTTTCGTACAGGTCGCAATTTATTCTGAGGATGAACGGGAAGAGGGGGAACCAATGAGAGACTAGCTCTAGGTGTTGGGACAGGCACAGGTCACCCTATTTTCCCATCAGGAAGAAGAATGAACCACAGGCTCAGCCTGCCCCCCGGAACCAGAATAAGGCCTGAAGCAATCCTGCGCTTTTGCGGCCAGCTCCCAAAAAAGCGAGTTGACACATGGAGCTCAGGGGCACTGCAATTCACAAACCTGCAGAGTTGTAAATGATAACTCTCGTCCACAAATATATTGAGGGAAGGCAACAAAGAGGATTTGAAAGCAAGGCAGAATTGCAGGAAACCGGTTTCAGGAGGTAGATTCGACTCGCCTTGAAAGCACATGAAAAGCGGCAAAGCGTTGACAATGATGCCCTTGGCCAAAAAGGGCGTATGCGTTTTTTCCTGAATATATTCAGGAAAAAACGCATACGCCCTTTTTGGCCAACCAAGCAAGCCGGAAAGGCAAATCGGCGCTACAAAGAAGTCTGGCATGCCAGAGGTCAAAAGGGCCATGCTGAAAAAAGTGTAAAAACCGGAAATGCAGGACAGGCCATGGAGACATGGGAGCCTTGCTACGCTGATGGGCGGGATGGAAATTGCCAACAGCCACTCTGGAGAAGTGTACGCTGCGTCCTGAAACATGGAATAAACACAGCTTAGAGAGCATAGGGCACTTCCACTCATGGGCGTAGAAATCGGGAAACCTAAAAATCAACAAGACACAGGCACCCCAAAGTTTAGGGCTGCTCTGTTTCCAAGAACCTCCACTTCGGTACACCTTAAATATCCCAGGAAAGAGAAAAATGGATAAAGAAGTTGTGGTACTTATGCACAATGGAATATCACTCAGCCATGAAATCAGTGTTATAAGGCTAGTAGCAGCATGATGAGTGGATTTAGGGACGATGACTCTAAGTGAAGTAAGTCACACAGAAAAGGACACTTATCCTAAGATATCACTTATAGAGGGAATGTCAAAATCGCTACACCTGAACTGAATTCCAAAACAGAACAGAGTCACACATTTAGAAAACACACTATGGCTGCTTAAAGGGAAAGGTGAGGTGGGGCGATGCATAAAACAAGGGTTTGAAATTAGCTCAGATACCGTTCCACAAGCCAAATATGTAACAGACAAGACCTACTCCCTGCTCAGTGAACTGGACTCAACACCCCCTATTCACCACCCAAGAATATATCTGACTAGGAAGAGTCTTAAAACCTATGTATTGATATCTCTCTGGAAGTGAATCAAGAGGGCGTAAAGCGGCATAAACACAGCAAGGAAAAGAAGCTAAACCCCCTTATAAAAATTGACTACTTAAAAAAAAAAACCCCATAAAACAAAGACAGTGAAAGAGAGAGAAATTCTTACAAAATCCGTTCAGGGGCTCTGATGCAACCTGGATTGACCATATCTAGACCCACAGCTGGATGAGACATAAGGCTGGACACTCTTGGGGCTGAGAGGATTGGTGAGGTTGGGTGAGCAAACGCAGACCCTTTAAAGTAATACTGCGTGGTACCCATGCCATGGTTCCCAAATCTCCAGGTTCAAGGGCATCTTCCTACATCGAAAACATGCCTGGGAAACCCAGAAGATTGTACACCGTGTGATCGGGAAAGGTTTCTAAAACGCACCTCATTTCTCCTCTCCTTGTGCTCGGGTTCGCCATTCCAGCCGCTTCACTAACAATCTCCCTACGTGGAGAATCAGCACCGTTGACCTCCTGTTTCGTACAGGTCGCAATTTGTCCCGAGGATGAACGGGAAGAGGGGGAACCAATGAGAGACTAGCTCTAGGTGTTGGGACAGGCACAGGTCACTCTATTTTCCCATCAGGAAGAAGAATGAACCACAGGCTCAGCCTGCCCCCCGGAACCAGAATAGGGCCTGAAGCAATCCTGCGCTTTTGCGGCCAGCTCCCAAAAAAGCTAGTTGACACATGGAGCTCAGGGGCACTGCAATTCACAAACCTGCAGAGTTATAAATGATAACTCTCGTCCACAAATATATTGAGGGAAGGCAACGAAGAGGATTTGAAAGCAAGGCAGAATTGCAGGAAACCGATTTCAGGAGGTAGATTCGACTCGCCTTGAAAGCACATGAAAAGCGGCAAAGCGTTGACAATGATGCCCTTGGCCAAAAAGGGCGTATGCGTTTTTTCCTGAATATATTCAGGAAAAAACGCATACGCCCTTTTTGGCCAACCAAGCAAGCCGGAAAGGCAAATCGGCGCTACAAAGAAGTCTGGCTTGCCAGAGGTCAAAAGGGCCATGCTGAAAAATGTGTAAAAACCAGAAATGCAGGACAGGCCATGGAGACATGGGAGCCTTGCTACGCTGATGGGCGGGGTGGAAATTGCCAACAGCCACTCTGGAGAAGTGTACGCTGCGTCCTGAAACATGTAATAAACACAGCTTAGAGAGCATAGGGCACTTCCACTCATGGGCGTAGAAATCGGGAAACCTAAAAATCAACAAGACACAGGCACCCCAAAGTTTAGGGCTGCTCTGTTTCCAAGAACCTCCACTTCGGTACACCTTAAATATCCCAGGAAAGAGAAAAATGGATAAAGAAGTTGTGGTACTTATGCACAATGGAATATCACTCAGCCATGAAATCAGTGTCATAAGGCTAGTAGCAGCATGATGAGTGGATTTAGGGACGATGACTCTAAGTGAAGTAAGTCACACAGAAAAGGAAACTTATCCTAAGTTATCACTTGTAGAGGGAATGTCAAAATCGCTACACCTGAATTGAATTGCAAAACAGAACAGAGTCACACATTTAGAAAACACACTATGGCTGCTTAACGGGAAAGCTGAGGTGGGGCGATGCATAAAACAAGGGTTTGAAATTAGCTCAGATACCATTCCAGAAGCCAAATATGTAATAGACAAGACCTACTCCCTGCTCAGTGAACTGGACTCAACACCCCCTATTCACCGCCCAAGAATATATCTGACTAGGAAGAGTCTTCAAACCTATGTATTGATATCTCTCTGGAAGTGAATCAAGAGGGTGTAAAGCGGCATAAACACAGCACGGAAAAGCAGCTAAACCCCATTATAAAAATAGATTACTTCAAAAAAAACCCATAAAACAAAGACAGTGAAAGAGAGAGAAATTCTTACAAAATCCGTTCAGGGGCTCTGATGCAACCTGGATTGACCATATCTAGACCCACAGCTGGATGAGACATAAGGCTGGACACTCTTGGGGCTGAGAGGATTGGTGAGGTTGGGTGAGCAAACGCAGACCCTTTAAAGTAATACTGCGTGGTACCCATGCCATGGGTCCCAAATCTCCAGGTTCAAGGGCATCTTCCTACATCGAAAACATGCCTGGGAAACCCAGAAGATGGTACACCGTGTGATCGGGAAAGGTTTCTAAAACGCACCTCATTTCTCCTCTCCTTGTGCTCGGGTTCGCCATTCCAGCCGCTTCACTAACAATCTCCCTACGTGGAGAATCAGCACCGTTGACCTCCTGTTTCGTACAGGTCGCAATTTGTCCCGAGGATGAACGGGAAGAGGGGGAACCAATGAGAGACTAGCTCTAGGTGTTGGGACAGGCACAGGTCACCCTATTTTCCCATCAGGAAGAAGAATGAACCACAGGCTCAGCCTGCCCCCCGGAACCAGAATAGGGCCTGAAGCAATCCTGCGCTTTTGCGGCCAGCTCCCAAAAAAGCGAGTTGACACATGGAGCTCAGGGGCACTGCAATTCACAAACCTGCAGAGTTATAAATGATAACTCTCGTCCACAAATATATTGAGGGAAGGCAACGAAGAGGATTTGAAAGCAAGGCAGAATTGCAGGAAACCGATTTCAGGAGGTAGATTCGACTCGCCTTGAAAGCACATGAAAAGCGGCAAAGCGTTGACAATGATGCCCTTGGCCAAAAAGGGCGTATGCGTTTTTTCCTGAATATATTCAGGAAAAAACGCATACGCCCTTTTTGGCCAACCAAGCAAGCCGGAAAGGCAAATCGGCGCTACAAAGAAGTCTGGCTTGCCAGAGGTCAAAAGGGCCATGCTGAAAAATGTGTAAAAACCAGAAATGCAGGACAGGCCATGGAGACATGGGAGCCTTGCTACGCTGATGGGCGGGGTGGAAATTGCCAACAGCCACTCTGGAGAAGTGTACGCTGCGTCCTGAAACATGTAATAAACACAGCTTAGAGAGCATAGGGCACTTCCACTCATGGGCGTAGAAATCGGGAAACCTAAAAATCAACAAGACACAGGCACCCCAAAGTTTAGGGCTGCTCTGTTTCCAAGAACCTCCACTTCGGTACACCTTAAATATCCCAGGAAAGAGAAAAATGGATAAAGAAGTTGTGGTACTTATGCACAATGGAATATCACTCAGCCATGAAATCAGTGTCATAAGGCTAGTAGCAGCATGATGAGTGGATTTAGGGACGATGACTCTAAGTGAAGTAAGTCACACAGAAAAGGAAACTTATCCTAAGTTATCACTTGTAGAGGGAATGTCAAAATCGCTACACCTGAATTGAATTGCAAAACAGAACAGAGTCACACATTTAGAAAACACACTATGGCTGCTTAACGGGAAAGCTGAGGTGGGGCGATGCATAAAACAAGGGTTTGAAATTAGCTCAGATACCGTTCCACAAGCCAAATATGTAATAGACAAGACCTACTCCCTGCTCAGTGAACTGGACTCAACACCCCCTATTCACCACCCAAGAATATATCTGACTAGGAAGAGTCTTAAAACATATGTATTGATATCTCTCTGGAAGTGAATCAAGAGGGTGTAAAGCGGCATAAACACAGCAAGGAAAAGAAGCTAAACCCCCTTATAAAAACTGACTACTTAAAAAAAAAACCCATAAAACAAAGACAGTGAAAGAGAGAGAAATTCTTACAAAATCCGTTCAGGGGCTCTGATGCAACCTGGATTGACCATATCTAGACCCACAGCTGGATGAGACATAAGGCTGGACACTCTTGGGGCTGAGAGGATTGGTGAGGTTGGGTGAGCAAACGCAGACCCTTTAAAGTAATACTGCGTGGTACCCATGCCATGGGTCCCAAATCTCCAGGTTCAAGGGCATCTTCCTACATCGAAAACATGCCTGGGAAACCCAGAAGATGGTACACCGTGTGATCGGGAAAGGTTTCTAAAACGCACCTCATTTCTCCTCTCCTTGTGCTCGGGTTCGCCATTCCAGCCGCTTCACTAACAATCTCCCTACGTGGAGAATCAGCACCGTTGACCTCCTGTTTCGTACAGGTCGCAATTTGTCCCGAGGATGAACGGGAAGAGGGGGAACCAATGAGAGACTAGCTCTAGGTGTTGGGACAGGCACAGGTCACCCGATTTTCCCATCAGGAAGAAGAATGAACCACAGGCTCAGCCTGCCCCCCGGAACCAGAATAGGGCCTGAAGCAATCCTGCGCTTTTGCGGCCAGCTCCCAAAAAAGCGAGTTGACACATGGAGCTCAGGGGCACTGCAATTCACAAACCTGCAGAGTTATAAATGATAACTCTCGTCCACAAATATATTGAGGGAAGGCAACGAAGAGGATTTGAAAGCAAGGCAGAATTGCAGGAAACCGATTTCAGGAGGTAGATTCGACTCGCCTTGAAAGCACATGAAAAGCGGCAAAGCGTTGACAATGATGCCCTTGGCCAAAAAGGGCGTATGCGTTTTTTCCTGAATATATTCAGGAAAAAACGCATACGCCCTTTTTGGCCAACCAAGCAAGCCGGAAAGGCAAATCGGCGCTACAAAGAAGTCTGGCTTGCCAGAGGTCAAAAGGGCCATGCTGAAAAATGTGTAAAAACCAGAAATGCAGGACAGGCCATGGAGACATGGGAGCCTTGCTACGCTGATGGGCGGGGTGGAAATTGCCAACAGCCACTCTGGAGAAGTGTACGCTGCGTCCTGAAACATGTAATAAACACAGCTTAGAGAGCATAGGGCACTTCCACTCATGGGCGTAGAAATCGGGAAACCTAAAAATCAACAAGACACAGGCACCCCAAAGTTTAGGGCTGCTCTGTTTCCAAGAACCTCCACTTCGGTACACCTTAAATATCCCAGGAAAGAGAAAAATGGATAAAGAAGTTGTGGTACTTATGCACAATGGAATATCACTCAGCCATGAAATCAGTGTCATAAGGCTAGTAGCAGCATGATGAGTGGATTTAGGGACGATGACTCTAAGTGAAGTAAGTCACACAGAAAAGGAAACTTATCCTAAGTTATCACTTGTAGAGGGAATGTCAAAATCGCTACACCTGAATTGAATTGCAAAACAGAACAGAGTCACACATTTAGAAAACACACTATGGCTGCTTAACGGGAAAGCTGAGGTGGGGCGATGCATAAAACAAGGGTTTGAAATTAGCTCAGATACCGTTCCACAAGCCAAATATTTAATAGACAAGACCTACTCCCTGCTCACTGAACTGGACTCAACACCCCCTATTCACCGCCCAAGAATATATCTGACTAGGAAGAGTCTTAAAACCTATGTATTGATATCTCTCTGGAAGTGAATCAAGAGGGTGTAAAGCGGCATAAACACAGCAAGGAAAAGAAGCTAAACCCCCTTATAAAAACTGACTACTTAAAAAAAAAAAACCCATAAAACAAAGACAGTGAAAGAGAGAGAAATTCTTACAAAATCCCTTCAGGGGCTCTGATGCAACCTGGATTGACCATATCTAGACCCACAGCTGGATGAGACATAAGGCTGGACACTCTTGGGGCTGAGAGGATTGGTGAGGTTGGGTGAGCAAACGCAGACCCTTTAAAGTAATACTGCGTGGTACCCATGCCATGGGTCCCAAATCTCCAGGTTCAAGGGCATCTTCCTACATCGAAAACATGCCTGGGAAACCCAGAAGATGGTACACCGTGTGATCGGGAAAGGTTTCTAAAACGCACCTCATTTCTCCTCTCCTTGTGCTCGGGTTCGCCATTCCAGCCGCTTCACTAACAATCTCCCTACGTGGAGAATCAGCACCGTTGACCTCCTGTTTCGTACAGGTCGCAATTTGTCCCAAGGATGAACGGGAAGAGGGGGAACCAATGAGAGACTAGCTCTAGGTGTTGGGACAGGCACAGGTCACCCGATTTTCCCATCAGGAAGAAGAATGAACCACAGGCTCAGCCTGCCCCCCGGAACCAGAATAGGGCCTGAAGCAATCCTGCGCTTTTGCGGCCAGCTCCCAAAAAAGCGAGTTGACACATGGAGCTCAGGGGCACTGCAATTCACAAACCTGCAGAGTTATAAATGATAACTCTCGTCCACAAATATATTGAGGGAAGGCAACGAAGAGGATTTGAAAGCAAGGCAGAATTGCAGGAAACCGATTTCAGGAGGTAGATTCGACTCGCCTTGAAAGCACATGAAAAGCGGCAAAGCGTTGACAATGATGCCCTTGGCCAAAAAGGGCGTATGCGTTTTTTCCTGAATATATTCAGGAAAAAACGCATACGCCCTTTTTGGCCAACCAAGCAAGCCGGAAAGGCAAATCGGCGCTACAAAGAAGTCTGGCTTGCCAGAGGTCAAAAGGGCCATGCTGAAAAATGTGTAAAAACCAGAAATGCAGGACAGGCCATGGAGACATGGGAGCCTTGCTACGCTGATGGGCGGGGTGGAAATTGCCAACAGCCACTCTGGAGAAGTGTACGCTGCGTCCTGAAACATGTAATAAACACAGCTTAGAGAGCATAGGGCACTTCCACTCATGGGCGTAGAAATCGGGAAACCTAAAAATCAACAAGACACAGGCACCCCAAAGTTTAGGGCTGCTCTGTTTCCAAGAACCTCCACTTCGGTACACCTTAAATATCCCAGGAAAGAGAAAAATGGATAAAGAAGTTGTGGTACTTATGCACAATGGAATATCACTCAGCCATGAAATCAGTGTCATAAGGCTAGTAGCAGCATGATGAGTGGATTTAGGGACGATGACCCTAAGTGAAGTAAGTCACACAGAAAAGGAAACTTATCCTAAGTTATCACTTGTAGAGGGAATGTCAAAATCGCTACACCTGAATTGAATTGCAAAACAGAACAGAGTCACACATTTAGAAAACACACTATGGCTGCTTAACGGGAAAGCTGAGGTGGGGCGATGCATAAAACAAGGGTTTGAAATTAGCTCAGATACCGTTCCACAAGCCAAATATGTAATAGACAAGACCTACTCCCTGCTCAGTGAACTGGACTCAACACCCCCTATTCACCGCCCAAGAATATATCTGACTAGGAAGAGTCTTAAAACATATGTATTGATATCTCTCTGGAAGTGAATCAAGAGGGTGTAAAGCGGCATAAACACAGCAAGGAAAAGAAGCTAAACCCCCTTATAAAAACTGACTACTTAAAAAAAAAACCCATAAAACAAAGACAGTGAAAGAGAGAGAAATTCTTACAAAATCCGTTCAGGGGCTCTGATGCAACCTGGATTGACCATATCTAGACCCACAGCTGGATGAGACATAAGGCTGGACACTCTTGGGGCTGAGAGGATTGGTGAGGTTGGGTGAGCAAACGCAGACCCTTTAAAGTAATACTGCGTGGTACCCATGCCATGGGTCCCAAATCTCCAGGTTCAAGGGCATCTTCCTACATCGAAAACATGCCTGGGAAACCCAGAAGATGGTACACCGTGTGATCGGGAAAGGTTTCTAAAACGCACCTCATTTCTCCTCTCCTTGTGCTCGGGTTCGCCATTCCAGCCGCTTCACTAACAATCTCCCTACGTGGAGAATCAGCACCGTTGACCTCCTGTTTCGTACAGGTCGCAATTTGTCCCGAGGATGAACGGGAAGAGGGGGAACCAATGAGAGACTAGCTCTAGGTGTTGGGACAGGCACAGGTCACCCGATTTTCCCATCAGGAAGAAGAATGAACCACAGGCTCAGCCTGCCCCCCGGAACCAGAATAGGGCCTGAAGCAATCCTGCGCTTTTGCGGCCAGCTCCCAAAAAAGCGAGTTGACACATGGAGCTCAGGGGCACTGCAATTCACAAACCTGCAGAGTTATAAATGATAACTCTCGTCCACAAATATATTGAGGGAAGGCAACGAAGAGGATTTGAAAGCAAGGCAGAATTGCAGGAAACCGATTTCAGGAGGTAGATTCGACTCGCCTTGAAAGCACATGAAAAGCGGCAAAGCGTTGACAATGATGCCCTTGGCCAAAAAGGGCGTATGCGTTTTTTCCTGAATATATTCAGGAAAAAACGCATACGCCCTTTTTGGCCAACCAAGCAAGCCGGAAAGGCAAATCGGCTCTACAAAGAAGTCTGGCTTGCCAGAGGTCAAAAGGGCCATGCTGAAAAATGTGTAAAAACCAGAAATGCAGGACAGGCCATGGAGACATGGGAGCCTTGCTACGCTGATGGGCGGGGTGGAAATTGCCAACAGCCACTCTGGAGAAGTGTACGCTGCGTCCTGAAACATGTAATAAACACAGCTTAGAGAGCATAGGGCACTTCCACTCATGGGCGTAGAAATCGGGAAACCTAAAAATCAACAAGACACAGGCACCCCAAAGTTTAGGGCTGCTCTGTTTCCAAGAACCTCCACTTCGGTACACCTTAAATATCCCAGGAAAGAGAAAAATGGATAAAGAAGTTGTGGTACTTATGCACAATGGAATATCACTCAGCCATGAAATCAGTGTCATAAGGCTAGTAGCAGCATGATGAGTGGATTTAGGGACGATGACTCTAAGTGAAGTAAGTCACACAGAAAAGGAAACTTATCCTAAGTTATCACTTGTAGAGGGAATGTCAAAATCGCTACACCTGAATTGAATTGCAAAACAGAACAGAGTCACACATTTAGAAAACACACTATGGCTGCTTAACGGGAAAGCTGAGGTGGGGCGATGCATAAAACAAGGGTTTGAAATTAGCTCAGATACCGTTCCACAAGCCAAATATTTAATAGACAAGACCTACTCCCTGCTCAGTGAACTGGACTCAACACCCCCTATTCACCGCCCAAGAATATATCTGACTAGGAAGAGTCTTAAAACCTATGTATTGATATCTCTCTGGAAGTGAATCAAGAGGGTGTAAAGCGGCATAAACACAGCAAGGAAAAGAAGCTAAACCCCCTTATAAAAATTGACTACTTAAAAAAAAAAACCCATAAAACAAAGACAGTGAAAGAGAGAGAAATTCTTACAAAATCCTTTCAGGGGCTCTGATGCAAACTGCATTGACCATATCTAGACCCACAGCTGGATGAGACATAAGGCTGGACACTCTTGGGGCTGAGAGGATTGGTGAGGTTGGGTGAGCAAACGCAGACCCTTTAAAGTAATACTGCGTGGTACCCATGCCATGGGTCCCAAATCTCCAGGTTCAAGGGCATCTTCCTACATCGAAAACATGCCTGGGAAACCCAGAAGATGGTACACCGTGTGATCGGGAAAGGTTTCTAAAACGCACCTCATTTCTCCTCTCCTTGTGCTCGGGTTCGCCATTCCAGCCGCTTCACTAACAATCTCCCTACGTGGAGAATCAGCACCGTTGACCTCCTGTTTCGTACAGGTCACAATTTGTCCCGAGGATGAACGGGAAGAGGGGGAACCAATGAGAGACTAGCTCTAGGTGTTGGGACAGGCACAGGTCACCCTATTTTCCCATCAGGAAGAAGAATGAACCACAGGCTCAGCCTGCCCCCCGGAACCAGAATAAGGCCTGAAGCAATCCTGCGTTTTGCGGCCAGCTCCCAAAAAAGCGAGTTGACAAATGGAGCTCAGGGGCACTGCAATTCACAAACCTGCAGAGTTGTAAATGATAACTCTCGTCCACAAATATATTGAGGGAAGGCAACAAAGAGGATTTGAAAGCAAGGCAGAATTGCAGGAAACCGGTTTCAGGAGGTAGATTCGACTCGCCTTGAAAGCACATGAAAAGCGGCAAAGCGTTGACAATGATGCCCTTGGCCAAAAAGGGCGTATGCGTTTTTTCCTGAATATATTCAGGAAAAAACGCATACGCCCTTTTTAGCCAACCAAGCAAGCCGGAAAGGCAAATCGGCGCTACAAAGAAGTCTGGCATGCCAGAGGTCAAAAGGGCCATGCTGAAAAAAGTGTAAAAACCGGAAATGCAGGACAGGCCATGGAGACATGGGAGCCTTGCTACGCTGATGGGCGGGATGGAAATTGCCAACAGCCACTCTGGAGAAGTGTAAGCTGCGTCCTGAAACATGGAATAAACACAGCTTAGAGAGCATAGGGCACTTCCACTCATGGGCGTAGAAATCGGGAAACCTAAAAATCAACAAGACACAGGCACCCCAAAATTTAGGGCTGCTCTGTTTCCAAGAACCTCCACTTCGGTACACCTTAAATATCCCAGGAAAGAGAAAAATGGATAAAGAAGTTGTGGTACTTATGCACAATGGAATATCACTCAGCCATGAAATCAGTGTAATAAGGCTAGTAGCAGCATGATGAGTGGATTTAGGGACGATGACTCTAAGTGAAGTAAGTCACACAGAAAAGGACACTTATCCTAAGATATGACTTATAGAGGGAATGTCAAAATCGCTACACCTGAACTGAATTCCAAAACAGAACAGAGTCACACATTTAGAAAACACACTATGGCTGCTTAAAGGGAAAGGTGAGGTGGGGCGATGCATAAAACAAGGGTTTGAAATTAGCTCAGATACCGTTCCACAAGCCAAATATGTAACAGACAAGACCTACTCCCTGCTCAGTGAACTGGACTCAACACCCCCTATTCACCACCCAAGAATATATCTGACTAGGAAGAGTCTTAAAACCTATGTATTGATATCTCTCTGGAAGTGAATCAAGAGGGTGTAAAGCGGCATAAACACAGCAAGGAAAAGAAGCTAAACCCCCTTATAAAAATTGACTACTTAAAAAAAAAAACCCATAAAACAAAGACAGTGAAAGAGAGAGAAATTCTTACAAAATCCCTTCAGGGGCTCTGATGCAACCTGGATTGACCATATCTAGACCCACAGCTGGATGAGACATAAGGCTGGACACTCTTGGGGCTGAGAGGATTGGTGAGGTTGAGTGAGCAAACGCAGACCCTTTAAAGTAATACTGCGTGGTACCCATGCCATGGGTCCCAAATCTCCAGGTTCAAGGGCATCTTCCTACATCGAAAACATGCCTGGGAAACCCAGAAGATGGTACACCGTGTGATCGGGAAAGGTTTCTAAAACGCACCTCATTTCTCCTCTCCTTGTGCTCGGGTTCGCCATTCCAGCCGCTTCACTAACAATCTCCCTACGTGGAGAATCAGCACCGTTGACCTCCTGTTTCGTACAGGTCGCAATTTGTCCCGAGGATGAACGGGAAGAGGGGGAACCAATGAGAGACTAGCTCTAGGTGTTGGGACAGGCACAGGTCACTCTATTTTCCCATCAGGAAGAAGAATGAACCACAGGCTCAGCCTGCCCCCCGGAACCAGAATAGGGCCTGAAGCAATCCTGCGCTTTTGCGGCCAGCTCCCAAAAAAGCGAGTTGACAAATGGAGCTCAGGGTCACTGCAATTCACAAACCTGCAGAGTTGTAAATGATAACTCTCGTCCACAAATATATTGAGGGAAGGCAACGAAGAGGATTTGAAAGCAAGGCAGAATTGCAGGAAACCGGTTTCAGGAGGTAGATTCGACTCGCCTTGAAAGCACATGAAAAGCGGCAAAGCGTTGACAATGATGCCCTTGGCCAAAAAGGGCGTATGCGTTTTTTCCTGAATATATTCAGGAAAAAACGCATACGCCCTTTTTGGCCAACCAAGCAAGCCGGAAAGGCAAATCGGCGCTACAAAGAAGTCTGGCATGCCAGAGGTCAAAAGGGCCATGCTGAAAAAAGTGTAAAAACCGGAAATGCAGGACAGGCCATGGAGACATGGGAGCCTTGCTACGCTGATGGGCGGGATGGAAATTGCCAACAGCCACTCTGGAGAAGTGTACGCTGCGTCCTGAAACATGGAATAAACACAGCTTAGAGAGCATAGGGCACTTCCACTCATGGGCGTAGAAATCGGGAAACCTAAAAATCAACAAGACACAGGCACCCCAAAGTTTAGGGCTGCTCTGTTTCCAAGAACCTCCACTTCGGTACACCTTAAATATCCCAGGAAAGAGAAAAATGGATAAAGAAGTTGTGGTACTTATGCACAATGGAATATCACTCAGCCATGAAATCAGTGTTATAAGGCTAGTAGCAGCATGATGAGTGGATTTAGGGACGATGACTCTAAGTGAAGTAAGTCACACAGAAAAGGACACTTATCCTAAGATATCACTTATAGAGGGAATGTCAAAATCGCTACACCTGAACTGAATTCCAAAACAGAACAGAGTCACACATTTAGAAAACACACTATGGCTGCTTAAAGGGAAAGGTGAGGTGGGGCGATGCATAAAACAAGGGTTTGAAATTAGCTCAGATACCGTTCCACAAGCCAAATATGTAACAGACAAGACCTACTCCCTGCTCAGTGAACTGGACTCAACACCCCCTATTCACCACCCAAGAATATATCTGACTAGGAAGAGTCTTAAAACCTATGTATTGATATCTCTCTGGAAGTGAATCAAGAGGGCGTAAAGCGGCATAAACACAGCAAGGAAAAGAAGCTAAACCCCCTTATAAAAATTGACTACTTAAAAAAAAAAACCCCATAAAACAAAGACAGTGAAAGAGAGAGAAATTCTTACAAAATCCGTTCAGGGGCTCTGATGCAACCTGGATTGACCATATCTAGACCCACAGCTGGATGAGACATAAGGCTGGACACTCTTGGGGCTGAGAGGATTGGTGAGGTTGGGTGAGCAAACGCAGACCCTTTAAAGTAATACTGCGTGGTACCCATGCCATGGGTCCCAAATCTCCAGGTTCAAGGGCATCTTCCTACATCGAAAACATGCCTGGGAAACCCAGAAGATGGTACACCGTGTGATCGGGAAAGGTTTCTAAAACGCACCTCATTTCTCCTCTCCTTGTGCTCGGGTTCGCCATTCCAGCCGCTTCACTAACAATCTCCCTACGTGGAGAATCAGCACCGTTGACCTCCTGTTTCGTACAGGTCGCAATTTGTCCCGAGGATGAACGGGAAGAGGGGGAACCAATGAGAGACTAGCTCTAGGTGTTGGGACAGGCACAGGTCACTCTATTTTCCCATCAGGAAGAAGAATGAACCACAGGCTCAGCCTGCCCCCCGGAACCAGAATAGGGCCTGAAGCAATCCTGCGCTTTTGCGGCCAGCTCCCAAAAAAGCGAGTTGACACATGGAGCTCAGGGGCACTGCAATTCACAAACCTGCAGAGTTATAAATGATAACTCTCGTCCACAAATATATTGAGGGAAGGCAACGAAGAGGATTTGAAAGCAAGGCAGAATTGCAGGAAACCGATTTCAGGAGGTAGATTCGACTCGCCTTGAAAGCACATGAAAAGCGGCAAAGCGTTGACAATGATGCCCTTGGCCAAAAAGGGCGTATGCGTTTTTTCCTGAATATATTCAGGAAAAAACGCATACGCCCTTTTTGGCCAACCAAGCAAGCCGGAAAGGCAAATCGGCGCTACAAAGAAGTCTGGCTTGCCAGAGGTCAAAAGGGCCATGCTGAAAAATGTGTAAAAACCAGAAATGCAGGACAGGCCATGGAGACATGGGAGCCTTGCTACGCTGATGGGCGGGGTGGAAATTGCCAACAGCCACTCTGGAGAAGTGTACGCTGCGTCCTGAAACATGTAATAAACACAGCTTAGAGAGCATAGGGCACTTCCACTCATGGGAGTAGAAATCGGGAAACCTAAAAATCAACAAGACACAGGCACCCCAAAGTTTAGGGCTGCTCTGTTTCCAAGAACCTCCACTTCGGTACACCTTAAATATCCCAGGAAAGAGAAAAATGGATAAAGAAGTTGTGGTACTTATGCACAATGGAATATCACTCAGCCATGAAATCAGTGTCATAAGGCTAGTAGCAGCATGATGAGTGGATTTAGGGACGATGACTCTAAGTGAAGTAAGTCACACAGAAAAGGAAACTTATCCTAAGTTATCACTTGTAGAGGGAATGTCAAAATCGCTACACCTGAATTGAATTGCAAAACAGAACAGAGTCACACATTTAGAAAACACACTATGGCTGCTTAACGGGAAAGCTGAGGTGGGGCGATGCATAAAACAAGGGTTTGAAATTAGCTCAGATACCGTTCCACAAGCCAAATATGTAATAGACAAGACCTACTCCCTGCTCACTGAACTGGACTCAACACCCCCTATTCACCGCCCAAGAATATATCTGACTAGGAAGAGTCTTAAAACCTATGTATTGATATCTCTCTGGAAGTGAATCAAGAGGGTGTAAAGCGGCATAAACACAGCAAGGAAAAGAAGCTAAACCCCCTTATAAAAACTGACTACTTAAAAAAAAAAAACCCATAAAACAAAGACAGTGAAAGAGAGAGAAATTCTTACAAAATCCCTTCAGGGGCTCTGATGCAACCTGGATTGACCATATCTAGACCCACAGCTGGATGAGACATAAGGCTGGACACTCTTGGGGCTGAGAGGATTGGTGAGGTTGGGTGAGCAAACGCAGACCCTTTAAAGTAATACTGCGTGGTACCCATGCCATGGGTCCCAAATCTCCAGGTTCAAGGGCATCTTCCTACATCGAAAACATGCCTGGGAAACCCAGAAGATGGTACACCGTGTGATCGGGAAAGGTTTCTAAAACGCACCTCATTTCTCCTCTCCTTGTGCTCGGGTTCGCCATTCCAGCCGCTTCACTAACAATCTCCCTACGTGGAGAATCAGCACCGTTGACCTCCTGTTTCGTACAGGTCGCAATTTGTCCCGAGGATGAACGGGAAGAGGGGGAACCAATGAGAGACTAGCTCTAGGTGTTGGGACAGGCACAGGTCACCCTATTTTCCCATCAGGAAGAAGAATGAACCACAGGCTCAGCCTGCCCCCCGGAACCAGAATAGGGCCTGAAGCAATCCTGCGCTTTTGCGGCCAGCTCCCAAAAAAGCGAGTTGACACATGGAGCTCAGGGGCACTGCAATTCACAAACCTGCAGAGTTATAAATGATAACTCTCGTCCACAAATATATTGAGGGAAGGCAACGAAGAGGATTTGAAAGCAAGGCAGAATTGCAGGAAACCGATTTCAGGAGGTAGATTCGACTCGCCTTGAAAGCACATGAAAAGCGGCAAAGCGTTGACAATGATGCCCTTGGCCAAAAAGGGCGTATGCGTTTTTTCCTGAATATATTCAGGAAAAAACGCATACGCCCTTTTTGGCCAACCAAGCAAGCCGGAAAGGCAAATCGGCGCTACAAAGAAGTCTGGCTTGCCAGAGGTCAAAAGGGCCATGCTGAAAAATGTGTAAAAACCAGAAATGCAGGACAGGCCATGGAGACATGGGAGCCTTGCTACGCTGATGGGCGGGGTGGAAATTGCCAACAGCCACTCTGGAGAAGTGTACGCTGCGTCCTGAAACATGTAATAAACACAGCTTAGAGAGCATAGGGCACTTCCACTCATGGGCGTAGAAATCGGGAAACCTAAAAATCAACAAGACACAGGCACCCCAAAGTTTAGGGCTGCTCTGTTTCCAAGAACCTCCACTTCGGTACACCTTAAATATCCCAGGAAAGAGAAAAATGGATAAAGAAGTTGTGGTACTTATGCACAATGGAATATCACTCAGCCATGAAATCAGTGTCATAAGGCTAGTAGCAGCATGATGAGTGGATTTAGGGACGATGACTCTAAGTGAAGTAAGTCACACAGAAAAGGAAACTTATCCTAAGTTATCACTTGTAGAGGGAATGTCAAAATCGCTACACCTGAATTGAATTGCAAAACAGAACAGAGTCACACATTTAGAAAACACACTATGGCTGCTTAACGGGAAAGCTGAGGTGGGGCGATGCATAAAACAAGGGTTTGAAATTAGCTCAGATACCGTTCCACAAGCCAAATATGTAATAGACAAGACCTACTCCCTGCTCAGTGAACTGGACTCAACACCCCCTATTCACCACCCAAGAATATATCTGACTAGGAAGAGTCTTAAAACATATGTATTGATATCTCTCTGGAAGTGAATCAAGAGGGTGTAAAGCGGCATAAACACAGCAAGGAAAAGAAGCTAAACCCCCTTATAAAAACTGACTACTTAAAAAAAAAACCCATAAAACAAAGACAGTGAAAGAGAGAGAAATTCTTACAAAATCCGTTCAGGGGCTCTGATGCAACCTGGATTGACCATATCTAGACCCACAGCTGGATGAGACATAAGGCTGGACACTCTTGGGGCTGAGAGGATTGGTGAGGTTGGGTGAGCAAACGCAGACCCTTTAAAGTAATACTGCGTGGTACCCATGCCATGGGTCCCAAATCTCCAGGTTCAAGGGCATCTTCCTACATCGAAAACATGCCTGGGAAACCCAGAAGATGGTACACCGTGTGATCGGGAAAGGTTTCTAAAACGCACCTCATTTCTCCTCTCCTTGTGCTCGGGTTCGCCATTCCAGCCGCTTCACTAACAATCTCCCTACGTGGAGAATCAGCACCGTTGACCTCCTGTTTCGTACAGGTCGCAATTTGTCCCGAGGATGAACGGGAAGAGGGGGAACCAATGAGAGACTAGCTCTAGGTGTTGGGACAGGCACAGGTCACCCGATTTTCCCATCAGGAAGAAGAATGAACCACAGGCTCAGCCTGCCCCCCGGAACCAGAATAGGGCCTGAAGCAATCCTGCGCTTTTGCGGCCAGCTCCCAAAAAAGCGAGTTGACACATGGAGCTCAGGGGCACTGCAATTCACAAACCTGCAGAGTTATAAATGATAACTCTCGTCCACAAATATATTGAGGGAAGGCAACGAAGAGGATTTGAAAGCAAGGCAGAATTGCAGGAAACCGATTTCAGGAGGTAGATTCGACTCGCCTTGAAAGCACATGAAAAGCGGCAAAGCGTTGACAATGATGCCCTTGGCCAAAAAGGGCGTATGCGTTTTTTCCTGAATATATTCAGGAAAAAACGCATACGCCCTTTTTGGCCAACCAAGCAAGCCGGAAAGGCAAATCGGCGCTACAAAGAAGTCTGGCTTGCCAGAGGTCAAAAGGGCCATGCTGAAAAATGTGTAAAAACCAGAAATGCAGGACAGGCCATGGAGACATGGGAGCCTTGCTACGCTGATGGGCGGGGTGGAAATTGCCAACAGCCACTCTGGAGAAGTGTACGCTGCGTCCTGAAACATGTAATAAACACAGCTTAGAGAGCATAGGGCACTTCCACTCATGGGCGTAGAAATCGGGAAACCTAAAAATCAACAAGACACAGGCACCCCAAAGTTTAGGGCTGCTCTGTTTCCAAGAACCTCCACTTCGGTACACCTTAAATATCCCAGGAAAGAGAAAAATGGATAAAGAAGTTGTGGTACTTATGCACAATGGAATATCACTCAGCCATGAAATCAGTGTCATAAGGCTAGTAGCAGCATGATGAGTGGATTTAGGGACGATGACTCTAAGTGAAGTAAGTCACACAGAAAAGGAAACTTATCCTAAGTTATCACTTGTAGAGGGAATGTCAAAATCGCTACACCTGAATTGAATTGCAAAACAGAACAGAGTCACACATTTAGAAAACACACTATGGCTGCTTAACGGGAAAGCTGAGGTGGGGCGATGCATAAAACAAGGGTTTGAAATTAGCTCAGATACCGTTCCACAAGCCAAATATTTAATAGACAAGACCTACTCCCTGCTCAGTGAACTGGACTCAACACCCCCTATTCACCGCCCAAGAATATATCTGACTAGGAAGAGTCTTAAAACCTATGTATTGATATCTCTCTGGAAGTGAATCAAGAGGGTGTAAAGCGGCATAAACACAGCAAGGAAAAGAAGCTAAACCCCCTTATAAAAATTGACTACTTAAAAAAAAAAACCCATAAAACAAAGACAGTGAAAGAGAGAGAAATTCTTACAAAATCCTTTCAGGGGCTCTGATGCAAACTGCATTGACCATATCTGGACCCACAGCTGGATGAGACATAAGGCTGGACACTCTTGGGGCTGAGAGGATTGGTGAGGTTGGGTGAGCAAACGCAGACCCTTTAAAGTAATACTGCGTGGTACCCATGCCATGGGTCCCAAATCTCCAGGTTCAAGGGCATCTTCCTACATCGAAAACATGCCTGGGAAACCCAGAAGATGGTACACCGTGTGATCGGGAAAGGTTTCTAAAACGCACCTCATTTCTCCTCTCCTTGTGCTCGGGTTCGCCATTCCAGCCGCTTCACTAACAATCTCCCTACGTGGAGAATCAGCACCGTTGACCTCCTGTTTCGTACAGGTCACAATTTGTCCCGAGGATGAACGGGAAGAGGGGGAACCAATGAGAGACTAGCTCTAGGTGTTGGGACAGGCACAGGTCACCCTATTTTCCCATCAGGAAGAAGAATGAACCACAGGCTCAGCCTGCCCCCCGGAACCAGAATAAGGCCTGAAGCAATCCTGCGCTTTTGCGGCCAGCTCCCAAAAAAGCGAGTTGACAAATGGAGCTCAGGGGCACTGCAATTCACAAACCTGCAGAGTTGTAAATGATAACTCTCGTCCACAAATATATTGAAGGAAGGCAACAAAGAGGATTTGAAAGCAAGGCAGAATTGCAGGAAACCGGTTTCAGGAGGTAGATTCGACTCGCCTTGAAAGCACATGAAAAGCGGCAAAGCGTTGACAATGATGCCCTTGGCCAAAAAGGGCGTATGCGTTTTTTCCTGAATATATTCAGGAAAAAACGCATACGCCCTTTTTAGCCAACCAAGCAAGCCGGAAAGGCAAATCGGCGCTACAAAGAAGTCTGGCATGCCAGAGGTCAAAAGGGCCATGCTGAAAAAAGTGTAAAAACCGGAAATGCAGGACAGGCCATGGAGACATGGGAGCCTTGCTACGCTGATGGGCGGGATGGAAATTGCCAACAGCCACTCTGGAGAAGTGTAAGCTGCGTCCTGAAACATGGAATAAACACAGCTTAGAGAGCATAGGGCACTTCCACTCATGGGCGTAGAAATCGGGAAACCTAAAAATCAACAAGACACAGGCACCCCAAAGTTTAGGGCTGCTCTGTTTCCAAGAACCTCCACTTCGGTACACCTTAAATATCCCAGGAAAGAGAAAAATTGATAAAGAAGTTGTGGTACTTATGCACAATGGAATATCACTCAGCCATAAATCAGTGTCATAAGGCTAGTAGCAGCATGATGAGTGGATTTAGGGACGATGACTCTAAGTGAAGTAAGTCACACAGAAAAGGACACTTATCCTAAGATATGACTTATAGAGGGAATGTCAAAATCGCTACACCTGAACTGAATTCCAAAACAGAACAGAGTCACACATTTAGAAAACACACTATGGCTGCTTAAAGGGAAAGGTGAGGTGGGGCGATGCATAAAACAAGGGTTTGAAATTAGCTCAGATACCGTTCCACAAGCCAAATATGTAACAGACAAGACCTACTCCCTGCTCAGTGAACTGGACTCAACACCCCCTATTCACCACCCAAGAATATATCTGACTAGGAAGAGTCTTAAAACCTATGTATTGATATCTCTCTGGAAGTGAATCAAGAGGGTGTAAAGCGGCATAAACACAGCAAGGAAAAGAAGCTAAACCCCCTTATAAAAATTGACTACTTAAAAAAAAAACCCATAAAACAAAGACAGTGAAAGAGAGAGAAATTCTTACAAAATCCCTTCAGGGGCTCTGATGCAACCTGGATTGACCATATCTAGACCCACAGCTGGATGAGACATAAGGCTGGACACTCTTGGGGCTGAGAGGATTGGTGAGGTTGAGTGAGCAAACGCAGACCCTTTAAAGTAATACTGCGTGGTACCCATGCCATGGGTCCCAAATCTCCAGGTTCAAGGGCATCTTCCTACATCGAAAACATGCCTGGGAAACCCAGAAGATGGTACACCGTGTGATCGGGAAAGGTTTCTAAAACGCACCTCATTTCTCCTCTCCTTGTGCTCGGGTTCGCCATTCCAGCCGCTTCACTAACAATCTCCCTACGTGGAGAATCAGCACCGTTGACCTCCTGTTTCGTACAGGTCGCAATTTGTCCCGAGGATGAACGGGAAGAGGGGGAACCAATGAGAGACTAGCTCTAGGTGTTGGGACAGGCACAGGTCACTCTATTTTCCCATCAGGAAGAAGAATGAACCACAGGCTCAGCCTGCCCCCCGGAACCAGAATAGGGCCTGAAGCAATCCTGCGCTTTTGCGGCCAGCTCCCAAAAAAGCGAGTTGACAAATGGAGCTCAGGGTCACTGCAATTCACAAACCTGCAGAGTTGTAAATGATAACTCTTGTCCACAAATATATTGAGGGAAGGCAACGAAGAGGATTTGAAAGCAAGGCAGAATTGCAGGAAACCGGTTTCAGGAGGTAGATTCGACTCGCCTTGAAAGCACATGAAAAGCGGCAAAGCGTTGACAATGATGCCCTTGGCCAAAAAGGGCGTATGCGTTTTTTCCTGAATATATTCAGGAAAAAACGCATACGCCCTTTTTGGCCAACCAAGCAAGCCGGAAAGAGCAAATCGGCGCTACAAAGAAGTCTCGCTTGCCAGCGGTCAAAAGGGCCATGCTGAAAAAAGTGTAAAAACCAGAAATGCAGGACAGGCCATGGAGACATGGGAGCCTTGCTACGCTGATGGGCGGGATGGAAATTGCCAACAGCCACTCTGGAGAAGTGTACGCTGCGTCCTGAAACATGTAATAAACACAGCTTAGAGAGCATAGGGCACTTCCACTCATGGGCGTAAAATCGGGAAACCTAAAAATCAACAAGACACAGGCACCCCAAAGTTTAGGGCTGCACTGTTTCCAAGAACCTCCACTTCGGTACACCTTAAATATCCCAGGAAAGAGAAAAATGGATAAAGAAGTTGTGGTACTTATGCACAATGGAATATCACTCAGCCATAAATCAGTGTCATAAGGCTAGTAGAAGCATGATGAGTGGATTTAGGGACGATGACTCTAAGTGAAGTAAGTCACACAGAAAAGGACACGTATCCTAAGATATCACTTATAGAGGGAATGTCAAAATCGCTACACCTGAACTGAATTCCAAAACACAACAGAGTCACACATTTAGAAAACACACTATGGCTGCTTAACGGGAAAGGTGAGGTGGGGCGATGCATAAAACAAGGGTTTGAAATTAGCTCAGATACCGTTCCACAAGCCAACTATGTAATAGACAAGACCTACTTCCTGCTCAGTGAACTGGACTCAACACCCCCTATTCACCACCCAAGAATATATCTGACTAGGAAGAGTCTTAAAACCTATGTATTGATATCTCTCTGGAAGTGAATCAAGAGGGTGTAAAGCGGCATAAACACAGCCGGGAAAAGCAGCTAAATCCCGTTATAAAAATAAGCTACTTAAAAAAAAAAACCCATAAAACAAAGACAGTGAAAGAGAGAGAAATTCTTACAAAATCCGTTCAGGGGCTCTGATGCAACCTGGATTGACCATATCTAGACCCACAGCTGGATGAGACATAAGGCTGGACACTCTTGGGGCTCAGAGGATTGGTGAGGTTGGGTGAGCAAACGCAGACCCTTTAAAGTAATACTGCGTGGTACCCATGCCATGGGTCCCAAATCTCCAGGTTCAAGGGCATCTTCCTACATCGAAAACATGCCTGGGAAACCCAGAAGATGGTACACCGTGTGATCGGGAAAGGTTTCTAAAACGCACCTCATTTCTCCTCTCCTTGTGCTCGGGTTCGCCATTCCAGCCGCTTCATTAACAATCTCCCTACGTGGAGAATCAGCACCGTTGACCTCCTGTTTCGTACAGGTCGCAATTTGTCCCGAGGATGAACGGGAAGAGGGGGAACCAATGAGAGACTAGCTCTAGGTGTTGGGACAGGCACAGGTCACTCTATTTTCCCATCAGGAAGAAGAATGAACCACAGGCTCAGCCTGCCCCCCGGAACCAGAATAGGGCCTGAAGCAATCCTGCGCTTTTGCGGCCAGCTCCCAAAAAAGCGAGTTGACACATGGAGCTCAGGGGCACTGCAATTCACAAACCTGCAGAGTTATAAATGATAACTCTCGTCCACAAATATATTGAGGGAAGGCAACGAAGAGGATTTGAAAGCAAGGCAGAATTGCAGGAAACCGATTTCAGGAGGTAGATTCGACTCGCCTTGAAAGCACATGAAAAGCGGCAAAGCGTTGACAATGATGCCCTTGGCCAAAAAGGGCGTATGCGTTTTTTCCTGAATATATTCAGGAAAAAACGCATACGCCCTTTTTGGCCAACCAAGCAAGCCGGAAAGGCAAATCGGCGCTACAAAGAAGTCTCGCTTGCCAGCGGTCAAAAGGGCCATGCTGAAAAAAGTGTAAAAACCAGAAATGCAGGACAGGCCATGGAGACATGGGAGCCTTGCTACGCTGATGGGCGCGGTGGAAATTGCCAACAGCCACTCTGGAGAAGTGTACGCTGCGTCCTGAAACGTATAATAAACACAGCTTAGAGAGCATAGGGCACTTCCACTCACGCGCGTAGAAATCGGGAAACCTAAAAATCAACAAGACACAGGCACCCCAAAATTTAGGGCTGCTCTGTTTCCAAGAACCTCCACTTCGGTACACCTTAAATATCCCAGGAAAGAGAAAAATGGATAAAGAAGTTGTGGTACTTATGCACAATGGAATATCACTCAGCCATGAAATCAGTGTAATAAGGCTAGTAGCAGCATGATGAGTGGATTTAGGGACGATGACTCTAAGTGAAGTAAGTCACACAGAAAAGGACACTTATCCTAAGATATGACTTATAGAGGGAATGTCAAAATCGCTACACCTGAACTGAATTCCAAAACAGAACAGAGTCACACATTTAGAAAACACACTATGGCTGCTTAAAGGGAAAGGTGAGGTGGGGCGATGCATAAAACAAGGGTTTGAAATTAGCTCAGATACCGTTCCACAAGCCAAATATGTAACAGACAAGACCTACTCCCTGCTCAGTGAACTGGACTCAACACCCCCTATTCACCAACCAAGAATATATCTGACTAGGAAGAGTCTTAAAACCTATGTATTGATATCTCTCTGGAAGTGAATCAAGAGGGTGTAAAGCGGCATAAACACAGCAAGGAAAAGAAGCTAAACCCCCTTATAAAAATTGACTACTTAAAAAAAAAACCCATAAAACAAAGACATTGAAAGAGAGAGAAATTCTTACAAAATCCCTTCAGGGGCTCTGATGCAACCTGGATTGACCATATCTAGACCCACAGCTGGATGAGACATAAGGCTGGACACTCTTGGGGCTGAGAGGATTGGTGAGGTTGAGTGAGCAAACGCAGACCCTTTAAAGTAATACTGCGTGGTACCCATGCCATGGGTCCCAAATCTCCAGGTTCAAGGGCATCTTCCTACATCGAAAACATGCCTGGGAAACCCAGAAGATGGTACACCGTGTGATCGGGAAAGGTTTCTAAAACGCACCTCATTTCTCCTCTCCTTGTGCTCGGGTTCGCCATTCCAGCCGCTTCACTAACAATCTCCCTACGTGGAGAATCAGCACCGTTGACCTCCTGTTTCGTACAGGTCGCAATTTGTCCCGAGGATGAACGGGAAGAGGGGGAACCAATGAGAGACTAGCTCTAGGTGTTGGGACAGGCACAGGTCACTCTATTTTCCCATCAGGAAGAAGAATGAACCACAGGCTCAGCCTGCCCCCCGGAACCAGAATAGGGCCTGAAGCAATCCTGCGCTTTTGCGGCCAGCTCCCAAAAAAGCGAGTTGACACATGGAGCTCAGGGGCACTGCAATTCACAAACCTGCAGAGTTGTAAATGATAACTCTTGTCCACAAATATATTGAGGGAAGGCAACGAAGAGGATTTGAAAGCAAGGCAGAATTGCAGGAAACCGGTTTCAGGAGGTAGATTCGACTCGCCTTGAAAGCACATGAAAAGCGGCAAAGCGTTGACAATGATGCCCTTGGCCAAAAAGGGCGTATGCGTTTTTTCCTGAATATATTCAGGAAAAAACGCATACGCCCTTTTTGGCCAACCAAGCAAGCCGGAAAGGCAAATCGGCGCTACAAAGAAGTCTCGCTTGCCAGCGGTCAAAAGGGCCATGCTGAAAAAAGTGTAAAAACCAGAAATGCAGGACAGGCCATGGAGACATGGGAGCCTTGCTACGCTGATGGGCGGGATGGAAATTGCCAACAGCCACTCTGGAGAAGTGTACGCTGCGTCCTGAAACGTATAATAAACACAGCTTAGAGAGCATAGGGCACTTCCACTCACGCGCGTAGAAATCGGGAAACCTAAAAATCAACAAGACACAGGCACCCCAAAATTTAGGGCTGCTCTGTTTCCAAGAACCTCCACTTCGGTACACCTTAAATATCCCAGGAAAGAGAAAAATGGATAAAGAAGTTGTGGTACTTATGCACAATGGAATATCACTCAGCCATAAATCAGTGTCATAAGGCTAGTAGCAGCATGATGAGTGGATTTAGGGACGATGACTCTAAGTGAAGTAAGTCACACAGAAAAGGACACTTATCCTAAGATATCACTTATAGAGGGAATGTCAAAATCGCTACACCTGAACTGAATTCCAAAACACAACAGAGTCACACATTTAGAAAACACACTATGGCTGCTTAACGGGAAAGGTGAGGTGGGGCGATGCATAAAACAAGGGTTTGAAATTAGCTCAGATACCGTTCCAGAAGCCAAATATGTAATAGACAAGACCTACTCCCTGCTCAGTGAACTGGACTCAACACCCCTTATTCACCACCCAAGAATATATCTGACTAGGAAGAGTCTTAAAACCTATGTATTGATATCTCTCTGGAAGTGAATCAAGAGGGTGTAAAGCAGCATAAACACAGCAAGGAAAAGAAGCTAAACCCCCTTATAAAAATTGACTACTTAAAAAAAAAAACCCATAAAACAAAGACAGTGAAAGAGAGAGAAATTCTTACAAAATCCGTTCAGGGGCTCTGATGCAACCTGGATTGACCATATCTAGACGCACAGCTGGATGAGACATAAGGCTATAAACTCTTGGGGCTGAGAGGATTGGTGAGGTTGGGTGAGCAAACGCAGACCCTTTAAAGTAATACTGCGTGGTACCCATGCCATGAGTCCCAAATCTCCAGGTTCAAGGGCATCTTCCTACATCGAAAACATGCCTGGGAAACCCAGAAGATGGTACACCGTGTGATCGGGAAAGGTTTCTAAAACGCACCTCATTTCTCCTCTCCTTGTGCTCGGGTTCGCCATTCCAGCCGCTTCACTAACAATCTCCCTACGTGGAGAATCAGCACCGTTGACCTCCTGTTTCGTACAGGTTGCAATTTGTCCCGAGGATGAACGGGAAGAGGGGGAACCAATGAGAGACTAGCTCTAGGTGTTGGGACAGGCACAGGTCACTCTATTTTCCCATCAGGAAGAAGAATGAACCACAGGCTCAGCCTGCCCCCCGGAACCAGAATAGGGCCTGAAGCAATCCTGCGCTTTTGCGGCCAGCTCCCAAAAAAGCGAGTTGACAAATGGAGCTCAGGGGCACTGCAATTCACAAACCTGCAGAGTTGTAAATGATAACTCTCGTCCACAAATATATTGAGGGAAGGCAACGAAGAGGATTTGAAAGCAAGGCAGAATTGCAGGAAACCGGTTTCAGGAGGTAGATTCGACTCGCCTTGAAAGCACATGAAAAGCGGCAAAGCGTTGACAATGATGCCCTTGGCCAAAAAGGGCGTATGCGTTTTTTCCTGAATATATTCAGGAAAAAACGCATACGCCCTTTTTGGCCAACCAAGCAAGCCGGAAAGAGCAAATCGGCGCTACAAAGAAGTCTCGCTTGCCAGCGGTCAAAAGGGCCATGCTGAAAAAAGTGTAAAAACCAGAAATGCAGGACAGGCCATGGAGACATGGGAGCCTTGCTACGCTGATGGGCGGGATGGAAATTGCCAACAGCCACTCTGGAGAAGTGTACGCTGCGTCCTGAAACATGTAATAAACACAGCTTAGAGAGCATAGGGCACTTCCACTCATGGGCGTAAAATCGGGAAACCTAAAAATCAACAAGACACAGGCACCCCAAAGTTTAGGGCTGCACTGTTTCCAAGAACCTCCACTTCGGTACACCTTAAATATCCCAGGAAAGAGAAAAATGGATAAAGAAGTTGTGGTACTTATGCACAATGGAATATCACTCAGCCATAAATCAGTGTCATAAGGCTAGTAGAAGCATGATGAGTGGATTTAGGGACGATGACTCTAAGTGAAGTAAGTCACACAGAAAAGGACACGTATCCTAAGATATCACTTATAGAGGGAATGTCAAAATCGCTACACCTGAACTGAATTCCAAAACACAACAGAGTCACACATTTAGAAAACACACTATGGCTGCTTAACGGGAAAGGTGAGGTGGGGCGATGCATAAAACAAGGGTTTGAAATTAGCTCAGATACCGTTCCACAAGCCAACTATGTAATAGACAAGACCTACTTCCTGCTCAGTGAACTGGACTCAACACCCCCTATTCACCGCCGAAGAATATATCTGACTAGGAAGAGTCTTAAAACCTATGTATTGATATCTCTCTGGAAGTGAATCAAGAGGGTGTAAAGCGGCATAAACACAGCCGGGAAAAGCAGCTAAATCCCGTTATAAAAATAAGCTACTTAAAAAAAAAAACCCATAAAACAAAGACAGTGAAAGAGAGAGAAATTCTTACAAAATCCGTTCAGGGGCTCTGATGCAACCTGGATTGACCATATCTAGACCCACAGCTGGATGAGACATAAGGCTGGACACTCTTGGGGCTCAGAGGATTGGTGAGGTTGGGTGAGCAAACGCAGACCCTTTAAAGTAATACTGCGTGGTACCCATGCCATGGGTCCCAAATCTCCAGGTTCAAGGGCATCTTCCTACATCGAAAACATGCCTGGGAAACCCAGAAGATGGTACACCGTGTGATCGGGAAAGGTTTCTAAAACGCACCTCATTTCTCCTCTCCTTGTGCTCGGGTTCGCCATTCCAGCCGCTTCATTAACAATCTCCCTACGTGGAGAATCAGCACCGTTGACCTCCTGTTTCGTACAGGTCGCAATTTGTCCCGAGGATGAACGGGAAGAGGGGGAACCAATGAGAGACTAGCTCTAGGTGTTGGGACAGGCACAGGTCACTCTATTTTCCCATCAGGAAGAAGAATGAACCACAGGCTCAGCCTGCCCCCCGGAACCAGAATAGGGCCTGAAGCAATCCTGCGCTTTTGCGGCCAGCTCCCAAAAAAGCGAGTTGACACATGGAGCTCAGGGGCACTGCAATTCACAAACCTGCAGAGTTATAAATGATAACTCTCGTCCACAAATATATTGAGGGAAGGCAACGAAGAGGATTTGAAAGCAAGGCAGAATTGCAGGAAACCGATTTCAGGAGGTAGATTCGACTCGCCTTGAAAGCACATGAAAAGCGGCAAAGCGTTGACAATGATGCCCTTGGCCAAAAAGGGCGTATGCGTTTTTTCCTGAATATATTCAGGAAAAAACGCATACGCCCTTTTTGGCCAACCAAGCAAGCCGGAAAGGCAAATCGGCGCTACAAAGAAGTCTCGCTTGCCAGCGGTCAAAAGGGCCATGCTGAAAAAAGTGTAAAAACCAGAAATGCAGGACAGGCCATGGAGACATGGGAGCCTTGCTACGCTGATGGGCGCGGTGGAAATTGCCAACAGCCACTCTGGAGAAGTGTACGCTGCGTCCTGAAACGTATAATAAACACAGCTTAGAGAGCATAGGGCACTTCCACTCACGCGCGTAGAAATCGGGAAACCTAAAAATCAACAAGACACAGGCACCCCAAAATTTAGGGCTGCTCTGTTTCCAAGAACCTCCACTTCGGTACACCTTAAATATCCCAGGAAAGAGAAAAATGGATAAAGAAGTTGTGGTACTTATGCACAATGGAATATCACTCAGCCATGAAATCAGTGTAATAAGGCTAGTAGCAGCATGATGAGTGGATTTAGGGACGATGACTCTAAGTGAAGTAAGTCACACAGAAAAGGACACTTATCCTAAGATATGACTTATAGAGGGAATGTCAAAATCGCTACACCTGAACTGAATTCCAAAACAGAACAGAGTCACACATTTAGAAAACACACTATGGCTGCTTAAAGGGAAAGGTGAGGTGGGGCGATGCATAAAACAAGGGTTTGAAATTAGCTCAGATACCGTTCCACAAGCCAAATATGTAACAGACAAGACCTACTCCCTGCTCAGTGAACTGGACTCAACACCCCCTATTCACCACCCAAGAATATATCTGACTAGGAAGAGTCTTAAAACCTATGTATTGATATCTCTCTGGAAGTGAATCAAGAGGGTGTAAAGCGGCATAAACACAGCAAGGAAAAGAAGCTAAACCCCCTTATAAAAATTGACTACTTAAAAAAAAAAACCCATAAAACAAAGACAGTGAAAGAGAGAGAAATTCTTACAAAATCCCTTCAGGGGCTCTGATGCAACCTGGATTGACCATATCTAGACCCACAGCTGGATGAGACATAAGGCTGGACACTCTTGGGGCTGAGAGGATTGGTGAGGTTGAGTGAGCAAACGCAGACCCTTTAAAGTAATACTGCGTGGTACCCATGCCATGGGTCCCAAATCTCCAGGTTCAAGGGCATCTTCCTACATCGAAAACATGCCTGGGAAACCCAGAAGATGGTACACCGTGTGATCGGGAAAGGTTTCTAAAACGCACCTCATTTCTCCTCTCCTTGTGCTCGGGTTCGCCATTCCAGCCGCTTCACTAACAATCTCCCTACGTGGAGAATCAGCACCGTTGACCTCCTGTTTCGTACAGGTCGCAATTTGTCCCGAGGATGAACGGGAAGAGGGGGAACCAATGAGAGACTAGCTCTAGGTGTTGGGACAGGCACAGGTCACTCTATTTTCCCATCAGGAAGAAGAATGAACCACAGGCTCAGCCTGCCCCCCGGAACCAGAATAGGGCCTGAAGCAATCCTGCGCTTTTGCGGCCAGCTCCCAAAAAAGCGAGTTGACACATGGAGCTCAGGGGCACTGCAATTCACAAACCTGCAGAGTTGTAAATGATAACTCTTGTCCACAAATATATTGAGGGAAGGCAACGAAGAGGATTTGAAAGCAAGGCAGAATTGCAGGAAACCGGTTTCAGGAGGTAGATTCGACTCGCCTTGAAAGCACATGAAAAGCGGCAAAGCGTTGACAATGATGCCCTTGGCCAAAAAGGGCGTATGCGTTTTTTCCTGAATATATTCAGGAAAAAACGCATACGCCCTTTTTGGCCAACCAAGCAAGCCGGAAAGGCAAATCGGCGCTACAAAGAAGTCTCGCTTGCCAGCGGTCAAAAGGGCCATGCTGAAAAAAGTGTAAAAACCAGAAATGCAGGACAGGCCATGGAGACATGGGAGCCTTGCTACGCTGATGGGCGGGATGGAAATTGCCAACAGCCACTCTGGAGAAGTGTACGCTGCGTCCTGAAACGTATAATAAACACAGCTTAGAGAGCATAGGGCACTTCCACTCACGCGCGTAGAAATCGGGAAACCTAAAAATCAACAAGACACAGGCACCCCAAAATTTAGGGCTGCTCTGTTTCCAAGAACCTCCACTTCGGTACACCTTAAATATCCCAGGAAAGAGAAAAATGGATAAAGAAGTTGTGGTACTTATGCACAATGGAATATCACTCAGCCATAAATCAGTGTCATAAGGCTAGTAGCAGCATGATGAGTGGATTTAGGGACGATGACTCTAAGTGAAGTAAGTCACACAGAAAAGGACACTTATCCTAAGATATCACTTATAGAGGGAATGTCAAAATCGCTACACCTGAACTGAATTCCAAAACACAACAGAGTCACACATTTAGAAAACACACTATGGCTGCTTAACGGGAAAGGTGAGGTGGGGCGATGCATAAAACAAGGGTTTGAAATTAGCTCAGATACCGTTCCAGAAGCCAAATATGTAATAGACAAGACCTACTCCCTGCTCAGTGAACTGGACTCAACACCCCTTATTCACCACCCAAGAATATATCTGACTAGGAAGAGTCTTAAAACCTATGTATTGATATCTCTCTGGAAGTGAATCAAGAGGGTGTAAAGCAGCATAAACACAGCAAGGAAAAGAAGCTAAACCCCCTTATAAAAATTGACTACTTAAAAAAAAAAACCCATAAAACAAAGACAGTGAAAGAGAGAGAAATTCTTACAAAATCCGTTCAGGGGCTCTGATGCAACCTGGATTGACCATATCTAGACGCACAGCTGGATGAGACATAAGGCTATAAACTCTTGGGGCTGAGAGGATTGGTGAGGTTGGGTGAGCAAACGCAGACCCTTTAAAGTAATACTGCGTGGTACCCATGCCATGAGTCCCAAATCTCCAGGTTCAAGGGCATCTTCCTACATCGAAAACATGCCTGGGAAACCCAGAAGATGGTACACCGTGTGATCGGGAAAGGTTTCTAAAACGCACCTCATTTCTCCTCTCCTTGTGCTCGGGTTCGCCATTCCAGCCGCTTCACTAACAATCTCCCTACGTGGAGAATCAGCACCGTTGACCTCCTGTTTCGTACAGGTTGCAATTTGTCCCGAGGATGAACGGGAAGAGGGGGAACCAATGAGAGACTAGCTCTAGGTGTTGGGACAGGCACAGGTCACTCTATTTTCCCATCAGGAAGAAGAATGAACCACAGGCTCAGCCTGCCCCCCGGAACCAGAATAGGGCCTGAAGCAATCCTGCGCTTTTGCGGCCAGCTCCCAAAAAAGCGAGTTGACAAATGGAGCTCAGGGGCACTGCAATTCACAAACCTGCAGAGTTGTAAATGATAACTCTCGTCCACAAATATATTGAGGGAAGGCAACGAAGAGGATTTGAAAGCAAGGCAGAATTGCAGGAAACCGGTTTCAGGAGGTAGATTCGACTCGCCTTGAAAGCACATGAAAAGCGGCAAAGCGTTGACAATGATGCCCTTGTCTAAAAAGGGCGTATGCGTTTTTTCCTGAATATATTCAGGAAAAAACGCATACGCCCTTTTTGGCCAACCAAGCAAGCCGGAAAGGCAAATCGGCGCTACAAAGAAGTCTGGCATGCCAGAGGTCAAAAGGGCCATGCTGAAAAAAGTGTAAAAACCGGAAATGCAGGACAGGCCATGGAGACATGGGAGCCTTCCTACGCTGATGGGCGGGGTGGAAATTGCCAACAGCCACTCTGGAGAAGTGTACGCTGCGTCCTGAAACATGTAATAAACACAGCTTAGAGAGCATAGGGCACTTCCACTCATGGGCGTAGAAATCGGGAAACCTAAAATTCAACAAGACACAGGCACCCCAAAGTTTAGGGCTGCTCTGTTTCCAAGAACCTCCACTTCGGTACACCTTAAACATCCCAGGAAAGAGAAAAATGGATAAAGAAGTTGTGGTACTTATGCACAATGGAATATCACTCAGCCATGAAATCAGTGTCATAAGGCTAGTAGCAGCATGATGAGTGGATTTAGGGACGATGACTCTAAGTGAAGTAAGTCACACAGAAAAGGAAACTTATCCTAAGTTATCACTTGTAGAGGGAATGTCAAAATCGCTACACCTGAATTGAATTGCAAAACAGAACAGAGTCACACATTTAGAAAACACACTATGGCTGCTTAACGGGAAAGCTGAGGTGGGGCGATGCATAAAACAAGGGTTTGAAATTAGCTCAGATACCGTTCCACAAGCCAAATATTTAATAGACAAGACCTACTCCCTGCTCACTGAACTGGACTCAACACCCCCTATTCACCGCCCAAGAATATATCTGACTAGGAAGAGTCTTAAAACCTATGTATTGATATCTCTCTGGAAGTGAATCAAGAGGGTGTAAAGCGGCATAAACACAGCAAGGAAAAGAAGCTAAACCCCCTTATAAAAATTGACTACTTAAAAAAAAAACCCATAAAACAAAGACAGTGAAAGAGAGAGAAATTCTTACAAAATCCTTTCAGGGGCTCTGATGCAAACTGCATTGACCATATCTAGACCCACAGCTGGATGAGACATAAGGCTGGACACTCTTGGGGCTGAGAGGATTGGTGAGGTTGGGTGAGCAAACGCAGACCCTTTAAAGTAATACTGCGTGGTACCCATGCCATGGGTCCCAAATCTCCAGGTTCAAGGGCATCTTCCTACATCGAAAACATGCCTGGGAAACCCAGAAGATGGTACACCGTGTGATCGGGAAAGGTTTCTAAAACGCACCTCATTTCTCCTCTCCTTGTGCTCGGGTTCGCCATTCCAGCCGCTTCACTAACAATCTCCCTACGTGGAGAATCAGCACCGTTGACCTCCTGTTTCGTACAGGTCGCAATTTGTCCCGAGGATGAACGGGAAGAGGGGGAACCAATGAGAGACTAGCTCTAGGTGTTGGGACAGGCACAGGTCACTCTATTTTCCCATCAGGAAGAAGAATGAACCACAGGCTCAGCCTGCCCCCCGGAACCAGAATAGGGCCTGAAGCAATCCTGCGCTTTTGCGGCCAGCTCCCAAAAAAGCGAGTTGACACATGGAGCTCAGGGGCACTGCAATTCACAAACCTGCAGAGTTATAAATGATAACTCTCGTCCACAAATATATTGAGGGAAGGCAACGAAGAGGATTTGAAAGCAAGGCAGAATTGCAGGAAACCGATTTCAGGAGGTAGATTCGACTCGCCTTGAAAGCACATGAAAAGCGGCAAAGCGTTGACAATGATGCCCTTGGCCAAAAAGGGCGTATGCGTTTTTTCCTGAATATATTCAGGAAAAAACGCATACGCCCTTTTTGGCCAACCAAGCAAGCCGGAAAGGCAAATCGGCGCTACAAAGAAGTCTGGCTTGCCAGAGGTCAAAAGGGCCATGCTGAAAAATGTGTAAAAACCAGAAATGCAGGACAGGCCATGGAGACATGGGAGCCTTGCTACGCTGATGGGCGGGGTGGAAATTGCCAACAGCCACTCTGGAGAAGTGTACGCTGCGTCCTGAAACATGTAATAAACACAGCTTAGAGAGCATAGGGCACTTCCACTCATGGGCGTAGAAATCGGGAAACCTAAAAATCAACAAGACACAGGCACCCCAAAGTTTAGGGCTGCTCTGTTTCCAAGAACCTCCACTTCGGTACACCTTAAATATCCCAGGAAAGAGAAAAATGGATAAAGAAGTTGTGGTACTTATGCACAATGGAATATCACTCAGCCATGAAATCAGTGTCATAAGGCTAGTAGCAGCATGATGAGTGGATTTAGGGACGATGACTCTAAGTGAAGTAAGTCACACAGAAAAGGAAACTTATCCTAAGTTATCACTTGTAGAGGGAATGTCAAAATCGCTACACCTGAATTGAATTGCAAAACAGAACAGAGTCACACATTTAGAAAACACACTATGGCTGCTTAACGGGAAAGCTGAGGTGGGGCGATTCATAAAACAAGGGTTTGAAATTAGCTCAGATACCGTTCCACAAGCCAAATATTTAATAGACAAGACCTACTCCCTGCTCAGTGAACTGGACTCAACACCCCCTATTCACCGCCCAAGAATATATCTGACTAGGAAGAGTCTTAAAACCTATGTATTGATATCTCTCTGGAAGTGAATCAAGAGGGTGTAAAGCGGCATAAACACAGCAAGGAAAAGAAGCTAAACCCCCTTATAAAAATTGACTACTTAAAAAAAAAACCCATAAAACAAAGACAGTGAAAGAGAGAGAAATTCTTACAAAATCCTTTCAGGGGCTCTGATGCAAACTGCATTGACCATATCTAGACCCACAGCTGGATGAGACATAAGGCTGGACACTCTTGGGGCTGAGAGGATTGGTGAGGTTGGGTGAGCAAACGCAGACCCTTTAAAGTAATACTGCGTGGTACCCATGCCATGGGTCCCAAATCTCCAGGTTCAAGGGCATCTTCCTACATCGAAAACATGCCTGGGAAACCCAGAAGATGGTACACCGTGTGATCGGGAAAGGTTTCTAAAACGCACCTCATTTCTCCTCTCCTTGTGCTCGGGTTCGCCATTCCAGCCGCTTCACTAACAATCTCCCTACGTGGAGAATCAGCACCGTTGACCTCCTGTTTCGTACAGGTCGCAATTTATTCTGAGGATGAACGGGAAGAGGGGGAACCAATGAGAGACTAGCTCTAGGTGTTGGGACAGGCACAGGTCACCCTATTTTCCCATCAGGAAGAAGAATGAACCACAGGCTCAGCCTGCCCCCCGGAACCAGAATAAGGCCTGAAGCAATCCTGCGCTTTTGCGGCCAGCTCCCAAAAAAGCGAGTTGACACATGGAGCTCAGGGGCACTGCAATTCACAAACCTGCAGAGTTGTAAATGATAACTCTCGTCCACAAATATATTGAGGGAAGGCAACAAAGAGGATTTGAAAGCAAGGCAGAATTGCAGGAAACCGGTTTCAGGAGGTAGATTCGACTCGCCTTGAAAGCACATGAAAAGCGGCAAAGCGTTGACAATGATGCCCTTGGCCAAAAAGGGCGTATGCGTTTTTTCCTGAATATATTCAGGAAAAAACGCATACGCCCTTTTTGGCCAACCAAGCAAGCCGGAAAGGCAAATCGGCGCTACAAAGAAGTCTGGCATGCCAGAGGTCAAAAGGGCCATGCTGAAAAAAGTGTAAAAACCGGAAATGCAGGACAGGCCATGGAGACATGGGAGCCTTGCTACGCTGATGGGCGGGATGGAAATTGCCAACAGCCACTCTGGAGAAGTGTACGCTGCGTCCTGAAACATGGAATAAACACAGCTTAGAGAGCATAGGGCACTTCCACTCATGGGCGTAGAAATCGGGAAACCTAAAAATCAACAAGACACAGGCACCCCAAAGTTTAGGGCTGCTCTGTTTCCAAGAACCTCCACTTCGGTACACCTTAAATATCCCAGGAAAGAGAAAAATGGATAAAGAAGTTGTGGTACTTATGCACAATGGAATATCACTCAGCCATGAAATCAGTGTTATAAGGCTAGTAGCAGCATGATGAGTGGATTTAGGGACGATGACTCTAAGTGAAGTAAGTCACACAGAAAAGGACACTTATCCTAAGATATCACTTATAGAGGGAATGTCAAAATCGCTACACCTGAACTGAATTCCAAAACAGAACAGAGTCACACATTTAGAAAACACACTATGGCTGCTTAAAGGGAAAGGTGAGGTGGGGCGATGCATAAAACAAGGGTTTGAAATTAGCTCAGATACCGTTCCACAAGCCAAATATGTAACAGACAAGACCTACTCCCTGCTCAGTGAACTGGACTCAACACCCCCTATTCACCACCCAAGAATATATCTGACTAGGAAGAGTCTTAAAACCTATGTATTGATATCTCTCTGGAAGTGAATCAAGAGGGCGTAAAGCGGCATAAACACAGCAAGGAAAAGAAGCTAAACCCCCTTATAAAAATTGACTACTTAAAAAAAAAAACCCCATAAAACAAAGACAGTGAAAGAGAGAGAAATTCTTACAAAATCCGTTCAGGGGCTCTGATGCAACCTGGATTGACCATATCTAGACCCACAGCTGGATGAGACATAAGGCTGGACACTCTTGGGGCTGAGAGGATTGGTGAGGTTGGGTGAGCAAACGCAGACCCTTTAAAGTAATACTGCGTGGTACCCATGCCATGGTTCCCAAATCTCCAGGTTCAAGGGCATCTTCCTACATCGAAAACATGCCTGGGAAACCCAGAAGATTGTACACCGTGTGATCGGGAAAGGTTTCTAAAACGCACCTCATTTCTCCTCTCCTTGTGCTCGGGTTCGCCATTCCAGCCGCTTCACTAACAATCTCCCTACGTGGAGAATCAGCACCGTTGACCTCCTGTTTCGTACAGGTCGCAATTTGTCCCGAGGATGAACGGGAAGAGGGGGAACCAATGAGAGACTAGCTCTAGGTGTTGGGACAGGCACAGGTCACTCTATTTTCCCATCAGGAAGAAGAATGAACCACAGGCTCAGCCTGCCCCCCGGAACCAGAATAGGGCCTGAAGCAATCCTGCGCTTTTGCGGCCAGCTCCCAAAAAAGCTAGTTGACACATGGAGCTCAGGGGCACTGCAATTCACAAACCTGCAGAGTTATAAATGATAACTCTCGTCCACAAATATATTGAGGGAAGGCAACGAAGAGGATTTGAAAGCAAGGCAGAATTGCAGGAAACCGATTTCAGGAGGTAGATTCGACTCGCCTTGAAAGCACATGAAAAGCGGCAAAGCGTTGACAATGATGCCCTTGGCCAAAAAGGGCGTATGCGTTTTTTCCTGAATATATTCAGGAAAAAACGCATACGCCCTTTTTGGCCAACCAAGCAAGCCGGAAAGGCAAATCGGCGCTACAAAGAAGTCTGGCTTGCCAGAGGTCAAAAGGGCCATGCTGAAAAATGTGTAAAAACCAGAAATGCAGGACAGGCCATGGAGACATGGGAGCCTTGCTACGCTGATGGGCGGGGTGGAAATTGCCAACAGCCACTCTGGAGAAGTGTACGCTGCGTCCTGAAACATGTAATAAACACAGCTTAGAGAGCATAGGGCACTTCCACTCATGGGCGTAGAAATCGGGAAACCTAAAAATCAACAAGACACAGGCACCCCAAAGTTTAGGGCTGCTCTGTTTCCAAGAACCTCCACTTCGGTACACCTTAAATATCCCAGGAAAGAGAAAAATGGATAAAGAAGTTGTGGTACTTATGCACAATGGAATATCACTCAGCCATGAAATCAGTGTCATAAGGCTAGTAGCAGCATGATGAGTGGATTTAGGGACGATGACTCTAAGTGAAGTAAGTCACACAGAAAAGGAAACTTATCCTAAGTTATCACTTGTAGAGGGAATGTCAAAATCGCTACACCTGAATTGAATTGCAAAACAGAACAGAGTCACACATTTAGAAAACACACTATGGCTGCTTAACGGGAAAGCTGAGGTGGGGCGATGCATAAAACAAGGGTTTGAAATTAGCTCAGATACCATTCCAGAAGCCAAATATGTAATAGACAAGACCTACTCCCTGCTCAGTGAACTGGACTCAACACCCCCTATTCACCGCCCAAGAATATATCTGACTAGGAAGAGTCTTCAAACCTATGTATTGATATCTCTCTGGAAGTGAATCAAGAGGGTGTAAAGCGGCATAAACACAGCACGGAAAAGCAGCTAAACCCCATTATAAAAATAGATTACTTCAAAAAAAACCCATAAAACAAAGACAGTGAAAGAGAGAGAAATTCTTACAAAATCCGTTCAGGGGCTCTGATGCAACCTGGATTGACCATATCTAGACCCACAGCTGGATGAGACATAAGGCTGGACACTCTTGGGGCTGAGAGGATTGGTGAGGTTGGGTGAGCAAACGCAGACCCTTTAAAGTAATACTGCGTGGTACCCATGCCATGGGTCCCAAATCTCCAGGTTCAAGGGCATCTTCCTACATCGAAAACATGCCTGGGAAACCCAGAAGATGGTACACCGTGTGATCGGGAAAGGTTTCTAAAACGCACCTCATTTCTCCTCTCCTTGTGCTCGGGTTCGCCATTCCAGCCGCTTCACTAACAATCTCCCTACGTGGAGAATCAGCACCGTTGACCTCCTGTTTCGTACAGGTCGCAATTTGTCCCGAGGATGAACGGGAAGAGGGGGAACCAATGAGAGACTAGCTCTAGGTGTTGGGACAGGCACAGGTCACCCTATTTTCCCATCAGGAAGAAGAATGAACCACAGGCTCAGCCTGCCCCCCGGAACCAGAATAGGGCCTGAAGCAATCCTGCGCTTTTGCGGCCAGCTCCCAAAAAAGCGAGTTGACACATGGAGCTCAGGGGCACTGCAATTCACAAACCTGCAGAGTTATAAATGATAACTCTCGTCCACAAATATATTGAGGGAAGGCAACGAAGAGGATTTGAAAGCAAGGCAGAATTGCAGGAAACCGATTTCAGGAGGTAGATTCGACTCGCCTTGAAAGCACATGAAAAGCGGCAAAGCGTTGACAATGATGCCCTTGGCCAAAAAGGGCGTATGCGTTTTTTCCTGAATATATTCAGGAAAAAACGCATACGCCCTTTTTGGCCAACCAAGCAAGCCGGAAAGGCAAATCGGCGCTACAAAGAAGTCTGGCTTGCCAGAGGTCAAAAGGGCCATGCTGAAAAATGTGTAAAAACCAGAAATGCAGGACAGGCCATGGAGACATGGGAGCCTTGCTACGCTGATGGGCGGGGTGGAAATTGCCAACAGCCACTCTGGAGAAGTGTACGCTGCGTCCTGAAACATGTAATAAACACAGCTTAGAGAGCATAGGGCACTTCCACTCATGGGCGTAGAAATCGGGAAACCTAAAAATCAACAAGACACAGGCACCCCAAAGTTTAGGGCTGCTCTGTTTCCAAGAACCTCCACTTCGGTACACCTTAAATATCCCAGGAAAGAGAAAAATGGATAAAGAAGTTGTGGTACTTATGCACAATGGAATATCACTCAGCCATGAAATCAGTGTCATAAGGCTAGTAGCAGCATGATGAGTGGATTTAGGGACGATGACTCTAAGTGAAGTAAGTCACACAGAAAAGGAAACTTATCCTAAGTTATCACTTGTAGAGGGAATGTCAAAATCGCTACACCTGAATTGAATTGCAAAACAGAACAGAGTCACACATTTAGAAAACACACTATGGCTGCTTAACGGGAAAGCTGAGGTGGGGCGATGCATAAAACAAGGGTTTGAAATTAGCTCAGATACCGTTCCACAAGCCAAATATGTAATAGACAAGACCTACTCCCTGCTCAGTGAACTGGACTCAACACCCCCTATTCACCACCCAAGAATATATCTGACTAGGAAGAGTCTTAAAACATATGTATTGATATCTCTCTGGAAGTGAATCAAGAGGGTGTAAAGCGGCATAAACACAGCAAGGAAAAGAAGCTAAACCCCCTTATAAAAACTGACTACTTAAAAAAAAAACCCATAAAACAAAGACAGTGAAAGAGAGAGAAATTCTTACAAAATCCGTTCAGGGGCTCTGATGCAACCTGGATTGACCATATCTAGACCCACAGCTGGATGAGACATAAGGCTGGACACTCTTGGGGCTGAGAGGATTGGTGAGGTTGGGTGAGCAAACGCAGACCCTTTAAAGTAATACTGCGTGGTACCCATGCCATGGGTCCCAAATCTCCAGGTTCAAGGGCATCTTCCTACATCGAAAACATGCCTGGGAAACCCAGAAGATGGTACACCGTGTGATCGGGAAAGGTTTCTAAAACGCACCTCATTTCTCCTCTCCTTGTGCTCGGGTTCGCCATTCCAGCCGCTTCACTAACAATCTCCCTACGTGGAGAATCAGCACCGTTGACCTCCTGTTTCGTACAGGTCGCAATTTGTCCCGAGGATGAACGGGAAGAGGGGGAACCAATGAGAGACTAGCTCTAGGTGTTGGGACAGGCACAGGTCACCCGATTTTCCCATCAGGAAGAAGAATGAACCACAGGCTCAGCCTGCCCCCCGGAACCAGAATAGGGCCTGAAGCAATCCTGCGCTTTTGCGGCCAGCTCCCAAAAAAGCGAGTTGACACATGGAGCTCAGGGGCACTGCAATTCACAAACCTGCAGAGTTATAAATGATAACTCTCGTCCACAAATATATTGAGGGAAGGCAACGAAGAGGATTTGAAAGCAAGGCAGAATTGCAGGAAACCGATTTCAGGAGGTAGATTCGACTCGCCTTGAAAGCACATGAAAAGCGGCAAAGCGTTGACAATGATGCCCTTGGCCAAAAAGGGCGTATGCGTTTTTTCCTGAATATATTCAGGAAAAAACGCATACGCCCTTTTTGGCCAACCAAGCAAGCCGGAAAGGCAAATCGGCGCTACAAAGAAGTCTGGCTTGCCAGAGGTCAAAAGGGCCATGCTGAAAAATGTGTAAAAACCAGAAATGCAGGACAGGCCATGGAGACATGGGAGCCTTGCTACGCTGATGGGCGGGGTGGAAATTGCCAACAGCCACTCTGGAGAAGTGTACGCTGCGTCCTGAAACATGTAATAAACACAGCTTAGAGAGCATAGGGCACTTCCACTCATGGGCGTAGAAATCGGGAAACCTAAAAATCAACAAGACACAGGCACCCCAAAGTTTAGGGCTGCTCTGTTTCCAAGAACCTCCACTTCGGTACACCTTAAATATCCCAGGAAAGAGAAAAATGGATAAAGAAGTTGTGGTACTTATGCACAATGGAATATCACTCAGCCATGAAATCAGTGTCATAAGGCTAGTAGCAGCATGATGAGTGGATTTAGGGACGATGACTCTAAGTGAAGTAAGTCACACAGAAAAGGAAACTTATCCTAAGTTATCACTTGTAGAGGGAATGTCAAAATCGCTACACCTGAATTGAATTGCAAAACAGAACAGAGTCACACATTTAGAAAACACACTATGGCTGCTTAACGGGAAAGCTGAGGTGGGGCGATGCATAAAACAAGGGTTTGAAATTAGCTCAGATACCGTTCCACAAGCCAAATATTTAATAGACAAGACCTACTCCCTGCTCACTGAACTGGACTCAACACCCCCTATTCACCGCCCAAGAATATATCTGACTAGGAAGAGTCTTAAAACCTATGTATTGATATCTCTCTGGAAGTGAATCAAGAGGGTGTAAAGCGGCATAAACACAGCAAGGAAAAGAAGCTAAACCCCCTTATAAAAACTGACTACTTAAAAAAAAAAAACCCATAAAACAAAGACAGTGAAAGAGAGAGAAATTCTTACAAAATCCCTTCAGGGGCTCTGATGCAACCTGGATTGACCATATCTAGACCCACAGCTGGATGAGACATAAGGCTGGACACTCTTGGGGCTGAGAGGATTGGTGAGGTTGGGTGAGCAAACGCAGACCCTTTAAAGTAATACTGCGTGGTACCCATGCCATGGGTCCCAAATCTCCAGGTTCAAGGGCATCTTCCTACATCGAAAACATGCCTGGGAAACCCAGAAGATGGTACACCGTGTGATCGGGAAAGGTTTCTAAAACGCACCTCATTTCTCCTCTCCTTGTGCTCGGGTTCGCCATTCCAGCCGCTTCACTAACAATCTCCCTACGTGGAGAATCAGCACCGTTGACCTCCTGTTTCGTACAGGTCGCAATTTGTCCCAAGGATGAACGGGAAGAGGGGGAACCAATGAGAGACTAGCTCTAGGTGTTGGGACAGGCACAGGTCACCCGATTTTCCCATCAGGAAGAAGAATGAACCACAGGCTCAGCCTGCCCCCCGGAACCAGAATAGGGCCTGAAGCAATCCTGCGCTTTTGCGGCCAGCTCCCAAAAAAGCGAGTTGACACATGGAGCTCAGGGGCACTGCAATTCACAAACCTGCAGAGTTATAAATGATAACTCTCGTCCACAAATATATTGAGGGAAGGCAACGAAGAGGATTTGAAAGCAAGGCAGAATTGCAGGAAACCGATTTCAGGAGGTAGATTCGACTCGCCTTGAAAGCACATGAAAAGCGGCAAAGCGTTGACAATGATGCCCTTGGCCAAAAAGGGCGTATGCGTTTTTTCCTGAATATATTCAGGAAAAAACGCATACGCCCTTTTTGGCCAACCAAGCAAGCCGGAAAGGCAAATCGGCGCTACAAAGAAGTCTGGCTTGCCAGAGGTCAAAAGGGCCATGCTGAAAAATGTGTAAAAACCAGAAATGCAGGACAGGCCATGGAGACATGGGAGCCTTGCTACGCTGATGGGCGGGGTGGAAATTGCCAACAGCCACTCTGGAGAAGTGTACGCTGCGTCCTGAAACATGTAATAAACACAGCTTAGAGAGCATAGGGCACTTCCACTCATGGGCGTAGAAATCGGGAAACCTAAAAATCAACAAGACACAGGCACCCCAAAGTTTAGGGCTGCTCTGTTTCCAAGAACCTCCACTTCGGTACACCTTAAATATCCCAGGAAAGAGAAAAATGGATAAAGAAGTTGTGGTACTTATGCACAATGGAATATCACTCAGCCATGAAATCAGTGTCATAAGGCTAGTAGCAGCATGATGAGTGGATTTAGGGACGATGACCCTAAGTGAAGTAAGTCACACAGAAAAGGAAACTTATCCTAAGTTATCACTTGTAGAGGGAATGTCAAAATCGCTACACCTGAATTGAATTGCAAAACAGAACAGAGTCACACATTTAGAAAACACACTATGGCTGCTTAACGGGAAAGCTGAGGTGGGGCGATGCATAAAACAAGGGTTTGAAATTAGCTCAGATACCGTTCCACAAGCCAAATATGTAATAGACAAGACCTACTCCCTGCTCAGTGAACTGGACTCAACACCCCCTATTCACCGCCCAAGAATATATCTGACTAGGAAGAGTCTTAAAACATATGTATTGATATCTCTCTGGAAGTGAATCAAGAGGGTGTAAAGCGGCATAAACACAGCAAGGAAAAGAAGCTAAACCCCCTTATAAAAACTGACTACTTAAAAAAAAAACCCATAAAACAAAGACAGTGAAAGAGAGAGAAATTCTTACAAAATCCGTTCAGGGGCTCTGATGCAACCTGGATTGACCATATCTAGACCCACAGCTGGATGAGACATAAGGCTGGACACTCTTGGGGCTGAGAGGATTGGTGAGGTTGGGTGAGCAAACGCAGACCCTTTAAAGTAATACTGCGTGGTACCCATGCCATGGGTCCCAAATCTCCAGGTTCAAGGGCATCTTCCTACATCGAAAACATGCCTGGGAAACCCAGAAGATGGTACACCGTGTGATCGGGAAAGGTTTCTAAAACGCACCTCATTTCTCCTCTCCTTGTGCTCGGGTTCGCCATTCCAGCCGCTTCACTAACAATCTCCCTACGTGGAGAATCAGCACCGTTGACCTCCTGTTTCGTACAGGTCGCAATTTGTCCCGAGGATGAACGGGAAGAGGGGGAACCAATGAGAGACTAGCTCTAGGTGTTGGGACAGGCACAGGTCACCCGATTTTCCCATCAGGAAGAAGAATGAACCACAGGCTCAGCCTGCCCCCCGGAACCAGAATAGGGCCTGAAGCAATCCTGCGCTTTTGCGGCCAGCTCCCAAAAAAGCGAGTTGACACATGGAGCTCAGGGGCACTGCAATTCACAAACCTGCAGAGTTATAAATGATAACTCTCGTCCACAAATATATTGAGGGAAGGCAACGAAGAGGATTTGAAAGCAAGGCAGAATTGCAGGAAACCGATTTCAGGAGGTAGATTCGACTCGCCTTGAAAGCACATGAAAAGCGGCAAAGCGTTGACAATGATGCCCTTGGCCAAAAAGGGCGTATGCGTTTTTTCCTGAATATATTCAGGAAAAAACGCATACGCCCTTTTTGGCCAACCAAGCAAGCCGGAAAGGCAAATCGGCGCTACAAAGAAGTCTGGCTTGCCAGAGGTCAAAAGGGCCATGCTGAAAAATGTGTAAAAACCAGAAATGCAGGACAGGCCATGGAGACATGGGAGCCTTGCTACGCTGATGGGCGGGGTGGAAATTGCCAACAGCCACTCTGGAGAAGTGTACGCTGCGTCCTGAAACATGTAATAAACACAGCTTAGAGAGCATAGGGCACTTCCACTCATGGGCGTAGAAATCGGGAAACCTAAAAATCAACAAGACACAGGCACCCCAAAGTTTAGGGCTGCTCTGTTTCCAAGAACCTCCACTTCGGTACACCTTAAATATCCCAGGAAAGAGAAAAATGGATAAAGAAGTTGTGGTACTTATGCACAATGGAATATCACTCAGCCATGAAATCAGTGTCATAAGGCTAGTAGCAGCATGATGAGTGGATTTAGGGACGATGACTCTAAGTGAAGTAAGTCACACAGAAAAGGAAACTTATCCTAAGTTATCACTTGTAGAGGGAATGTCAAAATCGCTACACCTGAATTGAATTGCAAAACAGAACAGAGTCACACATTTAGAAAACACACTATGGCTGCTTAACGGGAAAGCTGAGGTGGGGCGATGCATAAAACAAGGGTTTGAAATTAGCTCAGATACCGTTCCACAAGCCAAATATTTAATAGACAAGACCTACTCCCTGCTCAGTGAACTGGACTCAACACCCCCTATTCACCGCCCAAGAATATATCTGACTAGGAAGAGTCTTAAAACCTATGTATTGATATCTCTCTGGAAGTGAATCAAGAGGGTGTAAAGCGGCATAAACACAGCAAGGAAAAGAAGCTAAACCCCCTTATAAAAATTGACTACTTAAAAAAAAAAACCCATAAAACAAAGACAGTGAAAGAGAGAGAAATTCTTACAAAATCCTTTCAGGGGCTCTGATGCAAACTGCATTGACCATATCTAGACCCACAGCTGGATGAGACATAAGGCTGGACACTCTTGGGGCTGAGAGGATTGGTGAGGTTGGGTGAGCAAACGCAGACCCTTTAAAGTAATACTGCGTGGTACCCATGCCATGGGTCCCAAATCTCCAGGTTCAAGGGCATCTTCCTACATCGAAAACATGCCTGGGAAACCCAGAAGATGGTACACCGTGTGATCGGGAAAGGTTTCTAAAACGCACCTCATTTCTCCTCTCCTTATGCTCGGGTTCGCCATTCCAGCCGCTTCACTAACAATCTCCCTACGTGGAGAATCAGCACCGTTGACCTCCTGTTTCGTACAGGTCACAATTTGTCCCGAGGATGAACGGGAAGAGGGGGAACCAATGAGAGACTAGCTCTAGGTGTTGGGACAGGCACAGGTCACCCTATTTTCCCATCAGGAAGAAGAATGAACCACAGGCTCAGCCTGCCCCCCGGAACCAGAATAAGGCCTGAAGCAATCCTGCGTTTTGCGGCCAGCTCCCAAAAAAGCGAGTTGACAAATGGAGCTCAGGGGCACTGCAATTCACAAACCTGCAGAGTTGTAAATGATAACTCTCGTCCACAAATATATTGAGGGAAGGCAACAAAGAGGATTTGAAAGCAAGGCAGAATTGCAGGAAACCGGTTTCAGGAGGTAGATTCGACTCGCCTTGAAAGCACATGAAAAGCGGCAAAGCGTTGACAATGATGCCCTTGGCCAAAAAGGGCGTATGCGTTTTTTCCTGAATATATTCAGGAAAAAACGCATACGCCCTTTTTAGCCAACCAAGCAAGCCGGAAAGGCAAATCGGCGCTACAAAGAAGTCTGGCATGCCAGAGGTCAAAAGGGCCATGCTGAAAAAAGTGTAAAAACCGGAAATGCAGGACAGGCCATGGAGACATGGGAGCCTTGCTACGCTGATGGGCGGGATGGAAATTGCCAACAGCCACTCTGGAGAAGTGTAAGCTGCGTCCTGAAACATGGAATAAACACAGCTTAGAGAGCATAGGGCACTTCCACTCATGGGCGTAGAAATCGGGAAACCTAAAAATCAACAAGACACAGGCACCCCAAAATTTAGGGCTGCTCTGTTTCCAAGAACCTCCACTTCGGTACACCTTAAATATCCCAGGAAAGAGAAAAATGGATAAAGAAGTTGTGGTACTTATGCACAATGGAATATCACTCAGCCATGAAATCAGTGTAATAAGGCTAGTAGCAGCATGATGAGTGGATTTAGGGACGATGACTCTAAGTGAAGTAAGTCACACAGAAAAGGACACTTATCCTAAGATATGACTTATAGAGGGAATGTCAAAATCGCTACACCTGAACTGAATTCCAAAACAGAACAGAGTCACACATTTAGAAAACACACTATGGCTGCTTAAAGGGAAAGGTGAGGTGGGGCGATGCATAAAACAAGGGTTTGAAATTAGCTCAGATACCGTTCCACAAGCCAAATATGTAACAGACAAGACCTACTCCCTGCTCAGTGAACTGGACTCAACACCCCCTATTCACCACCCAAGAATATATCTGACTAGGAAGAGTCTTAAAACCTATGTATTGATATCTCTCTGGAAGTGAATCAAGAGGGTGTAAAGCGGCATAAACACAGCAAGGAAAAGAAGCTAAACCCCCTTATAAAAATTGACTACTTAAAAAAAAAAACCCATAAAACAAAGACAGTGAAAGAGAGAGAAATTCTTACAAAATCCCTTCAGGGGCTCTGATGCAACCTGGATTGACCATATCTAGACCCACAGCTGGATGAGACATAAGGCTGGACACTCTTGGGGCTGAGAGGATTGGTGAGGTTGAGTGAGCAAACGCAGACCCTTTAAAGTAATACTGCGTGGTACCCATGCCATGGGTCCCAAATCTCCAGGTTCAAGGGCATCTTCCTACATCGAAAACATGCCTGGGAAACCCAGAAGATGGTACACCGTGTGATCGGGAAAGGTTTCTAAAACGCACCTCATTTCTCCTCTCCTTGTGCTCGGGTTCGCCATTCCAGCCGCTTCACTAACAATCTCCCTACGTGGAGAATCAGCACCGTTGACCTCCTGTTTCGTACAGGTCGCAATTTGTCCCGAGGATGAACGGGAAGAGGGGGAACCAATGAGAGACTAGCTCTAGGTGTTGGGACAGGCACAGGTCACTCTATTTTCCCATCAGGAAGAAGAATGAACCACAGGCTCAGCCTGCCCCCCGGAACCAGAATAGGGCCTGAAGCAATCCTGCGCTTTTGCGGCCAGCTCCCAAAAAAGCGAGTTGACAAATGGAGCTCAGGGTCACTGCAATTCACAAACCTGCAGAGTTGTAAATGATAACTCTCGTCCACAAATATATTGAGGGAAGGCAACGAAGAGGATTTGAAAGCAAGGCAGAATTGCAGGAAACCGGTTTCAGGAGGTAGATTCGACTCGCCTTGAAAGCACATGAAAAGCGGCAAAGCGTTGACAATGATGCCCTTGGCCAAAAAGGGCGTATGCGTTTTTTCCTGAATATATTCAGGAAAAAACGCATACGCCCTTTTTGGCCAACCAAGCAAGCCGGAAAGGCAAATCGGCGCTACAAAGAAGTCTGGCATGCCAGAGGTCAAAAGGGCCATGCTGAAAAAAGTGTAAAAACCGGAAATGCAGGACAGGCCATGGAGACATGGGAGCCTTGCTACGCTGATGGGCGGGATGGAAATTGCCAACAGCCACTCTGGAGAAGTGTAAGCTGCGTCCTGAAACATGGAATAAACACAGCTTAGAGAGCATAGGGCACTTCCACTCATGGGCGTAGAAATCGGGAAACCTAAAAATCAACAAGACACAGGCACCCCAAAATTTAGGGCTGCTCTGTTTCCAAGAACCTCCACTTCGGTACACCTTAAATATCCCAGGAAAGAGAAAAATGGATAAAGAAGTTGTGGTACTTATGCACAATGGAATATCACTCAGCCATGAAATCAGTGTAATAAGGCTAGTAGCAGCATGATGAGTGGATTTAGGGACGATGACTCTAAGTGAAGTAAGTCACACAGAAAAGGACACTTATCCTAAGATATGACTTATAGAGGGAATGTCAAAATCGCTACACCTGAACTGAATTCCAAAACAGAACAGAGTCACACATTTAGAAAACACACTATGGCTGCTTAAAGGGAAAGGTGAGGTGGGGCGATGCATAAAACAAGGGTTTGAAATTAGCTCAGATACCGTTCCACAAGCCAAATATGTAACAGACAAGACCTACTCCCTGCTCAGTGAACTGGACTCAACACCCCCTATTCACCACCCAAGAATATATCTGACTAGGAAGAGTCTTAAAACCTATGTATTGATATCTCTCTGGAAGTGAATCAAGAGGGTGTAAAGCGGCATAAACACAGCAAGGAAAAGAAGCTAAACCCCCTTATAAAAATTGACTACTTAAAAAAAAAAACCCATAAAACAAAGACAGTGAAAGAGAGAGAAATTCTTACAAAATCCCTTCAGGGGCTCTGATGCAACCTGGATTGACCATATCTAGACCCACAGCTGGATGAGACATAAGGCTGGACACTCTTGGGGCTGAGAGGATTGGTGAGGTTGAGTGAGCAAACGCAGACCCTTTAAAGTAATACTGCGTGGTACCCATGCCATGGGTCCCAAATCTCCAGGTTCAAGGGCATCTTCCTACATCGAAAACATGCCTGGGAAACCCAGAAGATGGTACACCGTGTGATCGGGAAAGGTTTCTAAAACGCACCTCATTTCTCCTCTCCTTGTGCTCGGGTTCGCCATTCCAGCCGCTTCACTAACAATCTCCCTACGTGGAGAATCAGCACCGTTGACCTCCTGTTTCGTACAGGTCGCAATTTGTCCCGAGGATGAACGGGAAGAGGGGGAACCAATGAGAGACTAGCTCTAGGTGTTGGGACAGGCACAGGTCACTCTATTTTCCCATCAGGAAGAAGAATGAACCACAGGCTCAGCCTGCCCCCCGGAACCAGAATAGGGCCTGAAGCAATCCTGCGCTTTTGCGGCCAGCTCCCAAAAAAGCGAGTTGACAAATGGAGCTCAGGGTCACTGCAATTCACAAACCTGCAGAGTTGTAAATGATAACTCTCGTCCACAAATATATTGAGGGAAGGCAACGAAGAGGATTTGAAAGCAAGGCAGAATTGCAGGAAACCGGTTTCAGGAGGTAGATTCGACTCGCCTTGAAAGCACATGAAAAGCGGCAAAGCGTTGACAATGATGCCCTTGGCCAAAAAGGGCGTATGCGTTTTTTCCTGAATATATTCAGGAAAAAACGCATACGCCCTTTTTGGCCAACCAAGCAAGCCGGAAAGGCAAATCGGCGCTACAAAGAAGTCTGGCATGCCAGAGGTCAAAAGGGCCATGCTGAAAAAAGTGTAAAAACCGGAAATGCAGGACAGGCCATGGAGACATGGGAGCCTTGCTACGCTGATGGGCGGGATGGAAATTGCCAACAGCCACTCTGGAGAAGTGTACGCTGCGTCCTGAAACATGGAATAAACACAGCTTAGAGAGCATAGGGCACTTCCACTCATGGGCGTAGAAATCGGGAAACCTAAAAATCAACAAGACACAGGCACCCCAAAGTTTAGGGCTGCTCTGTTTCCAAGAACCTCCACTTCGGTACACCTTAAATATCCCAGGAAAGAGAAAAATGGATAAAGAAGTTGTGGTACTTATGCACAATGGAATATCACTCAGCCATGAAATCAGTGTTATAAGGCTAGTAGCAGCATGATGAGTGGATTTAGGGACGATGACTCTAAGTGAAGTAAGTCACACAGAAAAGGACACTTATCCTAAGATATCACTTATAGAGGGAATGTCAAAATCGCTACACCTGAACTGAATTCCAAAACAGAACAGAGTCACACATTTAGAAAACACACTATGGCTGCTTAAAGGGAAAGGTGAGGTGGGGCGATGCATAAAACAAGGGTTTGAAATTAGCTCAGATACCGTTCCACAAGCCAAATATGTAACAGACAAGACCTACTCCCTGCTCAGTGAACTGGACTCAACACCCCCTATTCACCACCCAAGAATATATCTGACTAGGAAGAGTCTTAAAACCTATGTATTGATATCTCTCTGGAAGTGAATCAAGAGGGCGTAAAGCGGCATAAACACAGCAAGGAAAAGAAGCTAAACCCCCTTATAAAAATTGACTACTTAAAAAAAAAAACCCCATAAAACAAAGACAGTGAAAGAGAGAGAAATTCTTACAAAATCCGTTCAGGGGCTCTGATGCAACCTGGATTGACCATATCTAGACCCACAGCTGGATGAGACATAAGGCTGGACACTCTTGGGGCTGAGAGGATTGGTGAGGTTGGGTGAGCAAACGCAGACCCTTTAAAGTAATACTGCGTGGTACCCATGCCATGGGTCCCAAATCTCCAGGTTCAAGGGCATCTTCCTACATCGAAAACATGCCTGGGAAACCCAGAAGATGGTACACCGTGTGATCGGGAAAGGTTTCTAAAACGCACCTCATTTCTCCTCTCCTTGTGCTCGGGTTCGCCATTCCAGCCGCTTCACTAACAATCTCCCTACGTGGAGAATCAGCACCGTTGACCTCCTGTTTCGTACAGGTCGCAATTTGTCCCGAGGATGAACGGGAAGAGGGGGAACCAATGAGAGACTAGCTCTAGGTGTTGGGACAGGCACAGGTCACTCTATTTTCCCATCAGGAAGAAGAATGAACCACAGGCTCAGCCTGCCCCCCGGAACCAGAATAGGGCCTGAAGCAATCCTGCGCTTTTGCGGCCAGCTCCCAAAAAAGCGAGTTGACACATGGAGCTCAGGGGCACTGCAATTCACAAACCTGCAGAGTTATAAATGATAACTCTCGTCCACAAATATATTGAGGGAAGGCAACGAAGAGGATTTGAAAGCAAGGCAGAATTGCAGGAAACCGATTTCAGGAGGTAGATTCGACTCGCCTTGAAAGCACATGAAAAGCGGCAAAGCGTTGACAATGATGCCCTTGGCCAAAAAGGGCGTATGCGTTTTTTCCTGAATATATTCAGGAAAAAACGCATACGCCCTTTTTGGCCAACCAAGCAAGCCGGAAAGGCAAATCGGCGCTACAAAGAAGTCTGGCTTGCCAGAGGTCAAAAGGGCCATGCTGAAAAATGTGTAAAAACCAGAAATGCAGGACAGGCCATGGAGACATGGGAGCCTTGCTACGCTGATGGGCGGGGTGGAAATTGCCAACAGCCACTCTGGAGAAGTGTACGCTGCGTCCTGAAACATGTAATAAACACAGCTTAGAGAGCATAGGGCACTTCCACTCATGGGAGTAGAAATCGGGAAACCTAAAAATCAACAAGACACAGGCACCCCAAAGTTTAGGGCTGCTCTGTTTCCAAGAACCTCCACTTCGGTACACCTTAAATATCCCAGGAAAGAGAAAAATGGATAAAGAAGTTGTGGTACTTATGCACAATGGAATATCACTCAGCCATGAAATCATTGTCATAAGGCTAGTAGCAGCATGATGAGTGGATTTAGGGACGATGACTCTAAGTGAAGTAAGTCACACAGAAAAGGAAACTTATCCTAAGTTATCACTTGTAGAGGGAATGTCAAAATCGCTACACCTGAATTGAATTGCAAAACAGAACAGAGTCACACATTTAGAAAACACACTATGGCTGCTTAACGGGAAAGCTGAGGTGGGGCGATGCATAAAACAAGGGTTTGAAATTAGCTCAGATACCGTTCCACAAGCCAAATATGTAATAGACAAGACCTACTCCCTGCTCACTGAACTGGACTCAACACCCCCTATTCACCGCCCAAGAATATATCTGACTAGGAAGAGTCTTAAAACCTATGTATTGATATCTCTCTGGAAGTGAATCAAGAGGGTGTAAAGCGGCATAAACACAGCAAGGAAAAGAAGCTAAACCCCCTTATAAAAACTGACTACTTAAAAAAAAAAAACCCATAAAACAAAGACAGTGAAAGAGAGAGAAATTCTTACAAAATCCCTTCAGGGGCTCTGATGCAACCTGGATTGACCATATCTAGACCCACAGCTGGATGAGACATAAGGCTGGACACTCTTGGGGCTGAGAGGATTGGTGAGGTTGGGTGAGCAAACGCAGACCCTTTAAAGTAATACTGCGTGGTACCCATGCCATGGGTCCCAAATCTCCAGGTTCAAGGGCATCTTCCTACATCGAAAACATGCCTGGGAAACCCAGAAGATGGTACACCGTGTGATCGGGAAAGGTTTCTAAAACGCACCTCATTTCTCCTCTCCTTGTGCTCGGGTTCGCCATTCCAGCCGCTTCACTAACAATCTCCCTACGTGGAGAATCAGCACCGTTGACCTCCTGTTTCGTACAGGTCGCAATTTGTCCCGAGGATGAACGGGAAGAGGGGGAACCAATGAGAGACTAGCTCTAGGTGTTGGGACAGGCACAGGTCACCCTATTTTCCCATCAGGAAGAAGAATGAACCACAGGCTCAGCCTGCCCCCCGGAACCAGAATAGGGCCTGAAGCAATCCTGCGCTTTTGCGGCCAGCTCCCAAAAAAGCGAGTTGACACATGGAGCTCAGGGGCACTGCAATTCACAAACCTGCAGAGTTATAAATGATAACTCTCGTCCACAAATATATTGAGGGAAGGCAACGAAGAGGATTTGAAAGCAAGGCAGAATTGCAGGAAACCGATTTCAGGAGGTAGATTCGACTCGCCTTGAAAGCACATGAAAAGCGGCAAAGCGTTGACAATGATGCCCTTGGCCAAAAAGGGCGTATGCGTTTTTTCCTGAATATATTCAGGAAAAAACGCATACGCCCTTTTTGGCCAACCAAGCAAGCCGGAAAGGCAAATCGGCGCTACAAAGAAGTCTGGCTTGCCAGAGGTCAAAAGGGCCATGCTGAAAAATGTGTAAAAACCAGAAATGCAGGACAGGCCATGGAGACATGGGAGCCTTGCTACGCTGATGGGCGGGGTGGAAATTGCCAACAGCCACTCTGGAGAAGTGTACGCTGCGTCCTGAAACATGTAATAAACACAGCTTAGAGAGCATAGGGCACTTCCACTCATGGGCGTAGAAATCGGGAAACCTAAAAATCAACAAGACACAGGCACCCCAAAGTTTAGGGCTGCTCTGTTTCCAAGAACCTCCACTTCGGTACACCTTAAATATCCCAGGAAAGAGAAAAATGGATAAAGAAGTTGTGGTACTTATGCACAATGGAATATCACTCAGCCATGAAATCAGTGTCATAAGGCTAGTAGCAGCATGATGAGTGGATTTAGGGACGATGACTCTAAGTGAAGTAAGTCACACAGAAAAGGAAACTTATCCTAAGTTATCACTTGTAGAGGGAATGTCAAAATCGCTACACCTGAATTGAATTGCAAAACAGAACAGAGTCACACATTTAGAAAACACACTATGGCTGCTTAACGGGAAAGCTGAGGTGGGGCGATGCATAAAACAAGGGTTTGAAATTAGCTCAGATACCGTTCCACAAGCCAAATATGTAATAGACAAGACCTACTCCCTGCTCAGTGAACTGGACTCAACACCCCCTATTCACCACCCAAGAATATATCTGACTAGGAAGAGTCTTAAAACATATGTATTGATATCTCTCTGGAAGTGAATCAAGAGGGTGTAAAGCGGCATAAACACAGCAAGGAAAAGAAGCTAAACCCCCTTATAAAAACTGACTACTTAAAAAAAAAACCCATAAAACAAAGACAGTGAAAGAGAGAGAAATTCTTACAAAATCCGTTCAGGGGCTCTGATGCAACCTGGATTGACCATATCTAGACCCACAGCTGGATGAGACATAAGGCTGGACACTCTTGGGGCTGAGAGGATTGGTGAGGTTGGGTGAGCAAACGCAGACCCTTTAAAGTAATACTGCGTGGTACCCATGCCATGGGTCCCAAATCTCCAGGTTCAAGGGCATCTTCCTACATCGAAAACATGCCTGGGAAACCCAGAAGATGGTACACCGTGTGATCGGGAAAGGTTTCTAAAACGCACCTCATTTCTCCTCTCCTTGTGCTCGGGTTCGCCATTCCAGCCGCTTCACTAACAATCTCCCTACGTGGAGAATCAGCACCGTTGACCTCCTGTTTCGTACAGGTCGCAATTTGTCCCGAGGATGAACGGGAAGAGGGGGAACCAATGAGAGACTAGCTCTAGGTGTTGGGACAGGCACAGGTCACCCTATTTTCCCATCAGGAAGAAGAATGAACCACAGGCTCAGCCTGCCCCCCGGAACCAGAATAGGGCCTGAAGCAATCCTGCGCTTTTGCGGCCAGCTCCCAAAAAAGCGAGTTGACACATGGAGCTCAGGGGCACTGCAATTCACAAACCTGCAGAGTTATAAATGATAACTCTCGTCCACAAATATATTGAGGGAAGGCAACGAAGAGGATTTGAAAGCAAGGCAGAATTGCAGGAAACCGATTTCAGGAGGTAGATTCGACTCGCCTTGAAAGCACATGAAAAGCGGCAAAGCGTTGACAATGATGCCCTTGGCCAAAAAGGGCGTATGCGTTTTTTCCTGAATATATTCAGGAAAAAACGCATACGCCCTTTTTGGCCAACCAAGCAAGCCGGAAAGGCAAATCGGCGCTACAAAGAAGTCTGGCTTGCCAGAGGTCAAAAGGGCCATGCTGAAAAATGTGTAAAAACCAGAAATGCAGGACAGGCCATGGAGACATGGGAGCCTTGCTACGCTGATGGGCGGGGTGGAAATTGCCAACAGCCACTCTGGAGAAGTGTACGCTGCGTCCTGAAACATGTAATAAACACAGCTTAGAGAGCATAGGGCACTTCCACTCATGGGCGTAGAAATCGGGAAACCTAAAAATCAACAAGACACAGGCACCCCAAAGTTTAGGGCTGCTCTGTTTCCAAGAACCTCCACTTCGGTACACCTTAAATATCCCAGGAAAGAGAAAAATGGATAAAGAAGTTGTGGTACTTATGCACAATGGAATATCACTCAGCCATGAAATCAGTGTCATAAGGCTAGTAGCAGCATGATGAGTGGATTTAGGGACGATGACTCTAAGTGAAGTAAGTCACACAGAAAAGGAAACTTATCCTAAGTTATCACTTGTAGAGGGAATGTCAAAATCGCTACACCTGAATTGAATTGCAAAACAGAACAGAGTCACACATTTAGAAAACACACTATGGCTGCTTAACGGGAAAGCTGAGGTGGGGCGATGCATAAAACAAGGGTTTGAAATTAGCTCAGATACCGTTCCACAAGCCAAATATTTAATAGACAAGACCTACTCCCTGCTCAGTGAACTGGACTCAACACCCCCTATTCACCGCCCAAGAATATATCTGACTAGGAAGAGTCTTAAAACCTATGTATTGATATCTCTCTGGAAGTGAATCAAGAGGGTGTAAAGCGGCATAAACACAGCAAGGAAAAGAAGCTAAACCCCCTTATAAAAATTGACTACTTAAAAAAAAAAACCCATAAAACAAAGACAGTGAAAGAGAGAGAAATTCTTACAAAATCCTTTCAGGGGCTCTGATGCAAACTGCATTGACCATATCTGGACCCACAGCTGGATGAGACATAAGGCTGGACACTCTTGGGGCTGAGAGGATTGGTGAGGTTGGGTGAGCAAACGCAGACCCTTTAAAGTAATACTGCGTGGTACCCATGCCATGGGTCCCAAATCTCCAGGTTCAAGGGCATCTTCCTACATCGAAAACATGCCTGGGAAACCCAGAAGATGGTACACCGTGTGATCGGGAAAGGTTTCTAAAACGCACCTCATTTCTCCTCTCCTTGTGCTCGGGTTCGCCATTCCAGCCGCTTCACTAACAATCTCCCTACGTGGAGAATCAGCACCGTTGACCTCCTGTTTCGTACAGGTCACAATTTGTCCCGAGGATGAACGGGAAGAGGGGGAACCAATGAGAGACTAGCTCTAGGTGTTGGGACAGGCACAGGTCACCCTATTTTCCCATCAGGAAGAAGAATGAACCACAGGCTCAGCCTGCCCCCCGGAACCAGAATAGGGCCTGAAGCAATCCTGCGCTTTTGCGGCCAGCTCCCAAAAAAGCGAGTTGACAAATGGAGCTCAGGGGCACTGCAATTCACAAACCTGCAGAGTTGTAAATGATAACTCTCGTCCACAAATATATTGAAGGAAGGCAACAAAGAGGATTTGAAAGCAAGGCAGAATTGCAGGAAACCGGTTTCAGGAGGTAGATTCGACTCGCCTTGAAAGCACATGAAAAGCGGCAAAGCGTTGACAATGATGCCCTTGGCCAAAAAGGGCGTATGCGTTTTTTCCTGAATATATTCAGGAAAAAACGCATACGCCCTTTTTAGCCAACCAAGCAAGCCGGAAAGGCAAATCGGCGCTACAAAGAAGTCTGGCATGCCAGAGGTCAAAAGGGCCATGCTGAAAAAAGTGTAAAAACCGGAAATGCAGGACAGGCCATGGAGACATGGGAGCCTTGCTACGCTGATGGGCGGGATGGAAATTGCCAACAGCCACTCTGGAGAAGTGTAAGCTGCGTCCTGAAACATGGAATAAACACAGCTTAGAGAGCATAGGGCACTTCCACTCATGGGCGTAGAAATCGGGAAACCTAAAAATCAACAAGACACAGGCACCCCAAAGTTTAGGGCTGCTCTGTTTCCAAGAACCTCCACTTCGGTACACCTTAAATATCCCAGGAAAGAGAAAAATTGATAAAGAAGTTGTGGTACTTATGCACAATGGAATATCACTCAGCCATAAATCAGTGTCATAAGGCTAGTAGCAGCATGATGAGTGGATTTAGGGACGATGACTCTAAGTGAAGTAAGTCACACAGAAAAGGACACTTATCCTAAGATATGACTTATAGAGGGAATGTCAAAATCGCTACACCTGAACTGAATTCCAAAACAGAACAGAGTCACACATTTAGAAAACACACTATGGCTGCTTAAAGGGAAAGGTGAGGTGGGGCGATGCATAAAACAAGGGTTTGAAATTAGCTCAGATACCGTTCCACAAGCCAAATATGTAACAGACAAGACCTACTCCCTGCTCAGTGAACTGGACTCAACACCCCCTATTCACCACCCAAGAATATATCTGACTAGGAAGAGTCTTAAAACCTATGTATTGATATCTCTCTGGAAGTGAATCAAGAGGGTGTAAAGCGGCATAAACACAGCAAGGAAAAGAAGCTAAACCCCCTTATAAAAATTGACTACTTAAAAAAAAAAACCCATAAAACAAAGACAGTGAAAGAGAGAGAAATTCTTACAAAATCCCTTCAGGGGCTCTGATGCAACCTGGATTGACCATATCTAGACCCACAGCTGGATGAGACATAAGGCTGGACACTCTTGGGGCTGAGAGGATTGGTGAGGTTGAGTGAGCAAACGCAGACCCTTTAAAGTAATACTGCGTGGTACCCATGCCATGGGTCCCAAATCTCCAGGTTCAAGGGCATCTTCCTACATCGAAAACATGCCTGGGAAACCCAGAAGATGGTACACCGTGTGATCGGGAAAGGTTTCTAAAACGCACCTCATTTCTCCTCTCCTTGTGCTCGGGTTCGCCATTCCAGCCGCTTCACTAACAATCTCCCTACGTGGAGAATCAGCACCGTTGACCTCCTGTTTCGTACAGGTCGCAATTTGTCCCGAGGATGAACGGGAAGAGGGGGAACCAATGAGAGACTAGCTCTAGGTGTTGGGACAGGCACAGGTCACTCTATTTTCCCATCAGGAAGAAGAATGAACCACAGGCTCAGCCTGCCCCCCGGAACCAGAATAGGGCCTGAAGCAATCCTGCGCTTTTGCGGCCAGCTCCCAAAAAAGCGAGTTGACAAATGGAGCTCAGGGTCACTGCAATTCACAAACCTGCAGAGTTGTAAATGATAACTCTTGTCCACAAATATATTGAGGGAAGGCAACGAAGAGGATTTGAAAGCAAGGCAGAATTGCAGGAAACCGGTTTCAGGAGGTAGATTCGACTCGCCTTGAAAGCACATGAAAAGCGGCAAAGCGTTGACAATGATGCCCTTGGCCAAAAAGGGCGTATGCGTTTTTTCCTGAATATATTCAGGAAAAAACGCATACGCCCTTTTTGGCCAACCAAGCAAGCCGGAAAGAGCAAATCGGCGCTACAAAGAAGTCTCGCTTGCCAGCGGTCAAAAGGGCCATGCTGAAAAAAGTGTAAAAACCAGAAATGCAGGACAGGCCATGGAGACATGGGAGCCTTGCTACGCTGATGGGCGGGATGGAAATTGCCAACAGCCACTCTGGAGAAGTGTACGCTGCGTCCTGAAACATGTAATAAACACAGCTTAGAGAGCATAGGGCACTTCCACTCATGGGCGTAAAATCGGGAAACCTAAAAATCAACAAGACACAGGCACCCCAAAGTTTAGGGCTGCACTGTTTCCAAGAACCTCCACTTCGGTACACCTTAAATATCCCAGGAAAGAGAAAAATGGATAAAGAAGTTGTGGTACTTATGCACAATGGAATATCACTCAGCCATAAATCAGTGTCATAAGGCTAGTAGAAGCATGATGAGTGGATTTAGGGACGATGACTCTAAGTGAAGTAAGTCACACAGAAAAGGACACGTATCCTAAGATATCACTTATAGAGGGAATGTCAAAATCGCTACACCTGAACTGAATTCCAAAACACAACAGAGTCACACATTTAGAAAACACACTATGGCTGCTTAACGGGAAAGGTGAGGTGGGGCGATGCATAAAACAAGGGTTTGAAATTAGCTCAGATACCGTTCCACAAGCCAACTATGTAATAGACAAGACCTACTTCCTGCTCAGTGAACTGGACTCAACACCCCCTATTCACCGCCGAAGAATATATCTGACTAGGAAGAGTCTTAAAACCTATGTATTGATATCTCTCTGGAAGTGAATCAAGAGGGTGTAAAGCGGCATAAACACAGCAGGGAAAAGCAGCTAAATCCCGTTATAAAAATAAGCTACTTAAAAAAAAAAACCCATAAAACAAAGACAGTGAAAGAGAGAGAAATTCTTACAAAATCCGTTCAGGGGCTCTGATGCAACCTGGATTGACCATATCTAGACCCACAGCTGGATGAGACATAAGGCTGGACACTCTTGGGGCTCAGAGGATTGGTGAGGTTGGGTGAGCAAACGCAGACCCTTTAAAGTAATACTGCGTGGTACCCATGCCATGGGTCCCAAATCTCCAGGTTCAAGGGCATCTTCCTACATCGAAAACATGCCTGGGAAACCCAGAAGATGGTACACCGTGTGATCGGGAAAGGTTTCTAAAACGCACCTCATTTCTCCTCTCCTTGTGCTCGGGTTCGCCATTCCAGCCGCTTCATTAACAATCTCCCTACGTGGAGAATCAGCACCGTTGACCTCCTGTTTCGTACAGGTCGCAATTTGTCCCGAGGATGAACGGGAAGAGGGGGAACCAATGAGAGACTAGCTCTAGGTGTTGGGACAGGCACAGGTCACTCTATTTTCCCATCAGGAAGAAGAATGAACCACAGGCTCAGCCTGCCCCCCGGAACCAGAATAGGGCCTGAAGCAATCCTGCGCTTTTGCGGCCAGCTCCCAAAAAAGCGAGTTGACACATGGAGCTCAGGGGCACTGCAATTCACAAACCTGCAGAGTTATAAATGATAACTCTCGTCCACAAATATATTGAGGGAAGGCAACGAAGAGGATTTGAAAGCAAGGCAGAATTGCAGGAAACCGATTTCAGGAGGTAGATTCGACTCGCCTTGAAAGCACATGAAAAGCGGCAAAGCGTTGACAATGATGCCCTTGGCCAAAAAGGGCGTATGCGTTTTTTCCTGAATATATTCAGGAAAAAACGCATACGCCCTTTTTGGCCAACCAAGCAAGCCGGAAAGGCAAATCGGCGCTACAAAGAAGTCTCGCTTGCCAGCGGTCAAAAGGGCCATGCTGAAAAAAGTGTAAAAACCAGAAATGCAGGACAGGCCATGGAGACATGGGAGCCTTGCTACGCTGATGGGCGCGGTGGAAATTGCCAACAGCCACTCTGGAGAAGTGTACGCTGCGTCCTGAAACGTATAATAAACACAGCTTAGAGAGCATAGGGCACTTCCACTCACGCGCGTAGAAATCGGGAAACCTAAAAATCAACAAGACACAGGCACCCCAAAATTTAGGGCTGCTCTGTTTCCAAGAACCTCCACTTCGGTACACCTTAAATATCCCAGGAAAGAGAAAAATGGATAAAGAAGTTGTGGTACTTATGCACAATGGAATATCACTCAGCCATGAAATCAGTGTAATAAGGCTAGTAGCAGCATGATGAGTGGATTTAGGGACGATGACTCTAAGTGAAGTAAGTCACACAGAAAAGGACACTTATCCTAAGATATGACTTATAGAGGGAATGTCAAAATCGCTACACCTGAACTGAATTCCAAAACAGAACAGAGTCACACATTTAGAAAACACACTATGGCTGCTTAAAGGGAAAGGTGAGGTGGGGCGATGCATAAAACAAGGGTTTGAAATTAGCTCAGATACCGTTCCACAAGCCAAATATGTAACAGACAAGACCTACTCCCTGCTCAGTGAACTGGACTCAACACCCCCTATTCACCACCCAAGAATATATCTGACTAGGAAGAGTCTTAAAACCTATGTATTGATATCTCTCTGGAAGTGAATCAAGAGGGTGTAAAGCGGCATAAACACAGCAAGGAAAAGAAGCTAAACCCCCTTATAAAAATTGACTACTTAAAAAAAAAAACCCATAAAACAAAGACATTGAAAGAGAGAGAAATTCTTACAAAATCCCTTCAGGGGCTCTGATGCAACCTGGATTGACCATATCTAGACCCACAGCTGGATGAGACATAAGGCTGGACACTCTTGGGGCTGAGAGGATTGGTGAGGTTGAGTGAGCAAACGCAGACCCTTTAAAGTAATACTGCGTGGTACCCATGCCATGGGTCCCAAATCTCCAGGTTCAAGGGCATCTTTCTACATCGAAAACATGCCTGGGAAACCCAGAAGATGGTACACCGTGTGATCGGGAAAGGTTTCTAAAACGCACCTCATTTCTCCTCTCCTTGTGCTCGGGTTCGCCATTCCAGCCGCTTCACTAACAATCTCCCTACGTGGAGAATCAGCACCGTTGACCTCCTGTTTCGTACAGGTCGCAATTTGTCCCGAGGATGAACGGGAAGAGGGGGAACCAATGAGAGACTAGCTCTAGGTGTTGGGACAGGCACAGGTCACTCTATTTTCCCATCAGGAAGAAGAATGAACCACAGGCTCAGCCTGCCCCCCGGAACCAGAATAGGGCCTGAAGCAATCCTGCGCTTTTGCGGCCAGCTCCCAAAAAAGCGAGTTGACACATGGAGCTCAGGGGCACTGCAATTCACAAACCTGCAGAGTTGTAAATGATAACTCTTGTCCACAAATATATTGAGGGAAGGCAACGAAGAGGATTTGAAAGCAAGGCAGAATTGCAGGAAACCGGTTTCAGGAGGTAGATTCGACTCGCCTTGAAAGCACATGAAAAGCGGCAAAGCGTTGACAATGATGCCCTTGGCCAAAAAGGGCGTAGGCGTTTTTTCCTGAATATATTCAGGAAAAAACGCCTACGCCCTTTTTGGCCAACCAAGCAAGCCGGAAAGGCAAATCGGCGCTACAAAGAAGTCTCGCTTGCCAGCGGTCAAAAGGGCCATGCTGAAAAAAGTGTAAAAACCAGAAATGCAGGACAGGCCATGGAGACATGGGAGCCTTGCTACGCTGATGGGCGGGATGGAAATTGCCAACAGCCACTCTGGAGAAGTGTACGCTGCGTCCTGAAACGTATAATAAACACAGCTTAGAGAGCATAGGGCACTTCCACTCACGCGCGTAGAAATCGGGAAACCTAAAAATCAACAAGACACAGGCACCCCAAAATTTAGGGCTGCTCTGTTTCCAAGAACCTCCACTTCGGTACACCTTAAATATCCCAGGAAAGAGAAAAATGGATAAAGAAGTTGTGGTACTTATGCACAATGGAATATCACTCAGCCATAAATCAGTGTCATAAGGCTAGTAGCAGCATGATGAGTGGATTTAGGGACGATGACTCTAAGTGAAGTAAGTCACACAGAAAAGGACACTTATCCTAAGATATCACTTATAGAGGGAATGTCAAAATCGCTACACCTGAACTGAATTCCAAAACACAACAGAGTCACACATTTAGAAAACACACTATGGCTGCTTAACGGGAAAGGTGAGGTGGGGCGATGCATAAAACAAGGGTTTGAAATTAGCTCAGATACCGTTCCAGAAGCCAAATATGTAATAGACAAGACCTACTCCCTGCTCAGTGAACTGGACTCAACACCCCTTATTCACCACCCAAGAATATATCTGACTAGGAAGAGTCTTAAAACCTATGTATTGATATCTCTCTGGAAGTGAATCAAGAGGGTGTAAAGCAGCATAAACACAGCAAGGAAAAGAAGCTAAACCCCCTTATAAAAATTGACTACTTAAAAAAAAAAACCCATAAAACAAAGACAGTGAAAGAGAGAGAAATTCTTACAAAATCCGTTCAGGGTCTCTGATGCAACCTGGATTGACCATATCTAGACCCACAGCTGGATGAGACATAAGGCTGGACACTCTTGGGGCTGAGAGGATTGGTGAGGTTGGGTGAGCAAACGCAGACCCTTTAAAGTAATACTGCGTGGTACCCATGCCATGGGTCCCAAATCTCCAGGTTCAAGGGCATCTTCCTACATCGAAAACATGCCTGGGAAACCCAGAAGATGGTACACCGTGTGATCGGGAAAGGTTTCTAAAACGCACCTCATTTCTCCTCTCCTTGTGCTCGGGTTCGCCATTCCAGCCGCTTCACTAACAATCTCCCTACGTGGAGAATCAGCACCGTTGACCTCCTGTTTCGTACAGGTCGCAATTTGTCCCGAGGATGAACGGGAAGAGGGGGAACCAATGAGAGACTAGCTCTAGGTGTTGGGACAGGCACAGGTCACCCGATTTTCCCATCAGGAAGAAGAATGAACCACAGGCTCAGCCTGCCCCCCGGAACCAGAATAGGGCCTGAAGCAATCCTGCGCTTTTGCGGCCAGCTCCCAAAAAAGCGAGTTGACACATGGAGCTCAGGGGCACTGCAATTCACAAACCTGCAGAGTTATAAATGATAACTCTCGTCCACAAATATATTGAGGGAAGGCAACGAAGAGGATTTGAAAGCAAGGCAGAATTGCAGGAAACCGATTTCAGGAGGTAGATTCGACTCGCCTTGAAAGCACATGAAAAGCGGCAAAGCGTTGACAATGATGCCCTTGGCCAAAAAGGGCGTATGCGTTTTTTCCTGAATATATTCAGGAAAAAACGCATACGCCCTTTTTGGCCAACCAAGCAAGCCGGAAAGGCAAATCGGCGCTACAAAGAAGTCTGGCTTGCCAGAGGTCAAAAGGGCCATGCTGAAAAATGTGTAAAAACCAGAAATGCAGGACAGGCCATGGAGACATGGGAGCCTTGCTACGCTGATGGGCGGGGTGGAAATTGCCAACAGCCACTCTGGAGAAGTGTACGCTGCGTCCTGAAACATGTAATAAACACAGCTTAGAGAGCATAGGGCACTTCCACTCATGGGCGTAGAAATCGGGAAACCTAAAAATCAACAAGACACAGGCACCCCAAAGTTTAGGGCTGCTCTGTTTCCAAGAACCTCCACTTCGGTACACCTTAAATATCCCAGGAAAGAGAAAAATGGATAAAGAAGTTGTGGTACTTATGCACAATGGAATATCACTCAGCCATGAAATCAGTGTCATAAGGCTAGTAGCAGCATGATGAGTGGATTTAGGGACGATGACTCTAAGTGAAGTAAGTCACACAGAAAAGGAAACTTATCCTAAGTTATCACTTGTAGAGGGAATGTCAAAATCGCTACACCTGAATTGAATTGCAAAACAGAACAGAGTCACACATTTAGAAAACACACTATGGCTGCTTAACGGGAAAGCTGAGGTGGGGCGATGCATAAAACAAGGGTTTGAAATTAGCTCAGATACCGTTCCACAAGCCAAATATTTAATAGACAAGACCTACTCCCTGCTCACTGAACTGGACTCAACACCCCCTATTCACCGCCCAAGAATATATCTGACTAGGAAGAGTCTTAAAACCTATGTATTGATATCTCTCTGGAAGTGAATCAAGAGGGTGTAAAGCGGCATAAACACAGCAAGGAAAAGAAGCTAAACCCCCTTATAAAAACTGACTACTTAAAAAAAAAAAACCCATAAAACAAAGACAGTGAAAGAGAGAGAAATTCTTACAAAATCCCTTCAGGGGCTCTGATGCAACCTGGATTGACCATATCTAGACCCACAGCTGGATGAGACATAAGGCTGGACACTCTTGGGGCTGAGAGGATTGGTGAGGTTGGGAGAGCAAACGCAGACCCTTTAAAGTAATACTGCGTGGTACCCATGCCATGGGTCCCAAATCTCCAGGTTCAAGGGCATCTTCCTACATCGAAAACATGCCTGGGAAACCCAGAAGATGGTACACCGTGTGATCGGGAAAGGTTTCTAAAACGCACCTCATTTCTCCTCTCCTTGTGCTCGGGTTCGCCATTCCAGCCGCTTCACTAACAATCTCCCTACGTGGAGAATCAGCACCGTTGACCTCCTGTTTCGTACAGGTCGCAATTTGTCCCGAGGATGAACGGGAAGAGGGGGAACCAATGAGAGACTAGCTCTAGGTGTTGGGACAGGCACAGGTCACCCGATTTTCCCATCAGGAAGAAGAATGAACCACAGGCTCAGCCTGCCCCCCGGAACCAGAATAGGGCCTGAAGCAATCCTGCGCTTTTGCGGCCAGCTCCCAAAAAAGCGAGTTGACACATGGAGCTCAGGGGCACTGCAATTCACAAACCTGCAGAGTTATAAATGATAACTCTCGTCCACAAATATATTGAGGGAAGGCAACGAAGAGGATTTGAAAGCAAGGCAGAATTGCAGGAAACCGATTTCAGGAGGTAGATTCGACTCGCCTTGAAAGCACATGAAAAGCGGCAAAGCGTTGACAATGATGCCCTTGGCCAAAAAGGGCGTATGCGTTTTTTCCTGAATATATTCAGGAAAAAACGCATACGCCCTTTTTGGCCAACCAAGCAAGCCGGAAAGGCAAATCGGCGCTACAAAGAAGTCTGGCTTGCCAGAGGTCAAAAGGGCCATGCTGAAAAATGTGTAAAAACCAGAAATGCAGGACAGGCCATGGAGACATGGGAGCCTTGCTACGCTGATGGGCGGGGTGGAAATTGCCAACAGCCACTCTGGAGAAGTGTACGCTGCGTCCTGAAACATGTAATAAACACAGCTTAGAGAGCATAGGGCACTTCCACTCATGGGCGTAGAAATCGGGAAACCTAAAAATCAACAAGACACAGGCACCCCAAAGTTTAGGGCTGCTCTGTTTCCAAGAACCTCCACTTCGGTACACCTTAAATATCCCAGGAAAGAGAAAAATGGATAAAGAAGTTGTGGTACTTATGCACAATGGAATATCACTCAGCCATGAAATCAGTGTCATAAGGCTAGTAGCAGCATGATGAGTGGATTTAGGGACGATGACCCTAAGTGAAGTAAGTCACACAGAAAAGGAAACTTATCCTAAGTTATCACTTGTAGAGGGAATGTCAAAATCGCTACACCTGAATTGAATTGCAAAACAGAACAGAGTCACACATTTAGAAAACACACTATGGCTGCTTAACGGGAAAGCTGAGGTGGGGCGATGCATAAAACAAGGGTTTGAAATTAGCTCAGATACCGTTCCACAAGCCAAATATGTAATAGACAAGACCTACTCCCTGCTCAGTGAACTGGACTCAACACCCCCTATTCACCGCCCAAGAATATATCTGACTAGGAAGAGTCTTAAAACATATGTATTGATATCTCTCTGGAAGTGAATCAAGAGGGTGTAAAGCGGCATAAACACAGCAGGGAAAGGCAGCTAAACCCCATTATAAAAATAGATTACTTTAAAAAAAACCCATAAAACAAAGACAGTGAAAGAGAGAGAAATTCTTACAAAATCCGATCAGGGGCTCTGATGCAACCTGCATTGACCATATCTAGACCCACAGCTGGATGAGACATAAGGCTGGACACTCTTGGGGCTGAGAGGATTGGTGAGGTTGGGTGAGCAAACGCAGACCCTTTAAAGTAATACTGCGTGGTACCCATGCCATGGGTCCCAAATCTCCAGGTTCAAGGGCATCTTCCTACATCGAAAACATGCCTGGGAAACCCAGAAGATGGTACACCGTGTGATCGGGAAAGGTTTCTAAAACGCACCTCATTTCTCCTCTCCTTGTGCTCGGGTTCGCCATTCCAGCCGCTTCACTAACAATCTCCCTACGTGGAGAATCAGCACCGTTGACCTCCTGTTTCGTACAGGTCGCAATTTGTCCCGAGGATGAACGGGAAGAGGGGGAACCAATGAGAGACTAGCTCTAGGTGTTGGGACAGGCACAGGTCACCCTATTTTCCCACCAGGAAGAAGAATGAACCACAGGCTCAGCCTGCCCCCCGGAACCAGAATAGGGCCTGAAGCAATCCTGCGCTTTTGCGGCCAGCTCCCAAAAAAGCGAGTTGACAAATGGAGCTCAGGGGCACTGCAATTCACAAACCTGCAAAGTTGTAAATGATAACTCTCGTCCACAAATATATTGAGGGAAGGCAACGAAGAGGATTTGAAAGCAAGGCAGAATTGCAGGAAACCGGTTTCAGGAGGTAGATTCGACTCGCCTTGAAAGCACATGAAAAGCGGCAAAGCGTTGACAATGATGCCCTTGGCCAAAAAGGGCGTATGCGTTTTTTCCTGAATATATTCAGGAAAAAACGCATACGCCCTTTTTGGCCAACCAAGCAAGCCGGAAAGGCAAATCGGCGCTACAAAGAAGTCTGGCTTGCCAGAGGTCAAAAGGGCCATGCTGAAAAATGTGTAAAAACCAGAAATGCAGGACAGGCCATGGAGACATGGGAGCCTTGCTACGCTGATGGGCGGGGTGGAAATTGCCAACAGCCACTCTGGAGAAGTGTACGCTGCGTCCTGAAACATGTAATAAACACAGCTTAGAGAGCATAGGGCACTTCCACTCATGGGCGTAGAAATCGGGAAACCTAAAAATCAACAAGACACAGGCACCCCAAAGTTTAGGGCTGCTCTGTTTCCAAGAACCTCCACTTCGGTACACCTTAAATATCCCAGGAAAGAGAAAAATGGATAAAGAAGTTGTGGTACTTATGCACAATGGAATATCACTCAGCCATGAAATCAGTGTCATAAGGCTAGTAGCAGCATGATGAGTGGATTTAGGGACGATGACTCTAAGTGAAGTAAGTCACACAGAAAAGGAAACTTATCCTAAGTTATCACTTGTAGAGGGAATGTCAAAATCGCTACACCTGAATTGAATTGCAAAACAGAACAGAGTCACACATTTAGAAAACACACTATGGCTGCTTAACGGGAAAGCTGAGGTGGGGCGATGCATAAAACAAGGGTTTGAAATTAGCTCAGATACCGTTCCACAAGCCAAATATTTAATAGACAAGACCTACTCCCTGCTCACTGAACTGGACTCAACACCCCCTATTCACCGCCCAAGAATATATCTGACTAGGAAGAGTCTTAAAACCTATGTATTGATATCTCTCTGGAAGTGAATCAAGAGGGTGTAAAGCGGCATAAACACAGCAAGGAAAAGAAGCTAAACCCCCTTATAAAAACTGACTACTTAAAAAAAAAAAACCCATAAAACAAAGACAGTGAAAGAGAGAGAAATTCTTACAAAATCCCTTCAGGGGCTCTGATGCAACCTGGATTGACCATATCTAGACCCACAGCTGGATGAGACATAAGGCTGGACACTCTTGGGGCTGAGAGGATTGGTGAGGTTGGGAGAGCAAACGCAGACCCTTTAAAGTAATACTGCGTGGTACCCATGCCATGGGTCCCAAATCTCCAGGTTCAAGGGCATCTTCCTACATCGAAAACATGCCTGGGAAACCCAGAAGATGGTACACCGTGTGATCGGGAAAGGTTTCTAAAACGCACCTCATTTCTCCTCTCCTTGTGCTCGGGTTCGCCATTCCAGCCGCTTCACTAACAATCTCCCTACGTGGAGAATCAGCACCGTTGACCTCCTGTTTCGTACAGGTCGCAATTTGTCCCGAGGATGAACGGGAAGAGGGGGAACCAATGAGAGACTAGCTCTAGGTGTTGGGACAGGCACAGGTCACCCTATTTTCCCATCAGGAAGAAGAATGAACCACAGGCTCAGCCTGCCCCCCGGAACCAGAATAGGGCCTGAAGCAATCCTGCGCTTTTGCGGCCAGCTCCCAAAAAAGCGAGTTGACACATGGAGCTCAGGGGCACTGCAATTCACAAACCTGCAGAGTTATAAATGATAACTCTCGTCCACAAATATATTGAGGGAAGGCAACGAAGAGGATTTGAAAGCAAGGCAGAATTGCAGGAAACCGATTTCAGGAGGTAGATTCGACTCGCCTTGAAAGCACATGAAAAGCGGCAAAGCGTTGACAATGATGCCCTTGGCCAAAAAGGGCGTATGCGTTTTTTCCTGAATATATTCAGGAAAAAACGCATACGCCCTTTTTGGCCAACCAAGCAAGCCGGAAAGGCAAATCGGCGCTACAAAGAAGTCTGGCTTGCCAGAGGTCAAAAGGGCCATGCTGAAAAATGTGTAAAAACCAGAAATGCAGGACAGGCCATGGAGACATGGGAGCCTTGCTACGCTGATGGGCGGGGTGGAAATTGCCAACAGCCACTCTGGAGAAGTGTACGCTGCGTCCTGAAACATGTAATAAACACAGCTTAGAGAGCATAGGGCACTTCCACTCATGGGCGTAGAAATCGGGAAACCTAAAAATCAACAAGACACAGGCACCCCAAAGTTTAGGGCTGCTCTGTTTCCAAGAACCTCCACTTCGGTACACCTTAAATATCCCAGGAAAGAGAAAAATGGATAAAGAAGTTGTGGTACTTATGCACAATGGAATATCACTCAGCCATGAAATCAGTGTCATAAGGCTAGTAGCAGCATGATGAGTGGATTTAGGGACGATGACCCTAAGTGAAGTAAGTCACACAGAAAAGGAAACTTATCCTAAGTTATCACTTGTAGAGGGAATGTCAAAATCGCTACACCTGAATTGAATTGCAAAACAGAACAGAGTCACACATTTAGAAAACACACTATGGCTGCTTAACGGGAAAGCTGAGGTGGGGCGATGCATAAAACAAGGGTTTGAAATTAGCTCAGATACCGTTCCACAAGCCAAATATGTAATAGACAAGACCTACTCCCTGCTCAGTGAACTGGACTCAACACCCCCTATTCACCGCCCAAGAATATATCTGACTAGGAAGAGTCTTAAAACATATGTATTGATATCTCTCTGGAAGTGAATCAAGAGGGTGTAAAGCGGCATAAACACAGCAAGGAAAAGAAGCTAAACCCCCTTATAAAAACTGACTACTTAAAAAAAAAACCCATAAAACAAAGACAGTGAAAGAGAGAGAAATTCTTACAAAATCCGTTCAGGGGCTCTGATGCAACCTGGATTGACCATATCTAGACCCACAGCTGGATGAGACATAAGGCTGGACACTCTTGGGGCTGAGAGGATTGGTGAGGTTGGGTGAGCAAACGCAGACCCTTTAAAGTAATACTGCGTGGTACCCATGCCATGGGTCCCAAATCTCCAGGTTCAAGGGCATCTTCCTACATCGAAAACATGCCTGGGAAACCCAGAAGATGGTACACCGTGTGATCGGGAAAGGTTTCTAAAACGCACCTCATTTCTCCTCTCCTTGTGCTCGGGTTCGCCATTCCAGCCGCTTCACTAACAATCTCCCTACGTGGAGAATCAGCACCGTTGACCTCCTGTTTCGTACAGGTCGCAATTTGTCCCGAGGATGAACGGGAAGAGGGGGAACCAATGAGAGACTAGCTCTAGGTGTTGGGACAGGCACAGGTCACCCGATTTTCCCATCAGGAAGAAGAATGAACCACAGGCTCAGCCTGCCCCCCGGAACCAGAATAGGGCCTGAAGCAATCCTGCGCTTTTGCGGCCAGCTCCCAAAAAAGCGAGTTGACACATCGAGCTCAGGGGCACTGCAATTCACAAACCTGCAGAGTTATAAATGATAACTCTCGTCCACAAATATATTGAGGGAAGGCAACGAAGAGGATTTGAAAGCAAGGCAGAATTGCAGGAAACCGGTTTCAGGAGGTAGATTCGACTCGCCTTGAAAGCACATGAAAAGCGGCAAAGCGTTGACAATGATGCCCTTGGCCAAAAAGGGCGTATGCGTTTTTTCCTGAATATATTCAGGAAAAAACGCATACGCCCTTTTTGGCCAACCAAGCAAGCCGGAAAGGCAAATCGGCGCTACAAAGAAGTCTGGCTTGCCAGAGGTCAAAAGGGCCATGCTGAAAAATGTGTAAAAACCAGAAATGCAGGACAGGCCATGGAGACATGGGAGCCTTGCTACGCTGATGGGCGGGGTGGAAATTGCCAACAGCCACTCTGGAGAAGTGTACGCTGCGTCCTGAAACATGTAATAAACACAGCTTAGAGAGCATAGGGCACTTCCACTCATGGGCGTAGAAATCGGGAAACCTAAAAATCAACAAGACACAGGCACCCCAAAGTTTAGGGCTGCTCTGTTTCCAAGAACCTCCACTTCGGTACACCTTAAATATCCCAGGAAAGAGAAAAATGGATAAAGAAGTTGTGGTACTTATGCACAATGGAATATCACTCAGCCATGAAATCAGTGTCATAAGGCTAGTAGCAGCATGATGAGTGGATTTAGGGACGATGACTCTAAGTGAAGTAAGTCACACAGAAAAGGAAACTTATCCTAAGTTATCACTTGTAGAGGGAATGTCAAAATCGCTACACCTGAATTGAATTGCAAAACAGAACAGAGTCACACATTTAGAAAACACACTATGGCTGCTTAACGGGAAAGCTGAGGTGGGGCGATGCATAAAACAAGGGTTTGAAATTAGCTCAGATACCGTTCCACAAGCCAAATATTTAATAGACAAGACCTACTCCCTGCTCAGTGAACTGGACTCAACACCCCCTATTCACCGCCCAAGAATATATCTGACTAGGAAGAGTCTTAAAACCTATGTATTGATATCTCTCTGGAAGTGAATCAAGAGGGTGTAAAGCGGCATAAACACAGCAAGGAAAAGAAGCTAAACCCCCTTATAAAAATTGACTACTAAAAAAAAAAAACCCATAAAACAAAGACAGTGAAAGAGAGAGAAATTCTTACAAAATCCTTTCAGGGGCTCTGATGCAAACTGCATTGACCATATCTAGACCCACAGCTGGATGAGACATAAGGCTGGACACTCTTGGGGCTGAGAGGATTGGTGAGGTTGGGTGAGCAAACGCAGACCCTTTAAAGTAATACTGCGTGGTACCCATGCCATGGGTCCCAAATCTCCAGGTTCAAGGGCATCTTCCTACATCGAAAACATGCCTGGGAAACCCAGAAGATGGTACACCGTGTGATCGGGAAAGGTTTCTAAAACGCACCTCATTTCTCCTCTCCTTGTGCTCGGGTTCGCCATTCCAGCCGCTTCACTAACAATCTCCCTACGTGGAGAATCAGCACCGTTGACCTCCTGTTTCGTACAGGTCACAATTTGTCCCGAGGATGAACGGGAAGAGGGGGAACCAATGAGAGACTAGCTCTAGGTGTTGGGACAGGCACAGGTCACCCTATTTTCCCATCAGGAAGAAGAATGAACCACAGGCTCAGCCTGCCCCCCGGAACCAGAATAAGGCCTGAAGCAATCCTGCGTTTTGCGGCCAGCTCCCAAAAAAGCGAGTTGACAAATGGAGCTCAGGGGCACTGCAATTCACAAACCTGCAGAGTTGTAAATGATAACTCTCGTCCACAAATATATTGAGGGAAGGCAACAAAGAGGATTTGAAAGCAAGGCAGAATTGCAGGAAACCGGTTTCAGGAGGTAGATCCGACTCGCCTTGAAAGCACATGAAAAGCGGCAAAGCGTTGACAATGATGCCCTTGGCCAAAAAGGGCGTATGCGTTTTTTCCTGAATATATTCAGGAAAAAACGCATACGCCCTTTTTAGCCAACCAAGCAAGCCGGAAAGGCAAATCGGCGCTACAAAGAAGTCTGGCATGCCAGAGGTCAAAAGGGCCATGCTGAAAAAAGTGTAAAAACCGGAAATGCAGGACAGGCCATGGAGACATGGGAGCCTTGCTACGCTGATGGGCGGGATGGAAATTGCCAACAGCCACTCTGGAGAAGTGTAAGCTGCGTCCTGAAACATGGAATAAACACAGCTTAGAGAGCATAGGGCACTTCCACTCATGGGCGTAGAAATCGGGAAACCTAAAAATCAACAAGACACAGGCACCCCAAAATTTAGGGCTGCTCTGTTTCCAAGAACCTCCACTTCGGTACACCTTAAATATCCCAGGAAAGAGAAAAATGGATAAAGAAGTTGTGGTACTTATGCACAATGGAATATCACTCAGCCATGAAATCAGTGTAATAAGGCTAGTAGCAGCATGATGAGTGGATTTAGGGACGATGACTCTAAGTGAAGTAAGTCACACAGAAAAGGACACTTATCCTAAGATATGACTTATAGAGGGAATGTCAAAATCGCTACACCTGAACTGAATTCCAAAACAGAACAGAGTCACACATTTAGAAAACACACTATGGCTGCTTAAAGGGAAAGGTGAGGTGGGGCGATGCATAAAACAAGGGTTTGAAATTAGCTCAGATACCGTTCCACAAGCCAAATATGTAACAGACAAGACCTACTCCCTGCTCAGTGAACTGGACTCAACACCCCCTATTCACCACCCAAGAATATATCTGACTAGGAAGAGTCTTAAAACCTATGTATTGATATCTCTCTGGAAGTGAATCAAGAGGGTGTAAAGCGGCATAAACACAGCAAGGAAAAGAAGCTAAACCCCCTTATAAAAATTGACTACTTAAAAAAAAAAACCCATAAAACAAAGACAGTGAAAGAGAGAGAAATTCTTACAAAATCCCTTCAGGGGCTCTGATGCAACCTGGATTGACCATATCTAGACCCACAGCTGGATGAGACATAAGGCTGGACACTCTTGGGGCTGAGAGGATTGGTGAGGTTGAGTGAGCAAACGCAGACCCTTTAAAGTAATACTGCGTGGTACCCATGCCATGGGTCCCAAATCTCCAGGTTCAAGGGCATCTTCCTACATCGAAAACATGCCTGGGAAACCCAGAAGATGGTACACCGTGTGATCGGGAAAGGTTTCTAAAACGCACCTCATTTCTCCTCTCCTTGTGCTCGAGTTCGCCATTCCAGCCGCTTCACTAACAATCTCCCTACGTGGAGAATCAGCACCGTTGACCTCCTGTTTCGTACAGGTCGCAATTTGTCCCGAGGATGAACGGGAAGAGGGGGAACCAATGAGAGACTAGCTCTAGGTGTTGGGACAGGCACAGGTCACTCTATTTTCCCATCAGGAAGAAGAATGAACCACAGGCTCAGCCTGCCCCCCGGAACCAGAATAGGGCCTGAAGCAATCCTGCGCTTTTGCGGCCAGCTCCCAAAAAAGCGAGTTGACAAATGGAGCTCAGGGTCACTGCAATTCACAAACCTGCAGAGTTGTAAATGATAACTCTCGTCCACAAATATATTGAGGGAAGGCAACGAAGAGGATTTGAAAGCAAGGCAGAATTGCAGGAAACCGGTTTCAGGAGGTAGATTCGACTCGCCTTGAAAGCACATGAAAAGCGGCAAAGCGTTGACAATGATGCCCTTGGCCAAAAAGGGCGTATGCGTTTTTTCCTGAATATATTCAGGAAAAAACGCATACGCCCTTTTTGGCCAACCAAGCAAGCCGGAAAGGCAAATCGGCGCTACAAAGAAGTCTGGCATGCCAGAGGTCAAAAGGGCCATGCTGAAAAAAGTGTAAAAACCGGAAATGCAGGACAGGCCATGGAGACATGGGAGCCTTGCTACGCTGATGGGCGGGATGGAAATTGCCAACAGCCACTCTGGAGAAGTGTACGCTGCGTCCTGAAACATGGAATAAACACAGCTTAGAGAGCATAGGGCACTTCCACTCATGGGCGTAGAAATCGGGAAACCTAAAAATCAACAAGACACAGGCACCCCAAAGTTTAGGGCTGCTCTGTTTCCAAGAACCTCCACTTCGGTACACCTTAAATATCCCAGGAAAGAGAAAAATGGATAAAGAAGTTGTGGTACTTATGCACAATGGAATATCACTCAGCCATGAAATCAGTGTCATAAGGCTAGTAGCAGCATGATGAGTGGATTTAGGGACGATGACTCTAAGTGAAGTAAGTCACACAGAAAAGGAAACTTATCCTAAGTTATCACTTGTAGAGGGAATGTCAAAATCGCTACACCTGAATTGAATTGCAAAACAGAACAGAGTCACACATTTAGAAAACACACTATGGCTGCTTAACGGGAAAGCTGAGGTGGGGCGATGCATAAAACAAGGGTTTGAAATTAGCTCAGATACCGTTCCACAAGCCAAATATGTAATAGACAAGACCTACTCCCTGCTCAGTGAACTGGACTCAACACCCCCTATTCACCACCCAAGAATATATCTGACTAGGAAGAGTCTTAAAACATATGTATTGATATCTCTCTGGAAGTGAATCAAGAGGGTGTAAAGCGGCATAAACACAGCAAGGAAAAGAAGCTAAACCCCCTTATAAAAACTGACTACTTAAAAAAAAAACCCATAAAACAAAGACAGTGAAAGAGAGAGAAATTCTTACAAAATCCGTTCAGGGGCTCTGATGCAACCTGGATTGACCATATCTAGACCCACAGCTGGATGAGACATAAGGCTGGACACTCTTGGGGCTGAGAGGATTGGTGAGGTTGGGTGAGCAAACGCAGACCCTTTAAAGTAATACTGCGTGGTACCCATGCCATGGGTCCCAAATCTCCAGGTTCAAGGGCATCTTCCTACATCGAAAACATGCCTGGGAAACCCAGAAGATGGTACACCGTGTGATCGGGAAAGGTTTCTAAAACGCACCTCATTTCTCCTCTCCTTGTGCTCGGGTTCGCCATTCCAGCCGCTTCACTAACAATCTCCCTACGTGGAGAATCAGCACCGTTGACCTCCTGTTTCGTACAGGTCGCAATTTGTCCCGAGGATGAACGGGAAGAGGGGGAACCAATGAGAGACTAGCTCTAGGTGTTGGGACAGGCACAGGTCACCCGATTTTCCCATCAGGAAGAAGAATGAACCACAGGCTCAGCCTGCCCCCCGGAACCAGAATAGGGCCTGAAGCAATCCTGCGCTTTTGCGGCCAGCTCCCAAAAAAGCGAGTTGACACATGGAGCTCAGGGGCACTGCAATTCACAAACCTGCAGAGTTATAAATGATAACTCTCGTCCACAAATATATTGAGGGAAGGCAACGAAGAGGATTTGAAAGCAAGGCAGAATTGCAGGAAACCGATTTCAGGAGGTAGATTCGACTCGCCTTGAAAGCACATGAAAAGCGGCAAAGCGTTGACAATGATGCCCTTGGCCAAAAAGGGCGTATGCGTTTTTTCCTGAATATATTCAGGAAAAAACGCATACGCCCTTTTTGGCCAACCAAGCAAGCCGGAAAGGCAAATCGGCGCTACAAAGAAGTCTGGCTTGCCAGAGGTCAAAAGGGCCATGCTGAAAAATGTGTAAAAACCAGAAATGCAGGACAGGCCATGGAGACATGGGAGCCTTGCTACGCTGATGGGCGGGGTGGAAATTGCCAACAGCCACTCTGGAGAAGTGTACGCTGCGTCCTGAAACATGTAATAAACACAGCTTAGAGAGCATAGGGCACTTCCACTCATGGGCGTAGAAATCGGGAAACCTAAAAATCAACAAGACACAGGCACCCCAAAGTTTAGGGCTGCTCTGTTTCCAAGAACCTCCACTTCGGTACACCTTAAATATCCCAGGAAAGAGAAAAATGGATAAAGAAGTTGTGGTACTTATGCACAATGGAATATCACTCAGCCATGAAATCAGTGTCATAAGGCTAGTAGCAGCATGATGAGTGGATTTAGGGACGATGACTCTAAGTGAAGTAAGTCACACAGAAAAGGAAACTTATCCTAAGTTATCACTTGTAGAGGGAATGTCAAAATCGCTACACCTGAATTGAATTGCAAAACAGAACAGAGTCACACATTTAGAAAACACACTATGGCTGCTTAATGGGAAAGCTGAGGTGGGGCGATGCATAAAACAAGGGTTTGAAATTAGCTCAGATACCGTTCCACAAGCCAAATATTTAATAGACAAGACCTACTCCCTGCTCAGTGAACTGGACTCAACACCCCCTATTCACCGCCCAAGAATATATCTGACTAGGAAGAGTCTTAAAACCTATGTATTGATATCTCTCTGGAAGTGAATCAAGAGGGTGTAAAGCGGCATAAACACAGCAAGGAAAAGAAGCTAAACCCCCTTATAAAAATTGACTACTTAAAAAAAAAAACCCATAAAACAAAGACAGTGAAAGAGAGAGAAATTCTTACAAAATCCTTTCAGGGGCTCTGATGCAAACTGCATTGACCATATCTGGACCCACAGCTGGATGAGACATAAGGCTGGACACTCTTGGGGCTGAGAGGATTGGTGAGGTTGGGTGAGCAAACGCAGACCCTTTAAAGTAATACTGCGTGGTACCCATGCCATGGGTCCCAAATCTCCAGGTTCAAGGGCATCTTCCTACATCGAAAACATGCCTGGGAAACCCAGAAGATGGTACACCGTGTGATCGGGAAAGGTTTCTAAAACGCACCTCATTTCTCCTCTCCTTGTGCTCGGGTTCGCCATTCCAGCCGCTTCACTAACAATCTCCCTACGTGGAGAATCAGCACCGTTGACCTCCTGTTTCGTACAGGTCACAATTTGTCCCGAGGATGAACGGGAAGAGGGGGAACCAATGAGAGACTAGCTCTAGGTGTTGGGACAGGCACAGGTCACCCTATTTTCCCATCAGGAAGAAGAATGAACCACAGGCTCAGCCTGCCCCCCGGAACCAGAATAAGGCCTGAAGCAATCCTGCGCTTTTGCGGCCAGCTCCCAAAAAAGCGAGTTGACAAATGGAGCTCAGGGGCACTGCAATTCACAAACCTGCAGAGTTGTAAATGATAACTCTCGTCCACAAATATATTGAAGGAAGGCAACAAAGAGGATTTGAAAGCAAGGCAGAATTGCAGGAAACCGGTTTCAGGAGGTAGATTCGACTCGCCTTGAAAGCACATGAAAAGCGGCAAAGCGTTGACAATGATGCCCTTGGCCAAAAAGGGCGTATGCGTTTTTTCCTGAATATATTCAGGAAAAAACGCATACGCCCTTTTTAGCCAACCAAGCAAGCCGGAAAGGCAAATCGGCGCTACAAAGAAGTCTGGCATGCCAGAGGTCAAAAGGGCCATGCTGAAAAAAGTGTAAAAACCGGAAATGCAGGACAGGCCATGGAGACATGGGAGCCTTGCTACGCTGATGGGCGGGATGGAAATTGCCAACAGCCACTCTGGAGAAGTGTAAGCTGCGTCCTGAAACATGGAATAAACACAGCTTAGAGAGCATAGGGCACTTCCACTCATGGGCGTAGAAATCGGGAAACCTAAAAATCAACAAGACACAGGCACCCCAAAGTTTAGGGCTGCTCTGTTTCCAAGAACCTCCACTTCGGTACACCTTAAATATCCCAGGAAAGAGAAAAATTGATAAAGAAGTTGTGGTACTTATGCACAATGGAATATCACTCAGCCATAAATCAGTGTCATAAGGCTAGTAGCAGCATGATGAGTGGATTTAGGGACGATGACTCTAAGTGAAGTAAGTCACACAGAAAAGGACACTTATCCTAAGATATCACTTATAGAGGGAATGTCAAAATCGCTACACCTGAACTGAATTCCAAAACACAACAGAGTCACACATTTAGAAAACACACTATGGCTGCTTAACGGGAAAGCTGAGGTGGGGCGATGCATAAAACAAGGGTTTGAAATTAGCTCAGATACCGTTCCACAAGCCAAATATGTAATAGACAAGACCTACTCCCTGCTCAGTGAACTGGACTCAACACCCCCTATTCACCACCCAAGAATATATCTGACTAGGAAGAGTCTTAAAACCTATGTATTGATATCTCTCTGGAAGTGAATCAAGAGGGTGTAAAGCGGCATAAACACAGCAAGGAAAAGAAGCTAAACCCCCTTATAAAAACTGACTACTTAAAAAAAAAAAAACCCATAAAACAAAGACAGTGAAAGAGAGAGAAATTCTTACAAAATCCGTTCAGGGGCTCTGATGCAACCTGGATTGACCATATCTAGACCCACAGCTGGATGAGACATAAGGCTGGACACTCTTGGGGCTGAGAGGATTGGTGAGGTTGGGTGAGCAAACGCAGACCCTTTAAAGTAATACTGCGTGGTACCCATGCCATGGGTCCCAAATCTCCAGGTTCAAGGGCATCTTCCTACATCGAAAACATGCCTGGGAAACCCAGAAGATGGTACACCGTGTGATCGGGAAAGGTTTCTAAAACGCACCTCATTTCTCCTCTCCTTGTGCTCGGGTTCGCCATTCCAGCCGCTTCACTAACAATCTCCCTACGTGGAGAATCAGCACCGTTGACCTCCTGTTTCGTACAGGTCGCAATTTGTCCCGAGGATGAACGGGAAGAGGGGGAACCAATGAGAGACTAGCTCTAGGTGTTGGGACAGGCACAGGTCACTCTATTTTCCCATCAGGAAGAAGAATGAACCACAGGCTCAGCCTGCCCCCCGGAACCAGAATAGGGCCTGAAGCAATCCTGCGCTTTTGCGGCCAGCTTCCAAAAAAGCGAGTTGACAAATGGAGCTCAGGGGCACTGCAATTCACAAACCTGCAGAGTTGTAAATGATAACTCTTGTCCACAAATATATTGAGGGAAGGCAACGAAGAGGATTTGAAAGCAAGGCAGAATTGCAGGAAACCGGTTTCAGGAGGTAGATTCGACTCGCCTTGAAAGCACATGAAAAGCGGCAAAGCGTTGACAATGATGCCCTTGGCCAAAAAGGGCGTATGCGTTTTTTCCTGAATATATTCAGGAAAAAACGCATACGCCCTTTTTGGCCAACCAAGCAAGCCGGAAAGGCAAATCGGCGCTACAAAGAAGTCTCGCTTGCCAGCGGTCAAAAGGGCCATGCTGAAAAAAGTGTAAAAACCAGAAATGCAGGACAGGCCATGGAGACATGGGAGCCTTGCTACGCTGATGGGCGCGGTGGAAATTGCCAACAGCCACTCTGGAGAAGTGTACGCTGCGTCCTGAAACGTATAATAAACACAGCTTAGAGAGCATAGGGCACTTCCACTCACGCGCGTAGAAATCGGGAAACCTAAAAATCAACAAGACACAGGCACCCCAAAATTTAGGGCTGCTCTGTTTCCAAGAACCTCCACTTCGGTACACCTTAAATATCCCAGGAAAGAGAAAAATGGATAAAGAAGTTGTGGTACTTATGCACAATGGAATATCACTCAGCCATGAAATCAGTGTAATAAGGCTAGTAGCAGCATGATGAGTGGATTTAGGGACGATGACTCTAAGTGAAGTAAGTCACACAGAAAAGGACACTTATCCTAAGATATCACTTATAGAGGGAATGTCAAAATCGCTACACCTGAACTGAATTCCAAAACAGAACAGAGTCACACATTTAGAAAACACACTATGGCTGCTTAAAGGGAAAGGTGAGGTGGGGCGATGCATAAAACAAGGGTTTGAAATTAGCTCAGATACCGTTCCACAAGCCAAATATGTAACAGACAAGACCTACTCCCTGCTCAGTGAACTGGACTCAACACCCCCTATTCACCACCCAAGAATATATCTGACTAGGAAGAGTCTTAAAACCTATGTATTGATATCTCTCTGGAAGTGAATCAAGAGGGTGTAAAGCGGCATAAACACAGCAAGGAAAAGAAGCTAAACCCCCTTATAAAAATTGACTACTTAAAAAAAAAAACCCATAAAACAAAGACAGTGAAAGAGAGAGAAATTCTTACAAAATCCCTTCAGGGGCTCTGATGCAACCTGGATTGACCATATCTAGACCCACAGCTGGATGAGACATAAGGCTGGACACTCTTGGGGCTGAGAGGATTGGTGAGGTTGAGTGAGCAAACGCAGACCCTTTAAAGTAATACTGCGTGGTACCCATGCCATGGGTCCCAAATCTCCAGGTTCAAGGGCATCTTCCTACATCGAAAACATGCCTGGGAAACCCAGAAGATGGTACACCGTGTGATCGGGAAAGGTTTCTAAAACGCACCTCATTTCTCCTCTCCTTGTGCTCGGGTTCGCCATTCCAGCCGCTTCACTAACAATCTCCCTACGTGGAGAATCAGCACCGTTGACCTCCTGTTTCGTACAGGTCGCAATTTGTCCCGAGGATGAACGGGAAGAGGGGGAACCAATGAGAGACTAGCTCTAGGTGTTGGGACAGGCACAGGTCACTCTATTTTCCCATCAGGAAGAAGAATGAACCACAGGCTCAGCCTGCCCCCCGGAACCAGAATAGGGCCTGAAGCAATCCTGCGCTTTTGCGGCCAGCTCCCAAAAAAGCGAGTTGACAAATGGAGCTCAGGGTCACTGCAATTCACAAACCTGCAGAGTTGTAAATGATAACTCTTGTCCACAAATATATTGAGGGAAGGCAACGAAGAGGAATTGAAAGCAAGGCAGAATTGCAGGAAACCGGTTTCAGGAGGTAGATTCGACTCGCCTTGAAAGCACATGAAAAGCGGCAAAGCGTTGACAATGATGCCCTTGGCCAAAAAGGGCGTATGCGTTTTTTCCTGAATATATTCAGGAAAAAACGCATACGCCCTTTTTGGCCAACCAAGCAAGCCGGAAAGAGCAAATCGGCGCTACAAAGAAGTCTCGCTTGCCAGCGGTCAAAAGGGCCATGCTGAAAAAAGTGTAAAAACCAGAAATGCAGGACAGGCCATGGAGACATGGGAGCCTTGCTACGCTGATGGGCGGGATGGAAATTGCCAACAGCCACTCTGGAGAAGTGTACGCTGCGTCCTGAAACATGTAATAAACACAGCTTAGAGAGCATAGGGCACTTCCACTCATGGGCGTAAAATCGGGAAACCTAAAAATCAACAAGACACAGGCACCCCAAAGTTTAGGGCTGCACTGTTTCCAAGAACCTCCACTTCGGTACACCTTAAATATCCCAGGAAAGAGAAAAATGGATAAAGAAGTTGTGGTACTTATGCACAATGGAATATCACTCAGCCATAAATCAGTGTCATAAGGCTAGTAGAAGCATGATGAGTGGATTTAGGGACGATGACTCTAAGTGAAGTAAGTCACACAGAAAAGGACACTTATCCTAAGATATCACTTATAGAGGGAATGTCAAAATCGCTACACCTGAACTGAATTCCAAAACACAACAGAGTCACACATTTAGAAAACACACTATGGCTGCTTAACGGGAAAGGTGAGGTGGGGCGATGCATAAAACAAGGGTTTGAAATTAGCTCAGATACCGTTCCACAAGCCAACTATGTAATAGACAAGACCTACTTCCTGCTCAGTGAACTGGACTCAACACCCCCTATTCACCACCCAAGAATATATCTGACTAGGAAGAGTCTTAAAACCTATGTATTGATATCTCTCTGGAAGTGAATCAAGAGGGTGTAAAGCGGCATAAACACAGCAAGGAAAAGAAGCTAAATCCCCTTATAAAAATTGACTACTTAAAAAAAAAAAACCCATAAAACAAAGACATTGAAAGAGAGAGAAATTCTTACAAAATCCCTTCAGGGGCTCTGATGCAACCTGGATTGACCATATCTAGACCCACAGCTGGATGAGACATAAGGCTGGACACTCTTGGGGCTGAGAGGATTGGTGAGGTTGAGTGAGCAAACGCAGACCCTTTAAAGTAATACTGCGTGGTACCCATGCCATGGGTCCCAAATCTCCAGGTTCAAGGGCATCTTCCTACATCGAAAACATGCCTGGGAAACCCAGAAGATGGTACACCGTGTGATCGGGAAAGGTTTCTAAAACGCACCTCATTTCTCCTCTCCTTGTGCTCGGGTTCGCCATTCCAGCCGCTTCACTAACAATCTCCCTACGTGGAGAATCAGCACCGTTGACCTCCTGTTTCGTACAGGTCGCAATTTGTCCCGAGGATGAACGGGAAGAGGGGGAACCAATGAGAGACTAGCTCTAGGTGTTGGGACAGGCACAGGTCACTCTATTTTCCCATCAGGAAGAAGAATGAACCACAGGCTCAGCCTGCCCCCCGGAACCAGAATAGGGCCTGAAGCAATCCTGCGCTTTTGCGGCCAGCTCCCAAAAAAGCGAGTTGACACATGGAGCTCAGGGGCACTGCAATTCACAAACCTGCAGAGTTGTAAATGATAACTCTTGTCCACAAATATATTGAGGGAAGGCAACGAAGAGGATTTGAAAGCAAGGCAGAATTGCAGGAAACCGGTTTCAGGAGGTAGATTCGACTCGCCTTGAAAGCACATGAAAAGCGGCAAAGCGTTGACAATGATGCCCTTGGCCAAAAAGGGCGTATGCGTTTTTTCCTGAATATATTCAGGAAAAAACGCATACGCCCTTTTTGGCCAACCAAGCAAGCCGGAAAGGCAAATCGGCGCTACAAAGAAGTCTCGCTTGCCAGCGGTCAAAAGGGCCATGCTGAAAAAAGTGTAAAAACCAGAAATGCAGGACAGGCCATGGAGACATGGGAGCCTTGCTACGCTGATGGGCGGGATGGAAATTGCCAACAGCCACTCTGGAGAAGTGTACGCTGCGTCCTGAAACGTATAATAAACACAGCTTAGAGAGCATAGGGCACTTCCACTCACGCGCGTAGAAATCGGGAAACCTAAAAATCAACAAGACACAGGCACCCCAAAATTTAGGGCTGCTCTGTTTCCAAGAACCTCCACTTCGGTACACCTTAAATATCCCAGGAAAGAGAAAAATGGATAAAGAAGTTGTGGTACTTATGCACAATGGAATATCACTCAGCCATAAATCAGTGTCATAAGGCTAGTAGCAGCATGATGAGTGGATTTAGGGACGATGACTCTAAGTGAAGTAAGTCACACAGAAAAGGACACTTATCCTAAGATATCACTTATAGAGGGAATGTCAAAATCGCTACACCTGAACTGAATTCCAAAACACAACAGAGTCACACATTTAGAAAACACACTATGGCTGCTTAACGGGAAAGGTGAGGTGGGGCGATGCATAAAACAAGGGTTTGAAATTAGCTCAGATACCGTTCCAGAAGCCAAATATGTAATAGACAAGACCTACTCCCTGCTCAGTGAACTGGACTCAACACCCCTTATTCACCACCCAAGAATATATCTGACTAGGAAGAGTCTTAAAACCTATGTATTGATATCTCTCTGGAAGTGAATCAAGAGGGTGTAAAGCAGCATAAACACAGCAAGGAAAAGAAGCTAAACCCCCTTATAAAAATTGACTACTTAAAAAAAAAAACCCATAAAACAAAGACAGTGAAAGAGAGAGAAATTCTTACAAAATCCGTTCAGGGGCTCTGATGCAACCTGGATTGACCATATCTAGACGCACAGCTGGATGAGACATAAGGCTATAAACTCTTGGGGCTGAGAGGATTGGTGAGGTTGGGTGAGCAAACGCAGACCCTTTAAAGTAATACTGCGTGGTACCCATGCCATGAGTCCCAAATCTCCAGGTTCAAGGGCATCTTCCTACATCGAAAACATGCCTGGGAAACCCAGAAGATGGTACACCGTGTGATCGGGAAAGGTTTCTAAAACGCACCTCATTTCTCCTCTCCTTGTGCTCGGGTTCGCCATTCCAGCCGCTTCACTAACAATCTCCCTACGTGGAGAATCAGCACCGTTGACCTCCTGTTTCGTACAGGTTGCAATTTGTCCCGAGGATGAACGGGAAGAGGGGGAACCAATGAGAGACTAGCTCTAGGTGTTGGGACAGGCACAGGTCACTCTATTTTCCCATCAGGAAGAAGAATGAACCACAGGCTCAGCCTGCCCCCCGGAACCAGAATAGGGCCTGAAGCAATCCTGCGCTTTTGCGGCCAGCTCCCAAAAAAGCGAGTTGACAAATGGAGCTCAGGGGCACTGCAATTCACAAACCTGCAGAGTTGTAAATGATAACTCTCGTCCACAAATATATTGAGGGAAGGCAACGAAGAGGATTTGAAAGCAAGGCAGAATTGCAGGAAACCGGTTTCAGGAGGTAGATTCGACTCGCCTTGAAAGCACATGAAAAGCGGCAAAGCGTTGACAATGATGCCCTTGGCCAAAAAGGGCGTATGCGTTTTTTCCTGAATATATTCAGGAAAAAACGCATACGCCCTTTTTGGCCAACCAAGCAAGCCGGAAAGAGCAAATCGGCGCTACAAAGAAGTCTCGCTTGCCAGCGGTCAAAAGGGCCATGCTGAAAAAAGTGTAAAAACCAGAAATGCAGGACAGGCCATGGAGACATGGGAGCCTTGCTACGCTGATGGGCGGGATGGAAATTGCCAACAGCCACTCTGGAGAAGTGTACGCTGCGTCCTGAAACATGTAATAAACACAGCTTAGAGAGCATAGGGCACTTCCACTCATGGGCGTAAAATCGGGAAACCTAAAAATCAACAAGACACAGGCACCCCAAAGTTTAGGGCTGCTCTGTTTCCAAGAACTTCCACTTCGGTACACCTTAAATATCCCAGGAAAGAGAAAAATGGATAAAGAAGTTGTGGTACTTATGCACAATGGAATATCACTCAGCCATGAAATCAGTGTCATAAGGCTAGTAGCAGCATGATGAGTGGATTTAGGGACGATGACTCTAAGTGAAGTAAGTCACACAGAAAAGGACACCTATCCTAAGATATCACTTATAGAGGGAATGTCAAAATCGCTACACCTGAACTGAATTCCAAAACAGAACAGAGTCACACATTTAGAAAACACACTATGGCTGCTTAACGGGAAAGGTGAGGTGGGGCGATGCATAAAACAAGGGTTTAAAATTAGCTCAGATACCGTTCCACAAGCCAAATATGTAACAGACAAGTCCTAATCCCTGCTCAGTGAACTGGACTCAACACCCCCTATTCACCGCCCAAGAATATATCTGACTAGGAAGAGTCTTAAAACCTATGTATTGATATCTCTCTGGAAGTGAATCAAGAGGGTGTAAAGCGGCATAAACACAGCAGGGAAAGGCAGCTAAACCCCATTATAAAAATAGATTACTTAAAAAAATACCCCATAAAACAAAGACAGTGAAAGAGAGAGAAATTCTTACAAAATCCGTTCAGGGGCTCTGATGCAACCTGCATTGACCATATCTAGACCCACAGCTGGATGAGACATAAGGCTGGACACTCTTGGGGCTGAGAGGATTGGTGAGGTTGGGTGAGCAAACGCAGACCCTTTAAAGTAATACTGCGTGGTACCCATGCCATGGGTCCCAAATCTCCAGGTTCAAGGGCATCTTCCTACATCGAAAACATGCCTGGGAAACCCAGAAGATGGTACACCGTGTGATCGGGAAAGGTTTCTAAAACGCACCTCATTTCTCCTCTCCTTGTGCTCGGGTTCGCCATTCCAGCCGCTTCACTAACAATCTCCCTACGTGGAGAATCAGCACCGTTGACCTCCTGTTTCGTACAGGTCGCAATTTGTCCCGAGGATGAACGGGAAGAGGGGGAACCAATGAGAGACTAGCTCTAGGTGTTGGGACAGGCACAGGTCACTCTATTTTCCCATCAGGAAGAAGAATGAACCACAGGCTCAGCCTGCCCCCCGGAACCAGAATAGGGCCTGAAGCAATCCTGCGCTTTTACGGCCAGCTCCCAAAAAAGCGAGTTGACAAATGGAGCTCAGGGGCACTGCAATTCACAAACCTGCAGAGTTGTAAATGATAACTCTCGTCCACAAATATATTGAGGGAAGGCAACGAAGAGGATTTGAAAGCAAGGCAGAATTGCAGGAAACCGGTTTCAGGAGGTAGATTCGACTCGCCTTGAAAGCACATGAAAAGCGGCAAAGCGTTGACAATGATGCCCTTGGCCAAAAAGGGCGTATGCGTTTTTTCCTGAATATATTCAGGAAAAAACGCATACGCCCTTTTTGGCCAACCAAGCAAGCCGGAAATGCAAATCGGCGCTACAAAGAAGTCTCGCTTGCCAGAGGTCAAAAGGGCCATGCTGAAAAAAGTGTAAAAACCGGAAATGCAGGACAGGCCATGGAGACATGGGAGCCTTGCTACGCTGATGGGCGGGGTGGAAATTGCCAACAGCCACTCTGGAGAAGTGTACGCTGCGTCCTGAAACATGGAATAAACACAGCTTAGAGAGCATAGGGCACTTCCACTCATGGGCGTAGAAATCGGGAAACCTAAAAATCAACAAGACACAGGCACCCCAAAGTTTAGGGCTGCTCTGTTTCCAAGAACCTCCACTTCGGTACACCTTAAATATCCCAGGAAAGAGAAAAATGGATAAAGAAGTTGTGGTACTTATGCACAATGGAATATCGCTCAGCCATGAAATCAGTGTCATAAGGCTAGTAGCAGCATGATGAGTGGATTTAGGGACAATGACTCCAAGTGAAGTAAGTCACACAGAAAAGGAAACTTATCCTAAGTTATCACTTGTAGAGGGAATGTCAAAATCGCTACACCTGAACTGAATTCCAAAACAGAACAGAGTCACACATTTAGAAAACACACTATGGCTGCTTAACGGGAAAGCTGAGGTGGGGCGATGCATAAAACAAGGGTTTGAAATTAGCTCAGATACCGTTCCACAAGCCAAATATGTAATAGACAACACCTACTCCCTGCTCAGTGAACTGGACTCAACACCCCCTATTCACCGCCCAAGAATATATCTGACTAGGAAGAGAATTAAAACCTATGTATTGATATCTCTCTGGAAGTGAATCAAGAGGGTGTAAAGCGGCATAAACACAGCAGGGAAAAGCAGCTAAACCGCATTATAAAAATAGACTACTTAAAAAAAAAACCCATAAAACAAAGACAGTGAAAGAGAGAGAAATTCTTACAAAATCCGTTCAGGGGCTCTGATGCAACCTGGATTGACCATATCTAGACCCACAGCTGGATGAGACATAAGGCTGGACACTCTTGGGGCTGAGAGGATTGGTGAGGTTGGGTGAGCAAACGCAGACCCTTTAAAGTAATACTGCATGGTACCCATGCCATAGGTCCCAAATCTCCAGGTTCAAGGGCATCTTCCTACATCGAAAACATGCCTGGGAAACCCAGAAGATGGTACACCGTGTGATCGGGAAAGGTTTCTAAAACGCACCTCATTTCTCCTCTCCTTGTGCTCGGGTTCGCCATTCCAGCCGCTTCACTAACAATCTCCCTACGTGGAGAATCAGCACCGTTGACCTCCTGTTTCGTACAGGTTGCAATTTGTCCTCAGGATGAACGGGAAGAGGGGGAACCAATGAGAGACTAGCTCTAGGTGTTGGGACAGGCACAGGTCACTCTATTTTCCCATCAGGAAGAAGAATGAACCACAGGCTCAGCCTGGACCCCGGAACCAGAATAGGGCCTGAAGCAATCCTGCGCTTTTGCGGCCAGCTCCCAAAAAAGCGAGTTGACAAATGGAGCTCAGGGGCACTGCAATTCACAAACCTGCAGAGTTGTAAATGATAACTCTTGTCCACAAATATATTGAGGGAAGGCAACGAAGAGGATTTGAAAGCAAGGCAGAATTGCAGGAAACCGGTTTCAGGAGGTAGATTCGACTCGCCTTGAAAGCACATGAAAAGCGGCAAAGCTTTGACAATGATGTACTTGGCCAAAAAGGGCGTATGCGTTTTTTCCTGAATATATTCAGGAAAAAACGCATACGCCCTTTTTGGCCAACCAAGCAAGCCGGAAAGGCAAATCGGCGCTACAAAGAAGTCTCCTTGCCAGAGGTCAAAAGGGCCATGCTGAAAAAAGTGTAAAAACCGGAAATGCAGGATAGCCCATGGAGACATGGGAGCCTTGCTACGCTGATGGGCGGGATGGAAATTGCCAACAGCCACTCTGGAGAAGTGTACTCTGCGTCCTGAAACATGTAATAAACACAGCTTAGAGAGCATAGGGCAGTTCCACTCATGGGCGTAGAAATCGGGAAACCTAAAAATCAACAAGACAGAGGCACCCCAAAGTTTAGGGCTGCTCTGTTTCCAAGAACCTCCACTTCGGTACACCTTAAATATCCCAGGAAAGAGAAAAATGGATAAAGAAGTTGTGGTACTTATGCACAATGGAATATCACTCAGCCATGAAATCAGTGTCATAAGGCTAGTAGCAGAATGATGAGTGGATTTAGGGACGATGACTCTAAGTGAAGTAAGTCACACAGAAAAGGACACTTATCCTAAGATATCACTTATAGAGGGAATGTCAAAATCGCTACACCTGAACTGAATTCCAAAATAGAACAGAGTCACACATTTAGAAAACACACTATGGCTGCTTAACGGGAAAGGTGAGGTGGGGCGATGCATAAAACAAGGGTTTGAAATTAGCTCAGATACCGTTCCACAAGCCAAATATGTAACAGACAAGACCTACTCCCTGCTCAGTGAACTGGACTCAACACCCCCTATTCACCACCCAAGAATATATCTGACTAGGAAGAGTCTTAAAACCTATGTATTGATATCTCTCTGGAAGTGAATCAAGAGGGTGTAAAGCGGCATAAACACAGCAGGGAAAGGCAGCTAAACCCCATTATAAAAATAGATTACTTAAAAAAAAACCCCATAAAACAAAGAAAGTGAAAGAGAGAGAAATTCTTACAAAATCCGTTCAGGGGCTCTGATGCAACCTGGATTGACCATATCTAGACCCACAGCTGGATGAGACATAAGGCTGGACACTCTTGGGGCTGAGAGGATTGGTGAGGTTGGGTGAGCAAACGCAGACCCTTTAAAGTAATACTGCGTGGTACCCATGCCATGGGTCCCAAATCTCCAGGTTCAAGGGCATCTTCCTACATCGAAAACATGCCTGGGAAACCCAGAAGATGGTACACCGTGTGATCGGGAAAGGTTTCTAAAACGCACCTCATTTCTCCTCTCCTTGTGCTCGGGTTCGCCATTCCAGCCGCTTCACTAACAATCTCCCTACGTGGAGAATCAGCACCGTTGACCTCCTGTTTCGTACAGGTTGCAATTTGTCCTCAGGATGAACGGGAAGAGGGGGAACCAATGAGAGACTAGCTCTAGGTGTTGGGACAGGCACAGGTCACTCTATTTTCCCATCAGGAAGAAGAATGAACCACAGGCTCAGCCTGCCCCCCGGAACCAGAATAGGGCCTGAAGCAATCCTGCGCTTTTGCGGCCAGCTCCCAAAAAAGCGAGTTGACAAATGGAGCTCAGGGGCACTGCAATTCACAAACCTGCAGAGTTGTAAATGATAACACTTGTCCACAAATATATTGAGGGAAGGCAACGAAGAGGATTTGAAAGCAAGGCAGAATTGCAGGAAACCGGTTTCAGGAGGTAGATTCGACTCGCCTTGAAAGCACATGAAAAGCGGCAAAGCCTTGACAATGATGTACTTGGCCAAAAAGGGCGTATGCGTTTTTTCCTGAATATATTCAGGAAAAAACGCATACGCCCTTTTTGGCCAACCAAGCAAGCCGGAAAGGCAAATCGGCGCTACAAAGAAGTCTCGCTTGCCAGCGGTCAAAAGGGCCATGCTGAAAAAAGTGTAAAAACCGGAAATGCAGGACAGCCCATGGAGACATGGGAGCCTTGCTACGCTGATGGGCGGGATGGAAATTGCCAACAGCCACTCTGGAGAAGTGTACGCTGCGTCCTGAAACATGGAATAAACACAGCTTAGAGAGCATAGGGCAGTTCCACTCATGGGCGTAGAAATCGGGAAACCTAAAAATCAACAAGACACAGGCACCCCAAAGTTTAGGGCTGCTCTGTTTCCAAGAACCTCCACTTCGGTACACCTTAAATATCCCAGGAAAGAGAAAAATGGATAAAGAAGTTGTGGTACTTATGCACAATGGAATATCACTCAGCCATGAAATCAGTGTCATAAGGCTAGTAGCAGCATGATGAGTGGATTTAGGGACGATGACTCTAAGTGAAGTAAGTCACACAAAAAAGGACACTTATCCTAAGATATCACTTATAGAGGGAATGTCAAAATCGCTACACCTGAACTGAATTCCAAAATAGAACAGAGTCACACATTTAGAAAACACACTATGGCTGCTTAACGGGAAAGGTGAGGTGGGGCGATGCATAAAACAAGGGTTTGAAATTAGCTCAGATACCGTTCCACAAGCCAAATATGTAACAGACAAGACCTACTCCCTGCTCAGTGAACTGGACTCAACACCCCCTATTCACCGCCCAAGAATATATCTGACTAGGAAGAGTCTTAAAACCTATGTATTGATATCTCTCTGGAAGTGAATCAAGAGGGTGTAAAGCGGCATAAACACAGCAAGGAAAAGAAGCTAAACCCCCTTATAAAAATTGACTACTTAAAAAAAAAAACCCATAAAACAAAGACAGTGAAAGAGAGAGAAATTCTTACAAAATCCGTTCAGGGGCTCTGATGCAACCTGGATTGACCATATCTAGACCCACAGCTGGATGAGACATAAGGCTGGACACTCTTGGGGCTGAGAGGATTGGTGAGGTTGGGTGAGCAAACGCAGACCCTTTAAAGTAATACTGCGTGGTACCCATGCCATGGGTCCCAAATCTCCAGGTTCAAGGGCATCTTGCTACATCGAAAACATGCCTGGGAAACCCAGAAGATGGTACACCGTGTGATCGGGAAAGGTTTCTAAAACGCACCTCATTTCTCCTCTCCTTGTGCTCGGGTTCGCCATTCCAGCCGCTTCACTAACAATCTCCCTACGTGGAGAATCAGCACCGTTGACCTCCTGTTTCGTACAGGTCGCAATTTGTCCCGAGGATGAACGGGAAGAGGGGGAACCAATGAGAGACTAGCTCTAGGTGTTGGGACAGGCACAGGTCACTCTATTTTCCCATCAGGAAGAAGAATGAACCACAGGCTCAGCCTGCCCCCCGGAACCAGAATAGGGCCTGAAGCAATCCTGCGCTTTTGCGGCCAGCTCCCAAAAAAGCGAGTTGACAAATGGAGCTCAGGGGCACTGCAATTCACAAACCTGCAGAGTTGTAAATGATAACTCTCGTCCACAAATATATTGAGGGAAGGCAACGAAGAGGATTTGAAAGCAAGGCAGAATTGCAGGAAACCGGTTTCAGGAGGTAGATTCGACTCGCCTTGAAAGCACATGAAAAGCGGCAAAGCGTTGACAATGATGCCCTTGGCCAAAAAGGGCGTATGCGTTTTTTCCTGAATATATTCAGGAAAAAACGCATACGCCCTTTTTGGCCAACCAAGCAAGCCGGAAAGGCAAATCGGCGCTACAAAGAAGTCTGGCTTGCCAGAGGTCAAAAGGGCCATGCTGAAAAAAGTGTAAAAACCGGAAATGCAGGACAGGCCATGGAGACATGGGAGCCTTGCTACGCTGATGGGCGGGATGGAAATTGCCAACAGCCACTCTGGAGAAGTGTACGCTGCGTCCTGAAACATGGAATAAACACAGCTTAGAGAGCATAGGGCACTTCCACTCATGGGCGTAGAAATCGGGAAACCTAAAAATCAACAAGACACAGGCACCCCAAAGTTTAGGGCTGCTCTGTTTCCAAGAACCTCCACTTCGGTACACCTTAAATATCCCAGGAAAGAGAAAAATGGATAAAGAAGTTGTGGTACTTATGCACAATGGAATATCACTCAGCCATGAAATCAGTGTCATAAGGCTAGTAGCAGCATGATGAGTGGATTTAGGGACGATGACTCTAAGTGAAGTAAGTCACACAGAAAAGGAAACTTATCCTAAGTTATCACTTGTAGAGGGAATGTCAAAATCGCTACACCTGAACTGAATTCCAAAACAGAACAGAGTCACACATTTAGAAAACACACTATGGCTGCTTAACGGGAAAGCTGAGGTGGGGCGATGCATAAAACAAGGGTTTGAAATTAGCTCAGATACCGTTCCACAAGCCAAATATATAATAGACAACACCTACTCCCTGCTCAGTGAACTGGACTCAACACCCCCTATTCACCGCCCAAGAATATATCTGACTAGGAAGAGAATTAAAACCTATGTATTGATATCTCTCTGGAAGTGAATCAAGAGGGTGTAAAGCGGCATAAACACAGCAGGGAAAAGCAGCTAAACCCCATTATAAAAATAGACTACTTAAAAAAAAAACCCCATAAAACAAAGAAAGTGAAAGAGAGAGAAATTCTTACAAAATCCGTTCAGGTGCTCTGATGCAACCTGGATTGACCATATCTAGACCCACAGCTGGATGAGACATAAGGCTGGACACTCTTGGGGCTGAGAGGATTGGTGAGGTTGGGTGAGCAAACGCAGACCCTTTAAAGTAATACTGCATGGTACCCATGCCATGGGTCCCAAATCTCCAGGTTCAAGGGCATCTTCCTACATCGAAAACATGCCTGGGAAACCCAGAAGATGGTACACCGTGTGATCGGGAAAGGTTTCTAAAACGCACCTCATTTCTCCTCTCCTTGTGCTCGGGTTCGCCATTCCAGCCGCTTCACTAACAATCTCCCTACGTGGAGAATCAGCACCGTTGACCTCCTGTTTCGTACAGGTTGCAATTTGTCCTCAGGATGAACGGGAAGAGGGGGAACCAATGAGAGACTAGCTCTAGGTGTTGGGACAGGCACAGGTCACTCTATTTTCCCATCAGGAAGAAGAATGAACCACAGGCTCAGCCTGCCCCCCGGAACCAGAATAGGGCCTGAAGCAATCCTGCGCTTTTGCGGCCAGCTCCCAAAAAAGCGAGTTGACAAATGGAGCTCAGGGGCACTGCAATTCACAAACCTGCAGAGTTGTAAATGATAACTCTTGTCCACAAATATATTGAGGGAAGGCAACGAAGAGGATTTGAAAGCAAGGCAGAATTGCAGGAAACCGGTTTCAGGAGGTAGATTCGACTCGCCTTGAAAGCACATGAAAAGCGGCAAAGCTTTGACAATGATGTACTTGGCCAAAAAGGGCGTATGCGTTTTTTCCTGAATATATTCAGGAAAAAACGCATACGCCCTTTTTGGCCAACCAAGCAAGCCGGAAAGGCAAATCGGCGCTACAAAGAAGTCTCGCTTGCCAGAGGTCAAAAGGGCCATGCTGAAAAAAGTGTAAAAACCGGAAATGCAGGACAGCCCATGGAGACATGGGAGCCTTGCTACGCTGATGGGCGGGATGGAAATTGCCAACAGCCACTCTGGAGAAGTGTACGCTGCGTCCTGAAACATGTAATAAACACAGCTTAGAGAGCATAGGGCAGTTCCACTCATGGGCGTAGAAATCGGGAAACCTAAAAATCAACAAGACACAGGCACCCCAAAGTTTAGGGCTGCTCTGTTTCCAAGAACCTCCACTTCGGTACACCTTAAATATCCCAGGAAAGATAAAAATGGATAAAGAAGTTGTGGTACTTATGCACAATGGAATATCACTCAGCCATGAAATCAGTGTCATAAGGCTAGTAGCAGAATGATGAGTGGATTTAGGGACGATGACTCTAAGTGAAGTAAGTCACACAGAAAAGGACACTTATCCTAAGATATCACTTATAGAGGGAATGTCAAAATCGCTACACCTGAACTGAATTCAAAAATAGAACAGAGTCACACATTTAGAAAACACACTATGGCTGCTTAACGGGAAAGGTGAGGTGGGGCGATGCATAAAACAAGGGTTTGAAATTAGCTCAGATACCGTTCCACAAGCCAAATATGTAACAGACAAGACCTACTCCCTGCTCAGTGAACTGGACTCAACACCCCCTATTCACCACCCAAGAATATATCTGACTAGGAAGAGTCTTAAAACCTATGTATTGATATCTCTCTGGAAGTGAATCAAGAGGGTGTAAAGCGGCATAAACACAGCAAGGAAAAGAAGCTAAACCCCCTTATAAAAATTGACTACTTAAAAAAAAAAAACCCATAAAACAAAGACAGTGAAAGAGAGAGAAATTCTTACAAAATCCGTTCAGGGGCTCTGATGCAAACTGCATTGACCATATCTAGACCCACAGCTGGATGAGACATAAGGCTGGACACTCTTGGGGCTGAGAGGATTGGTGAGGTTGGGTGAGCAAACGCAGACCCTTTAAAGTAATACTGCGTGGTACCCATGCCATGGGTCCCAAATCTCCAGGTTCAAGGGCATCTTCCTACATCGAAAACATGCCTGGGAAACCCAGAAGATGGTACACCGTGTGATCGGGAAAGGTTTCTAAAATGCACCTCATTTCTCCTCTCCTTGTGCTCGGGTTCGCCATTCCAGCCGCTTCACTAACAATCTCCCTACGTGGAGAATCAGCACCGTTGACCTCCTGTTTCGTACAGGTCGCAATTTGTCCCGAGGATGAACGGGAAGAGGGGGAACCAATGAGAGACTAGCTCTAGGTGTTGGGACAGGCACAGGTCACTCTATTTTCCCATCAGGAAGAAGAATGAACCACAGGCTCAGCCTGCCCCCCGGAACCAGAATAGGGCCTGAAGCAATCCTGCGCTTTTGAGGCCAGCTCCCAAAAAAGCGAGTTGACAAATGGAGCTCAGGGGCACTGCAATTCACAAACCTGCAGAGTTGTAAATGATAACTCTCGTCCACAAATATATTGAGGGAAGGCAACGAAGAGGATTTGAAAGCAAGGCAGAATTGCAGGAAACCGGTTTCAGGAGGTAGATTCGACTCGCCTTGAAAGCACATGAAAAGCGGCAAAGCGTTGACAATGATGTACTTGGCCAAAAAGGGCGTATGCGTTTTTTCCTGAATATATTCAGGAAAAAACGCATACGCCCTTTTTGGCCAACCAAGCAAGCCGGAAAGGCAAATCGGCGCTACAAAGAAGTCTCGCTTGCCAGCGGTCAAAAGGGCCATGCTGAAAAAAGTGTAAAAACCGGAAATGCAGGACAGGCCATGGAGACATGGGAGCCTTGCTACGCTGATGGGCGGGGTGGAAATTGCCAACAGCCACTCTGGAGAAGTGTACGCTGCGTCCTGAAACATGGAATAAACACAGCTTAGAGAGCATAGGGCACTTCCACTCATGGGCGTAGAAATCGGGAAACCTAAAAATCAACAAGACACAGGCACCCCAAAGTTTAGGGCTGCTCTGTTTCCAAGAACCTCCACTTCGGTACACCTTAAATATCCCAGGAAAGAGAAAAATGGATAAAGAAGTTGTGGTACTTATGCACAATGGAATATCACTCAGCCATGAAATCAGTGTCATAAGGCTAGTAGCAGCATGATGATTGCATTTAGGGACAATGACTCTAAGTGAAGTAAGTCACACAGAAAAGGAAACTTATCCTAAGTTATCACTTGTAGAGGGAATGTCAAAATCGCTACACCTGAACTGAATTCCAAAACAAAACAGAGTCACACATTTAGAAAACACACTATGGCTGCTTAACGGGAAAGCTGAGGTGGGGCGATGCATAAAACAAGGGTTTGAAATTAGCTCAGATACCGTTCCACAAGCCAAATATGTAATACACAAGACCTACTCCCTGCTCAGTGAACTGGAATCAACACCCCCTATTCACCGCCCAAGAATATATCTGACTAGGAAGAGTCTTAAAACCTATGTATTGATATCTCTCTGGAAGTGAATCAAGAGGGTGTAAAGCGGCATAAACACAGCAGGGAAAAGCAGCTAAACCCCATTATAAAAATAGACTACTGTAAAAAAAACCCCATAAAACAAAGACAGTGAAAGAGAGAGAAATTCTTACAAAATCCGTTCAGGGGCTCTGATGCAACCTGCATTGACCATATCTAGACCCACAGCTGGATGAGACATAAGGCTGGACACTCTTGGGGCTGAGAGGATTGGTGAGGTTGGGTGAGCAAACGCAGACCCTTTAAAGTAATACTGCGTGGTACCCATGCCATGGGTCCCAAATCTCCAGGTTCAAGGGCATCTTCCTACATCGAAAACATGCCTGGGAAACCCAGAAGATGGTACACCGTGTGATCGGGAAAGGTTTCTAAAACACACCTCATTTCTCCTCTCCTTGTGCTCGGGTTCGCCATTCCAGCCGCTTCACTAACAATCTCCCTACGTGGAGAATCAGCACCGTTGACCTCCTGTTTTGTACAGGTCGCAATTTGTCCTGAGGATGAACGGGAAGACGGGGAACCAATGAGAGACTAGCTCTAGGTGTTGGGACAGGCACAGGTCACTCTATTTTCCCATCAGGAAGAAGAATGAACCACAGGCTCAGCCTGCCCCCCGGAACCAGAATAGGGCCTGAAGCAATCCTGCGCTTTTGCGGCCAGCTCCCAAAAAAGCGAGTTGACAAATGGAGCTCAGGGGCACTGCAATTCACAAACCTGCAGAATTATAAATGATAACTCTCGTCCACAAATATATTGAGGGAAGGCAACGAAGAGGATTTGAAAGCAAGGCAGAATTGCAGGAAACCGATTTCAGGAGGTAGATTCGACTCGCCTTGAAAGCACATGAAAAGCGGCAAAGCGTTGACAATGATGCCCTTGGCCAAAAAGGGCGTATGCGTTTTTTCCTGAATATATTCAGGAAAAAACGCATACGCCCTTTTTGGCCAACCAAGCAAGCCGGAAAGGCAAATCAGCGCTACAAAGTAGTCTCGCTTGCCAGCGGTCAAAAGGGTCATGCTGAAAAAAGTGTAAAAACCAGAAATGCAGGACAGGCCATGGAGACATGGGAGCCTTGCTACGCTGATGGGCGGGGTGGAAATTGCCAACAGCCACTCTGGAGAAGTGTACGCTGCGTCCTGAAACATGTAATAAACACAGCTTAGAGAGCATAGGGCACTTCCACTCACGGGCGTAGAAATCGGGAAACCTAAAAATCAACAAGACACAGGCACCCCAAAGTTTAGGGCTGCTCTGTTTCCAAGAACCTCCACTTCGGTACACCTTAAATATCCCAGGAAAGAGAAAAATGGATAAAGAAGTTGTGGTACTTATGCACAATGGAATATCACTCAGCCATGAAATCAGTGTCATAAGGCTAGTAGCAGCATGATGAGTGCATTTAGGGACGATGACTCTAAGTGAAGTAAGTCACACAGAAAAGGACACCTATCCTAAGATATCACTTATAGAGGGAATGTCAAAATCGCTACACCTGAACTGAATTCCAAAACAGAACAGAGTCACACATTTAGAAAACACACTATGGCTGCTTAACGGGAAAGGTGAGGTGGGGCGATGCATACAACAAGGGTTTGAAATTAGCTCAGATACCATTCCACAAGCCAAATATGTAACAGACAAGTCCTAATCCCTGCTCAGTGTACTGGACTCAACACCTCCTATTCACCACCCAAGAATATATCTGACTAGGAAGAGTCTTAAAACCTATGTATTGATATCTCTCTGGAAGTGAATCAAGAGGGTGTAAAGCGGCATAAACACAGCAGGGAAAGGCAGCTAAACCCCATTATAAAAATAGATTACTTAAAAAAAAACCGCATAAAACAAAGACAGTGAAAGAGAGAGAAATTCTTACAAAATCCGTTCAGGGGCTCTGATGCAACCTGCATTGACCATATCTAGACCCACAGCTGGATGAGACATAAGGCTGGACACTCTTGGGGCTGAGAGGATTGGTGAGGTTGGGTGAGCAAACGCAGACCCTTTAAAGTAATACTGCGTGGTACCCATGCCATGGGTCCCAAATCTCCAGGTTCAAGGGCATCTTCCTACATCGAAAACATGCCTGGGAAACCCAGAAGATGGTACACCGTGTGATCGGGAAAGGTTTCTAAAACGCACCTCATTTCTCCTCTCCTTGTGCTCGGGTTCGCCATTCCAGCCGCTTCACTAACAATCTCCCTACATGGAGAATCAGCACCGTTGACCTCCTGTTTTGTACAGGTCGCAATTTGTCCTGAGGATGGACGGGAAGACGGGGAACCAATGAGAGACTAGCTCTAGGTGTTGGGACAGGCACAGGTCACTCTATTTTCCCATCAGGAAGAAGAATGAACCACAGGCTCAGCCTGCCCCCCGGAACCAGAATAGGGCCTGAAGCAATCCTGCGCTTTTGCGGCCAGCTCCCAAAAAAGCGAGTTGACAAATGGAGCTCAGGGGCACTACAATTCACAAACCTGCAGAATTATAAATGATAACTCTCGTCCACAAATATATTGAGGGAAGGCAACGAAGAGGATTTGAAAGCAAGGCAGAATTGCAGGAAACCGATTTCAGGAGGTAGATTCGACTCGCCTTGAAAGCACATGAAAAGCGGCAAAGCGTTGACAATGATGCCCTTGGCCAAAAAGGGCGTATGCGTTTTTTCCTGAATATATTCAGGAAAAAACGCATACGCCCTTTTTGGCCAACCAAGCAAGCCGGAAAGGCAAATCAGCGCTACAAAGAAGTCTCGCTTGCCAGCGGTCAAAAGGGTCATGCTGAAAAAAGTGTAAAAACCAGAAATGCAGGACAGGCCATGGAGACATGGGAGCCTTGCTACGCTGATGGGCGGGGTGGAAATTGCCAACAGCCACTCTGGAGAAGTAAGTGTACGCTGCGTCCTGAAACATGTAATAAACACAGCTTAGAGAGCATAGGGCACTTCCACTCACGGGCGTAGAAATCGGGAAACCTAAAAATCAACAAGACACAGGCACCCCAAAGTTTAGGGCTGCTCTGTTTCCAAGAACCTCCACTTCGGTACACCTTAAATATCCCAGGAAAGAGAAAAATGGATAAAGAAGTTGTGGTACTTATGCACAATGGAATATCACTCAGCCATGAAATCAGTGTCATAAGGCTAGTAGCAGCATGATGAGTGCATTTAGGGACGATGACTCTAAGTGAAGTAAGTCACACAGAAAAGGACACCTATCCTAAGATATCACTTATAGAGGGAATGTCAAAATCGCTACACCTGAACTGAATTCCAAAACAGAACAGAGTCACACATTTAGAAAACACACTATGGCTGCTTAACGGGAAAGGTGAGGTGGGGCGATGCATAAAACAAGGGTTTGAAATTAGCTCAGATACCGTTCCACAAGCCAAATATGTAACAGACAAGTCCTAATCCCTGCTCAGTGAACTGGACTCAACACCCCCTATTCACCGCCCAAGAATATATCTGACTAGGAAGAGTCTTAAAACCTATGTATTGATATCTCTCTGGAAGTGAATCAAGAGGGTGTAAAGCGGCATAAACACAGCAGGGAAAGGCAGCTAAACCCCATTATAAAAATAGATTACTTAAAAAAAACCCATAAAACAAAGACAGTGAAAGAGAGAGAAATTCTTACAAAATCCGTTCACGGGCTCTGATGCAACCTGCATTGACCATATCTAGACCCACAGCTGGATGAGACAAAAGGCTGGACACTCTTGGGGCTGAGAGGATTGGTGAGGTTGGGTGAGCAAACGCAGACCCTTTAAAGTAATACTGCGTGGTACCCATGCCATGGGTCCCAAATCTCCAGGTTCAAGGGCATCTTCCTACATCGAAAACATGCCTGGGAAACCCAGAAGATGGTACACCGTGTGATCGGGAAAGGTTTCAAAAACGCACCTCATTTCTCCTCTCCTTGTGCTCGGGTTCGCCATTCCAGCCGCTTCACTAACATCTCCCTACGTGGAGAATCAGCACCGTTGACCTCCTGTTTTGTACAGGTCGCAATTTGTCCTGAGGATGAACGGGAAGACGGGGAACCAATGAGAGACTAGCTCTAGGTGTTGGGACAGGCACAGATCACTCTATTTTCCCATTAGGAAGAAGAATGAACCACAGGCTCAGCCTGCCCCCCGGAACCAGAATAGGGCCTGAAGCAATCCTGCGCTTTTGCGGCCAGCTCCCAAAAAAGCGAGTTGACAAATGGAGCTCAGGGGCACTGCAATTCACAAACCTGCAGAATTATAAATGATAACTCTCGTCCACAAATATATTGAGGGAAGGCAACGAAGAGGATTTGAAAGCAAGGCAGAATTGCAGGAAACCGATTTCAGGAGGTAGATTCGACTCGCCTTGAAAGCACATGAAAAGCGGCAAAGCGTTGACAATGATGCCCTTGGCCAAAAAGGGCGTATGCGTTTTTTCCTGAATATATTCAGGAAAAAAAGCATACGCCCTTTTTGGCCAACCAAGCAAGCCGGAAAGGCAAATCGGCGCTACAAAGAAGTCTGGCTTGCCAGAGGTCAAAAGGGCCATGCTGAAAAATGTGTAAAAACCAGAAATGCAGGACAGGCCATGGAGACATGGGAGCCTTGCTACGCTGATGGGCGGGGTGGAAATTGCCAACAGCCACTCTGGAGAAGTGTACGCTGCGTCCTGAAACATGGAATAAACACAGCTTAGAGAGCATAGGGCACTTCCACTCATGGGCGTAGAAATCGGGAAACCTAAAAATCAACAAGACACAGGCACCCCAAAGTTTAGGGCTGCTCTGTTTCCAAGAACCTCCACTTCGGTACACCTTAAATATCCCAGGAAAGAGAAAAATGGATAAAGAAGTTGTGGTACTTATGCACAATGGAATATCGCTCAGCCATGAAATCAGTGTCATAAGGCTAGTAGCAGCATGATGAGTGGATTTAGGGACAATGACTCCAAGTGAAGTAAGTCACACAGAAAAGGAAACTTATCCTAAGTTATCACTTGTAGAGGGAATGTCAAAATCGCTACACCTGAACTGAATTCCAAAACAGAACAGAGTCACACATTTAGAAAACACACTATGGCTGCTTAACGGGAAAGCTGAGGTGGGGCGATGCATAAAACAAGGGTTTGAAATTAGCTCAGATACCGTTCCACAAGCCAAATATGTAATAGACAACACCTACTCCCTGCTCAGTGAACTGGACTCAACACCCCCTATTCACCGCCCAAGAATATATCTGACTAGGAAGAGAATTAAAACCTATGTATTGATATCTCTCTGGAAGTGAATCAAGAGGGTGTAAAGCGGCATAAACACAGCAGGGAAAAGCAGCTAAACCGCATTATAAAAATAGACTACTTAAAAAAAAAACCCATAAAACAAAGACAGTGAAAGAGAGAGAAATTCTTACAAAATCCGTTCAGGGGCTCTGATGCAACCTGGATTGACCATATCTAGACCCACAGCTGGATGAGACATAAGGCTGGACACTCTTGGGGCTGAGAGGATTGGTGAGGTTGGGTGAGCAAACGCAGACCCTTTAAAGTAATACTGCATGGTACCCATGCCATAGGTCCCAAATCTCCAGGTTCAAGGGCATCTTCCTACATCGAAAACATGCCTGGGAAACCCAGAAGATGGTACACCGTGTGATCGGGAAAGGTTTCTAAAACGCACCTCATTTCTCCTCTCCTTGTGCTCGGGTTCGCCATTCCAGCCGCTTCACTAACAATCTCCCTACGTGGAGAATCAGCACCGTTGACCTCCTGTTTCGTACAGGTTGCAATTTGTCCTCAGGATGAACGGGAAGAGGGGGAACCAATGAGAGACTAGCTCTAGGTGTTGGGACAGGCACAGGTCACTCTATTTTCCCATCAGGAAGAAGAATGAACCACAGGCTCAGCCTGGACCCCGGAACCAGAATAGGGCCTGAAGCAATCCTGCGCTTTTGCGGCCAGCTCCCAAAAAAGCGAGTTGACAAATGGAGCTCAGGGGCACTGCAATTCACAAACCTGCAGAGTTGTAAATGATAACTCTTGTCCACAAATATATTGAGGGAAGGCAACGAAGAGGATTTGAAAGCAAGGCAGAATTGCAGGAAACCGGTTTCAGGAGGTAGATTCGACTCGCCTTGAAAGCACATGAAAAGCGGCAAAGCTTTGACAATGATGTACTTGGCCAAAAAGGGCGTATGCGTTTTTTCCTGAATATATTCAGGAAAAAACGCATACGCCCTTTTTGGCCAACCAAGCAAGCCGGAAAGGCAAATCGGCGCTACAAAGAAGTCTCCTTGCCAGAGGTCAAAAGGGCCATGCTGAAAAAAGTGTAAAAACCGGAAATGCAGGATAGCCCATGGAGACATGGGAGCCTTGCTACGCTGATGGGCGGGATGGAAATTGCCAACAGCCACTCTGGAGAAGTGTACTCTGCGTCCTGAAACATGTAATAAACACAGCTTAGAGAGCATAGGGCAGTTCCACTCATGGGCGTAGAAATCGGGAAACCTAAAAATCAACAAGACAGAGGCACCCCAAAGTTTAGGGCTGCTCTGTTTCCAAGAACCTCCACTTCGGTACACCTTAAATATCCCAGGAAAGAGAAAAATGGATAAAGAAGTTGTGGTACTTATGCACAATGGAATATCACTCAGCCATGAAATCAGTGTCATAAGGCTAGTAGCAGAATGATGAGTGGATTTAGGGACGATGACTCTAAGTGAAGTAAGTCACACAGAAAAGGACACTTATCCTAAGATATCACTTATAGAGGGAATGTCAAAATCGCTACACCTGAACTGAATTCCAAAATAGAACAGAGTCACACATTTAGAAAACACACTATGGCTGCTTAACGGGAAAGGTGAGGTGGGGCGATGCATAAAACAAGGGTTTGAAATTAGCTCAGATACCGTTCCACAAGCCAAATATGTAACAGACAAGACCTACTCCCTGCTCAGTGAACTGGACTCAACACCCCCTATTCACCGCCCAAGAATATATCTGACTAGGAAGAGTCTTAAAACCTATGTATTGATATCTCTCTGGAAGTGAATCAAGAGGGTGTAAAGCGGCATAAACACAGCAAGGAAAAGAAGCTAAACCCCCTTATAAAAATTGACTACTTAAAAAAAAAAACCCATAAAACAAAGACAGTGAAAGAGAGAGAAATTCTTACAAAATCCGTTCAGGGGCTCTGATGCAACCTGGATTGACCATATCTAGACCCACAGCTGGATGAGACATAAGGCTGGACACTCTTGGGGCTGAGAGGATTGGTGAGGTTGGGTGAGCAAACGCAGACCCTTTAAAGTAATACTGCGTGGTACCCATGCCATGGGTCCCAAATCTCCAGGTTCAAGGGCATCTTGCTACATCGAAAACATGCCTGGGAAACCCAGAAGATGGTACACCGTGTGATCGGGAAAGGTTTCTAAAACGCACCTCATTTCTCCTCTCCTTGTGCTCGGGTTCGCCATTCCAGCCGCTTCACTAACAATCTCCCTACGTGGAGAATCAGCACCGTTGACCTCCTGTTTCGTACAGGTCGCAATTTGTCCCGAGGATGAACGGGAAGAGGGGGAACCAATGAGAGACTAGCTCTAGGTGTTGGGACAGGCACAGGTCACTCTATTTTCCCATCAGGAAGAAGAATGAACCACAGGCTCAGCCTGCCCCCCGGAACCAGAATAGGGCCTGAAGCAATCCTGCGCTTTTGCGGCCAGCTCCCAAAAAAGCGAGTTGACAAATGGAGCTCAGGGGCACTGCAATTCACAAACCTGCAGAGTTGTAAATGATAACTCTCGTCCACAAATATATTGAGGGAAGGCAACGAAGAGGATTTGAAAGCAAGGCAGAATTGCAGGAAACCGGTTTCAGGAGGTAGATTCGACTCGCCTTGAAAGCACATGAAAAGCGGCAAAGCGTTGACAATGATGCCCTTGGCCAAAAAGGGCGTATGCGTTTTTTCCTGAATATATTCAGGAAAAAACGCATACGCCCTTTTTGGCCAACCAAGCAAGCCGGAAAGGCAAATCGGCGCTACAAAGAAGTCTGGCTTGCCAGAGGTCAAAAGGGCCATGCTGAAAAAAGTGTAAAAACCGGAAATGCAGGACAGGCCATGGAGACATGGGAGCCTTGCTACGCTGATGGGCGGGATGGAAATTGCCAACAGCCACTCTGGAGAAGTGTACGCTGCGTCCTGAAACATGGAATAAACACAGCTTAGAGAGCATAGGGCACTTCCACTCATGGGCGTAGAAATCGGGAAACCTAAAAATCAACAAGACACAGGCACCCCAAAGTTTAGGGCTGCTCTGTTTCCAAGAACCTCCACTTCGGTACACCTTAAATATCCCAGGAAAGAGAAAAATGGATAAAGAAGTTGTGGTACTTATGCACAATGGAATATCACTCAGCCATGAAATCAGTGTCATAAGGCTAGTAGCAGCATGATGAGTGGATTTAGGGACGATGACTCTAAGTGAAGTAAGTCACACAGAAAAGGAAACTTATCCTAAGTTATCACTTGTAGAGGGAATGTCAAAATCGCTACACCTGAACTGAATTCCAAAACAGAACAGAGTCACACATTTAGAAAACACACTATGGCTGCTTAACGGGAAAGCTGAGGTGGGGCGATGCATAAAACAAGGGTTTGAAATTAGCTCAGATACCGTTCCACAAGCCAAATATATAATAGACAACACCTACTCCCTGCTCAGTGAACTGGACTCAACACCCCCTATTCACCGCCCAAGAATATATCTGACTAGGAAGAGAATTAAAACCTATGTATTGATATCTCTCTGGAAGTGAATCAAGAGGGTGTAAAGCGGCATAAACACAGCAGGGAAAAGCAGCTAAACCCCATTATAAAAATAGACTACTTAAAAAAAAAACCCCATAAAACAAAGAAAGTGAAAGAGAGAGAAATTCTTACAAAATCCGTTCAGGTGCTCTGATGCAACCTGGATTGACCATATCTAGACCCACAGCTGGATGAGACATAAGGCTGGACACTCTTGGGGCTGAGAGGATTGGTGAGGTTGGGTGAGCAAACGCAGACCCTTTAAAGTAATACTGCATGGTACCCATGCCATGGGTCCCAAATCTCCAGGTTCAAGGGCATCTTCCTACATCGAAAACATGCCTGGGAAACCCAGAAGATGGTACACCGTGTGATCGGGAAAGGTTTCTAAAACGCACCTCATTTCTCCTCTCCTTGTGCTCGGGTTCGCCATTCCAGCCGCTTCACTAACAATCTCCCTACGTGGAGAATCAGCACCGTTGACCTCCTGTTTCGTACAGGTTGCAATTTGTCCTCAGGATGAACGGGAAGAGGGGGAACCAATGAGAGACTAGCTCTAGGTGTTGGGACAGGCACAGGTCACTCTATTTTCCCATCAGGAAGAAGAATGAACCACAGGCTCAGCCTGCCCCCCGGAACCAGAATAGGGCCTGAAGCAATCCTGCGCTTTTGCGGCCAGCTCCCAAAAAAGCGAGTTGACAAATGGAGCTCAGGGGCACTGCAATTCACAAACCTGCAGAGTTGTAAATGATAACTCTTGTCCACAAATATATTGAGGGAAGGCAACGAAGAGGATTTGAAAGCAAGGCAGAATTGCAGGAAACCGGTTTCAGGAGGTAGATTCGACTCGCCTTGAAAGCACATGAAAAGCGGCAAAGCTTTGACAATGATGTACTTGGCCAAAAAGGGCGTATGCGTTTTTTCCTGAATATATTCAGGAAAAAACGCATACGCCCTTTTTGGCCAACCAAGCAAGCCGGAAAGGCAAATCGGCGCTACAAAGAAGTCTCGCTTGCCAGAGGTCAAAAGGGCCATGCTGAAAAAAGTGTAAAAACCGGAAATGCAGGACAGCCCATGGAGACATGGGAGCCTTGCTACGCTGATGGGCGGGATGGAAATTGCCAACAGCCACTCTGGAGAAGTGTACGCTGCGTCCTGAAACATGTAATAAACACAGCTTAGAGAGCATAGGGCAGTTCCACTCATGGGCGTAGAAATCGGGAAACCTAAAAATCAACAAGACACAGGCACCCCAAAGTTTAGGGCTGCTCTGTTTCCAAGAACCTCCACTTCGGTACACCTTAAATATCCCAGGAAAGATAAAAATGGATAAAGAAGTTGTGGTACTTATGCACAATGGAATATCACTCAGCCATGAAATCAGTGTCATAAGGCTAGTAGCAGAATGATGAGTGGATTTAGGGACGATGACTCTAAGTGAAGTAAGTCACACAGAAAAGGACACTTATCCTAAGATATCACTTATAGAGGGAATGTCAAAATCGCTACACCTGAACTGAATTCAAAAATAGAACAGAGTCACACATTTAGAAAACACACTATGGCTGCTTAACGGGAAAGGTGAGGTGGGGCGATGCATAAAACAAGGGTTTGAAATTAGCTCAGATACCGTTCCACAAGCCAAATATGTAACAGACAAGACCTACTCCCTGCTCAGTGAACTGGACTCAACACCCCCTATTCACCACCCAAGAATATATCTGACTAGGAAGAGTCTTAAAACCTATGTATTGATATCTCTCTGGAAGTGAATCAAGAGGGTGTAAAGCGGCATAAACACAGCAAGGAAAAGAAGCTAAACCCCCTTATAAAAATTGACTACTTAAAAAAAAAAAACCCATAAAACAAAGACAGTGAAAGAGAGAGAAATTCTTACAAAATCCGTTCAGGGGCTCTGATGCAAACTGCATTGACCATATCTAGACCCACAGCTGGATGAGACATAAGGCTGGACACTCTTGGGGCTGAGAGGATTGGTGAGGTTGGGTGAGCAAACGCAGACCCTTTAAAGTAATACTGCGTGGTACCCATGCCATGGGTCCCAAATCTCCAGGTTCAAGGGCATCTTCCTACATCGAAAACATGCCTGGGAAACCCAGAAGATGGTACACCGTGTGATCGGGAAAGGTTTCTAAAATGCACCTCATTTCTCCTCTCCTTGTGCTCGGGTTCGCCATTCCAGCCGCTTCACTAACAATCTCCCTACGTGGAGAATCAGCACCGTTGACCTCCTGTTTCGTACAGGTCGCAATTTGTCCCGAGGATGAACGGGAAGAGGGGGAACCAATGAGAGACTAGCTCTAGGTGTTGGGACAGGCACAGGTCACTCTATTTTCCCATCAGGAAGAAGAATGAACCACAGGCTCAGCCTGCCCCCCGGAACCAGAATAGGGCCTGAAGCAATCCTGCGCTTTTGCGGCCAGCTCCCAAAAAAGCGAGTTGACAAATGGAGCTCAGGGGCACTGCAATTCACAAACCTGCAGAGTTGTAAATGATAACTCTCGTCCACAAATATATTGAGGGAAGGCAACGAAGAGGATTTGAAAGCAAGGCAGAATTGCAGGAAACCGGTTTCAGGAGGTAGATTCGACTCGCCTTGAAAGCACATGAAAAGCGGCAAAGCGTTGACAATGATGTACTTGGCCAAAAAGGGCGTATGCGTTTTTTCCTGAATATATTCAGGAAAAAACGCATACGCCCTTTTTGGCCAACCAAGCAAGCCGGAAAGGCAAATCGGCGCTACAAAGAAGTCTCGCTTGCCAGCGGTCAAAAGGGCCATGCTGAAAAAAGTGTAAAAACCGGAAATGCAGGACAGGCCATGGAGACATGGGAGCCTTGCTACGCTGATGGGCGGGGTGGAAATTGCCAACAGCCACTCTGGAGAAGTGTACGCTGCGTCCTGAAACATGGAATAAACACAGCTTAGAGAGCATAGGGCACTTCCACTCATGGGCGTAGAAATCGGGAAACCTAAAAATCAACAAGACACAGGCACCCCAAAGTTTAGGGCTGCTCTGTTTCCAAGAACCTCCACTTCGGTACACCTTAAATATCCCAGGAAAGAGAAAAATGGATAAAGAAGTTGTGGTACTTATGCACAATGGAATATCACTCAGCCATGAAATCAGTGTCATAAGGCTAGTAGCAGCATGATGATTGCATTTAGGGACAATGACTCTAAGTGAAGTAAGTCACACAGAAAAGGAAACTTATCCTAAGTTATCACTTGTAGAGGGAATGTCAAAATCGCTACACCTGAACTGAATTCCAAAACAGAACAGAGTCACACATTTAGAAAACACACTATGGCTGCTTAACGGGAAAGCTGAGGTGGGGCGATGCATAAAACAAGGGTTTGAAATTAGCTCAGATACCGTTCCACAAGCCAAATATGTAATACACAAGACCTACTCCCTGCTCAGTGAACTGGAATCAACACCCCCTATTCACCGCCCAAGAATATATCTGACTAGGAAGAGTCTTAAAACCTATGTATTGATATCTCTCTGGAAGTGAATCAAGAGGGTGTAAAGCGGCATAAACACAGCAGGGAAAAGCAGCTAAACCCCATTATAAAAATAGACTACTGTAAAAAAAACCCCATAAAACAAAGACAGTGAAAGAGAGAGAAATTCTTACAAAATCCGTTCAGGGGCTCTGATGCAACCTGCATTGACCATATCTAGACCCACAGCTGGATGAGACATAAGGCTGGACACTCTTGGGGCTGAGAGGATTGGTGAGCTTGGGTGAGCAAACGCAGACCCTTTAAAGTAATACTGCGTGGTACCCATGCCATGGGTCCCAAATCTCCAGGTTCAAGGGCATCTTCCTACATCGAAAACATGCCTGGGAAACCCAGAAGATGGTACACCGTGTGATCGGGAAAGGTTTCTAAAACACACCTCATTTCTCCTCTCCTTGTGCTCGGGTTCGCCATTCCAGCCGCTTCACTAACAATCTCCCTACGTGGAGAATCAGCACCGTTGACCTCCTGTTTTGTACAGGTCGCAATTTGTCCTGAGGATGAACGGGAAGACGGGGAACCAATGAGAGACTAGCTCTAGGTGTTGGGACAGGCACAGGTCACTCTATTTTCCCATCAGGAAGAAGAATGAACCACAGGCTCAGCCTGCCCCCCGGAACCAGAATAGGGCCTGAAGCAATCCTGCGCTTTTGCGGCCAGCTCCCAAAAAAGCGAGTTGACAAATGGAGCTCAGGGGCACTGCAATTCACAAACCTGCAGAATTATAAATGATAACTCTCGTCCACAAATATATTGAGGGAAGGCAACGAAGAGGATTTGAAAGCAAGGCAGAATTGCAGGAAACCGATTTCAGGAGGTAGATTCGACTCGCCTTGAAAGCACATGAAAAGCGGCAAAGCGTTGACAATGATGCCCTTGGCCAAAAAGGGCGTATGCGTTTTTTCCTGAATATATTCAGGAAAAAACGCATACGCCCTTTTTGGCCAACCAAGCAAGCCGGAAAGGCAAATCAGCGCTACAAAGTAGTCTCGCTTGCCAGCGGTCAAAAGGGTCATGCTGAAAAAAGTGTAAAAACCAGAAATGCAGGACAGGCCATGGAGACATGGGAGCCTTGCTACGCTGATGGGCGGGGTGGAAATTGCCAACAGCCACTCTGGAGAAGTGTACGCTGCGTCCTGAAACATGTAATAAACACAGCTTAGAGAGCATAGGGCACTTCCACTCACGGGCGTAGAAATCGGGAAACCTAAAAATCAACAAGACACAGGCACCCCAAAGTTTAGGGCTGCTCTGTTTCCAAGAACCTCCACTTCGGTACACCTTAAATATCCCAGGAAAGAGAAAAATGGATAAAGAAGTTGTGGTACTTATGCACAATGGAATATCACTCAGCCATGAAATCAGTGTCATAAGGCTAGTAGCAGCATGATGAGTGCATTTAGGGACGATGACTCTAAGTGAAGTAAGTCACACAGAAAAGGACACCTATCCTAAGATATCACTTATAGAGGGAATGTCAAAATCGCTACACCTGAACTGAATTCCAAAACAGAACAGAGTCACACATTTAGAAAACACACTATGGCTGCTTAACGGGAAAGGTGAGGTGGGGCGATGCATACAACAAGGGTTTGAAATTAGCTCAGATACCATTCCACAAGCCAAATATGTAACAGACAAGTCCTAATCCCTGCTCAGTGTACTGGACTCAACACCTCCTATTCACCACCCAAGAATATATCTGACTAGGAAGAGTCTTAAAACCTATGTATTGATATCTCTCTGGAAGTGAATCAAGAGGGTGTAAAGCGGCATAAACACAGCAGGGAAAGGCAGCTAAACCCCATTATAAAAATAGATTACTTAAAAAAAAACCGCATAAAACAAAGACAGTGAAAGAGAGAGAAATTCTTACAAAATCCGTTCAGGGGCTCTGATGCAACCTGCATTGACCATATCTAGACCCACAGCTGGATGAGACATAAGGCTGGACACTCTTGGGGCTGAGAGGATTGGTGAGGTTGGGTGAGCAAACGCAGACCCTTTAAAGTAATACTGCGTGGTACCCATGCCATGGGTCCCAAATCTCCAGGTTCAAGGGCATCTTCCTACATCGAAAACATGCCTGGGAAACCCAGAAGATGGTACACCGTGTGATCGGGAAAGGTTTCTAAAACGCACCTCATTTCTCCTCTCCTTGTGCTCGGGTTCGCCATTCCAGCCGCTTCACTAACAATCTCCCTACATGGAGAATCAGCACCGTTGACCTCCTGTTTTGTACAGGTCGCAATTTGTCCTGAGGATGGACGGGAAGACGGGGAACCAATGAGAGACTAGCTCTAGGTGTTGGGACAGGCACAGGTCACTCTATTTTCCCATCAGGAAGAAGAATGAACCACAGGCTCAGCCTGCCCCCCGGAACCAGAATAGGGCCTGAAGCAATCCTGCGCTTTTGCGGCCAGCTCCCAAAAAAGCGAGTTGACAAATGGAGCTCAGGGGCACTACAATTCACAAACCTGCAGAATTATAAATGATAACTCTCGTCCACAAATATATTGAGGGAAGGCAACGAAGAGGATTTGAAAGCAAGGCAGAATTGCAGGAAACCGATTTCAGGAGGTAGATTCGACTCGCCTTGAAAGCACATGAAAAGCGGCAAAGCGTTGACAATGATGCCCTTGGCCAAAAAGGGCGTATGCGTTTTTTCCTGAATATATTCAGGAAAAAACGCATACGCCCTTTTTGGCCAACCAAGCAAGCCGGAAAGGCAAATCAGCGCTACAAAGAAGTCTCGCTTGCCAGCGGTCAAAAGGGTCATGCTGAAAAAAGTGTAAAAACCAGAAATGCAGGACAGGCCATGGAGACATGGGAGCCTTGCTACGCTGATGGGCGGGGTGGAAATTGCCAACAGCCACTCTGGAGAAGTAAGTGTACGCTGCGTCCTGAAACATGTAATAAACACAGCTTAGAGAGCATAGGGCACTTCCACTCACGGGCGTAGAAATCGGGAAACCTAAAAATCAACAAGACACAGGCACCCCAAAGTTTAGGGCTGCTCTGTTTCCAAGAACCTCCACTTCGGTACACCTTAAATATCCCAGGAAAGAGAAAAATGGATAAAGAAGTTGTGGTACTTATGCACAATGGAATATCACTCAGCCATGAAATCAGTGTCATAAGGCTAGTAGCAGCATGATGAGTGCATTTAGGGACGATGACTCTAAGTGAAGTAAGTCACACAGAAAAGGACACCTATCCTAAGATATCACTTATAGAGGGAATGTCAAAATCGCTACACCTGAACTGAATTCCAAAACAGAACAGAGTCACACATTTAGAAAACACACTATGGCTGCTTAACGGGAAAGGTGAGGTGGGGCGATGCATAAAACAAGGGTTTGAAATTAGCTCAGATACCGTTCCACAAGCCAAATATGTAACAGACAAGTCCTAATCCCTGCTCAGTGAACTGGACTCAACACCCCCTATTCACCGCCCAAGAATATATCTGACTAGGAAGAGTCTTAAAACCTATGTATTGATATCTCTCTGGAAGTGAATCAAGAGGGTGTAAAGCGGCATAAACACAGCAGGGAAAGGCAGCTAAACCCCATTATAAAAATAGATTACTTAAAAAAAACCCATAAAACAAAGACAGTGAAAGAGAGAGAAATTCTTACAAAATCCGTTCACGGGCTCTGATGCAACCTGCATTGACCATATCTAGACCCACAGCTGGATGAGACAAAAGGCTGGACACTCTTGGGGCTGAGAGGATTGGTGAGGTTGGGTGAGCAAACGCAGACCCTTTAAAGTAATACTGCGTGGTACCCATGCCATGGGTCCCAAATCTCCAGGTTCAAGGGCATCTTCCTACATCGAAAACATGCCTGGGAAACCCAGAAGATGGTACACCGTGTGATCGGGAAAGGTTTCAAAAACGCACCTCATTTCTCCTCTCCTTGTGCTCGGGTTCGCCATTCCAGCCGCTTCACTAACATCTCCCTACGTGGAGAATCAGCACCGTTGACCTCCTGTTTTGTACAGGTCGCAATTTGTCCTGAGGATGAACGGGAAGACGGGGAACCAATGAGAGACTAGCTCTAGGTGTTGGGACAGGCACAGATCACTCTATTTTCCCATCAGGAAGAAGAATGAACCACAGGCTCAGCCTGCCCCCTGGAACCAGAATAGGGCCTGAAGCAATCCTGCGCTTTTGCGGCCAGCTCCCAAAAAAGCGAGTTGACAAATGGAGCTCAGGGGCACTGCAATTCACAAACCTGCAGAATTATAAATGATAACTCTCGTCCACAAATATATTGAGGGAAGGCAACGAAGAGGATTTGAAAGCAAGGCAGAATTGCAGGAAACCGATTTCAGGAGGTAGATTCGACTCGCCTTGAAAGCACATGAAAAGCGGCAAAGCGTTGACAATGATGCCCTTGGCCAAAAAGGGCGTATGCGTTTTTTCCTGAATATATTCAGGAAAAAAAGCATACGCCCTTTTTGGCCAACCAAGCAAGCCGGAAAGGCAAATCAGCGCTACAAAGAAGTCTCGCTTGCCAGCGGTCAAAAGGGTCATGCTGAAAAAAGTGTAAAAACCAGAAATGCAGGACAGGCCATGGAGACATGGGAGCCTTGCTACGCTGATGGGCGGGGTGGAAATTGCCAACAGCCACTCTGGAGAAGTGTACGCTGCGTCCTGAAACATGTAATAAACACAGCTTAGAGAGCATAGGGCACTTCCACTCACGGGCGTAGAAATCGGGAAACCTAAAAATCAACAAGACACAGGCACCCCAAAGTTTAGGGCTGCTCTGTTTCCAAGAACCTCCACTTCGGTACACCTTAAATATCCCAGGAAAGAGAAAAATGGATAAAGAAGTTGTGGTACTTATGCACAATGGAATATCGCTCAGCCATGAAATCAGTGTCATAAGGCTAGTAGCAGCATGATGAGTGGATTTAGGGACAATGACTCTAAGTGAAGTAAGTCACACAGAAAAGGAAACTTATCCTAAGTTATCACTTGTAGAGGGAATGTCAAAATCGCTACACCTGAACTGAATTCCAAAACAGAACAGAGTCACACATTTAGAAAACACACTATGGCTGCTTAACGGGAAAGCTGAGGTGGGGCGATGCATAAAACAAGGGTTTGAAATTAGCTCAGATACCGTTCCACAAGCCAAATATGTAATAGACAACACCTACTCCCTGCTCAGTGAACTGGACTCAACACCCCCTATTCACCGCCCAAGAATATATCTGACTAGGAAGAGAATTAAAACCTATGTATTGATATCTCTCTGGAAGTGAATCAAGAGGGTGTAAAGCGGCATAAACACAGCAGGGAAAAGCAGCTAAACCGCATTATAAAAATAGACTACTTAAAAAAAAAAAAACCCATAAAACAAAGACAGTGAAAGAGAGAGAAATTCTTACAAAATCCGTTCAGGGGCTCTGATGCAACCTGGATTGACCATATCTAGACCCACAGCTGGATGAGACATAAGGCTGGACACTCTTGGGGCTGAGAGGATTGGTGAGGTTGGGTGAGCAAACGCAGACCCTTTAAAGTAATACTGCATGGTACCCATGCCATAGGTCCCAAATCTCCAGGTTCAAGGGCATCTTCCTACATCGAAAACATGCCTGGGAAACCCAGAAGATGGTACACCGTGTGATCGGGAAAGGTTTCTAAAACGCACCTCATTTCTCCTCTCCTTGTGCTCGGGTTCGCCATTCCAGCCGCTTCACTAACAATCTCCCTACGTGGAGAATCAGCACCGTTGACCTCCTGTTTCGTACAGGTTGCAATTTGTCCTCAGGATGAACGGGAAGAGGGGGAACCAATGAGAGACTAGCTCTAGGTGTTGGGACAGGCACAGGTCACTCTATTTTCCCATCAGGAAGAAGAATGAACCACAGGCTCAGCCTGGACCCCGGAACCAGAATAGGGCCTGAAGCAATCCTGCGCTTTTGCGGCCAGCTCCCAAAAAAGCGAGTTGACAAATGGAGCTCAGGGGCACTGCAATTCACAAACCTGCAGAGTTGTAAATGATAACTCTTGTCCACAAATATATTGAGGGAAGGCAACGAAGAGGATTTGAAAGCAAGGCAGAATTGCAGGAAACCGGTTTCAGGAGGTAGATTCGACTCGCCTTGAAAGCACATGAAAAGCGGCAAAGCTTTGACAATGATGTACTTGGCCAAAAAGGGCGTATGCGTTTTTTCCTGAATATATTCAGGAAAAAACGCATACGCCCTTTTTGGCCAACCAAGCAAGCCGGAAAGGCAAATCGGCGCTACAAAGAAGTCTGGCTTGCCAGAGGTCAAAAGGGCCATGCTGAAAAAAGTGTAAAAACCGGAAATGCAGGACAGGCCATGGAGACATGGGAGCCTTGCTACGCTGATGGGCGGGGTGGAAATTGCCAACAGCCACTCTGGAGAAGTGTACGCTGCGTCCTGAAACATGGAATAAACACAGCTTAGAGAGCATAGGGCACTTCCACTCATGGGCGTAGAAATCGGGAAACCTAAAAATCAACAAGACACAGGCACCCCAAAGTTTAGGGCTGCTCTGTTTCCAAGAACCTCCACTTCGGTACACCTTAAATATCCCAGGAAAGAGAAAAATGGATAAAGAAGTTGTGGTACTTATGCACAATGGAATATCACTCAGCCATGAAATCAGTGTCATAAGGCTAGTAGCAGCATGATGAGTGCATTTAGGGACGATGACTCTAAGTGAAGTAAGTCACACAGAAAAGGACACCTATCCTAAGATATCACTTATAGAGGGAATGTCAAAATCGCTACACCTGAACTGAATTCCAAAACAGAACAGAGTCACACATTTAGAAAACACACTATGGCTGCTTAACGGGAAAGGTGAGGTGGGGCGATGCATACAACAAGGGTTTGAAATTAGCTCAGATACCATTCCACAAGCCAAATATGTAACAGACAAGTCCTAATCCCTGCTCAGTGTACTGGACTCAACACCTCCTATTCACCACCCAAGAATATATCTGACTAGGAAGAGTCTTAAAACCTATGTATTGATATCTCTCTGGAAGTGAATCAAGAGGGTGTAAAGCGGCATAAACACAGCAGGGAAAGGCAGCTAAACCCCATTATAAAAATAGATTACTTAAAAAAAAACCGCATAAAACAAAGACAGTGAAAGAGAGAGAAATTCTTACAAAATCCGTTCAGGGGCTCTGATGCAACCTGCATTGACCATATCTAGACCCACAGCTGGATGAGACATAAGGCTGGACACTCTTGGGGCTGAGAGGATTGGTGAGGTTGGGTGAGCAAACGCAGACCCTTTAAAGTAATACTGCGTGGTACCCATGCCATGGGTCCCAAATCTCCAGGTTCAAGGGCATCTTCCTACATCGAAAACATGCCTGGGAAACCCAGAAGATGGTACACCGTGTGATCGGGAAAGGTTTCTAAAACGCACCTCATTTCTCCTCTCCTTGTGCTCGGGTTCGCCATTCCAGCCGCTTCACTAACAATCTCCCTACATGGAGAATCAGCACCGTTGACCTCCTGTTTTGTACAGGTCGCAATTTGTCCTGAGGATGGACGGGAAGACGGGGAACCAATGAGAGACTAGCTCTAGGTGTTGGGACAGGCACAGGTCACTCTATTTTCCCATCAGGAAGAAGAATGAACCACAGGCTCAGCCTGCCCCCCGGAACCAGAATAGGGCCTGAAGCAATCCTGCGCTTTTGCGGCCAGCTCCCAAAAAAGCGAGTTGACAAATGGAGCTCAGGGGCACTACAATTCACAAACCTGCAGAATTATAAATGATAACTCTCGTCCACAAATATATTGAGGGAAGGCAACGAAGAGGATTTGAAAGCAAGGCAGAATTGCAGGAAACCGATTTCAGGAGGTAGATTCGACTCGCCTTGAAAGCACATGAAAAGCGGCAAAGCGTTGACAATGATGCCCTTGGCCAAAAAGGGCGTATGCGTTTTTTCCTGAATATATTCAGGAAAAAACGCATACGCCCTTTTTGGCCAACCAAGCAAGCCGGAAAGGCAAATCAGCGCTACAAAGAAGTCTCGCTTGCCAGCGGTCAAAAGGGTCATGCTGAAAAAAGTGTAAAAACCAGAAATGCAGGACAGGCCATGGAGACATGGGAGCCTTGCTACGCTGATGGGCGGGGTGGAAATTGCCAACAGCCACTCTGGAGAAGTAAGTGTACGCTGCGTCCTGAAACATGTAATAAACACAGCTTAGAGAGCATAGGGCACTTCCACTCACGGGCGTAGAAATCGGGAAACCTAAAAATCAACAAGACACAGGCACCCCAAAGTTTAGGGCTGCTCTGTTTCCAAGAACCTCCACTTCGGTACACCTTAAATATCCCAGGAAAGAGAAAAATGGATAAAGAAGTTGTGGTACTTATGCACAATGGAATATCACTCAGCCATGAAATCAGTGTCATAAGGCTAGTAGCAGCATGATGAGTGCATTTAGGGACGATGACTCTAAGTGAAGTAAGTCACACAGAAAAGGACACCTATCCTAAGATATCACTTATAGAGGGAATGTCAAAATCGCTACACCTGAACTGAATTCCAAAACAGAACAGAGTCACACATTTAGAAAACACACTATGGCTGCTTAACGGGAAAGGTGAGGTGGGGCGATGCATAAAACAAGGGTTTGAAATTAGCTCAGATACCGTTCCACAAGCCAAATATGTAACAGACAAGTCCTAATCCCTGCTCAGTGAACTGGACTCAACACCCCCTATTCACCGCCCAAGAATATATCTGACTAGGAAGAGTCTTAAAACCTATGTATTGATATCTCTCTGGAAGTGAATCAAGAGGGTGTAAAGCGGCATAAACACAGCAGGGAAAGGCAGCTAAACCCCATTATAAAAATAGATTACTTAAAAAAAACCCATAAAACAAAGACAGTGAAAGAGAGAGAAATTCTTACAAAATCCGTTCACGGGCTCTGATGCAACCTGCATTGACCATATCTAGACCCACAGCTGGATGAGACAAAAGGCTGGACACTCTTGGGGCTGAGAGGATTGGTGAGGTTGGGTGAGCAAACGCAGACCCTTTAAAGTAATACTGCGTGGTACCCATGCCATGGGTCCCAAATCTCCAGGTTCAAGGGCATCTTCCTACATCGAAAACATGCCTGGGAAACCCAGAAGATGGTACACCGTGTGATCGGGAAAGGTTTCAAAAACGCACCTCATTTCTCCTCTCCTTGTGCTCGGGTTCGCCATTCCAGCCGCTTCACTAACATCTCCCTACGTGGAGAATCAGCACCGTTGACCTCCTGTTTTGTACAGGTCGCAATTTGTCCTGAGGATGAACGGGAAGACGGGGAACCAATGAGAGACTAGCTCTAGGTGTTGGGACAGGCACAGATCACTCTATTTTCCCATCAGGAAGAAGAATGAACCACAGGCTCAGCCTGCCCCCTGGAACCAGAATAGGGCCTGAAGCAATCCTGCGCTTTTGCGGCCAGCTCCCAAAAAAGCGAGTTGACAAATGGAGCTCAGGGGCACTGCAATTCACAAACCTGCAGAATTATAAATGATAACTCTCGTCCACAAATATATTGAGGGAAGGCAACGAAGAGGATTTGAAAGCAAGGCAGAATTGCAGGAAACCGATTTCAGGAGGTAGATTCGACTCGCCTTGAAAGCACATGAAAAGCGGCAAAGCGTTGACAATGATGCCCTTGGCCAAAAAGGGCGTATGCGTTTTTTCCTGAATATATTCAGGAAAAAAAGCATACGCCCTTTTTGGCCAACCAAGCAAGCCGGAAAGGCAAATCAGCGCTACAAAGAAGTCTCGCTTGCCAGCGGTCAAAAGGGTCATGCTGAAAAAAGTGTAAAAACCAGAAATGCAGGACAGGCCATGGAGACATGGGAGCCTTGCTACGCTGATGGGCGGGGTGGAAATTGCCAACAGCCACTCTGGAGAAGTGTACGCTGCGTCCTGAAACATGTAATAAACACAGCTTAGAGAGCATAGGGCACTTCCACTCACGGGCGTAGAAATCGGGAAACCTAAAAATCAACAAGACACAGGCACCCCAAAGTTTAGGGCTGCTCTGTTTCCAAGAACCTCCACTTCGGTACACCTTAAATATCCCAGGAAAGAGAAAAATGGATAAAGAAGTTGTGGTACTTATGCACAATGGAATATCGCTCAGCCATGAAATCAGTGTCATAAGGCTAGTAGCAGCATGATGAGTGGATTTAGGGACAATGACTCTAAGTGAAGTAAGTCACACAGAAAAGGAAACTTATCCTAAGTTATCACTTGTAGAGGGAATGTCAAAATCGCTACACCTGAACTGAATTCCAAAACAGAACAGAGTCACACATTTAGAAAACACACTATGGCTGCTTAACGGGAAAGCTGAGGTGGGGCGATGCATAAAACAAGGGTTTGAAATTAGCTCAGATACCGTTCCACAAGCCAAATATGTAATAGACAACACCTACTCCCTGCTCAGTGAACTGGACTCAACACCCCCTATTCACCGCCCAAGAATATATCTGACTAGGAAGAGAATTAAAACCTATGTATTGATATCTCTCTGGAAGTGAATCAAGAGGGTGTAAAGCGGCATAAACACAGCAGGGAAAAGCAGCTAAACCGCATTATAAAAATAGACTACTTAAAAAAAAAAAAACCCATAAAACAAAGACAGTGAAAGAGAGAGAAATTCTTACAAAATCCGTTCAGGGGCTCTGATGCAACCTGGATTGACCATATCTAGACCCACAGCTGGATGAGACATAAGGCTGGACACTCTTGGGGCTGAGAGGATTGGTGAGGTTGGGTGAGCAAACGCAGACCCTTTAAAGTAATACTGCATGGTACCCATGCCATAGGTCCCAAATCTCCAGGTTCAAGGGCATCTTCCTACATCGAAAACATGCCTGGGAAACCCAGAAGATGGTACACCGTGTGATCGGGAAAGGTTTCTAAAACGCACCTCATTTCTCCTCTCCTTGTGCTCGGGTTCGCCATTCCAGCCGCTTCACTAACAATCTCCCTACGTGGAGAATCAGCACCGTTGACCTCCTGTTTCGTACAGGTTGCAATTTGTCCTCAGGATGAACGGGAAGAGGGGGAACCAATGAGAGACTAGCTCTAGGTGTTGGGACAGGCACAGGTCACTCTATTTTCCCATCAGGAAGAAGAATGAACCACAGGCTCAGCCTGGACCCCGGAACCAGAATAGGGCCTGAAGCAATCCTGCGCTTTTGCGGCCAGCTCCCAAAAAAGCGAGTTGACAAATGGAGCTCAGGGGCACTGCAATTCACAAACCTGCAGAGTTGTAAATGATAACTCTTGTCCACAAATATATTGAGGGAAGGCAACGAAGAGGATTTGAAAGCAAGGCAGAATTGCAGGAAACCGGTTTCAGGAGGTAGATTCGACTCGCCTTGAAAGCACATGAAAAGCGGCAAAGCTTTGACAATGATGTACTTGGCCAAAAAGGGCGTATGCGTTTTTTCCTGAATATATTCAGGAAAAAACGCATACGCCCTTTTTGGCCAACCAAGCAAGCCGGAAAGGCAAATCGGCGCTACAAAGAAGTCTCCTTGCCAGAGGTCAAAAGGGCCATGCTGAAAAAAGTGTAAAAACCGGAAATGCAGGATAGCCCATGGAGACATGGGAGCCTTGCTACGCTGATGGGCGGGATGGAAATTGCCAACAGCCACTCTGGAGAAGTGTACTCTGCGTCCTGAAACATGTAATAAACACAGCTTAGAGAGCATAGGGCAGTTCCACTCATGGGCGTAGAAATCGGGAAACCTAAAAATCAACAAGACACAGGCACCCCAAAGTTTAGGGCTGCTCTGTTTCCAAGAACCTCCACTTCGGTACACCTTAAATATCCCAGGAAAGAGAAAAATGGATAAAGAAGTTGTGGTACTTATGCACAATGGAATATCACTCAGCCATGAAATCAGTGTCATAAGGCTAGTAGCAGAATGATGAGTGGATTTAGGGACGATGACTCTAAGTGAAGTAAGTCACACAGAAAAGGACACTTACCCTAAGATATCACTTATAGAGGGAATGTCAAAATCGCTACACCTGAACTGAATTCCAAAATAGAACAGAGTCACACATTTAGAAAACACACTATGGCTGCTTAACGGGAAAGGTGAGGTGGGGCGATGCATAAAACAAGGGTTTGAAATTAGCTCAGATACCGTTCCACAAGCCAAATATGTAACAGACAAGACCTACTCCCTGCTCAGTGAACTGGACTCAACACCCCCTATTCACCACCCAAGAATATATCTGACTAGGAAGAGTCTTAAAACCTATGTATTGATATCTCTCTGGAAGTGAATCAAGAGGGTGTAAAGCGGCATAAACACAGCAAGGAAAAGAAGCTAAACCCCCTTATAAAAATTGACTACTTAAAAAAAAAAACCCATAAAACAAAGACAGTGAAAGAGAGAGAAATTCTTACAAAATCCGTTCAGGGGCTCTGATGCAACCTGGATTGACCATATCTAGACCCACAGCTGGATGAGACATAAGGCTGGACACTCTTGGGGCTGAGAGGATTGGTGAGGTTGGGTGAGCAAACGCAGACCCTTTAAAGTAATACTGCGTGGTATCCATGCCATGGGTCCCAAATCTCCAGGTTCAAGGGCATCTTCCTACATCGAAAACATGCCTGGGAAACCCAGAAGATGGTACACCGTGTGATCGGGAAAGGTTTCTAAAACGCACCTCATTTCTCCTCTCCTTGTGCTCGGGTTCGCCATTCCAGCCGCTTCACTAACAATCTCCCTACGTGGAGAATCAGCACCGTTGACCTCCTGTTTCGTACAGGTTGCAATTTGTCCTCAGGATGAACGGGAAGAGGGGGAACCAATGAGAGACTAGCTCTAGGTGTTGGGACAGGCACAGGTCACTCTATTTTCCCATCAGGAAGAAGAATGAACCACAGGCTCAGCCTGGACCCCGGAACCAGAATAGGGCCTGAAGCAATCCTGCGCTTTTGCGGCCAGCTCCCAAAAAAGCGAGTTGACAAATGGAGCTCAGGGGCACTGCAATTCACAAACCTGCAGAGTTGTAAATGATAACTCTTGTCCACAAATATATTGAGGGAAGGCAACGAAGAGGATTTGAAAGCAAGGCAGAATTGCAGGAAACCGGTTTCAGGAGGTAGATTCGACTCGCCTTGAAAGCACATGAAAAGCGGCAAAGCCTTGACAATGATGTACTTGGCCAAAAAGGGCGTATGCGTTTTTTCCTGAATATATTCAGGAAAAAACGCATACGCCCTTTTTGGCCAACCAAGCAAGCCGGAAAGGCAAATCGGCGCTACAAAGAAGTCTGGCTTGCCAGAGGTCAAAAGGGCCATGCTGAAAAAAGTGTAAAAACCGGAAATGCAGGACAGGCCATGGAGACATGGGAGCCTTGCTACGCTGATGGGCGGGGTGGAAATTGCCAACAGCCACTCTGGAGAAGTGTACGCTGCGTCCTGAAACATGGAATAAACACAGCTTAGAGAGCATAGGGCACTTCCACTCATGGGCGTAGAAATCGGGAAACCTAAAAATCAACAAGACACAGGCACCCCAAAGTTTAGGGCTGCTCTGTTTCCAAGAACCTCCACTTCGGTACACCTTAAATATCCCAGGAAAGAGAAAAATGGATAAAGAAGTTGTGGTACTTATACACAATGGAATATCACTCAGCCATGAAATCAGTGTCATAAGGCTAGTAGCAGCATGATGAGTGGATTTAGGGACGATGACTCTAAGTGAAGTAAGTCACACAGAAAAGGACACTTATCCTAAGATATCACTTATAGAGGGAATGTCAAAATCGCTACACCTGAACTGAATTCCAAAATAGAACAGAGTCACACATTTAGAAAACACACTATGGCTGCTTAACGGGAAAGGTGAGGTGGGGCGATGCATAAAACAAGGGTTTGAAATTAGCTCAGATACCGTTCCACAAGCCAAATATGTAACAGACAAGACCTACTCCCTGCTCAGTGAACTGGACTCAACACCCCCTATTCACCACCCAAGAATATATCTGACTAGGAAGAGTCTTAAAACCTATGTATTGATATCTCTCTGGAAGTGAATCAAGAGGGTGTAAAGCGGCATAAACACAGCAGGGAAAGGCAGCTAAACCCCATTATAAAAATAGATTACTTAAAAAAAAACCCCATAAAACAAAGAAAGTGAAAGAGAGAGAAATTCTTACAAAATCCGTTCAGGGGCTCTGATGCAACCTGCATTGACCATATCTAGACCCACAGCTGGATGAGACATAAGGCTGGACACTCTTGGGGCTGAGAGGATTGGTGAGGTTGGGTGAGCAAACGCAGACCCTTTAAAGTAATACTGCGTGGTACCCATGCCATGGGTCCCAAATCTCCAGGTTCAAGGGCATCTTCCTACATCGAAAACATGCCTGGGAAACCCAGAAGATGGTACACCGTGTGATCGGGAAAGGTTTCTAAAACGCACCTCATTTCTCCTCTCCTTGTGCTCGGGTTCGCCATTCCAGCCGCTTCACTAACAATCTCCCTACGTGGAGAATCAGCACCGTTGACCTCCTGTTTCGTACAGGTCGCAATTTGTCCCGAGGATGAACGGGAAGAGGGGGAACCAATGAGAGACTAGCTCTAGGTGTTGGGACAGGCACAGGTCACTCTATTTTCCCATCAGGAAGAAGAATGAACCACAGGCTCAGCCTGCCCCCCGGAACCAGAATAGGGCCTGAAGCAATCCTGCGCTTTTGCGGCCAGCTCCCAAAAAAGCGAGTTGACAAATGGAGCTCAGGGGCACTGCAATTCACAAACCTGCAGAGTTGTAAATGATAACTCTCGTCCACAAATATATTGAGGGAAGGCAACGAAGAGGATTTGAAAGCAAGGCAGAATTGCAGGAAACCGGTTTCAGGAGGTAGATTCGACTCGCCTTGAAAGCACATGAAAAGCGGCAAAGCGTTGACAATGATGCCCTTGGCCAAAAAGGGCGTATGCGTTTTTTCCTGAATATATTCAGGAAAAAACGCATACGCCCTTTTTGGCCAACTAAGCAAGCCGGAAAGGCAAATCGGCGCTACAAAGAAGTCTGGCTTGCCAGAGGTCAAAAGGGCCATGCTGAAAAAAGTGTAAAAACCGGAAATGCAGGACAGGCCATGGAGACATGGGAGCCTTGCTACGCTGATGGGCGGGATGGAAATTGCCAACAGCCACTCTGGAGAAGTGTACGCTGCGTCCTGAAACATGGAATAAACACAGCTTAGAGAGCATAGGGCACTTCCACTCATGGGCGTAGAAATCGGGAAACCTAAAAATCAACAAGACACAGGCACCCCAAAGTTTAGGGCTGCTCTGTTTCCAAGAACCTCCACTTCGGTACACCTTAAATATCCCAGGAAAGAGAAAAATGGATAAAGAAGTTGTGGTACTTATGCACAATGGAATATCACTCAGCCATGAAATCAGTGTCATAAGGCTAGTAGCAGCATGATGAGTGGATTTAGGGACGATGACTCTAAGTGAAGTAAGTCACACAGAAAAGGAAACTTATCCTAAGTTATCACTTGTAGAGGGAATGTCAAAATCGCTACACCTGAACTGAATTCCAAAACAGAACAGAGTCACACATTTAGAAAACACACTATGGCTGCTTAACGGGAAAGCTGAGGTGGGGCGATGCATAAAACAAGGGTTTGAAATTAGCTCAGATACCGTTCCACAAGCCAAATATATAATAGACAACACCTACTCCATGCTCAGTGAACTGGACTCAACACCCCCTATTCACCGCCCAAGAATATATCTGACTAGGAAGAGAATTAAAAGCTATGTATTGATATCTCTCTGGAAGTGAATCAAGAGGGTGTAAAGCGGCATAAACACAGCAGGGAAAAGCAGCTAAACCCCATTATAAAAATAGACTACTTAAAAAAAAAACCCCATAAAACAAAGAAAGTGAAAGAGAGAGAAATTCTTACAAAATCCGTTCAGGGGCTCTGATGCAACCTGCATTGACCATATCTAGACCCACAGCTGGATGAGACATAAGGCTGGACACTCTTGGGGCTGAGAGGATTGGTGAGGTTGGGTGAGCAAACGCAGACCCTTTAAAGTAATACTGCATGGTACCCATGCCATGGGTCCCAAATCTCCAGGTTCAAGGGCATCTTCCTACATCGAAAACATGCCTGGGAAACCCAGAAGATGGTACACCGTGTGATCGGGAAAGGTTTCTAAAACGCACCTCATTTCTCCTCTCCTTGTGCTCGGGTTCGCCATTCCAGCCGCTTCACTAACAATATCCCTACGTGGAGAATCAGCACCGTTGACCTCCTGTTTCGTACAGGTTGCAATTTGTCCTCAGGATGAACGGGAAGAGGGGGAACCAATGAGAGACTAGCTCTAGGTGTTGGGACAGGCACAGGTCACCCTATTTTCCCACCAGGAAGAAGAATGAACCACAGGCTCAGCCTGCCCCCCGGAACCAGAATAGGGCCTGAAGCAATCCTGCGCTTTTGCGGCCAGCTCCCAAAAAAGCGAGTTGACAAATGGAGCTCAGGGGCACTGCAATTCACAAACCTGCAGAGTTGTAAATGATAACTCTTGTCCACAAATATATTGAGGGAAGGCAACGAAGAGGATTTGAAAGCAAGGCAGAATTGCAGGAAACCGGTTTCAGGAGGTAGATTCGACTCGCCTTGAAAGCACATGAAAAGCGGCAAAGCTTTGACAATGATGTACTTGGCCAAAAAGGGCGTATGCGTTTTTTCCTGAATATATTCAGGAAAAAACGCATACGCCCTTTTTGGCCAACCAAGCAAGCCGGAAAGGCAAATCGGCGCTACAAAGAAGTCTCGCTTGCCAGAGGTCAAAAGGGCCATGCTGAAAAAAGTGTAAAAACCGGAAATGCAGGACAGCCCATGGAGACATGGGAGCCTTGCTACGCTGATGGGCGGGATGGAAATTGCCAACAGCCACTCTGGAGAAGTGTACGCTGCGTCCTGAAACATGTAATAAACACAGCTTAGAGAGCATAGGGCAGTTCCACTCATGGGCGTAGAAATCGGGAAACCTAAAAATCAACAAGACACAGGCACCCCAAAGTTTAGGGCTGCTCTGTTTCCAAGAACCTCCACTTCGGTACACCTTAAATATCCCAGGAAAGAGAAAAATGGATAAAGAAGTTGTGGTACTTATGCACAATGGAATATCACTCAGCCATGAAATCAGTGTCATAAGGCTAGTAGCAGCATGATGAGTGGATTTAGGGACGATGACTCTAAGTGAAGTAAGTCACACAGAAAAGGACACTTATCCTAAGATATCACTTATAGAGGGAATGTCAAAATCGCTACACCTGAACTGAATTCAAAAATAGAACAGAGTCACACATTTAGAAAACACACTATGGCTGCTTAACGGGAAAGGTGAGGTGGGGCGATGCATAAAACAAGGGTTTGAAATTAGCTCAGATACCGTTCCACAAGCCAAATATGTAACAGACAAGACCTACTCCCTGCTCAGTGAACTGGACTCAACACCCCCTATTCACCACCCAAGAATATATCTGACTAGGAAGAGTCTTAAAACCTATGTATTGATATCTCTCTGGAAGTGAATCAAGAGGGTGTAAAGCGGCATAAACACAGCAAGGAAAAGAAGCTAAACCCCCTTATAAAAATTGACTACTTAAAAAAAAAAAACCCATAAAACAAAGACAGTGAAAGAGAGAGAAATTCTTACAAAATCCGTTCAGGGGCTCTGATGCAAACTGCATTGACCATATCTAGACCCACAGCTGGATGAGACATAAGGCTGGACACTCTTGGGGCTGAGAGGATTGGTGAGGTTGGGTGAGCAAACGCAGACCCTTTAAAGTAATACTGCGTGGTACCCATGCCATGGGTCCCAAATCTCCAGGTTCAAGGGCATCTTCCTACATCGAAAACATGCCTGGGAAACCCAGAAGATGGTACACCGTGTGATCGGGAAAGGTTTCTAAAACGCACCTCATTTCTCCTCTCCTTGTGCTCGGGTTCGCCATTCCAGCCGCTTCACTAACAATCTCCCTACGTGGAGAATCAGCACCGTTGACCTCCTGTTTCGTACAGGTTGCAATTTGTCCTCAGGATGAACGGGAAGAGGGGGAACCAATGAGAGACTAGCTCTAGGTGTTGGGACAGGCACAGGTCACTCTATTTTCCCATCAGGAAGAAGAATGAACCACAGGCTCAGCCTGCCCCCCGGAACCAGAATAGGGCCTGAAGCAATCCTGCGCTTTTGCGGCCAGCTCCCAAAAAAGCGAGTTGACAAATGGAGCTCAGGGGCACTGCAATTCACAAACCTGCAGAGTTGTAAATGATAACTCTCGTCCACAAATATATTGAGGGAAGGCAACGAAGAGGATTTGAAAGCAAGGCAGAATTGCAGGAAACCGGTTTCAGGAGGTAGATTCGACTCGCCTTGAAAGCACATGAAAAGCGGCAAAGCGTTGACAATGATGCCCTTGGCCAAAAAGGGCGTATGCGTTTTTTCCTGAATATATTCAGGAAAAAACGCATACGCCCTTTTTGGCCAACCAAGCAAGCCAGAAAGGCAAATCGGCGCTACAAAGAAGTCTCGCTTGCCAGAGGTCAAAAGGGCCATGCTGAAAAAAGTGTAAAAACCGGAAATGCAGGACAGGCCATGGAGACATGGGAGCCTTGCTACGCTGATGGGCGGGGTGGAAATTGCCAACAGCCACTCTGGAGAAGTGTACGCTGCGTCCTGAAACATGTAATAAACACAGCTTAGAGAGCATAGGGCACTTCCACTCATGGGCGTAGAAATCGGGAAACCTAAAAATCAACAAGACACAGGCACCCGAAAGTTTAGGGCTGCTCTGTTTCCAAGAACCTCCACTTCGGTACACCTTAAATATCCCAGGAAAGAGAAAAATGGATAAAGAAGTTGTGGTACTTATGCACAATGGAATATCACTCAGCCATAAATCAGTGTCATAAGGCTAGTAGCAGCATGATGAGTGGATTTAGGGACGATGACTCTAAGTGAAGTAAGTCACACAGAAAAGGACACTTATCCTAAGATATCACTTATAGAGGGAATGTCAAAACCGCTACACCTGAACTGAATTCCAAAACACAACAGAGTCACACATTTAGAAAACACACTATGGCTGCTTAACGGGAAAGCTGAGGTGGGGCGATGCATAAAACAAGGGTTTGAAATTAGCTCAGATACCGTTCCACAAGCCAAATATGTAATAGACAAGACCTACTCCCTGCTCAGTGAACTGGACTCAACACCCCCTATTCACCACCCAAGAATATATCTGACTAGGAAGAGTCTTAAAACCTATGTATTGATATCTCTCTGGAAGTGAATCAAGAGGGTGTAAAGCGGCATAAACACAGCAGGGAAAGGCAGCTAAACCCCATTATAAAAATAGATTACTTAAAAAAAACCGCATAAAACAAAGACAGTGAAAGAGAGAGAAATTCTTACAAAATCCGTTCAGGGGCTCTGATGCAAGCTGCATTGACCATATGTAGACCCACAGCTGGATGAGACATAAGGCTGGACACTCTTGGGGCTGAGAGGATTGGTGAGGTTGGGTGAGCAAACGCAGACCCTTTAAAGTAATACTGCGTGGTACCCATGCCATGGGTCCCAAATCTCCAGGTTCAAGGGCATCTTCCTACATCGAAAACATGCCTGGGAAACCCAGAAGATGGTACACCGTGTGATCGGGAAAGGTTTCTAAAACGCACCTCATTTCTCCTCTCCTTGTGCTCGGGTTCGCCATTCCAGCCGCTTCACTAACAATCTCCCTACGTGGAGAATCAGCACCGTTGACCTCCTGTTTCGTACAGGTCGCAATTTGTCCCGAGGATGAACGGGAAGAGGGGGAACCAATGAGAGACTAGCTCTAGGTGTTGGGACAGGCACAGGTCACCCTATTTTCCCATCAGGAAGAAGAATGAACCACAGGCTCAACCTGCCCCCCGGAACCAGAATAGGGCCTGAAGCAATCCTGCGCTTTTGCGGCCAGCTCCCAAAAAAGCGAGTTGACAAATGGAGCTCAGGGGCACTGCAATTCACAAACCTGCAGAGTTGTAAATGATAACTCTCGTCCACAAATATATTGAGGGAAGGCAACGAAGAGGATTTGAAAGCAAGGCAGAATTGCAGGAAACCGGTTTCAGGATGAAGATTCGACTCGCCTTGAAAGCACATGAAAAGCGGCAAAGCGTTGACAATGATGCCCTTGGCCAAAAAGGGCGTATGCGTTTTTTCCTGAATATATTCAGGAAAAAACGCATACGCCCTTTTTGGCCAACCAAGCAAGCCGGAAAGGCAAATCGGCGCTACAAAGAAGTCTCGCTTGCCAGCGGTCAAAAGGGCCATGCTGAAAAAAGTGTAAAAACCGGAAATGCAGGACAGGCCATGGAGACATGGGAGCCTTGCTACGCTGATGGGCGGGGTGGAAATTGCCAACAGCCACTCTGGAGAAGTGTACGCTGCGTTCTGAAACATGGAATAAACACAGCTTAGAGAGCATAGGGCACTTCCACTCATGGGCGTAGAAATCGGGAAACCTAAAAATCAACAAGACACAGGCACCCCAAAGTTTAGGGCTGCTCTGTTTCCAAGAACCTCCACTTCGGTACACCTTAAATATCCCAGGAAAGAGAAAAATGGATAAAGAAGTTGTGGTACTTATGCACAATGGAATATCACTCAGCCATGAAATCAGTGTCATAAGGCTAGTAGCAGCATGATGAGTGCATTTAGGGACGATGACTCTAAGTGAAGTAAGTCACACAGAAAAGGAAACTTATCCTAAGTTATCACTTGTAGAGGGAATGTCAAAATCGCTACACCTGAACTGAATTCCAAAACACAACAGAGTCACACATTTAGAAAACACACTATGGCTGCTTAACGGGAAAGGTGAGGTGGGGCGATGCATAAAACAAGGGTTTGAAATTAGCTCAGATACCGTTCCACAAGCCAAATATGTAACAGACAAGTCCTAATCCCTGCTCAGTGAACTGGACTCAACACCCCCTATTCACCGCCCAAGAATATATCTGACTAGGAAGAGTCTTAAAACCTATGTATTGATATCTCTCTGGAAGTGAATCAAGAGGGTGTAAAGCGGCATAAACACAGCAGGGAAAGGCAGCTAAACCCCATTATAAAAATAGATTACTTAAAAAAAAAACCCATAAAACAAAGACAGTGAAAGAGAGAGAAATTCTTACAAAATCCGATCAGGGGCTCTGATGCAACCTGCATTGACCATATCTAGACCCACAGCTGGATGAGACATAAGGCTGGACACTCTTGGGGCTGAGAGGATTGGTGAGGTTGGGTGAGCAAACGCAGACCCTTTAAAGTAATACTGCGTGGTACCCATGCCATGGGTCCCAAATCTCCAGGTTCAAGGGCATCTTCCTACATCGAAAACATGCCTGGGAAACCCAGAAGATGGTACACCGTGTGATCGGGAAAGGTTTCTAAAACGCACCTCATTTCTCCTCTCCTTGTGCTCGGGTTCGCCATTCCAGCCGCTTCACTAACAATCTCCCTACGTGGAGAATCAGCACCGTTGACCTCCTGTTTCGTACAGGTCGCAATTTGTCCCGAGGATGAACGGGAAGAGGGGGAACCAATGAGAGACTAGCTCTAGGTGTTGGGACAGGCACAGGTCACTCTATTTTCCCATCAGGAAGAAGAATGAACCACAGGCTCAGCCTGGACCCCGGAACCAGAATAGGGCCTGAAGCAATCCTGCGCTTTTGCGGCCAGCTCCCAAAAAAGCGAGTTGACACATGGAGCTCAGGGGCACTGCAATTCACAAACCTGCAGAGTTGTAAATGATAACTCTTGTCCACAAATATATTGAGGGAAGGCAACGAAGAGGATTTGAAAGCAAGGCAGAATTGCAGGAAACCGGTTTCAGGATGAAGATTCGACTCGCCTTGAAAACACATGAAAAGCGGCAAAGCGTTGACAATGATGTACTTGGCCAAAAAGGGCGTATGCGTTTTTTCCTGAATATATTCAGGAAAAAACGCATACGCCCTTTTTGGCCAACCAAGCAAGCCGGAAAGGCAAATCGGCGCTACAAAGAAGTCTCGCTTGCCAGAGGTCAAAAGGGCCATGCTGAAAAAAGTGTAAAAACCGGAAATGCAGGACAGGCCATGGAGACATGGGAGCCTTGCTACGCTGATGGGCGGGATGGAAATTGCCAACAGCCACTCTGGAGAAGTGTACGCTGCGTCCTGAAACATGGAATAAACACAGCTTAGAGAGCATAGGGCACTTCCACTCATGGGCGTAGAAATCGGGAAACCTAAAAATCAACAAGACACAGGCACCCCAAAGTTTAGGGCTGCTCTGTTTCCAAGAACCTCCACTTCGGTACACCTTAAATATCCCAGGAAAGAGAAAAATGGATAAAGAAGTTGTGGTACTTATGCACAATGGAATATCACTCAGCCATGAAATCAGTGTCATAAGGCTAGTAGCAGCATGATGAGTGGATTTAGGGACGATGACTCTAAGTGAAGTAAGTCACACAGAAAAGGAAACTTATCCTAAGTTATCACTTGTAGAGGGAATGTCAAAATCGCTACACCTGAACTGAATTCCAAAACAGAACAGAGTCACACATTTAGAAAACACACTATGGCTGCTTAACGGGAAAGCTGAGGTGGGGCGATGCATAAAACAAGGGTTTGAAATTAGCTCAGATACCGTTCCACAAGCCAAATATATAATAGACAACACCTACTCCCTGCTCAGTGAACTGGACTCAACACCCCCTATTCACCGCCCAAGAATATATCTGACTAGGAAGAGAATTAAAAGCTATGTATTGATATCTCTCTGGAAGTGAATCAAGAGG